>NC_051185.1:114909814-115509814 GCF_013339695.2 Rhipicephalus sanguineus
CGGCACCACCTTGGTGGTCAAAGCGTAAGACTGGTTACGGACTACGACTACGACTACGAGGGACGAACGGGTGCCGCCTTAAGGAGCTTCGCCCCTAAAACACTGGATTTGTGATGTAGTTACTTGCCCTCCTCTTAAGAAAGCGGGACAAGTGTAAAACACGTTCTTCAGAGGAGTGGAAGTAACAGTACCACGAATTCCTACCAACTAGCACAAACCAGTATTAATTTCAGTCATAGAATTTTTTTTCTCAAAAGACAAACACGAAATACAAAAAGACAAACACGAAGACAAACACGCAACCGGAATTCCGGGATCGGGAAAATGTGGAATGATTCCGGAGTCATCCCAATCTGGTGGGGCAACTCCGCAACACTGGTGGAAAGCATTAAAGCAGGGCTTAAAGGGACACTAAAGAGAAACACTGAATTAGTTTAGATTGATAAAGTGTGCTCGGAGAACTCTTGTGTAGTTTATTTCACCACCATAGGTTTATTATTAGAGGAGAAAACCAAGTTCAAAGTCTCATTTTAAAATTTCGCGCCGAACTTTGTAATTCGTGTCGTAAAAGACTTCAAAGAGCATTTAATGTATTTTGGCGCCACTGGCTCGACGATATTTCCACAAACTCGTTATGTCAAATCTCTGGTCCCCTCAGAGGACAATGTACTTCGATTTAACCGATTAGGAACTACGTAGGCCCAAGCAGGCGCTGTCAAAAATATGTGACGTCACGGCAAATAGTGCGGTAATTCCAAGGTGGCGTCGCCACCTGTATTTTCTTTTTGCGCGTTTTCTCGCTTATTAAGCGTCTTCGCGCACAAAGCGTGGTGTTTTTGGTATCGTGGAAGACTACTTTACTAATGCGAGAAAAATCGTTTTGCTCTTTAGTGTCCCTTTAAAGTCTCCCTTCATTGGAGGGGGGGGGGGGGGTGGCTCAGAGGGCGGCGACCTATATACATACCAGACCCGTAGCCAGGGGAGGGGGGGGGGGGGGCTCCGAAGTCTTTATGATACATGGTGTTTTACCGAAAATAAATAATGAAAATAGGCATTTTTCTCAAATAGTCAAAGCTTTCAGCAAGTCCCCCCCCCCCCCGAAAAAATTGCTGGCTACGGGCCTGATACATACATACACACATACATACAGCCCCTCCTTAAGAAATGGAAGGGGGGCCGGGCCCCTCCGAGCTCCCCCTGACCTTAAGCCCTGCATTAAGGCACACACTCTTTGCGCTATTAGCATTGTCTGATGACTGGATGTTATTTTCCTGTTCTGCCACTCTATATTACATATGTTAACGCGATTCCTTGCCCGACATGACGCCTGTATAGAGTGTTTTTGTGAAGGAGATGTAAACACCAGCGTGGCACTCTGGTGGAAGACCCGACTGCCACACAGAGGGCGCGGGTTAAAATCTCATCCGATCATAGAAATCTGTTTCTCATTTATTTTTCCTTAAATCACGCGATAGCGGTCACGGACAACTATGGTGCCAAAGTCAGCTGTCGTGATCCCATAACAGCTTTCGCTGTAACAGACTTCAGCGCCGACATTGCCCTCTCCACTTTGGCCTGCGTGACAGGCGCATGAAAGTCAACTTGCGTTAATATAAACATCTTTGGTTGCCACTGTTTTCGTTTTTCGCACAATTTCAACATATCTTTGCTTGGGAATTCCTGCCTGAGGTACGCGCTAATACTGTACCCTGAAATATGCATAACTGCTCACTTTGCATGAGCTCAATTGTTCCGGATTGCAAAGTTTTCTCGTGAACCGAAAAACGATTGAAAAAATTTCGGTTTCACTCCGGAACGAAATAATAAATAAAGTTTCGGTTACGTTTTCGTTCCGGTCAAAAATATCGTTTTTTTTTCGTTTTTCGTTTTCGGTTTTCGTTCCGTTCCGACACCCTCGCTCCTACTAAGACGTAGGGTGCAGCCGCCATCTTGTGGTGGGCACGGCTTCACTCTTGCGCAATAATGGCCACTCCAGCAATTTTTTTAACCTCCTTGGATACAACGCCGTTATTACTTCTAAAGTTACATATATCCAATCATAGGCCAGCACTCATCTTCGTCATTTCCGCCCGCGATAGTTCAGGCGAGAGCCACTACGCGTTAATGCGGTCGGCAGCAATGTAGGCGCTTCAAAAAAGTGCTGGAGGGCCCCTTTGAAGGGCCCCTCACCAGCATCTGAGAATACAAAAAACCAGCGCTATATTCTCTATTGGCGTTTCTCGTCTTAATGGCGCACGTAGTGATGCAGGACAGTGATTCACGTGAATTTATATAGTGCGTACTATCGATTATCCCATATGCGAGAAATATCAGATGTGAAATGTGACCCACAATGCCTTGCCATGCAGCCGCACATCCGTTCTTCCTTGCTATCCTTCCTTGCGTTCTTCCTTGCTATGGCTATCGTGCGCGATAAACTGATTTCACTCATTTTCTGTGTTTGCGACTGCGCAAACGGAGATAACAGAGTGTAGCCGACAAGCGCGAAATCTTGATAGGCTAAACGCTTAGTCCTGACATTGTACACGTGCCTTAAAGAAATAAGTGACGAGGAGGAGATATGGCCTGTAGGGTGGGTAGCGAAGGCCAGGAGGAAACCACTCCCTCGTATTTGAACGCGGGGTGGTGAGGGGCCCTTTGAAGTGGACCAGATCGTCAACATTCCCCGCGCCCTGCACTACGGCGTCCATCATAATCATATCGTGGCTTGGGACGTTCAACCGCAACAATTATGTCATCATGTTGGTTGCTGCTCGGTCTTCGTAGATCCCATGGTACGTTCTGAGGAAAAGGACTCAGTGTAGTCCCGACTTCCGCTGCGTAGCCGTTTCGAGTTCTTGGAGCACCCGTGGTCAGAGTGACCTTCAATGCCGGGAGACTCGCCTAAGCAGAGATGCCTACGAAAAGAAGCACTCGAGATTGTGCCGAACCGAAGAAGTAGTAAACGCATCGTGCGATCACGTACTGCAACAGCAGTCCTGCGATAATCAAGGAAGGCTGTACCATATCGAATCGGTTATTTCATATAAAGGCGTACGCGTTGCGCGGGTGTCATTTTAAATGAGAGACCGTAGTCGATGTGTGACGATTATTTTCGCGGTGTCGCAGCTTCTTTCTTTGTCTACACTGTTTTTGAGACAAAAGGTCATGTAGCGTCTCATTCAGCAATGACAGCGGAATCGAAGACCTCGCAAGTGACAATTACGACGGGACTGCGTGCACGAACCTAGAGTTCGTATCTAATCCAGGATACAAGGGGTATATTCGAGGCGCGAGAGTTCGGTTGCGCGGTTGGACGAACACCACGACGTATTAGCCGGTGGTTTAGGACTAGACGTGGAAAAAAAGAACATTTTTTTACAGGCGTCCTTAGCTTCAATAATTTGCAGTAAACTAACACAACACTTAGAGTGGAAATAGTTATTTTCTTCATTTAAATAAAACAACACTCACTCTTTTGTTCTGGCTGACTTAGCTTTCCTGGTGAGAAGCTGCGGCAACTTCTAGTGCAGCAATTTCAACTACGCAAACATTTCTGTGCCTACACCGTAGACAAACTGGAGGGAGGACTTGACTCGTACTTCGCGTATCCGCTCCGGTAGGGTCATAGCCTACACAGCGAGAAAACCTCACCACCCATCACGAAAAAAAAAATCACTTAAAAATACAAAAAGCTCTTCTTGAGCAGTGCTGTTTATACTGTACACTTTGCAAAACCATAATACCACTCTGTTAGCTTACCGTGGTACGAATACCTTTTATCCGCGTCATTTCACGATGCGGGCGGTTAGCGTGATGAGATCATGAAAGTGGTTAATGAAAACATTTAGTAATGCATATGTTGCGTGCTTCACAGCGCTGGATATGTATGAACGAACCGTCCCGCATAGTGCGCACACGCAAAAGTACTTGCGTGCGCTGTATGCGAAATTTGGCGTTCTTAGGTACGCAAGCCTTTAAAACCCCGTTCACATTTAAACGCCCTTTTTTCCTGGCATCTCCTCCACTACATCTCACAAAACAGAATCACTCAAAGAAGTTCTCGAATGTCGTCGACGAGGCGCCTTGTGCCAGCTTGCATAGGCGATTGATTTAGACATTTTGCGAAGGTTCAAGTTAGTTTATAAAATCATTAGGGCACAGTTTAACGAAGATTTATCTGGTGTTGTTTAATTCAACTTTTTTTGTGTGCCAAAGTTGGAGAATCATTCGAAAGGCCAACCTCAAAACAAAAAAATCGCCCACATCTTCCCACGGGGGGAACTCGAGTAAATGCGTCGCAGAGTGGTGGGGGTATCGCGTGAATATTGCGTAATTGAGCATGGTTTGGGAATGCTTAATTGTTAGACGATGCGCACACCAAGTACGACTTGAACGGCTCCAGCGTGCACGAAGCTGCGGGTCCGCAGCTCGCTTCAAACGCTTGCGTTCAGCGTAGTATGCTCGTCTCTTCGCAGCCTTGTCTTCTGCGTTGCTTGCTGTTGTTGACGCCGACGACGGTAAGGGTGGGGTAACGTTGCCTTCAACGAGTGGTGGGACGCTGATTGAAGGTACTGTTGCTTCCATCGCATCTACTCGAGCCAAGCAAAGCGTCAAGTCAAGGGAAAGCCAAGTAAAGACGCCCTTGACTGAATTCCGAACGCGCGCTCCGCCTCTTATATACACACCGCCCGCGTTCGAGGGAGAGGAGGGAGGAACCGAGAGGAGGGAGGGAGAGGAGAGGCTTACTACCGGCACGAGACGAGCCGACCATGCGCAGTGGGGGTGTGGACGGCGCCGCCGACGCCTTAGGTGCGACTAAGAAATGCTCCGCAATTAAAAAATTGGCCGCGTATCTGCGTGCTTCGCTGCAAATGTCGTCTAAAGACGATAGAAGAGGCGCTGCGTGAGATATGGACGTCATCTGGCAATACGTGGGGAAACATGAGTGCTGTATTGCGGGCTGGTAGTCCCAGCGCAGCAGCAGGCGAAGGCCGGCGGTGACCAACGCGACCGGCGGGGACGCCAGCCAGCCCGAACATGCGGTTTGGAGCGAAGCGCTGAAGCAGAAGAAACGTCCGCACTCAACGAGTACTCTCCACACACTCTTTTATTTACACGTCGCCTGGGTAAAACAGGAACGCCAGAGCGGCGCCCCATGGGATTCGTACAGTGCAATACAGAACCGAAACCGAAACACAGCAATGAGCTCGTGCAGAGGGCACGGAGGAAGGCAAGTTTCAGCGCAGTCGCATTTTCAGCGCAGCTTAAGAATCTAGGGTCTTTAGAATTACGTATGCATGCATTTTCTATTAAAGGAACACACCACCTAATACTTACCTAGTGATGTTGCGCCTCAGATATGCGTAATGTTTGCTTTTTGATCGACAATGTACACAAGTATGAGCCTAGTCAGCCGTTCAAGATTTCTGGCCCTTGGGCAAGTGGTTCAACTTTGGCCGAGTGGCTGAATCGAGTGACGTGCCGACAAACAGAAAGACAGACACAAATTTCTCCGTTTAAGTATCCCAAGAAAGACTATCGTCTTTAAAAGCACTAGTGCATTTCAGGCTCGCTCATTCACATAGCATGAATGCAAAGCACTGCAGTGCACTTCCTTTCCGGACTGTTTTTGCGAGAGGCACACGCCTCCTCCCGAATATTTATTGCAGCCTGATTTTGTCATTTATTTGCTGTATGTAACAGTTGGTTTTTATTGTTTCCCGCGTGACCGTCCTTGTTGCCTAGAGCAACAGAGGTGTTGCTCTAGGCAACACTTGTGATAGGGGAAGGGCGGCTAATTTTTTAGGGGCGTAGCTCCTCGTAGTCTAACCTTGTCCCATGTCAGGCGTAACCGCGGCAGTATCTCCCGAACAGTATAATAGATGGCGCTGTCCCATAGAGATGCATGCAAACTGCAGTTGGGTGACGATATACTAGATGGCGCTGTCCCATAGAGATATGCTGCACTAATTAGTGCAGCGTTTCATCTTGCCTTTATTTCCGCGTCATCGTTCTCTATGTTTGCATACGGGTCCACTCTCGTGCACCACTTTTGCCAATAACTTCCAACCGTAGCAACTACTGCGTCTCATTTGGAAGGCAGCTCATGATATTTTGTACAAGCGAAATGTTACACGTGCGTAGCTTTTAGGCATCATCATTAGTTTTCAATCAGACGTTGGCATCCGACAACTAAATTCCTATATTATAGTTGAGTGCTTGGTTATTGATGTTGAGCCTTGGTATCGTAAGATGGTCTATATGAGAAAGTTCGAGTACTATGTTAAAGCCAAGTGATAGAGAAAACTTGTGCCATTGCTATCACTTAAACGGAAGAGCTTAACCTGGAAATCGTAGTGCATCGGCTCGATTGGCACATGTCCGCCGTTTCCATCACTGCGATGAACAAAGTCTGTCTTGCAATTCTCGTAAACCTATGTCCAGTAAGCAAATATTGTGTTAAATTGCTTTTAAGTCAACCGCCTGTGATTAAATGTTTTTTTCTATACACAAAATCTGAATGCTGCTCATCTATAATAGAGTAGAAAGTAGTGTGAATTCTTCGCCAGATCTTATGTCTAAAATAGAGACAATTGCCTAAGCATTCACGGGTTTCCTGATAGCGAAGCTCCTAGTGGACCCTTCGTCGCCGTCTGTGGCGAAACGCTGCTCACGCGGCCTTGCGATGTGTGTGAAGTGAAGCCCCGCTACTCCTCGATCGCCGAATTTCGCAATGGGAACGCAACTCTGTCCTCAAATGCACCGGCGCGTCAATCGGATGGTGCTCGTTATTAAAAGGCCCTGCTCTTTACTGCGCATGCGGGTGGCATCGCATGCTCTGATCCACGGTAGAGACTCCAATCGCATCCCTAGATGTCTCGCTTCATTCTCCTATAGCGACATAGGCATCTATCTAAGCGGTCATGTTGTTACAAGGTTGCGTACATTTTCGTTTGAACCCCCCTTGTTGTTTTACGTGAACCGTTCTACTTGCCCTGCCTCACCCCGATCTGGTGTCCCCTAGGTAGGCGCTGTCCTTGGACCGTCCTCGCAGACTTTGCGGATGAGCGGGCGTCGATTACCGGCAAAAACAATGAGATGGTGTACTTTTTGCTATCGCACGCTGTACTGTAGATTTCGAAGGGCGGAAAATTTTCTTTCACGATAATTTGAGCGTGGTCAGCACTTCGATAAATCGAGTTTTAACTGCATTCATATTCGGCACGGATGTGTGTTTAGCCATTGCCGGTGATGAAGAAAGAGATATCCCTGGGAGGCTAAGCACTTTCAGTGTACGTGAAGGCGAAAAGCATCTTGTGTTGATCTGGTGTTGAACTTTCTACTGATGTGCAGAAATTCGTGATGAACACACTGCTGATGTGGTATTGAAGTTTGTATTCAAATTAGCGCTGGTGTCCTGTAGAAATGTGAAATGGCATTTATGTAAGCTTTTACATTGAAATTTGGTGAAACTTTCTGGTTAGGCTTTGTAAGCCTCCATAGCCTTGCATCTGAGGTATGAAACACAGTACTAGTATCCCCTGAGTTTTTTTTCCTTTTTGCTCACGCGAACGTCACAAAGGCGAAGTTATGGACGCACACGCGTAGCTGGCGCGCTGACTTCTCTTCTCCGTTAAGTGGGATGGGGGGAGGGGAGGTTAATATTTGGTTTGGGCCTTACACGAGATTGAAGAATGGTTATACAAGGCTTTTGCCTTAAAAGTGGCCTTTAGCCCTATCGGTAAGACACTCACCTTCTGAGCGTCGTGCCATTGGTTCAAAATCGTGCACCAGCAGAAAAATATATCTTGTTTTCGACATTACTTTAAGAATTGCGCTTCGTCTAATTTGGCAGAGGGATAAAGGGACGCACATTTTTTTTTTTTGTTAACTCAGCATCGTATCAACACAGAAGCCCTTACGCATTTAAAACGTTGCTGGTGGGGAGCTCATAGCCCACACGCCCCCGTGTCTTTAACTAGACTCTATTACCCACTGGGCTGAGCATTCTGGCTTGAAGGTGTGAACCGTATGAACGTGTTGTAGAGCAAGAACTACATCAAGAGACTGAGGTTGCGCATAGCTAGTAATTACCGCAAGACGTTAATCAACGGAACAAACAAAAGGAACGACGACGTGACAATACCGCCGGACAAGGACGTTCTAGGAAAGGCCATAACGCAGAACGCGCGGAATACACGACGTCATAGGAAATGAAAAGCGCACTTTTCGGTTGATCTTCGTCGTTACACGTTCACCCAACTCCAGCTGTCGCGAGAGCCCTTCTGCGTTTCACGGTTCTTCTGGAAGTGTGTCTAGCATTTACACCAAACGACGAACACAGAGCAAGTGCTTAGTAGCAAACACATGCGCATTATTGAGGCGAACTCCAGGGCAGCCTCTGCGTGGAATTTTGAAGGCAAAACCTTAAATGCCTCTTTTCAAAATGTTAACAGCGCATAGAACGATTTGGAAGGGACGAGATAACAGAGGTAAGGAGCGCTGACTTCCAACTAGTTTTATTTCGAAAAGAAGTGCATATATACATGGCATGGGAGAGGGCGCGAGACAAGACAAGAAAAGAAAGGATGTACAGGGGCTGCCATCGTTGCCTCAAGACTGGAGCGCGCGCCAACTCGCAGGTTGCTTTCTCGTCTCCCCAGAAGCTTCAGAAAATGTGCAAAATGGTCAACGCTCAGCCCTCACGGGTTCCTGTGTGTTCCGTGAACCACAGGACAGGTTTCGTCTCCTGCGCAGTGGAGGTTGTTTATTCAAAACTACTGACGCGTGGGAAAAGCTATATTGGTGAAACGGGCAGATGCCTAACACTACAATAACGTCTTCAATACGGTGCAGGCTCACATCGGCATTCATTGCCGTGACTGTGGGTGTACACCCTGCTTCAATCAGAGCAACGTGATGGCGAAGCACATGGTTCAGCTAACTCGCAAAGTTATTGCAGATGATTTGATACACAAGCTAGGAGATAAGTGCGTTACTGCTCCCTCTATTGCGCTTCTAAATCAAGAAATTGATTACCTGGCTGCATTTTAGGGCACACGTGGTGATATGCGCTCTCTAGTGGAGATGATGAGGCAGCGATGGCAGCACCCGCACATCCTTTCTTTTCTTTTCTTGTCTGGCGCCATCTCCCTTGCCATGTATATATGCACTTCTTATCGAAATAAAGTCTAGTTGGAAGTCAGCGCTCTTTACCTCTATTGTCTCGTCCCTTCCGAATCGTTCTATGCGCTGTTAAAATTTTGAAATGAATCCACACAACTTGCCCAAACGTCAACCCTTGCAAATTAGATGCGTCGCCAATGCGAAAATTGACCGTCGACGTCGGCGTCTCGCAGTGTCGGGGACAAGTGGTGCAAGAAAATCATCGCCATATGACGTCATCATGGTATCATAGATGGCCAGAATTTGTGACGTCACTGTGACGTAACGTCACATGAGGACATCATCACATGACATAGTAGCTTGGTGAAATGTGCGCCCATCACGGAGGCAGTGCAAGATCAGGTTAGGTGTGTCCTATCCTGGAGGCTGTGCAAAACCACGTTAGGTGCTGAAAGCTTTTGGAGGGTGGCGTGGTAGGGTCAGTACATCGACTGAGAAGAAAAAGAAGATGGCTTTCACCTTCGAGTCGTTTTAGGTGAATTCCTTAGAGATCCTGTCAGTTTTTTTTTTTTTATTTCACGTTGAGGGAACAGACCGCACGAAAACCGCTTCGTTCCCTGGAGCGACCGTATTGCCTTAGAGCAATGTTTTTCTTTTAGTCACACCATGTCGGATACTAAAGGAGTTAGCCGCCAGGTAACTCCCTGTAACATTCCAATTTTTTGTCTATCGCATTCATTGCTTCGCCCTGCGGCAAAGCTGATTTTTTTAAACTTATATTCCAACCTCCGATGCCTCCGATCTCCAGCACACAACTGCAGTCGTGAACGCTTACGCTGATACAAATATTCGCAAGTTGGGTGCCCCATCTCGTCTGTACAACAAGAAAACATGGGCCAGGTGGCGCTTCTGCGCGTTTTTGAGAAGCGACCCCTTATTCAGAAATCTCGTTATGCGGTTGCGCACGGCGCTCCGCCACCGGTTTGTTTACATTGCGGCTGCGTGCATTTTGTTTCGCTGCACGCGCGCCGGTGCTTTCTGTCTCTCCCCCTCTCGTTTTCTGCTCTCACTACGCGTGCTTTGTTCAAGGCGCTCGTGCGCGCGTTCTCCCCTCGCGCTGTGCTGACCACCAGTGGGCGTGCTCTTGCTCGCGGTGCTCATGTGAGCGTGCTTGCGCGCTAACCTCGAGCAGCGCTTGCTGTAGCGTTATTCTTAACCGCAGGTCGTGGTCTCGCGGGGTCGGTGGAGATGGTGTAGAGCACGTTCGTCAAGAGACTGGCCAAGAAAGCCACCCTTCTGGCGACGCTACTGCATGCCGAGATGGTCGAGAAAATTAAAGGTTGAAAATAAATTAGTGCGCCATGCTTTTAGAATGGGGAAAAGAATTAGCACCATGAACGCGCAGAACATTTATGACGAAGACTTCGGCGACCTCGGCATGACAATAAACGCAACAAAAAATTCACAGCATATCCACGGGTGAATGATGAAGAGCTTGGGCGAAGCTCCTGAAGCAATCATGGTTACACCGTGAAATATTCAGTGGTTTCGCCCAGCAGTAATCAAAGCGATAGCCCAGTACATCATCAAAGACGTGACAAACACTGTATATATTTATACAAGAAATTTTATTAATCGTAAGTGGTAGCTAGACGTGGCTTCCGTTCCCCCTTCATTATAACGGCTTTATGGTCGGTGAAGTAATGGATCGGTGATAGATCGTAGTGGGATGTTTGCAAAGACGATGTAGTGGGCAGTTTGCAAAGGATCGGTGATGGGTCGTAGTGGGATGTTTGCAAAGACGAAGGAGTGGGCAGGTCACAAAGGTGGTTACCCCGGACAACGGAGACGTGACAAGGTTAGACTAAGAGGAGCTTCGCCCCTAAAAGTTGAATTAGTTACAGTGCTTCAAAACGTGTGTGTATATGAGAGAGGCGTTTATAATTGACACAACCAGCATGGACTAATTCATGCCAACCCGAGTCTGGCGTGATAACCACCCGAAAACGGGTGTGTCCCTCCAAAAACTGACTTGAAGCTGGGCTTCTTGGCAAACAATTTTCGGGGTGAACTTCACAAGGGCAGAGGAGGAAACACCACGACGAGAACAAGGACAACAAAGGAACGAAGATGGTAGGACAAGAGCTTCGTTCCTTTGTTGTCGTTGTTCTCGTGGCGCTGTTTTATTTTACTCTAATTATGAACCGCCTAGCCCTCATCAAGCTGTTACCAATGCACAAGGGCGAAACAAGATAGGTTCGTTCGTGTATGCCAGCTTTACTGTTCCGGTTTTGCGCGTAAGTTCTCCCCAAGTTTGAGGTGGGCTGTTTTCCTGTTCCTGCGGTTTCCGAAAATAGAACAGTGCGAAGAAAATAACATGACTGCTGTTTATTTCTTTCTAATGTCATTTCAGAGCAACATAAAACCCACATTGGTAAAACTTGTGGAAACGACGATGCGTGCACAGTACACACACACACACACACACACACACACACACACACACACACACACACACACACACACACACACACACACACACACACACACACACACACACACACACACACACACACACACACACACACACACACACACACACACACACACACACACACACACACACACACACACACACACACACACACACACACACACACACACACACACACACACACACACACACACACACACACACACACACACACACACACTGTTTAGGCTAGCAGCATTTGAGTGAATGGTAACATATTGTGCTCTTTGCCTCAGAAACACAGGCGATGTTTTTCGCATCCAATTACAATGGCTTTGTACACAGTAGTCAATGTCTAGAAAGAACGGAATGCTGCAATATCTGCTGCACCAATATGTCCTCTTTATGCATTTGAAATGAAAAGACAAAGCTAAGTAGCTTGAGCGCCCGCTTTTCGAAGGTACAAAAATTTTGTCATCATATAGTGGATGAACGACCTACATCAAACCATCAGAAATGGTCTTTGTTTTCGTGAGTACTGCGTACAATAAATGATACAAGGACTTTAAAAGACGTTTCAATATAAAATAATCGAGTTGGTATTGATAAAAAATACAGTCACCATTTGTGCATTTATGTGATGAATCTACAATACAGAACCCGTTCTGTCACGCGGCTGCCTCACGGGCTCGCAGGCCGCAAGTAGGATTATTGGAGAGCACCAATGCAGATACGCAATCGCGATCACCGTGTTAAATCTTTCGCGGTATGCCCCGCCACGGTGGTCTAGTGGTTATAGCGCTCGACTGCTGACCCGAAGGTCGCGGGATCGAATCCCGGCCGCGGCGGCTGCATTTTCGATGGAGGCGAAAATGTCTGAGGCCCGTGTATTTAGCTTTAGGTGCACGTTAAAGAACCCCAGGTGGTCGAAATTTCCGGAGCCCTCCACTACGGCGTCTC
This sequence comes from Rhipicephalus sanguineus, assembly GCF_013339695.2. Taxonomy (NCBI): domain Eukaryota; kingdom Metazoa; phylum Arthropoda; class Arachnida; order Ixodida; family Ixodidae; genus Rhipicephalus; species Rhipicephalus sanguineus. The sequence goes on from NC_051185.1 coordinate 114,922,377, forward strand.
TCATAATCATATCGTGGTTTTGGGACGTTAAACCCGAGATATTATTATTAATCTTTCGCGGTATGCTCAGTACTACAACGGGTTTTCACATCAGCTGGTGTTAGAGTGTGTTCTTTCCTGAAGGAACCGAATGGGCGTGGCGATATGGGACGAGTCGACTAAACTTTATTGTTGTATGCGTGAAGACCACTCAGTCTGCAGCACGACAATTATCAAAATGAGGCGCGCAAAATAAACGATCAAATCAATCTGCGTACAACTTGACGCTTGTTTTCCTGTGCATTTCCCTCGAATATGCAGTTTCAGAGTTCAATTCAGTGCTTATAATCTTCTCAAGGCTGATGCGGCACTGCGCGGTATAAGAACGGTGCGTGCAGAATGACGTGGCTTGCTTTGCAACTTGGAAACGCAATCACCAGCAGCACGCGCTCCGCCGAAAACGTGCGCGCGGCAGCGCGCAGTCGCTTCCGCAGACGAGCCGACGACCTTCGAGTTTTCAGCGGCCCGCCTGGCGTCGCGCGCGCGAGCTTTAGGTTCCCTCGTCTATTAGCGTTCATTATTCTTTTATTATCTCATTATCTTTATTGACGCATCAACTAGCGTCCACTCTCCCATACCCTCTCTTGCGAAATGCGTCCAACGTTAGCAAGGCTTGCCTCTCATTAGAATGGCGGTTCATAAGCCTTCCCCAGGTAAGAGTACATTCTAGGCATCATCATTATGCTAAAACAGATTATAATTCTTGTATTCAAGTTACTAATATACAGTTCAGTGCTTCTTTTACTGAGGCTCTCTCGTGGATTTCTTAAGCTGTGTACATGTGACACTTAGGCTGCTATTTTTAAAACATTTTGTCGCGAAACTTGAACCCTTGAGGTCAGTGAACGCATAGGGCATTAACTCGCCTATAATCGTACTATTGGCTCCAATTGCAGTACCCCGTTTACGACCGTGTAGACTTCTCGCTTTTGTAAGCTGCATTTAGGTACTGGGACGGCATACTGCTCTCCCATAGTAGACTACAAATGGTACTCTAGATGGATCATGTTTCATTGTAAACACAAAATACCCTCCCTGTTCGCGACGGTTTACCGATCTCCAATATTAGTGCACAATACACCCTAAATTGTGAGCCATTTTCTGAGCGCTTCCCGAGTCACGGGACACCTGATCTCTCCAACAGTAAAGTTCCGAGCATTCTATATTGTCACCTCTTTTTCTTTAATCAGAAACGACGTGTGAGTTACATGTGCTACAGTTGGCTAAAACCTAACAAGCAACATAATGTCCTCCCGAAAAATGCCCTACGGCTGTCTTTCGCATCTGCAAGATTGTAGCACCAGCTCGTTTCCGTTCGGGTCGATAAATAAATAAATAAATAAATGAATAAATAAATAAATAAATAAAAAATAACCAATTAATTAATTAATTAATTAATTAATTAATTAATTAATTAATTAATTAATTAATAATCAGTTTCTAGTGGTTATGATATGGAAAATACACTTCTTCGGGTGTCAACAAAGATTGCCAGCATATCTGACAAAAATTATCCCGACGTTTAAGTTTTCTACCTGAGATTGGTGAAGCAAACGCATCTCTATAGCGAAATTCGACTCTCTCACAGTGGCGCAAGCGCTTTACAATACGAAAATAAGCAAACGAGAATGGACTGAGCACCTATACAAACTGCGTGAGAGGGCGATGGCTGTGGACGGAACTCAAATTTGTTCTTAAGTTGTAACCTGCCACAGGGAGATATTTTTCCATGTCACAAAGCAGATTCCTTACCACTCTCTCATGCAGTAGGGCGCATTACTCGAAACCGTTTCCCTTTTTTCTGAACGTAGCACATTTACTCTCGGTGACGAATGCATCCCGAAACGTGCAACAGCTGTGAAACGTGTAACACCGGTGTAACACCGGTGACAGTTTTTGAGCATTGATAGAAAGAATTTCCGCGAATACTTGAACAAGCATCGCAAAATTCAAGAAGCCGTGGTGCTCACATGTCGATGGAGGCGAAATTCTCGAGGCCCACGTACAGTGCGATGTCAGTGCGCTCTAAAGAACACCTGATTGCCTAAATTTCCGCAGATCTCCATTGCGACATGTCTAGTAGTCATATCGTAGTTTTGGTACTTAAAAGCCCAAATATTATTGTATTGTAATAAAATTCTACCATGGCTTTCAGGGCCAAAACTCTACTACGTCGTGTCCCGCAAGGTTACTCATCGCGACACAATAATCTTGAGCCACCAGAGAGCAAGTGACGTCACGCCACGTGATCCCCTGCGGAGAGGCGGCGGAGCTGCGCTTACTCAAATCCTTGCCGTATCGGTGCCACGTGACTTGGCGAATGATTAACGGCTGCTTCGCGGGCGCTTGGTCGCTCAGTCTCGTCATAGATGGCGCGCCCGCTGGACCATCTGTGCATGCGCATTAACGCAGGCGACAGGCTGAATGCAAGCATCCACTAGATCTAGCTACACGGCAGGCTCTGAGATCTCAAGCAAGGTTCTCTCCCGAAGCATTGAAGCAAAGGGAGGCCAAGTTAGCACGTTGTAGAGAACATTACCAAGCGCGGAAGCGTGCTTTTATCGAAGCTACTGCAGCTGCCATCTGTTTGCGTAGCCTCTGCAAGTAGCAGTAGGAAACAACTTTATTAGGAAAGCCGTCGGTTTCCTTAGCGGAAATGGCTGTCTGTCCGTGCCTGGTAACCAAACGATACATACAGACATTAACACCTGTGAGCCCTTCTGATAACTTGTTTGTTAGAGTTAAACCTCAGTCAATTTTAACGCCAAAGCTGTTGAAGCTGTTGGTAACCTGTGCTCCGTCAAAAAAAAAAACTCATCATGAACCGACGCGCGCTCTCTTTATTCTCTTTACAGAGGAGAACGTTGTTTAAGCTCTTGCTCATTTGTGCTCCGTCGTGCGAAACTCCTCAGGTTGGCATGCGCCACAGGAATTGGGCAAGCCCACTACCGTGTACAGCAGGTGCAAATATCGAATGAAAACGCACACGAGAAAAAGAGAGAGGGAAAGATGTAGAAAGAGAGAGAAAGAGCAAAATAGGTAGATATAAATGGGATAAAGACATGAAAAGGTGGACGGAGAAAGACAAGAAAGAGATAGGAAGAAAGGGACCAAATATAAATAGACAGAAAGAGCGAGAAAGAGGAAGAAATAGAGAGAGAAAGAAGGATAGAGAGGAACAGATAGAAAATATAGTTAGAAGAAACCGACAGAAAGAGAAAAAGATGGCTGATCCCTCTGTCATAGGAATCGGTATAGCATGAAAGTGAAGCGTGTCGTCACAGAAGTAGTTGATTGTTTATAATGCATTGGTATATGAGAGCTCGTGTAATGTCTACTGTTGTTTGGCAGATATAGCAATGCTTTATGTGGACGCATTAACGTTGACGCCTATTGGCACATCTTCGTACCCACCACTAACGCCCATGATCTTTATTTAACCTTCGCGGTAGCTAAATTCTTAACTTATACGCGGACACCACATATGATGGATCCTACTCACATATGGCATCGACGAGCACATAATAAACCCTGATACTCGGTATGCACTCCTCCAAAGCGTCGTGAAACGCGAAGAGAAACGCTACGCGCATCGTGTATTCCCTCAAGCATGGCCGTTAATTTTCACAGGGCGATCGGGGAACGCGGTGTGACAGCCAGGCGAGCATCGGATAGCTATTTTTCGGTATGGATGGATGCTGTGAGTAACGCTTGAGCTAAAGACACCACTTCGCAGTGTGTTAAAGCGTTCACGAAAATACGCTTCTATTGGAAACGCGTCGAATGAGACGGTGGTAGCAACGGCGCGTTTTCTTTTTTTTCGAGCCTGATGGAACACATGTCGACGCCCCGTTATAAAGGGATCGCTCATAACACCCATCTATCCAATAGCACTGTGAGAAAAAAGTCTGAAAGATAAAAGGCGCGTTCATATAGCCTCCGTTATGTGTTTGGCGATAGCTCAGTCAATAAAAAAGGCGATAGCCCAGTGGGCTAAACGCCCAGCAGGCATCGCAGTGGGTTGAGAGGTCACGGGTACGACTCCTGTGAACGGAACGTTTTACTAAAGTTTTTTCTTTGCCGTATGAGGACGTTCATTTTGCTGACGTATTTACGTGACGGAAATGCATCATGAAAGTCTTGGTGGACCCCGGCAGAAAACACTTTCGTGTTAAAAAGAAAGAAAAAATGAAGAGAAATAACGAAAGCCACCCACCTACGCTTTTCCTTCACGCTTGGCTCCACATGAGAAAAGTTGCCTTATTTTGTTACATTCGAATGAACAGAAATATCACGAAGAGTAAAGTTTGACTGCGTACACACTTTGTGCACTACCGGCACCCTTGCTGAGTGACGTATGATCCTGGCTGAGTCGCCAAAGCAGAGTTGCTTATCACAAAAATCAGACGAGCCGGTGATGAGAACGCGCCGAACGGAATTATTCGTAACCGCATCGTGTGACTGCGTAATACGTCAGCAATTTTGCAGTAATGAAGAAAGGCCCGTACGATACCAAATGGCGTACTTTTTCCAGCGCAGTTTGTAATAATTACCCTGTGCATCCGGAGATGGTGTTCCGAAAAATCATCCCATCAACACCAACAGCTGGCACGTGCGCCCCAAGGAAATCATAAACAAAACCAAATATATTTTCTTTCCGGGGCCATATTTTTAACCCGGGTCCCTCCCGGTCCGAAATCGAGTGCCTTGACCACTAGGCCATGGCCTTTTGTTTCTTTCTTCATTGCCTATGTAGAGTGCAGTCCACTGTTAAAGGGAACACTCGAGTGTGCAGCCTTCATATTGCTGGCCCCCTAACTGCAAGTTGATGTGAAAACATCGTTTGTGCACTGCACGAGTCTGTCGAAAGGAGTCAGAACTGTCAACCACCAGTAACAGTATGCAGTTGTATGTCACTATGCTCTTGCAAGATAGTGAAATCCGGACATGCCCTGCACGCATGTGTTTCCTTTGACAGTGGACCCCATTTTACATACATACAACGGGAACATTAAATGTATACCGAACAAATAACAAAAAAGAAAAGAAAAACTACACAAGTGTCAGAGTTTGCAGGCTTTTTTAATATTTCTTCATCTGTAGATGGATTTGCATTTGATGAAGCCATTCAGGTACGAGTTGTTCGACCTTTCTTGTTTGCAGAAAGAACATATAGATTCAAAGAAGTGTTGTCGAAGGAGACGCGCATTGATATCAGCATGTCGCACCGGCATTTTAGACTGCCATATACTGCGCAGGCCCAGTAACACAACTAGATCTAACGGTAGCCCTTCCTCATTTTCAACAGATTTCTCCCACTAGAACACGGCACATGCTTGCCCAATGTGAACTGAACTGAAGTATATGAATGCGTTCTGGCGACGATGCAAACAATTGGGAAAAGTGTACAGCCGCCAGCACGTTTAACTCGAACGCTTCGCCGCGTGGCCTCGACCCGCTTCGATTGACGCGATCTATCGTTAGCTGCTGCCAACATAGCGTGTCCAACGCTTGGCGGTGCTGGCCTCGGTCGAAGCTAGGGTGCCTTGATGCGCGTTTTGTTGCGCGTCACGCATCGAGGCACACTAGTCGAAGCCGGACGATGCCACATGGCGGAGCGTTCGAGTTGACCGTGCTGACGGCTGTACTCTTGCTATCGGCGCTTCAGTGAAATAGTTCGTGTTGGGAGACTAAAACTGATCTGCTGGGCAGCGCGTAAGGTCGATATCAGGAACTGCACAATTCAGGAAAATTGCAATTTCTAGAAACTTAAATTCCAAACACGCGTTTCCACGATTGAGGGATGGTCCATTCGTGGGGCCGTTCTAGAGGCTGACTAACGCTGAAAGAACAAGAAAGATGGCATAACGATTCCGCCCGAAAACAGCGTTCCGGGCAGCGAGTTTGTAATATGCAGAGCGCTCAACGCATGGCAACGGCAGCGGCGCGCTATTGGCTGCGCGCACACAGGGACGCCGCTGCGGAGTTCCGCCTAGCAACGGCCGCCACGACGAGACGACGCGCTCTCCTTCTCGGGATGCCTTTCGCGGGAATTTTAAACGGTAAACGCGGCCGCCGGGCCCCGTGGAATTTTGGTCGCCGCTTGTGAACTGCTACTGCTCTCGCGTTGACCGCAGACGCCGTCGTCGCCGTAAAGTTCGACTGTGTTTTGTGCATTTTGTTTTGTTGTAACGGTGAACACGTTCGCCCATGAACATTTGTGTTGTCGCCACTGTCTTTTGTGTCTTGGCGCTGCAGCAAGACGCGATCGGCCGTTGTGTTCCACTGTGCGTTTACGCTTTTTTTCTTTTTTTAACAGTGAACACGCTCGCCCTTGAATATCTGTGCTGTCTGCTGTGTGTTTTGAGCCATCGCGTTGTCGCAAGACATAATCGTTGTTGTGTTGGGCTGATTGCTTTTGTTTATTTTTTAACGCTGAACACGCTTTCACGTGAATATATGTGTTGTCGCCAGTGTTTTTTGTGATCTCGCGTTGTCGCAAGACGTGATCACCGTGGGTTCGAGTGTGCCTTGTGTTTTCTTTTTTTTTTTCGCGGCTGATCTTGCCAACGCATTTCGCAGCCCTGCAACGCCGGTGTTGTACGGCTATGACCACGGAAATCAGCGCATGTGAGACGTCGGCGCGCCGCGCGATCGAATGCGTTGAAGACAATGACAGTTCATCGCCTGACGTTGACGTGCCGCTGCCGTTGCCATGCGTTGAGCGCTCTGCATATTACAAACTCGCGACGTGGTTCAGGCGAACATCACTTATGAACAAGACGCCTGCAGCTGTGTAAAAGATTACGGCTTGAAGACAAACACATCGTGGGTTGTAGACTTCGTGAAGTGAACAGCAAGGTGTGAAAGGTAATAGAAAAATGGTGTTTCATAACTTCAAAATTAACTTGCGGCATCTTCTGTGGTGATTTAAATTCATGCTTTGGGGATAATGTCCGATGATGAGCCGTCTCAATGAGGTCGTATTATGTGTGTTCACTGTTAAAAAAAGAAAAAAAATCACAGCATATCCACGGAGTGAATGATGATGAGTGGGCGAAGCTGCGGAGGTTCATCGGTAAACCGTGAATCTTCCGTGAATTCTGCCCAGTACATCATCACCGACGTGAGATCGGGAGCGTTTATACTAAAGGTTCGATGAGTTATGACGACTTGCAGCGCACTTTAATTTTACATGTACGCTGTGAATTTTCATTGTTTAGAAAACCATTGCTTAGAAAACACCTGGCGTCTTTCGTTAAGCAGCTGGCGTCTTTTCGTTTTGCTTTAGAAACATCTGGCGTTCTTTCGTTTTGCTTTTACAAAACATCTGGCGTCTTTTGTTGGTTTATTTCATCAATCAACGGCGTTTTGAACAAAATTTTTATTGTTTAATCACGCACAGGAGAAATCTCACCAGGTACTACCTTGGAGGTAAAGAATGGCTGCTAATGGGAATGAGAGACAGAAGAAGTCGGCTTTTAGCTAACGCTGCGAATTTTTTTATTGTTCAACAACGCACAGGAAAAATCTCCCACCGGCACCACCTTGCAGGTCAAAGCGTAAGACTGGTTACATACTACGCTACGAGGGACGAACGGGTGCCGCTATAAGGAGCTTCGCCCCTAAAAAGCGTAAACGCACAGTGGAACACAACGGCCGATCGCGTCTTGCTGCAGCGCCAAGGCACAAAAGACAGTGGCAACAACACAAATGTTCATGGGCGAACGTATTCACCGTTATAACAAAACAAAATGCAGAAAACACAGTCGAACCTTACGGCGACGACGGCGTCTGCGGTCAACGCGAGAGCAGTAGCAGTTCACAAGCGGCGACGAAAATTCCACGGGGCCCGGCGGCCGCGTTCACCGTTTAAAATTCCCGCGAAAGGCACCCCGAGAAGGAGAGCGCGTCGTCTCGTCGTGGCGGCCGTTGCTAGGCGGAACTCCGCAGCGGCGTCCCTGTGTGCGCCCAGCCAATAGCGCGCCGCTGCCGTTGCCATGCGTTGAGCGCTCTGCATATTACAAACTCGCTTCCGGGCACGGTCGCTACCTAAAGTAAAACTGAACGCTTGCGTAATGAGGGAGCATTAGTAAATGCAAAAGAAAGAAAGGAAGAAAGAAAGAAAGAAAGAAAGAAAGAAAGAAAGAAAGAAAGAAAGAAGAAAGAAAGAAAGAAAGGAAGAAAGGAAGAAAGAAAGAAAGAAGCAGTAAGGCAAGCTCACGCCAAGCTTCGCTTGCTACCCTTTCCCCAAAAGGGAAGGGCTCCTTAATTTTAACGACCGCAGCAGATGGTAGGCGGGCGCCATTTCCCGTGGAAGGCCGTAGTCTTCTTGCGCTAGCGCGGCTCATGGCTGTCTTTGTACTGCTTCCGAAAGAAATGGTGCCTCTATCGTCGGAACAAAGGCAGCACATTGAGTTTTCAAAAACTAAGAAGACGTAGGAGGGCATGCGTGACCTCAAGTTAGCATTTGACGCTACGCAGATCAGCAATCCTAGATCGTTTTTTTTGGTGCACTTGTAAGTGACAACCGCGATGTATCAGTAAGTCGGCACAGCCAAGATGCAGAAAAAAAAATCTGTGTCTCCATCAGGTAAGGACCAACGTGTACGTAGCTGCATCGATTTGCAGTTAAAAGGGGCGATGCCGTCAAATTTGTGGCTTGCGTGTTCTTTGTCACAAACATTTCTTAATGCTCTAGGAAGCATAATACACGCTGGAAGATTCATGTATTCTCGCTAAATAATTTGATATCGCCTTATTTATATGAACGACTTTCGGTGTTCTTTTCTGCGGGCCGAGCTGGACAGTTAAGTCACTGTGTAGGAAGCTTGAGCACATCGGCCCACGAAGCTGTGACGCACGCAGTGTTGCATCATCTGCCCTCACACACACATGTCAGCAACCGTTTGGATGCCTTCGAAACTTGCTATAATTCACTAATTGAAAATATTCGCATATTTTGATTTCCGGTATGCACAGATACATTTACCGAATACTGGGTTACCGGACCATGGTATGGACATCTTGTTACGCTTCGTGCAACCACAATTAAAAGTGCGTTTCTTTGTTTTCGTTGAGTCTTTGGGGCGAAGAAAATGTTAAAAAGGCAATGCATTCGGAACTACGTCGCTGCCGAGAATTTACACCAACAGTGAAGTAGAATATAGTACATTTCTGCAACAACAATTATGTGCTTGCCTGGTCCATCTTAGCGCTGCCGTGTGGCCCCACCTGTCTGGTCTCACGCTACGGTAGCCAGGTATGCTAAAGCAAAGAGGTGTGCGAACGAACTAAGATTCTCTGAAGTCGCGTTCGCAGGTTCGCGTGATGATTCGAAGCACTTCGTAAAAAGCGAGAAAGTTTGGCTATTTCGGCAACACGCTGAGAAAAATTGAGTGTAGGCGTGTAGGCTCGCAGCGATCTCTGTCGGCTTGCCTGGGGCAGCGGAATTGTGGCTCAACGCTGATTGCACGTCACTAAAACTTTCGTTACACTTCTTACACAATAACGTTGGTGTCAGTCGTGCTAGCGTTGGGTCTCGATCTTGAGAATGAGTAGTTAGGCACACGTTGGAAGAGAAAATAAAATATATTGTAAGCGTTTGCTGTGTCCAACACTTCGGGCTGAGTGTCTTTGCATACAAAGGCAGCTTACATAGGACTTTCTATAGCCTCACAATTTGGTGCCACCACCTCTTTACGAATACACCATGGTGTGTCAAGAGGCTGATTCCCTTATTTAATATAAAAGTTCATGAAATATATCGTTCGGGCCTCCACCCCAACAATATAAAGGGGTAGCAATATCTACGCTTGCGACATGGCGCAACTGAAGGGAGGACATGACCCGCGTGTTGTCTCCTCTAGTCTGTCCATAGCCTACAGCACGACAATACCAATCTGCCAGCAGCGTAGGACGATTTGCTCTAAAAATGACGGTTTGTTAGTGGTACAACAAGTAGAACGCCGTTTACGCTAGCGTATTACAATTCCGTGACTACAAACCATGATCAAAATGTTTTTGTCTTCACGAGTTGCTCGATGCGTATGGTAACCATAAGAGAAGACGACATTAGATAGGTCTCGCAGACTTAGATGTCTGGATGCCAAAGAAGACGTTACTCTATGGCCGTGCTTACCATACCATATACCACACCTGCAAAAAATGGCACTGCATGTATTAAACGAAAAAAACTCGTAGCAAAAAAAAATAATCTGTAGGTGGCCCTAATCATTCACTTAGATGTATGGTAGGAGCACCCGCCCGTCGGCGTTCCTGCGTCCTGGTATACACCTTAGTGGCCAAGTAGACATCGGCGGCGTCATAGGTTAGACAGCGGTGATCCCGCCAGCCCAATTCTAGTGTACTGTACCATTGCACACCAAGTAGAGCAGCTGGTGACATAAGGATGCGAACAGACGCTGTCAGAGCAGCACGCGCACGGACGTGCTTTCCACGGCTGCTGTACCACGGCTCACCCAGAAGGATAATCAGCGACGTAAGCAGCCGAGCGCACTTTTATGGTGGAGAGGAGAGCGAATGGCGAGGCGCACGACACCTGATGTATGCCGGAGCAAGTGCACCCTACGCGAGCCCTGTCCTGTTTTGTACGTGAGGCGAACGCTGTGTAATCCGGGGCGCAGCTGGCCCAACGGGAGGCAGAACTGGAAGAGTGCGTGCGGTGTGACCACTACACGCCGGATGCTCGCGGTCCTGTAGCGTACTTTAAGTTATGACATACTTAGTGCCAACTCGTTGAAATACAACTCTTAGTTTAACCTATTCAATCCCTTTTATATACGTTTTCGGCGTTCGTGTGCCTTGATGTATGCCTCAGGTCTTTTGCGTGCCGCCGAGACAAAGTAGAGGAAACCGGGCTGTTCAGATTTGATAGCCAGGAGTCGCGATGAACCCGATCTGATGGGTTTCTAAGGCGTATAATTAGCATTATTCATGCTAATTTCTACTAACTATGACCACAATTTCATTTCTTACCATGGCTCAATGTCAACTTTGTTATATACAACCTTTAGCCTAACCTATCCTATATTGCCACGCCCACTTCTTGTTTTATTTTGATGTATTCCGGTTTGACCAGAAAGGACGGTTATCCACGCTTGACGCTGTCCGCGAAGCCGTGTTCGAGAAGCTTCGCGATTGTAGTAGACCGTTTTGTTAAGAATGCGCGCCGCACGCGAATGTTCCAGCTTTGTCGAGAGATAACGCCGCCACCAGCGATATTGCTGGAAAGTTCCATAGCGCCTGTGTAAAAGCCGACGCGCTTGACCGCTTGTCAGTTTATCGAGGGCCGACGCCCTGTTTGCCGCTAACAGTGTACAGCGTGTATCGCTGTAATTTGACTTCTCATTTCCGGGCCACAAGTTCGGCCAAATAAACAGTTCCATCTTGAACACGCCGGCTGCTGTCTTCATCGACGTCACGACCACGTGACATCTGGTAGAGGTGCTTACGAGAACGTCGGAATATACACAGAAGAAATGACCCGCCTGTTTCGTCATGCCGACCCTGCCATTTCTGAGGAGAAGAAGCTCCGTTTCCTAATGCGAGGAGTCAAGCAAGAATTGTTTGCGGGCCTTGTTCGCAACCCACCCAGGTGTGTGAATGAAATCCTTACAGAGGCCACAACAATAGAAAAGGCGCTTCAGATGCGGACAAGGCAGTACAACCGCCGCTCACCAATAACCAACAACGCAGAAGTTCAAGCTCTCAGCACCGACGACCTGCGCGAGACCATTCGAGCGGTCGTGCGTGAAGAGCTGCGTAAGATGCTTCCGGAATCGCAGCCTCGAGTGGATTCGATCGCCGACATGGTCCGCGAGGAAATCCAGCAGTCGCTGGGCACCCCCGATTCAGCGCAGCCGCAGCTGCAAGCAATGAACTATGCTGCTGCAGCCCGACGCAACGCCCCTGCTCCTCGTCCACCTCAAGACGCCGCGCCACCGCAGCACTTCTGCCGCCAGACGCCGCCGCCGCCATCACCACCAACGCCTTACCGTCTTCCGGTCGCCCAGCGCTATGCCCCACGCTACGCCCCAAGGAAGACCGACGTCTGGCGCACCATTGACAACCGCCCGCTCTGCTACCACTGCGGGGAGGCCGGCCACACGTACCGCCGCTGCCAGTACCGTCAGATGGGGCTACGCGGATTCGCCGTCAACGCGCCGCGCCCGCAGCAAGGCGAACGGCCTCGCGACATCGACGTCTACCTCACCGGAACACAGTGGCAAGAACGACGACCTTCCCGCTCGCCGTCGCCCGGCCGCTACATGTCACCGCACCGCCGGCAGTACACTGGCCCAAACCGGGGCCGGTCGCCCAGCCCGTATCCGGAAAACTAAAGGCAGCAACCGATAGAGGTGCGGTTGCTGAACGACGAAATGCTGAAGGTCCTCCGCCGTCGACGACGACGCCGCGACGAAGTTCCGAGCCCCCACCGCACGCCGAACGACGTCCTGAAGACGAAACTTTGCGATCGGAAGCAGACCTCACGAGGCAACGCGGAAACAGCGGTACAAACCGACGTAGCCGTGACCCGACGCCGCGACGTAACCGCAACGCAAGACGGCGGACTAGCGACCTCGACGTTCTGATCGACGGCCACAACGTCACCGCTCTCGTCAATACTGGAGCCGACTATTCGGAAATCAGTGGGCCGTTCGCAGCAAAGTTGAAGAAAGTTAGGACTGCTTGGGAAGGCCCCGAGATCCGGACCGCTGGAGGCCATCTGATAACGGCGATTGGTGTCTGCACGGCGAGAGTCACCATCAATAACCAAAGTTATCCTGCGAGCTTTGTAATCATGCAAAACCGCTCCAGGGATGTGATACTTGGAATGGACTTCCTAAGAGGCCACGGCGCCGTCATCGACCTGAGGTCTGAGCCGACAACACTAACCTCAGACAAAGTGTTCCCGCCCCACGCGACGCCAGGCAACCATGCATTGAATGTGATAGAAGAGCAGGTGACCGTTCCGCCGCGCTCCAGCGTTATCTCCGTCGGCACCGAAAAACCTGCGAACCTTGAAGTCGTCATCGAAGGCCATCAGCACCTACTCCTGAACCGTCAAATTTGCGTCGCACGAGTTATAGCTGAGCTGAGTGACGGTAAAGCAAATGCAGTGCTGACAAGCTTCAGCCACGAATATAGGCACCTCAACATTGGAACGACGGTTGCCTACATCGACGAATGTGTAGCCGCCAGCGATGCCTTCGCCCTCTTCGATGCTGCCGAACCTGCTTCGACGAACAGAGGCCCTGAGCCGGATTTTCACGCACGTCAACCCGAGCCTTCCGAAGGTCAAGCAAGACCAGCTCAAAACCCTGCTCCTGCAATACAAGGACTCTTTCTCGTCGTCATCGCGGGTCCGACAAACGCCCCTTGCTAAGAACCGCATTATAACAGAAGAAAATTCTCGACTACTCCGTCAGAACCCCTACAGAGTTTCGACGCTAGAACGTGAGGCCATAAAGAAACACGTGGACGAAATGCTACGCGACGACATCATCCAGCCGTCCGTGGGCCGTCACCCGTGGGCGTCACCCGTGGTGTTAGTGAAGAAGGACGGGACACTGCGCTTCTGCGTTGGTTACTGGCGCTTGACTAAAATCACGAAGAAGGACGTGTACCCCCTCCCACGGAGAGACGACACCGTGGATCGACTTCACAACGCGACGTACTTTTCGTCGATGTACCTCAAGACCGGCTATTGGCAGATGGAAGTAGACGAAAGAGACCGAGAAAAGACCGCTTTTATAACACCCGACGGCCTCTTTGAGTTCAAGGTCATGCCCTTCGGTCTTTGCTCGGCACCTGCGACGTTCCAGCGCGCCATGGACACCGTGCTTGCCGGATTGAAGTGGCAGACGTGCCTTGTGTATTTGGACGACGTCGTCGTGTTTTCCTCGACCTTCAACGAGCATCTCCGGCGGCTTGAGGCAGTACTTCAAGCAATCAAAACCTCTGGACTGACCCTGAAGCCAGAAAAGTGCCCATTCGCGTACGACGAGCTCTTGTTTCTGGGTCGTGTGATCAGCAAGTCTGGAGTGCGCCCAGACCCGCGGAAAAGAGCTGCCATCGCCGACTTCGCGCCACCCACCGACAAGAAGGCCGTGCGCCGATTTCTCGGCTTATGCGCCGATTACAGACGCTTCGTCAAAAGTTAAAAAAAAACGCCAGGCCTGCGCGGAAAGCGCAGCACAGTCACAGCGAAAGCTGGAAGAGCGGCATTTCTAGAACCCGCTATAAACTCTCTTGTGACTACTAATACAAGTACATTAGCAACGTACCCTCTACGCCACAAATCATAATTTTTGGGAAGTTGGGAAGCACCCACCACGACATTATTCGTTATTCTGCGGAGAAGCGATGTGCCATCTGTAAGGCATTATGTGCGTTTTATTGATGCGACGGTTGATGATGATGGCTTATGGCTGAATCCTTTGTAATGGGTTGGAAGCTTTAGACGACCCACTAGTTACGTAATTCATATTGTGTGACGCCCGGTCGTTATTTAACTGTCCCACCACTCTTTATAACATACGTTAACCGGAGAAACGGAGAGCGAGAGAGAGGGAATTAACTTTATTGAGAGCCTGAGGAAATGGATCATGAGATCCTTATGGGCTTCCTTGGCAACCATTAGAAGTGCACTTGCGAGGAACCCACTACGCTATAAATCATCATAATTTTTGTGATGTAGGAAAGCAGCCACTACGCAATTTTTCGTCATTCTGCGGAGAACCGTGGTACTCGCTAAACGCCTGTAAGGCATTATGTGCACTTTGTTGAAGCTGTGGCTGATGACGATGAAGAATTGTCGCAGAGGCCTTTGTAATGGGTTGGAAGCATTCAACAACCCACTCGTTGTGCAATTCGCAATGTGTGACGCCCGGTTACAGGATTCGCGTTTGTGTGACGCCTGGTTGTTATTTTACTCTTCCACCACACTACATTACACATGTTATTGTGGTTCCTTCCCGACATGACGCCTGTATAGGGTCTTTTTGCAATGCAGTTTCAAGCACCGGCATGGCTCTGCGGTAGAACACTGGGCTCCCACGCAGAGGGTGTAAAATCCGAAGACTTCGCTCTAATATATACCGGGTTTAAGGACAATACGCCTGAAGATATAGAGCAGCGCGTCCCAACGCAGCCGTTTTCCATTCCAAAAAAAACCAAAGCCCCGCGTGCCACGCCGTTTCTCGTCTGCCTCTTCTTCTAGCGCGCGCTACGTTTTCTGTTATTAACAGAGGGCCCAGGTTCGAACCTCGTTCCTTCCTGGAAATTTTGTCTTACTTCCTTTCTTTTCTTATTTCGTGCGATAGTGGTTACGGACACCGGCGGTCGCGGCGGACAACTACGGCACGAAAACGGCCGTTGAAATGATCTCATAACAGCTTTCGCTGTGAAAACGTTTCACGGATCGCCGAACCGCTGACGCTTCTCACGAAGACTAACGTGGAATTCAGGTGGGAAACGGCGCAAGTGCAAGCCTTTCAAGAACTTGAACGACGCCTGCAGACGCCAGCTTCCAGCTTTGTCGAGAGATAACGCCGCCAGCAGCGATATCGCTAGAAAGTTCGATACCGCCTGTATAAAAGTCGACGCGCTTCACCGCTTGTCGGTTTATCGACATCCGACGCCCTGTTCGCCGCTAACAGTGTACAGCATGTATTGCTGTAATTTGGCTTTTCATTTCCCTGCCACAAGTTCGGCGAAATAAACAGTTCCATCTTGAACACGCCGGCTGCTGTCTTCATCGACGTCACGACCACGTGACAATATCTTTATGAGGATTTCCGGAGAACACGTACCAGCGCATGACTGGGTGGTCTGGAAGATCACAAAGAGTGTCACTTAACGCCTTGGTGTAGTTAGTTTTGAACCTATACGACCTCATGCCCATGAGCTGCTCGCCTTTCCCGCTGCACTAAGCACCTTCACTTGACGAAGGTGTGAACCATAAGAATGTGCAGGAAAGACAACAGGCAGAACATACGCTGATGAGTACAAAGGCGTGACACTCGGCACCATCGGGAATAGATAGCACCCTCTTGTCTCTTCTTCGGCATTGTATGGTCACTTAACATTTTAGTGCGACAGAAATTTGCACTAGTTTGTACGGATTCACAAATAAAGAAGTTGGCGTGTAGACACGGACAAAAGAGATGAGATCTGAACAACACAAACGCCGAGTAACAATTGTTATCTTGTTTAAAGATTTTAATGTTCTAACCGCGCATCTGCGCTTCGTGGTCCACTTTGCGGTGTTTGTGGACGTTCTCCCGAACACGGTGACGACAGAACAGCAGGTGATTTGCAGCACACATTGCGAATCGCTTTGGCGACACCCTGAAGAGCGTGTGTTCCAGATATTTTAAAACATTTCGGCGAACTTCTGACCCGAATAAGGCCCTCAATTTCAACCTGACAACTGAATTCGTGAACGTGTGCGCAAATGGCGTAGACAAGGACGGAGGTGAGGTGTAAACTGCTCCCCTCCGAAGTTTCGACATTCTATATATAGAAAATATCAAAACAAAGCAATGTTATATAGAAGCACACGCAGGAGCACACAGAAAAAATAGTCGAGCCCCCCCCCCCCCCTTCCCCACCTACCCTCTATATAAATTTCTCACCATGCCGCCGGTGTGTACAAATACTATTAGTAATTTCAATATCCCGCGCAGCGAAGCTGTATTTTCTCACCCTGCACCAGTGTCGTCGTCCTTCGCCGTCCATGTCGTTTGCTAAAAGAGGTCGCGTGACCAGGGGGAAAGGTGCAGCGTCGTGAGGACGGCAAAGGTAAGGATTTCAAGCTTTCAGTCGCGGAGAGCGGGTGTGAACGAAGGGGAAGTGCATACAGAAATAAGTAAAAGAAGTTCATGTCACGCCCTCTCATGATCCCTCCGTTGAAAGAATCGGTATAACACGAAAGTAAAACTTGTCCTTATAGAAGTACTTGAATGTTTACATTCACATTCAAGTACTTGCACAATGTGTATAGGCGTTTCGCAGCTATATCGACGTTTAACGCGAACGCACCCCACGTTGACGCTTGGTGTTACAGCTTTATCACGAGGACTAACGTCCATGACCAATGAATAAACCCTCGCCTGTAGATCGGCCTGTACTTGGCTTTTCGCTTTGATTTTCGCTTGCCGAGCCTAGCCCCGGGCACAATAACAACCGTTGGGCAAATAAAGTATATTCAACTCAACTCAAGCTGCGGATGTGCCCGGCGAGCACGCGCACGTTCACTGGCCCACTCCCGCTGCCATTTCTTTAAGGCAAACCTCGTCTTCGGCGGAGCGAACCAAAAGCGGCCTGCCAATCTCACAGCCGACCTTAAACTGGCGAGAAGCCGCGCGCGCGTAGGCAGTGAACACATGATCATTTCTTTTACGTCCGCCGGAGAGAGAGGGCCAGGGTAGGGGTGCGGTGCGGGCTGTGAGGGGTGTGTGATGCGAGAGTCTGCTACAGAGGTATATAAAATATTTATGTATTTACTTGTTTACTGATTTATTGCAACATACGTTACAGACCGAAAGGCAGTGGGTATTGAGGTTTACAATGAAACCAGAAGTAAACGTGTAAGGAAGAGGGTTGCAATGAAAGTACGTAATACCAACCCAGAAAAAATTCGCCACATCACACGCCTTGTCGCAATTGGTTTCATGCGAAGCAGGCAGCCAGTAGTTCCATGACGCTTTTTTTTGGGGGCTTCCAGCCAAGTGTTCGAGGTGGATCGACGTGCTCTTGTAAGTGCAGTAGTTGTGTGCACATCGTGGGCTTACCAGGAACGTCGACCACATTGGCGCTTTAAGGGTAGCGTATGGTCTAACGTAACGTCAGCACTCACGTCAGAGCACGGACGTCAGTATTATCGAAAAGAATTGATGCTACGGTGCGGTAGTGCCAATATCATGCGCAACATTTTTTTTATTTACATAGTTCCTGCAACGCCGTAGTGGCATTACTGCAGGGGGTATACATACAAAGTCAATACGGTTGGTAACATTTATGCGATAGTACACCAAAACATAGTGAAAAATTTAATTATAACAACATATAGCAATAAAAATTAAAAAAATATCTTAGTATAATATGGCACGTGGCAAACAGGTACAAAAAGAAATACTCATGTCACAATTTCACAACGATGAGAAAAAAAGCACTTTTGTCACTCAAGTTCACTATACCTTCGGGAAGTTCATTCCAGTCTCTAATTGTTTTTAAAAAGAAGGAGTTGGCAAAAGTTGTGGTTTTGAATGCGTATTCTCGTATTTTATGTGAGTGTTGGCATCTTGTGGAACGATATGTTGGTGCTAGTAGGTATACCGACTTATTAATTCCTGTTAGGTTATAATATATACTATGCAGAAGTTTTAATCGAAGTTTCCGTCTTCTAGATTCTAGAGTTTCCCAGCCTAATGTGGCGTTTATTTCTGACATACTAGCGAATGGGTCGTAGTTGTTGCTGACGAAACGGGCTGCCTGGTTTTGGACTTTTTCTATTGTTTCTGCAAGATACTTTTGAGCCGGGTCCCAGATAACACAAACATATTCAAGTATAGACATTACATGCAGAAAGTAAAGAGTCCCTTTCACCTCTTTTGTTGCACAATGAAAGTTTCTACGAATAAAAAACAACATTCTACTAGCCTTTAAGATCATTTGGTCTATGTGCCTGTTCCAATGGAATGATTCTGTCAAGTAAATTCCTAAATATTTACACTCAGGCACTTTTTTGACTACCTCGCCATCCATACTGTATGTGCGCTGGATTTCTGAAATGTTATTTGCAAAGCTGACGTGGTTGCACTTCGAGATATTTAAGCACATATTCCACGTGGAGCACCAACGTGTTACTGTGTTTAAGTCATCGTGCAATAATTCAGTGTCTGCGATTGTAGTAATGTGGCGGTAGATGACGCAACCATCCGCGAATAATTTTATGCAAGATTTTATGTTATCTGCTATATCAATTATATAAACCGAAAATAACAGCGGACCTAGAACGCTACCTTGTGGCACGCCTGAAGTCACGTTTACATATGAAGACGTTTTAGAATTTGAAACAACACACTGTTTACGACCACTTAAGTAATTCCGGAGCCAGGTTTGCAGCTTAGCATTAATATTCAATGAAGCGAGTTTAATATTTAACAGATTATGTGGGACCGTATCAAATGCCTTGCGAAAATCAAGAAATAATGCATCAACAATGTTGTTACGGACAAGCGCAATCAGTACGTCATGCTGAAATTCAGTTAGTTGTGTCACGCATGAACGACCCTGCCGAAATCCATGCTGGGAGTGGGCAAAAAAATGAGTAGATTCGAGATATATGAACAATGCGCTATAAATAACGTGCTCTAATATTTTGCAACAGGCTGAAATTAAGGATATGGGACGATACTTTTGTACATGCTTTTTGCTTCCTGCCTTGTGCAGAGGAACCACATTGGCTGTTTTCCAATCTCTTGGAACCACGCCGGTGTCTAGCGACAACTTGTACAGTATGCATAAATATTGTGCAATAATAACGTGACACTTTTTAAGTACATGAGATGATACACCGTCAGGCCCTGTAGCCTAGAGGTGTCCAGAGTACGCAGCGGACTATCCAAACCAGTGTAATCAATTTCAATTTCCGCCATTTCATTGCCAATATTGCTTCAGCTTTCTCCAAGTCATCCGTTATAGTTTTTTCCTCAGTTAAAAGGTCAGGGATAGCTGTGTTATCTTTTCTGTTGCTCTTGACGTACTTCAAAAGAATTTTGAATTACACTTCAAGTCTGTGTTTAGCTTGTCAAAGAAGACATGTTTTGCCTGTTTTAGTTGTAACTTAAGCTCTTTGTTTACACTTTTGAGCTTTGTTTCATTTACTGCTGTTCTGTTTTTAAGAAACTTTTTGTGGGCATTAGCTGCTTTTCTGACAAGTTTGCGTATCTCAGAGTTGAACCAGGGTTTGTGCCTCGTTCTGCATCCTACACACCTCCGAGGTACGTACATATTGACCAGCTTTGTAATCTTGTCACGGAAAATTTGCCACAATTCATCCATGCCACACGACTCCGATATGCATAAAAAAGTGGGATATTACAAGACCAGCTCTTCCGAAATGGCGTCAAAGTCAGCTCTGTCGTACATAAAAACATTTCGAGGGGGTTGCTTACACGCAGGTATTCAAGAAACGTTTAACTCTGCAACAACGCAACTATGATCACTAATTCCTGGACATACACTTGTGTGAACAATAACATTTTCATCATTGCTTAGTAAAAGATCCAGTAAAGCGTTAAACCGTGTTGGTTCGTTCGCATATTGCTGTAGCCCATCGACGCTCATTAGTTCTGAAAAGGCAGAACAATTTCTATTTTTCTGTGGGGCTACACAGTCGGAATCCCATTTCATATCGGGCAGATTGAAATCAACTCCCAGTATTACGTAATCAGATATTTGCGATAGCATGTCGGAAAGTTGAATTAACGATTCATTGTTGTGGTCAGGTGGGCGGTAAAACGATCCAAAAAACGATGTTGTTACCCTGGGGAAATTGGACACGGCACCATACCGATTCAGTTTCATTATCAAAAACAACTTCTTCGCAGACAAGGCTACTTGAAATTAAAAGAAACACGCCACCACCATGCCTGTTTCTATCTTTACGGCACACTGTAAAAACCTGGCGGAAATAGTTCTACATCCGATACTGTGTCGTCAACCACGACTCGGTACCCGTAACGATTTGTGCTTTCACCGTTTCTGTTCTGTTCTGTTCTGTTCTAACTGTTTTGCTGTGGAGAGGTTGAGGTCCATATTGCCTCGGCTACTCCATATCACGAAGTTATGCAGCGAAAAAAAAACAAAGAATAATACTGAACGGTACCTAAACATGAACAATCCGAAAAAAAAAATCATACCAATACAACTAAGATTTAAATTCATCAATTTTGTTTTTTAGGCTTCGACAATTGACCACCAACAATAATGGTGTAAAGCTTTTTGTGATGGTATCTTTCCCACTTGTTCTTAAGCTAGAACGCTCACGTCATTCCCGCCCAGATATCTGAGCATGCGCCCGAAGAGGAACTCGTTGGTGCATGTCAGTATCCCAGGCAAATGCTTGTCCATTTATTACCAGCTTATCGTAACTTAAATGCACTCGATTTTTCTTGTCGAGCTGTTTTTCTTTACTGTACTTCCAAAGCTGCCGGCGTTTTTCTTGAACTGCCTTGTTGAAGTCTTCTGATACGCTGTATGACGTCCCCTTGAATCTGGATGCGTTTCGCAGAACAGATTCTCTTCTTTTTCATCCTGAAAAGCTAGCAATTATTGGACGAATTCTTTCTGTTTTGTAGGCCCCCAGACGATGAGCCCTTTCTATTGATATATTTTGCAGCTTTAATACATCCGTACAGACAGACTTCACTAGATTTTCGGATTCTTCCCAAGTTTCATTTGGATGACTATCTGGTATTCCAAAGAATACCAAGTTTGATTTCCGGCTTCTGTTTTCTAAGTCGTCTAGTTTGTCGGCGAACTTCTTTTCTGTTTCCTCGAGTGTAGTAAGACGCTTTTCAATTACATTAGTTTTAGTAATCACGTCGTCCAGCCTTTTCCGAAGCTCATCCTGAGTTTTAGCCATGCCCGACAGCTTTTCCAACACGGTTACCTGCCCTGACTGTAGCACCTTTAGCATTTCTTCGATTTTACTTCTCTGTTGTCGCTCAGGCACAGACAAATGACCATGGTTTTGTTCAATGTCACCAGCCAAAAAAAGAGTAGTAATGTCTGCGAGGCCACATGGTAACCCTCCAAAACAGACCAATTCAATGCGGCAGCCATACACTCGCGAGCAACAGTATAGCACGCCCAGATAAGCCGTTTACCGTTAATGGGACACGACACTCTATAAAGCATGACATCACTGCTTCTAAGGCAATTACGATGGCTTAAATAAGTAACCTGATACATTGAACAGAGCAAGTGACAGCCGAGAAGAACGCCGTGTCCCAGTGGGTGTTGGTTCAGGGGCTCCCTTTTGTAGCCAGCAGTGGGCGGATCCGGAAGCGTACCACGACGCTTTGTCATCCAGCTCGTTTCGATGCGCAGATGGCACCACTCCGAGGTGCTTGGCGAATCTAGTAGACCGTGCGTAGTCGCTTGTGGAATGCCAAAATCCGCTGGCCATGTGTCTATCGGTCGAAATGCCACGGGTGTAGCATACGTCACCGCAGCTGCCATGAGCCCGATCAGTACCTGCTACATTGAACAGAGTTAGTGACGGCCGAGAAGAGCGCCGTGTTTTGTTAGCCTATTTCTCCGGGCTCGAGCAGCGTTTGACTACAGCTTGCTGAATCGTAGGAATACTAATGCATTGTTTATTCGATTGTTATAAACGCGGAGCGAGCACTAGAGGCACTATTGAGGGTAACCCGACATGACGCCTGTATCATAGGAGTATTTCAGTAGTGTTTACCGTTTTGTTATAAATATAGATAGGCAATACTACAGCCACTTTGACGTTGCATCGACATTACGCCTGCACAGAGTCTTTTTCCAAAGCAGTCGCTAGATTTGTCGTGGCTCTGTGGTAGAACATCTGACTGCCACGCTGAACGTTTGCGTCCGATTCCTGCTGGGATCCTAATTTTTTGTTTATTGTTTGGATTTGTTGGGTCAACGCTGCCACAGTCGGTTTTTCTTAACCCTCTCGCATTTAAATTGCGAATGTCTGTTCTCGTCGTTCCTAGGCAGATATAAACTGTCGATCGCCTGCGGAGCACTCCCGTATACCACGGCCCGTAGCATACGGGTATGTGCAAAGTTTGTGTCGAAAGGCGTTATGGTTACTATTCGAGGCCATATCGTCAGGAAAAACATTCTACACGCGGATGGCACATGGTGGTGCTGATATTGCCACGTACGTTTCTTATCACTTTTGCTGCATTCGCCCACAAAGGCTGTCGGCAACGCTCAGCGCAAACCGCGCCTCATTCTTCGAGAAGCTTCACGATTGTTGTAGATGATTTTGTTAAGATTGCGCGCAAGACGCGAACACTCGAGCTCATTCTAGAGATTGCGCAACCACCAGCGATATCGCTGGAAAGTTCTATAGCGCCTGTATAAAAGCCGACGCGCTTGACCGCTTGTCAGTTGATCGACGGACGACGCCCTGTTCGCCGCTATCATTGTACAGCGTGTATTGCTGTAGTTCTCGTTCTCATTTTCCGGCCACAAGTTCGGCCAAATAAACAGTTGCACCCTGCAAAGGCAGACTGCTCTCTTCGTCGAAGTCACGACCACGTGACAATTGGTGGAGGTGCTGCTTCATGATCCGGACGCCACCGCGGAGCGCTGACCCAAGCCCAAGCCGCGAAGAAGACGACTCTAAGGACAACCCGGATCCTCGAACCAGCCGCCGGCAGAAAGGACTACCCCCCGAATACGAACCCCTACCGGACAAGACCAGGATCACAGCGAAGAAGACAACAGCCACAATGACAACCGCTGGGGCGCCTACAACGGTCGTCATGCACCAACCGAGGGAGCCGCCGACATTCCGCGGATCACCATGCGAGGATCCAGAAAGCTGGCTGGAGGCATACGACCGGGTTTCCACGTTCAACAACTGGGACTGCAACGAGAAGCTACGCCATGTCTACTTCGCCCTTGAAGATGGCGCAAGGACCTGGTTCGAGAATCGAGAGTCCACGCTAACATCATGGGACCTCTTTCGCACCGGATTTCTCGACACCTTCACGAGCGTCATCCGGAAAGAAAGGGCTGAAACCCTTCTCGAGACCCGTGTACAGCTCCCCAATGAGAACATCGGACTGTACACCGAAGAAATGACTCGCCTCTTTCGCCATGCCGACCCCGCCATGTCCGAAGAAAAGAAAGTTCGATTCCTGATGCGGGGAGTGAAGGAAGAACTTTTCGCCGGACTTGTGCGCAACCCACCGAAGACGGTCTCGGAATTCGTTTCGCAGGCCACCACAATCGAAAAGGCACTAGCAATCCGCACTAGGCAGTACAACCGCCGCATGCCGACGACGAACTACGGGGAAGCACATGCGCTGGGCTCCGACGACCTACGTGAGACGATCAGGGCGGTCGTACGCGAAGAGCTGCGAAGGATGTTTCCTGCATCGCAACCCCAGGTCCATTCCATAGCCGACGTCGTTCGCGAGGAACTTCAGCATTCGCTAGGAGTTGATGCACCGTCGCCACCTGAGCCGGAAGCGATGAGCTATGCTGCCGTTGCACGCCATGCTGTCGCCAATCCGCGCAATCACCAACGCTCCGTGCCGCCGCAGTTCCGCCGCCAGACACCGCCGCCACCTCCGATGCCATCCCGCCCGCCTACAGGCCAACGCTACACACCCCGAAAGACCGACGTTTGGCGTGCCCCTGACAACCGACCGCTCTGCTACCACTGCGGGGAGGCCGGCCACACGTACCGCCGCTGCCAGTACCGAGAGATGGGGCTACGCGGTTTCGCCGTCAACGCGCCGCGGCCGTAGCCAGGCGAACGGCCTCGCGAAATCGACGACTACCTCAACGGAACACAGTGCCAAGAACGACGACCTTCCCGCTCCCCGTCGCCCAGCCGTTGCATGTCACCGCACCGCCGGCAGTACACTCGCCCAAATCGGAGCCGGTCGCCTAGCCCATATCCGGAAAACTAAGGGCAGCAACCGATGGAGGTGCGGTTGCTGAATGACGAAATGCTGAAGATCCTCCGCCGTGGACGACGACGCCACGACGATGTTCTGAGCCCCCGCCGAACGCCGAACCACGTCCTGAAGACGAAACTTTGCGACCGGAAGCAGACCTGACGACGCAACGCGGAAGCAGCGGTGCAAACCGACGTAGCCGTGACCCGACGCCGCGACATAACCGCAACGCAAGACGGCGGACTAGCGACCTCGACATTCTGATCGACGGCCACAACGTCACCGCTCTCGTCGATACTGGAGCCGACTATTCCGTCATCAGTGGGCCGTTCGCAGCAAAGTTGAAGAAAGTTAAGACTGCTTGGGAAGGCTCCGAGATCCGGACCGCTGGAGGTCATCTGATAACGCCGATTGGTGTCTGCACGGCGAGAGTCACCATCAATAACCAGACTTATCCTGCTAGCTTTGTAATCCTAAAAAACTGCTCCAGAGATGTGATACTTGGAATAGACTTCCTAAGTGACCACGGCGCCGTCATCGGCCTGAGGTCTGAGTCGATAACACTAACCTCAGACAAAGCGCTACCACCCCACGCGACGCCACGGAACCATGCACTGAATGTGATAGAAGAGCAGGTGACCGTTCCGCCGCGCTTCAGCGTCATTATTTCCGTCGGCACCGAAGAAGCCGCAGACCTTGAAGGTGTCATCGAGGGCGATCAGCACCTACTCCTGAACCGTCAGGTTTGCGTCGCAAGAGGCATAGCCGAACTGCGTGATGGCAAAGCAAAGGTAGTGTTGACGAACTTTAGCCACGAATATAGGCACCTCAACATTGGTACGACGGTTGCCTACATCGACGAATGTGTGGCCGCCAGCAATGCTTTCGCCCTCTTCGATGCTGCCGAACCTGCTTCGACGAATCGAGGTCCCGAACCAGATTTCGACGTTAACCCGAGCCTTCCGAAGTTCAAGCAAGACCAGCTCAAAACGCTGCTCCTGCAATACAAGGACTGTTTCTCGTCGTCATCGCGGGTCCGACAAACGCCCCTTGCTAAGCATCGCATTATAAGAGAAGAAAATTATCGACCACTCCGTCAGAGCCCCTACAGAGTTTCGACTCGAGAGCGCGACGCGATAAAGAGACAAGTCGACGAGATGTTACGCGACAACATCATCCAGCCGTCCAAGAGCCCCTGGGCGTCACCCGTGGTGTTAGTGAAGAAGAAGGACGGGACACTGCGCTTCTGCGTTGATTACCGGCGCCTGAACAAGATCACGAAGAAGGACGTGTACCCCCTCCCACGGATAGACGACACCCTGGATCGACTTCACAACGCGACGTACTTTTCGTCGATGGACCTCAAGACCGGCTATTGGCAGATCGAAGTAGACGAAAGAGACCGAGAAAAGACCGCTTTTATAACACCCGACGGCCTCTTTGAGTTCAAGGTCATGCCTTTCGGTCTTTGCTCGGCACCTGCGACGTTCCAGCGCGTCATGGACACCGTACTGGCCGGATTGAAGTGGCAGTCGTGCCTTGTGTATTTGGACGACGTCGTCGTGTTTTCCTCGACCTTCGACGAGCATCTCCGGCGGCTTGAGGCAGTACTTCAAGCAATCAAGACCTCGGGACTGACCTTGAAGCCAGAAAAGTGCCGATTCGCGTATGACGAGCTCTTGTTTCTGGGTCATGTGATCGGCAAGTCTGGAGTGCGCCCAGACCCGCGGAAAACAGCTGCCATCGCCGACTTCGCGCCACCCACCGACAAGAAGGCCGTGCGCCGATTTCTCGGCTTATGCGCCTATTACAGACGCTTCGTCAAAAACTTTTCACAAATCGCCGAACCACTGACGCTTCTCACGAAGACTAACGTGGAATTCAGGTGGGAAACGGCGCAAGTGCAAGCCTTTCAAGAACTTAAACGACGCCTGCAGACGCCACCCATACTTGCGCATTTCGACGATTGCGCCGATACGGAAATCCACACCGACGCAAGCAGCGTAAGACTCGGCGCCGTCCTTGTGCAGAAGACTGACGGGCAGGAAAGGGTCATCAGGTATGCTAGCCGGTCACTATCCAAGGCAGAAGCCAACTATTCCACAACAGAAAAGGAATGCCTTGCCATCATCTGGGCTACGTCAAAGTTTCGCCCCTACCTCTATGGCAGGCCCTTCAATGTTGTCAGTGACCATCACGCCTTATGTTGGCTAGCTAACTTGAAGGACCCTTCAGGTCGTCTCGCACGATGGAGTTTGAGGCTTCAAGAATTCGACATTACCGTCGTGTACAAGTCCGGACGAAAACACTCCGACGCCGACTGCCTGTCTCGTGCCCCCGTCGACGCGCCGCCGAAAGACGACGATGATGACTGCTTCCTCGGAACTATAAGTACCGATGACTTCGCCGAAAGGCAACGAGCCGACGCGGAACTGGGAGGCCTTATGGAGTACCTCGAGTGCAAGACCGCCGTTGTTCCGAAGGTATTCAAGCGAGGACTGCCGTCGTTTTTCTTACGGAACGGCGTTCTCCTGAAGAAGAACTTCTCGCCACTTCGAACCGACTACCTTCTTGTCGTGCCCTCATCATTGCGACCAGAAGTCCTCCAGGCCCTACACGACGACCCGACGGCTGGACACCTTGGTGTTTCCCGCGCGCTCGCCAGAATACAGGAAAAATACTACTGGCCACGCCTTGCTGCCGACGTCGCCCACTACGTTAAGACTTGCCGAGACTGCCAGCGACGGACGACACCGCCGACTAGGCCAGCGGGACTTCTGCAGCCAATCGAACCACCTCACCGGCCGTTCCAGCAAATCGGGATGGACCTACTGGGGCCGTTCCCGACGTCGAATTCCGGAAATAAGTGGATCGTCGTAGCAACTGACTACCTCACCCACTACGCCGAGACAAAGGCCTTGCCCAAAGGCAGTGCCGCCGAAGTAGCGAAGTTCTTCGTTGAGAACATCGTCCTGCGTCATGGCGCCCCAGAAGTCCTCATCACCGACAGAGGTACGGCGTTTACTGCTGACCTAACTCAGGCAATACTGAGATACAGCCAAACAAGCCACCGCCGGACCACAGCGTACCAGCCATAGACAAATGGCCTCACCGAGCGGCTAAACAAGACCATCGCCGACATGTTGGCCATGTATGTCGGCGTCGAACACAAGACGTGGGATGCCGTCCTTCCGTACGTGACCTTCGCCTACAACACGGCCGTCCAAGAAACGACGCAGATGACGCCGTACAAGTTGGTCTACGGAAGGAGCCCGGCGACGACACACGACGCCATGCTACCGAACGTCACCGACGAAGAAAACCTCGACGCCGCCGCTTACTTACAACGTGCCGAAGAAGCTCGACAGCTCGCCCGCCTGCGCATCAAGACCCAGCAGTACACCGACAGCCGTCGCTACAATCTTCGACGACGCTTCGTGGAGTACCAGCCCGGCGACCGTGTCTGGGTCTGGACGCCAATACGACGACGCGGACTGAGCGAGAAGCTTCTTCGACGATACTTCGGACTGTACAGGGTACTTCGACGTCTCGGCGCACTCGACTACGAGGTTGTCCCCGACGGCATCACGAACTCTCAGAGGCGCCGAGCTCGTCCCGAGGTCGTGCATGTGGTGCGCCTTAAACCGTACTATGCTCGTTAACGCACCTGATGACTCTAATGTTTGTGTGCTTAGTTTTCTTTAGTATTGCATGTATTCATGTTCTGTTTTTAAGCATCGGGACGATGCTTTTTCAGAGGGGGGCATTGCCACGTACGTTTCTTATCACTTTTGCTGCATTCGCCCACAAAGGCTGTCGGCAACGCTCAGCCCAAACCGCGCCTCATTCTTCGAGAAGCTTCACGATTGTTGTAGATGATTTTGTTAAGATTGCGCGCAAGACGCGAACACTCGAGCTCATTCTAGAGATTGCGCAACCACCAGCGATATCGCTGGAAAGTTCTATAGCGCCTGTATAAAAGCCGACGCGCTTGACCGCTTGTCAGTTGATCGACGGACGACGCCCTGTTCGCCGCTATCATTGCACAGCGTGTATTGCTGTAGTTCTCGTTCTCATTTTCCGGCCACAAGTTCGGCCAAATAAACAGTTGCACCCTGCAAAGGCAGACTGCTGTCTTCGTCGAAGTCACGACCACGTGACAATATGTTCAACACGTCTGTGTTACCAAAGGTGCGTGTGTAGCTGAGGGGATTATGCAATCTGCCTGTCGTGTAAATGGGGAGTTGAAGGTGTAACGATGATATTTTGATGCCGTAGGGGAAATTGCGAAATAGGCATAGCAAAGACTCATTTGACTTCGAACAGAGAATGGTTGGAGAGAAGAATTAGGCTGAGCAACATGCCAATATCAATACTTTGCCGATAATTAGGAGGAAACTGTAACGCCTGACGTAAGGGTAAACATTATCGCTCTGCGACCGTTTTCACGGCATGCAACTCGCTGCATTTTTATTGCGACCTCGATATGTATTCTTTGTGTTTCATTACTGCACCATTTCGTCTTGCTTAAAATCTCGCGTTATATTTGTTCATACTCGCGCTATGTTTGAAACCAAGGACCAGCGAAAAGTAACACAATTATTTCATGCATTATTTCTTCGTAGCGATTTTCTTTTACCTGACAACGCATAGGACGGATGATCATAACGTTTTCTTTTTCGAAACAGCGTCGTATCTATCGGGGTATAAAGATTTACGCATTTAAAACGCTGGCATTGACGACTTCACAAGCAACGTTACACCATGACATAAAGCCGAGTGCCTTACCGACTGGGCTTAACTTCCTCTCATGCCGATGGTGTGAATCAGATCTACGCGCTGTGCCGGAAAAAGTACGGAAAAGTGGCCAAGCTGCGCAGCACTGGAAATTGCAGCAATACGTCCTCGAACGCAAGAAGAAACAGCGAAGACGTGCCGAGACGGCACGATAATGGGAAGGTCCGACCGCAGAACATACGCGGGAATTACAAGAGCGGGATCCTGTACGTCATCGAGTCAAAGAACGCACAGCCTATCTTTAGTTTCATCCTCACCTAACATGCTGTGGTGGCAATTTCGCTGCTGCATTTCTTGGCTTTTTTGCAGTGCTGCTTGCCTATGCAATAGAAGATGAAGAAACAGCAGGTGATTACTAGCAAACACTTCTGTATTGTACAGGAGAATTCAATAGGATATTCTCCGTGGAATATTTTACACCTCCTTGCAAAGCTTCGAAACCAACAAGACCTCCGGTTTGCGGCACACAAAAATGAATTCCCGAGCGTTTGGGCTGATAATATTACTAATTTACAGATCGCGCCCTTTATATCACGTATATTTGGACATATTTCTCTTTTCGTTTCATTACAACAATGTTCAGGGTGAATGTTTTATCACAGCACCTTAGTTGACGTTTGAACATGCGTCCGTTTAGCTGCACCACCTGTCGCGAACAACGTCCGACAGCGAGGACACAGCAGGGCCTCCGCGATCAGCTCTGCCAGAGCGACAGCGCGCTGCCGGAGATTATCGCGGACGCCACACAATACATCTGATTTAATGAGCAGCTCATGCGTTCTTTACGACCGAAAAATTATAAGCCTCATGCTTGTAAGCGTCATGATATATTCTCTCTTCATAATCTCTTTGTAAAGTTTGGTGCGTGTAATACATAGATGTTCACAGCACCTGTTAAAACGCTGTATTGAAGACGCTGAGCCCGCTAGTTTAAGAAAAAGTAGCAGAAAAACCTGTGTCACTTATGCTCGTGAAGCGAAAGAGGTTTCTGTAGGAATTGTCATTGAATTGGCTCCATTTGCAGTGGACCCGTCTCTTGATGGTCTAGCGATGACAGAGCTCATCATACCCACGTCAGCAATCATTTGTCTATGCGTTTTCCAAGTCGCGCCTCACCTCGTTGGGAGCAACGTGTGCTATATAAGCTCTGCCCGCAAATCTCGGTTCGCCCACACTTCGCATCTACAAGTGAGAAGTACCAGCTGGTTTGTGTTCCAAGCGCAAATGTTTCCTCTTCACTAAAGTTAAAGGGACCGACAACTGATTTTTGTCGACCCACTTTTTTACGGCGCGACAGAAAGCTCACTCTTCGCCGTGTTTGTAGCCGCAGTAGTTAATCCCAAAAGCATGTAGTTCTTTTACAAGCAGTATTTTTCGATCTGGAAGGCTCTAAACACGGACGTACCTTTCCTCCCGCAACGCTGAGAACTGACAGCGATGCCGCCAGCCGCGATTTGTGAAAGCTATCACTGTTCTGCTTTCGCAGGAGTTCCTGTAACTATGCTTAACCACCTTTATTTAAAGCTATTCAACTATTTTTGAAAATAACAAGCTGTTGCAATGAGATGACGTAGCATTATACATCTTCCCTGTATTTGTACCACGTTGTGAGCGCATGCGTCCATGGTTGCCTGCTCCTGTGTCATGGGTGGCTTGTTCCGGCGTCGTTACTCTCTCGATGCACGAGCCAAGCCAAGTCATCGAAAACATCACTGCGCATATGCGCGGCCGCGCCGAGTAGCAGCGCGCGTCATTTCTGAGACAGACGAAGTGTAAGTAGCAAAACTGTGTCGCTACAAAATCTTAGCGACCTGGAAACTGCATGCACGGTTGCATGAGCACGCTGAAAAAGTTGCTCTAGACGCGCTGACGAGCATGGCATCATTACGTCACGCGAAGGGAGCACCACTTTAATGCATACTACTAACGCAGGCCTATATTTACATTTTTATGGACTAATACCTTTTTACCCTAAAGAAACGAACAATATTTCAATACTAACACAAAAAGTGTCGACCGCGCACAGCAACCAACGATCACGTGGCCGGGTTCATCGGCTCATTCATTCTTTCGCCGCCAGAGGCGCCACAGGTCATTTTTCGCGACTTCCTATTAAGAAACAAAAATATAAATCCATCTCTCACGAAAAAAACAGGGTTGGTTTGAGTCATTGCGACGGACAATCTACATCAGTTGAGCCATCTCATTTCATGTTCTGGTCAGTTGTCGGTCCTTTTAATATTTTTGTCAGTTATGAATAGAACACTAGTTCTGGCTTTGGACTGATCACGGGATGTCGAAAAAAAATTGTTGGGATGCTCGAGTTTTCTACCTAACACCAGCGACACAAACATGCATCTGAGTAGCAACATTCTAGAAAATTAGTACTCACAGAAGCCTTTACACCATGAAAATAGGCGAACGTAATTGGAAATAGTACCAATAAAATCAATTTTTTTTCGTTAAAGGCGATGACAGCGTGCTGCGGAGCGTATATTTTTATTCGTGAATACTAACCAAGTATAGTTGAATGTAGTTCCAATATCCCACCTAGAAGATTACAGAGTAGACTAAAAAAAGTCATTATACTTTCTTTTGTGAGTCCTGACTTTCTGCGTATATGATCATCGTTAAAGAGACACGTGAGCTCTCTTAGTAGCACATCGTACGGTCGCCAGAGAGCCGTGGAATCCAAATGAAGGTTAGCCGGCCTCTTCAATGAGAGTCATATAGGTGCCACGTGAAGACTCAGAGAAAACATAACACATACTATAGTGTAGCCCAAATAGTCCCCATTTTATTAACCCTGCATATCCCAGCATCCACATGTCTAGGCAAAACACATTAGCACAGTGTGATTAAGCCTACCAACGCATTGCTTTAAAAATTGATGTGAGATGTTGATTTACTTCGAAGTTTCATGAACGCATCTTCATGTGACAGCTGTTTTTGAACAAATTGCGCGCACAAAAATGGCCTTTTCCTCATGTTGCCTGTCGAGGTAAATACCTATATGTTTACAACGAACCTGTCAAGCGCTAGGATGGAGGAGTACAGGTAGGCAAGATTTACGGCTGCAACAACTCCAACAGAACAGCGATGTTGTCTCGGAACAGGCAGACGCGCGCCATTGCGGACGTCTTGGATATAATGTCTGAGTTCGTTTTACTTCTTCAGTTTCACGAGCGAGTCTATCATCACTCTTGCACGTCGCCATAACAAGAAACGGCGCTAGCGTCAACGACTTCGGCTCGACTTGACAAAACGTGTCACCACTCTGCTCCCTAGAGAGGCCGCGATGACTTCGAGGCACGCTTATTTAGACAGACACGTCACGCCATCTCGTGAAGTCGTAAGAAACGTGTGGTAGGTAGCCCTTTCAAACTGCACTCATCATAATCATCATCATCATCATCATCAGCCTGTCTACGCCCACTGCAGGGCAAAGGCCTCTCCCATGTTCCGCCAATCAACCCGGTCCTGTGCTTTCTGCTGCCACGTTATACCTACAAACTTCTTAATTTCATCTACCCACCTAATTTTCTGTCTCCCCCTCACGCGTTTGCCATCTCTTGGAATCCAGTCAGTTACCCTTACTGACCACCGGTTATCCTGCCGACGTGCTACGTGCCCGGCCCATATCCATTTCTTCTTCTTGATTTCAAGTATGAAGTCCTTAACCCCCGTTTGTTCCCTGACCCGCTCTGCTCTATTCCTGTCTCTTAAGGTTACACCTATGATTTTCCTTTCCATCGCTCGCTGCGTCGTCCTCAATTTAAGTTGAACCCTCTTAGTAAGTAAGTCTCCAGGTTTCTGCTCCGTAGGTAAGTACCGTAAGATGCAGCTGTTATATACCTTCCTCTTGAGGGATAGTGGTAGATTACCATTCAGGATTTGATAATGCTTGCCGAATGAGCCCCATCCCATCCTTATTCTTCTAGTTATTTCACTGTCATGGTTCGGCTCCGCGGTTACTACCTGTCCTAAGTAGACGTACTCCTTTACAACTTCCAGTGTCTCGGCACCTATCGCAAAGCGCTGTTCTCTGCCAAGATTGTTCCACATTACTTTAGTTTTATGCATATTAATTTTCAGACCTACTCTTCTACTTTCCGTATCCAATTCAGTAATCATGAGCTGTAATCCGTCTCCCGCGTTACTCATCAATGCAATGTCATCAGCGAATCGCAGGTTACTGAGATACTCTCCATTAACTCTTATCCCTGATTCTTCCCAATCTAGGGCCCTGAAAACCTCCTGCAAACACGCGGTGAATAATATTGGAGAGATAGTGTCTCCCTGACGTACGCCCTTCTTTATTGGGATTTTGTCGCTTTCTTTATGGAGGACTATAGTGGCTGTGCATCCGCTGTATATTTCTTCCATTATGTCTATATTAGCTTCGTCGATGCCCTGATTCCGGGGGTGCCTGCATGACTGCTGATATCTCCACCGAATCAAATGCCTTCTCGTAATCTATGAAGGCTATGTATAGGGGTTGGTTGTATTCTGCGCATTTCTCTATCACCTGATTGATAGTATGAATATGGTCTATTGTTGAGAAGCCTGCACGAAATCCTGCCTGCTCCCTTGGTTGATTGAACTCTAATGTCGTATTAATTCTGTTAGCAATTACTTTTGTAAATAGCTTGGAACTTATGGGCCTGTAATTTTTCAAGTCCTTGACGTCCCCTTTCTTATGGATCAAGATGATGTTGGCATTCTTCCAAGATTCTGGTATCCTCCCCGTCGAGAGACACTTTGTATACAGGGTGGCCAGTTTTCCTAACATAATCTCTCCACCGTCTTTCAACAGGTCTGATGTTACCTGATCCTCACCAGCTGCTTTGCCTCTTTGCATTCCCTTTAGGGCTTTCTTTACTTCTCCTGTTAATACTGGTAGGATGTCAGATTCCTCTGCGCTATTACTGCTTCTTACGTTATCATCCTGTCTCGGCTGCTGTACAGATCTCTGTAGAACTCTTCCGCTACCTCAACTATTCTATCCATATTGTTTGTGACCTTGCCTTCCTTGTCCCTTAATGCATACATCTGATTTTTGCCTATGCACAGTTTTGTCCTCATAGCTTTGAGGCTTCTTCCGTTCTTTAGAGCATGCTCAACTGCACTACACGCTGCTTTTTCGAGCACCATAGATTTCGCTGTTCGGGACGAAGCACCTTAGGGTCTCGGCGTGTCGGCATGCATCGCGCATCGTCGTCTGCTGTTGCGTGTGCATCGTCCCCTGCTCCTTTTGTTTGAGCACAAGAGAAGGCGCCACCGCCTCAGCGCTTGCTGTGTGGCTGGAGAGAGCGAACGGCTCGCGTTGACTTTGGAAAAGCTGTTTCTGTGATGAACCCTGAACTACCAGCTCACGAGGAACGAGAACGCGCCCTCTCCCGCGAGAGACAACGCCGACACAGGCAGCGTGTGCTAGCGAGTTGCTTAACTGAAAAAAAAAAAAAACGACTGCTCGCGCTGCACAACCATTCACCGGCCACCCCGTATATATAGGTACTGTATCTTGACCTGCAATGTAGTGCCGCTGGGAGATTTCTCTTGTGCGTAGTTGAACAATAAAGATTCGTTGTGTGCACTTTAAATGAAAGTGGACTCCCGGTCTCTGTGTCTAATCTTTCTGCTGTTTCTCATTGCCCATTAGCAGTGATTTTGCTGTGGGAAACACGGCGCACACTGCATGTTTATAGACACATACGCACACGCTTTTTTTTCATTACTGCAGTTCTCACTGTGACATTGCTCATAAATATATATATATATATATATATATATATATATATATATGCTTGACGTTTCAGCCGGGGACCGGCCTTCATCAGGGAACACACAATACAGAAATGCGCTCTTTTTAAGTAGACACGAAGTATAAGGGGCCCCTAACATGTGACCTATCACTATCACACAGTAATCGCTGCAGTAAGGCGAGTTATGCACGGTTACAACACCAGGTCATTGCAAAGGCGTGTAAACGTATCTGAAGAATAGGTGCTTCCATGAAACAGATGCGTGACTAATAATTTGAAAGCCGTAACAAGATCTACAAACAAAAATACAATTCTGTAAACGCATATAGGGAAAAAAAGAGAAAGAGAGAAAAAGCGCTTGAACATGACAAGATGCGTCACTAAACAATTGAAGGGGTGCGAACATCGACAACAAAAAGCAAAGAAAAGGGATGCTACGAAAGCGTGCAGCAAAAATCTGCGTGTACAGTGATTATTATTAGATTGTGATGATACTGGAACTTAGTTCCGCGCCGAAAGAAACATCAGCTTGCCTGGATTTTCATTTATGCCAGATGAGACAGCGTTAAACTTGTGGATGAGGAATGACTCGCGAATTTCTCTATCATGCTGCGAAGGGAAACCGGATTCCAGTATAGTTGCTGTGAGTTTATCGAAAGGATGTCCAGGAATATTAACGTGCTTGGACAGAGGTAGATTAGGTAGGCTTATCGCATGTGACTTATGGTTATTGAAACGCAGTCTAAAAGCGGTTTCAGTTTGCCCGATATACTGAAGTTTGCACACAGACCATTCAAGCATGTACCCAACGTTGCTTGTGCCACAGTGAAAATCCCCTTTTATCTTCAGATGAAAGTTTGAAGCTGTGCTCTTAACGTAACTTAATAAACGAATTGTGTAGTGTCTTTCTTTCTAGCTGTCCCTGTGCAGTTTTCCGCTTCTTACGAAGATGGATCTTAACGTAACGTGTGTTACTCATGTGGCTGCATACCTTGCGACGGGGCTTGTGGCAAGGATGACAACCAGGATAAGTTGCGGGCGTAATTTTTGACGACGTTAGTAAGTCGCGTAAGTTCCTCAATCTACGATACACCACACGTGGGGGATCAGGAAAGATATTTTTAAGGTGATTGCTCTGCAATAATAGGTTGTGATGTTTCTGAAGAATGCTGTTTATGTTTGGTGCCGATGCGGAGTGTGTTGAAACCAGGTTAGTGTTTGAGTGCGCAGCGTTTTTCTTTCGAACAAAAAGTTCTTTGCGGTCAACACCGTCAGCCCGTTTAATAGCATTGTCAATAATTTGGAGTGGATATTTTTGTTTCTTTAGCGCCTCCCAAAGTTCGGTGCAGCTTTCGGTGAAGTCGGAATCTGCGGAACATATATTTTTAAAACGTAGCGCTTGACCGTATGGAATCGCCGTTTTGCAGTGCTTTGGATGAGAGCTTTCGAAATGCAGGTAGGATTGCCTATCCGTGGGTTTCCTAAAGAGTTTAGTCGTGAGTTTATTAGCACATATCGTAACCGCGACGTCAAGAAAATTGATTGATGTGCTTGAGTATGATTCTGAGAAAGAGATGGCTGGATGAGCATTGTTCAAGTCTGCAATGAATGACAAAAGTTCCCTCTCCCCATGGTGCCAGATCAGAAATACATAATCAATGTACCGCCTATAATGGAATGGTTTCAGTTTGCAAGTATCTAGGAATTTGTGTTCGAGCTGGCCCATAAAAATGTTTGCATAACTTGGTCCTATTTTCGTACCCATAGAAGTCCCACTAACCTGCACAAATGCGCGCCATCAAATTCAAAATTGTTTAACGTTAAGATATGTTCTAGTAACAGCGCCAGTGTAGCGCTATCCACTGTTTTGTTAGAAACCTTACCTTCATAAGCTTGCAATACTGCTTGAATGCCGTCGATATGTGGGATGTTCGTATAAAGCGAGGCCACGTCTAGTGTTACAAGTAAGGAGCCAGATGGTACATCCAGGTTAATGATATCGAGCAAGAAGTGATTCGTGTCTTTCAGATATGAGTTGAAAGTGGGCGGAATATCTTTAATGAGATTATCAACGTAGCTAGAAAGTGGTTCAGTGACGGTGCCGATAGCGGGCACAATAGGGCGACCCGGATTATTTGCTTTATGTATTTTTGGCAGGATATAAAATCGCCGCGGGATTGGGCTGAGGGGGATTAATGACCGTGTTGCCTTTTCACTGATTTTGTTGTCCTTGACGAGGTCCTTTATACTATTAGAAACAATTTCCTTGAACCGCTCCGTCGGATCGTTATCAAGGCGCTTGTAGAAATGTACGTCAATTAGCTGTCTCTGAATTTCGGCAGTATAAGCAGACTTATTCATAATCATGACAGCTGCACACTTATCGGCCGACTTGATAATTATGTCTTTGCGGCCTTGTATTGCATGGAGGGCATCTTTTTCGGAAATGGACAGGTTATGCTTAAATGACGTGCGTCTCTAGAATGTCGCCCTGTACCACTGAAATATACAGATCAAGAAATTTGTCACGTTGTGCTGGAGGAGTCCAGTGTTCGCGGGATTGCATGTTAGAAAACGATGGCCGTTCATGAAAGAATTCTCTTAGCCGTAGGTTTCGCGCAAAATTATCTAAATCTTTAATCAACTGGAACTCCTTATAACCGCTAGTTGCGGGACAGAAGTTCAAACCTCGCGCGAGGACAGCCAATTCAGGCTCAGAAAGAACGACATCAGATATATTGACAACGTTAGTGGACTGGTGTGTTTCTGTACCATTAGAAGTCACTATTTCTATTACAGAATGGTGGCTTCTGTGTCCAACAGGTGTCTCAGGAAGTATTTTATCCCGCAGCAACTCCTTATCTTTTGTTGAATGGATTTCAGCTGTTTTACTTCGTTCGTATTCATTTAGGGCACTGATTTTCGAAGGGCTCATGGGGTGCCAGGCGCGTAGCTGTCGTTCAGTGTTAACTAATGCTTTGGTAGATTCTCTGTAATGGTCGATAACGACACGGGTTAGGTCTAGCGAAGCATTTGTTAAGATTGCATTCCACTTGTCGTTGTTGCGGCCCGACATTTGGGAAGTGGCTGATTTCAACGAAAGTCGAAGCCCCTTAGGTACTGTCGAAGCAGTTACATAGGTGCTAAGTGTGGATGCGTGGAGATCGTGACGGATGCGTTTTTCAATCACTTTCCTGATTTTGCAAAAACCCGAATAGTTTGAAACATCTGTCGATTGGGATACTAGTCAATTCTTAGAGACTTTGCAAGAATTGGCACTTCTAAGCTCATATGGGTGCGAAGCAGGAACACTGTCAGACCTTTTTTGTGGTTGTGGCGTCTGGCGTCGGGGAGAGGTCATTCGAACAGCCTGGCGCCCTGTCGTTCCACGCCTGCTGGAAGGGTCACCGATGGGTTGCTCTTGTGCGACAGACGACCGCGTCGAGTGCGCTTGCTTTGAGGTTCTGTTAAGCTGTCCAATAGATGAGGGCCCACTTGGATGTTGCTCCTGTGCGGACGGCACGCAGTGAGCGATGCTTGCTTCGGAGATCCGCTGAACTGTTGACTGCCTGAAAGTTCGCTTAGTTGATGGTCCAGCGTTGATGACACACGATCGGGAGACCTTTGCTTCTGGGGACGGCTGGTTGCATGGTCGAGCCATAAGCAAGACGGGACGTTGCTCATGTAACGAAGACAGAGTTGTCGGATATGGCTCGCCATCAGCGCAACGCCCTCAAAGCTGGGATGAAGGCCGTCAGCAGCGAGGACACGCGCAGATGGGAACCACTCGAA
This sequence comes from Rhipicephalus sanguineus, assembly GCF_013339695.2. Classification (NCBI taxonomy): domain Eukaryota; kingdom Metazoa; phylum Arthropoda; class Arachnida; order Ixodida; family Ixodidae; genus Rhipicephalus; species Rhipicephalus sanguineus. The sequence goes on from NC_051185.1 coordinate 114,961,480, forward strand.
ACCGTGGTCCAGAAAAAACACAAGGCGAGAATGGCGGCACAAATCTCGAAAGCGGCGGTTAAAATCGCATGCCTCGCGGTTGCAGTGTTGTATAATCGCTGTGTTGCGGCTACCACGGCGACGATTTGTACATCGATGCGAAAGAATGAAGTTCAGTAGGTTTCTGTACTTGTCAAAGGCCACACGACCAGTCTTGCGGGCGAGGTCATTAGTCCCAACGCTGAGGATAAGGGTCGTTGTTGACTATTGACTATTGGTCGGTGTTGACTGTTGACGTTGTTGTTATATATATATATATATATATAACATATATATATATATATATTATATATATATATATATAACATATATATATATATATATATTATATATATATATATATTATATATATATATATATATATATATATATATATATATATATATATATATATATATATATATATATATATATATATATATATAAGGCTATTCACGCGGAGCGGGCGGAGATGAACGGTGGAAAGCCGACCCATTAAGGGAACACTTTTCCCTCACATGCCTCATCCTACCTTCCACGGCGACAATGTTGGGTGGTCCGGAGCACGACGCGAACCGGCAAACACTTTCAACGATTTTGGCCATATGCAGCTTTTTTTTCTTCCTCGCCTCATGACTTCGTCGGTGTTTCTCTCTCTCCTTTCTTCTTTTTCTTTTTCGTTTTTTTTCTTTTTTCCGTAGTCTATCTCCCCCACTCTCTGAAATGTCCTTGAAGGCGAGAGTGACGCGGCAAGAAGCAAATTCGAACTTCGACGTCAGTTTTAACTCTTCCCCTGAGGAAGGGAGGTCCCCTCCCGGAACTGTTGGGAAATAAATATTTATGTCACTGTTGACAACGCCTATATATATATATATATATATATATATATATATATATATATATATATATATATATATATATATATATATATATATATATATATATATACAAGCTCCTTAATTTCCAGATCAATCTACCCGTAACGTTCACAGGCTCAGTGAACAAAAGAATCCGGGATTATAACCGTGGTAATTTTGAACAATTCAGCGCGGAGCTAGAAGATTTTTATCACGAGCTTTTTCTGCCGTCGTTTGCCTCACGGACCGTGAATGAAAACTGGATACTTTTTAAACAAAAAATATTAGAGTTAGTTGACCAGTTTGTGCCGCTAATCACTATATCCAACGATAAAACTAACCCCTGGTTTACTAAACATCTTCGAACATTACGAAATAAAAAGAAACGTTCATATAATACCGCGAAACGAAATGATTCTCTGTGGTACTGGGATAAATACAAGGTGTGCCTAAAAGACTACTGTAAAGCTTTAGGCGCAGCAAAGAAGAAATATTACTCGCAGGACTTGCCCTCACTTCTCAAAAATAACCCAAAAAAGTTCTGGCAAATAATTTCACCCTACAATAAGTCTGCTAATCACATTACAATACACGATACTGAACAAACTCCGCTTTCTGATGAAGCTTCCGTGATTGCTTTCAATGAGTATTTTGCCTGTGTTTTTACACAGGAAGATTGTTCCAATGTGCCATTTGTCCCAGATCAACCTTTCCCTTTCATGGCTCCAATCACCGTCACTGCCGAAGGTATAGCGAAACTCATCACCAATCTTAAAGTTTCTACTTCATCAGGCATTGATAACATTAACTCTAAAATACTGAAGAACACTACTGATATTTCCAGTCTTTTCCTGTGTCTCATATTTAACCAGTCTCTATCATCAGGTGAGCTGCCTAAAGATTGGAAGATTGGCAAGGTAATTCCTGTATTCAAGTCCGGTGACAGGCACTCGACCCGTAATTATCGACCCATTTCACTAACATGCATATCCTGCAAACTACTTGAACATATCATAGCTTCACATATCTACGATCACCTTGAATCAAATAACTTTTTTTTCTTTAATCAGCACGGCTTCAGAAAAGGCTACTCATGTGACACTCAGTTATTCGAATTCACGACTCACCTTCGCTTTAATATGAACACTAACGATCAAACCGATTGCCTCTTCCTTGATTTCGCCAAGGCATTCGATACTGTCCCTCATTGTCGTTTAATTTCCAAACTATCTGCACTTTGTATCGATTCATTAACCCTGTCTTGGCTACGCAACTTCCTCTCTTCGCGTAAGCAATTTACGGTGGTCAACGACGTCTCATCTAACCTTTGCGACGTCACGTCCGGTGTTCCTCAAGGCAGTGTAATAGGTCCGTTACTTTTTTTAATATACATTAATGATTTGCCCGCTAACCTTTCATCCTCAGTTAGGTTGTTCGCCGACGATTGCGCCATATACCGCAACATTAAATGTTTTAATGATCATTCCGCACTCCAAAATGACCTTGACCTAACCTTCCGGTGGTGTGAAACTTGGCAGATGTCCCTTAATACCTCTAAATGTAAGTTAGTCTCGTTCACTCGGAAGCGTACTAACTCAGCATTTCACTATACGATTAATAACATCATGGTTTCGGCTACACCATCCTACAAGTATCTCGGCGTTCACCTTTCATCGGATTTATCCTGGACTACGCATATAGCAGCTGTTTCATCGAAAGCCTCTAAATCTCTTGGTTATCTCCGCAGAAACTTGCGCAGCGCTCCATCTAACGTGCGCGCATTATCATATATTACTTATGTTCGCCCACAACTAGAGTATGCAGCATCCACATGGTCACCATATGAAGACTACCTAGTACGTATGTTGGAAGCCGTCCAGAATAGGGCAGCGAGATTCATCTCTGGGAACTACGACTATCATTCAAGCATTACACTAATAAAACAAGACCTTGCATTTCATTCACTGGAAGAACGCCGCACCATTGCTCTTTTATGTCTGTTTCACAGGTACATTTATAGTGATAAATTTCATTGTTTGCCACTTCATTCTCCTGTGCGCACATCCCGACGCATCCACAACGCACGTAGCTTCATGCGCATTCATGGTCACACGCAGGCATTTAACTCATCATCACTACCTCGAGCCATTGCACATTGGAACGATCTTCCTGATCACATTGTATCCATCCGTAATCGTGAAACATTCCGTGATAACCTGATTTCATTGTACTCTAGCATTGTATAACGTTGTTCCGTCTTGCTGTTTGTTATCTTTTTCTTTTTTTTTGCTTTTTGTCTGTATTCCTCTTTATTGTTTTGTAAATATTGATGCCCCCCTTACTCAATGCCCTTCAATGGGCCTGTAAGGCATTTTGAATAAATAAATAAATAAATAAATAAATAAATAAATAAATAAATAAAATATATATATATATATATATTGTAGTGAGCGAGACAGACACAACACCCGTTCGTCGGGCAAGCTTGCTTGATCCTCTTCTACTGGCTCTTACCCACAAAGGGGGATTGGCCGTTCTAATCTGACTTCGTCTTCTACCTCGCCCTAGCTCCCCGCGAGCCCAAAGCCCGGTGTCGTTCTTCGTCATGACACTCGGCCATGACTGCGAGCGCGCAGCTGCTGACACTGTTTCTGGTGGGCGGTACTGGCTGCATCGTTGTGGTCGGCCCCGACCACGCTGCATCATGGTTTGGTGGTTTGCCAGAGGTGCCTCTGGAGGGCGACACTGGCTCCATCGCGGTGGTCGGTCCTGTACACGTTGCGACTTGGCTTGAGAAGTCTCAGCGTACTCTGGCGGGCCAAATCGACGTTGTCGTTGTGGTCGAAGTTCTCGGTCACGCTGGCATCTGGCATGGAAAGCTGCCGATGGCGACTCTGGCGGGCGCCACTGGCTGTGCCATCGAAGTCGTAGGTCTCACTGACGACAGTCTTGCTGGGCGTAGGAGCAAGGTAGGTCAGTCTGTAGACGACGTACAAAAACAAAGCGGTCGTCCGGATCACGACTGGTCACAGTGTGCTGTTGTGGTAGTATGCTACCTATCGACGAACCGAGAGCCACACTCAGTGCCGGCGCGCCACGGGACTTGTGCTCTGGCAGCTCCGCTGCCATCGGGCCAGTGCGCCACGGATTTCGGGAAGCAGTTGGTGCTGAATGAATTCCGCATGAATTCAAGCCGAGTATTTCATGCCAAAAGGGGTCAGAAGCCGTGTCAGATGAAATATACTTGGGCTGCATGGCCAGTTCTCGGCTAAAATGACTTCAGCCGTGTTCGTTGTCATGGCTTCGTTGACGCCAGTAAGCACCCTTCTGGAGTCGGATGCGATGTCGTAAGGAGGAGGCGCAGGCGGTATGGGGAGGTCGTTTGTTGGAATAATGTGTTCTTTCATCTGGGGTTCATTCACCGAGAGTTTGCTCTGCTTGGAATGACCGCCTCCTTGTGCCTCCCATGCCTGCGCTGACAACCGAGGATGTTGAATCAACGGCTCACGAAGCCTCTCGTTCCTGATATCCGTAAGTAAGTCGTCAGCGTCCCGGTATGGCGCATCAGAGGCGAGCGGAGGCATAGCCTCTGTGTGCTGTAACAACGCTGACTTTGGTGGTGGCAATTGCGACTTCGGCGGATGAAAAGCGCTGTCGGCCGCTGACACTGGTGTAGCGTTCATCCGGTTATCGCAATATTTTGGCTGGTCTGTTACCTGGATCGACGGTGGGAAAGAAACAGGTCGCTTCATGTCTTCACGCGAAGACGTCCTCGAGGACAGCGCCACAGACTTCTGCAGATGCAAATAGGACTCGGCCACTGGTAGCAACGGTGTCGTCTCCGACACGTATGCAGAGTACGAGACATGAAGTGGTGAGCACGACCTCGGTCCGCTGCTTAGACTGGGGCAAGCTGCGACGCTGTCTGCCGGTGAGCGGCAGTGCGCAGTTTCAGCCTCGAGGAGATGGCCTTCTCGAGCTTCGCCCTCGGTAACAGACGTGTTAGCTTCGTTGGTGGCGTCACAGAAAATCGGGCCGAAAGCAGCAATCAGATCTGCACACCATTCCGGCCATGACTGTCGCTTGATGCCGTCGTAATTGTGCCATGCCTTGGCTGCGCCTCGGAGACGGTCTATGGCAACGAGCCGTTTAAGATCGTCAGGCCAGGCGCGACGAGAGCCGAGCGCATTGACCGTCTCTGCCCAATCATCGGCATCGTCCTGCAAACCGGAGAATTCCGGAAGTTCCGAATGAACCGGATGTGGTAAGCTGGCAGGCCGGAAGCAGGAGCTCAACGACGCGAAGCGATCGAGTTGTTGCGTCATTTGCGTGATGGTACGCATGAGCTCCGTGACAATGTCGGGTGAGGCACTCGCATAGCCAGGATTGACGCCCGCGGAGTATGCGGTGATGGCAGCACTCACGGCGGCAAGATCGACGGCCAAGGAAGCCTGGACGGCACCTCTTGGATGCTCAGATGTTGCGTGAGTCCTGGGCGAGAGGATGTCGCAACGGGAAGCGTTAACGGCGTTTTCGGCCAACAGGACGCCGTGCACCGTCGTGGAGACGCCGGGATATGGCTGCCTTTCGGCCACCGAGGAGGCTTCGACGCCGTCCTCGAATGGTGGCATAGGTGCTTCCGTCAGTCGCAGGGTCCTGGTGTCCATGATCGAGGAAGCGGGGACGGCGTTCCTTAGATGTGGACACCAGCAACGTCGACGCCTACGAGCACGTACAGCTGGCTTCAGCCTTAAGGTTCAGTTGTCGTAGACTGCGCCATTGCAGTGAGCGAGACAGACACAACACCCGTTCGTCGGGCAAGCTGTTCTAATCTGACTTCGTCTTCTTCTACCTCGCCCTAGCTCCCCGCGTGCCCAAAGCCCGGTGTCGTTCTTCGTCATGACAATATATATATATATATATATTGGGTATAACACGACGGAGGCGTTGTCAACAGTGATATAAATATTTATTTCCCATCAGTTTCTATATATATATATATATATATATATATATATATATATATATATATATATATATATATATATATATATATATATATATATATATATATATATATATATATATATATATATATATATATATATATAAAGCGAATGCTCATTAACTTGTATATTCAGGTGACCCCGGAAAAAATGTCCGAATTAACCGTATGTCGATAGTATTCGAGAGTAACAAGAAAAAAAAGTCACAGTTTCGCCGCCACGGCGAAGCAATGAATGCGATAGCAATAAATTGTAATGTAACGCGAAGAACGGAAAGCAGCTCGAAATTGTCGGCGCGTCGCTCGAGCCCAAAGGACGCACGAAAAGAACGCACACAGTACGAGCGCGAACTACCATGCGTCACAGCTCGACACTGGAAGCGCAGTGCTCAAACATAAAGCAGGATGCACGAAACGAACGAACAGGTACACACAGGACGAGCGCGAACTAACTGTCCCAGTCGTTACTTGTTTCCGTTTGAACAGCGCGCCCCTTTCGCAAACGCGGCCGCTGCAGCGTCGAAGCGATCTTCGTACGCTCTGTCACTTCAGCGCAGACATCGCGGGGAAAGCACAAGACATACAACCTCGCGCTCCCCCGCCAGCCGCCCCCTTCTTTCCTCGAGATAAGCGCACGAAGGCGACCACGTTCGCAGGAACGGGGCCACGATCTTTAAAGCGCGCCACGCGCGGACATCGCGCCATCTACGTGGTAACTCAGAAAGCATACTGATGTAAGTGGTGTATATAAATAGCACGCCGTTAACAGGCTGAAAGACGGGGCTTTTCGTGGCCTAACCGTCTAACGCCGCGCGCTGGAAAGCGGGAGGTCACCCGTTCGATTCCGCGCATCGGAAACTTTTCCTTTATTATTTTTCTTTGTGGCTTATATATATATATATATATATATATATATATATATGGCTTATATATATATATATATATATATATATATATATATATATAGACATATACATATACAGTGTATGACGGCGGCGACGGCAAAAATCAACCGAGACTGTCCATATAATTGCTATCGCAATAAAAATAAAGCAATGTCGTTTACATCAATACACTGCTATTTTTCTGCATGAATGCGTAATTTTTTCATAACATGAGCTAGCTCACCGTGGCAGTCATGTGAGCGCGTCCGCGCTAGTACGCGCGCTGCGACTGGCGTAGCCGTCTTCAGTAAGACGACACAGTCATTCTCCAATAAGTCTCATCAAAGAATCCTCTTTGTCCGCTGTATCGGGACGTATCAGATCAAGCTGGCGACGCGTTTAGTTGCTCCTTAGCCTCGCCATGGGTCGCACACCTATCATACGTTCCAAAGAGGAGCAGTGGCAGTACAAAGAACGTCGGTGCGCCCAGAAGCGTGAGTGAGCGCGTTGCCGTCGAGTCAATGACACCGACGATGATCGGGCAAGTGAAGCGAAACGCACGCGCGACGCCTGGCTATTCGCCGCGAGATCGACCTATAGGAGGCAGCACCGTCGCCGCGTTAGTGTGGAGAGGCCGTCGGCGGCGCATATACAAATGCACACAGTGGCGCTAGTTGTGAGCTGTTTGAGCCGATTGTCGACGAATAAAATGCGTTGATTGCAGCTTACTGGTAATATATACGCTGTTCATTGTTGAATCGATGCACGAAGATAATCCAACGTTACTCTTTGTAGTGAGAGAAGCGCAATCGGCCGATCAAAGGTATGCTCGCCCTGGGTGACAGTCTGCGCTTACGCACTATACGACATTTTTTGTTGTTTTCTCTGCACGTGTTTACCTTGTGTTCTGTGTACTACGCACTGCTGTAGCACGCCTGAACTACTTAAGTGTTTACTTCTTCTTCATTTGTATACCAGCCCATATTCCTGTGCAATGAGTTCAATAGCACTGTCCGCGCGAATACGCCTATGCATGTAAGAGTGTTTAGCACACATTTTTCATCGATTGATTACGTGCACGACAGTGATGCAACAAAGGTCCGGTTATGTTATGGAATAAGGGCTTTTTTTCTCAGACAAATTATGTCCGCTGCCTTCCACCAATTTATAACAACTCCACACAAACGCTCAAGATAATGTAAAAAAAAAGGATGAAGTTTTGCGTGACATTATACGACAAAAACGTAAGGCACGCCGTCGGGATTAATTTTAAACACCTGGGTTCTTCAAAGCGTCCCTAAATCGGCATAAATTTCGCCCAAAGTTAAAATTGCGCGCGCGAACTCCGTTTTATCACTGCCGTGTCATTCTATTGTCTTTTTTTTAGGAGACAGTTTGAGTACCGAAGTGTCAGACTTCATTTGATAAAATATTTCGCTGTAGTGGGACCACGACTGTACAATAAAAGGACATGTTAAGCACAACTAAAGCTCATGAACTACAGTGCCGCAGTTATACACCTCGTCGCTAAAACGCGGCATTCACACTCTATTTAATGCTCCTTATGTTTCGGACTATGCCAACGCACTTTACGACGTGCTTGAACCAGAAAGCGGCACCAACACTGAAATGATTCTGGCGAACGAAGGGTACGGCACCAATACATAGCCCTCTCCAAAGTCGCACTCACTGATCTTATTACAATGCGCATGCAGCCGAGCAAGCCCATTTGCTTCTGTACACCATCTTACGTATACGTACGAGCAGTTAGACTCGCGCTAACAAACCAGAACAAACCGCCCTTTGAGAACGTGCAGGACGTACGCGCACATGCAAACACGACGTGGCTAGCAGACCACGCAGGGAGCAATCAGCACTAGGCGCACTTCAGCCAGTAGCCGCCAGGCGGCGACTCTGCTCGATCTCGCGGCCAATCGGAACGCTTCCCCAGCTTCGCCGGTCTTCGCGCTTCACAAACAGTATGAAGGGCTCTTATTGTTTTGATGATTTAACCTGGAATGCCAAAGTGATTTCGAAATATGTGCCTTTACTAGAGACAAGGAAGGCCTTATCTTGTTTACTATGTAACTGATGTTGCACTGTGAGCAACCAAATGAAATTGAGTTTCCGTTGCGGTGTCGACATTTGCGGACACCAGGCATAGTGAGTTCCGGTGAGAAATGAACTAAACGCCGTACGGTAGTAGGGCAGGCTTCACTGCATTGTGGTTCTGCTGAAAACATTATCTGCAAAGCGGCTGAATACGCCTTTTAGCAGCTCTGTTTAGAATATACTTGCTTTATTCGAGCCCGGGACTAATTAGTAAATATATCTGCCACAACTTTCGAGTGGCCTAAGGAAGCACAGCAGGTTCGGAGTGGGAGCGTTCCGATGATAAACGCGTTGAAGCAGAGCCATCGGTAAGCGAAGGTCCCTCGAACGATGCCGTTGATGATGATGAAAGCGTTCAATTTGAACATAACCGTGAACGCATGGATGATAATGATGAACGATGTGAATGATTAAAGAGTTGAAGCACAGCTGTGGGCAAGCAAAAGTGCCATGAATGATGAAGATGACAGTGATGTTGAAAGCGTTGAACACGAGGGCAAACGCGTTCATGATGACGATTATGTAAGATGATGAAGAACGTGTTGAAACACAGATGTTAGATAAGAGAGGCCCCGTGGAGGATTATGACGGTGATAATGATACTCAAGAGCAGCCCGTTTCACTGGTGATGAAGGCGTTGAATATGATAAGCGATGACGACGATTATACCCAACGTGCGAAAACAGAGCCATCGGCAAGGAGTTTTCATGTGCAAACAGGCCACGTGTGTGAGAACTCTGGTCTATTAGATCAGGTGATACCACTGCTTGGCTGGCCAGTGACATTCCTAGCGCACGCTGCAGACAATATTTCAAATCTTTTTTGAAGCTGCCACGTCGTTAAAATAATTCCCAAACCGGAAATAGAAAGCGAAAATTGATGAAGAGGCCGGAAGATGCGACTAGAACTGCATTAAAAGATTGGAAGCAGAAGCCGCAAGTGAATGCAGTACCTTTCACTTGCTCTTATTTGTTTAATTTATTTTTAACAGCCACGTTCTTTAGGGTAGCCGTAATTTGATCAGCCTGTGGGTATGTGCCGTGCGGCCTACGCAACAACTATCATCATCGTAAACGGGTATGCGCCACAGAAATAGGTTAAATATAAAATTGGCATGAGAGGGTAAGAGGGTGCGACGAATATGGCTGTCCGGTCATGACATGAATAACGTGAAAATTCTTTCGCGTACGTCGTAAAACCCTTTCCTCCAAAAACGTGTGGCACATCCCGATAACCGTGATCCCGATACACCACGGGCCGCGGTATACGGGTACGCGCCACAGGTGATTGACAGTTCGTATCTACCCAGGAAGGCGAGGCAGACATTGGTAATTTAAATGCGAGAGCTTTACGAAAAACCGACATCGGCAGCGTTGACCCTACGAAAACAAAGAATGAAAAATTCAGCAGATCCCACGCGTTGTGGGAATCGGTTTCATGCGAAGCAGTCAGCAAGCACTTCTATGCTGTATTTTATGGCTTTGTCCCAAGCCTTCCGAGGTGGATCAACGTGTTTTTGTAAGTGTAGCAGCTGTCTGCACATCATGCGTTACCAGGCTCGTCGACAACACTGGCGTTTAAAGGGTACTTATGGTGCGACGTAACGTCAGCCCTCCCGTTACAGTACATACGTCAGTATTATCGAAACTAAGTGAGCTTTATGGTCCAGTCACGTGAATATCATACGTAACCTTCGTTAACATATTCCTCGGGGGTCGAGCAATGCTTCAATATAGCTTACTGAATCATAGGAATAAACATGTAATGTTTATTAGACTGCTATAAAAGCAGAGCCAACACTGCAACCACACACGTTAATCTGATATGACGCCTGTATCGTAGGAGTACACATGTAGTGTTGTTGCTCTCTTCTAAAATTAGATAGCCACAACCACAAACACAATTGACGTTGCACCGCCATTACGCCTGCATAGGTTGTTTATACAAACCAATTCACAGACCTGGCTTGGCTCAGTAGTAAAATACCTGATTGCCACGCAGAATGCTTGGGTTCCATTCCTGCTGGCGTCCAAATTTTTAATTTTTCTATTCGTTGGGCCAGTGCTGCCGATCTCGGTTTTTCTAACGCTCTCGCATTTGAATTACCAATCTCTGTTTTCGCCGTTCCTAGGTAGTTGTAAGCTGTCAACCATCTGTGGCGCATAGCCGTACACCGTGGCCCGTGCAAAACAGGTATATGCCACATGTGTCTGGCGAAAAAGGGTTTGATGACGTACGCGTCAGGATTTTGACGCTATTGATGTCAGGACCTGACAGTCTTATTTGTGAAATCCTCTTACCCTCCCATACCAATCTTGGTCTACACCATGATAAGGGGGCGATCACGGAAGAAGCTAGACGTAGGTGGCTAGATAGATATATACGTAGATAGAAACGTTCAAAGTGCCGAAGGTTCGCTAAGAAATGATCTCATTTAGAATTAGGATCCCAGGAGGAATCGGACGCAAGCGTTATGCGTGGCAGTCAGGTATTCTACCACAGAGCGAGGCCAAGTCTTGAAATTGCTTTGGAAAAACACGCTATGGAGGCGTAATATCGGTCCATAGCATCAATTCAGGTTGTCGTGTTGGCTTTCTAATTTGATAACAAAGCAATACACACTGCACATGTACTGCTATGATACAGGCGTTGTGTCGGGTTAACGTCCATTGTGGTTGTGGCTTTTATAGCAGTCCTATAAACATTACATTTGTAACCCTATGATTCACTAAGCTATATTGAACCGTTGCTCGACTCCGGAGGAATGTAACGAAAGTTACGTATGATATTCACATCATTGCAGCGTAAAGTGCACTTCGTTTCGAAAATGCTGGTGTCTATGCTCGAACGCGAGTGCTGGCGTTACGTCAAACCATGAGGTACCCCTTTAAACGCCAGAGCTGTCGACGTGCGTGGTAAGCACGCGATGTGCACACAACTGCTACAGTACAAAAAGACGTCGATCCAGCTCGTAACACTTGGCTGAAGGCCAAAAAATGCAGAACGCCGCGAGTTATGCAGAAATGCAGAACTCGCTGACTGCTTCGCATCAAACTGATTCCCAAAAGGTGTGGGATCCGCCGTCTTCTTTTTTTTTTTCCTTTTTGCAAATCTAGACAGCCATGCAGAAAAGTGAACCGCGTGATATAGAAGCACATTACCATCACGTTATAGTAGTCACTGTAGTATTGAAAGAAGTCCGTTTTGTCAAGTCGGCACATGGCTGCAGAGAGCATTAGAACAAGCGTGCCGTAGGTATTCCTTACATTCATTTCTTATCTGGCAGACTAAAGAATGTTGAAAGTTGGTACGACGTTCATATTGTTTTTACTGCTGCCACTGAGCTAGGAAAGAAATGCGCTGTCATGCAGAGAGAGATTGAGCAAGTAATAGACAAAATGTGCACTAACATTTATTTTGTAAACGACACAAAGAAATTCAGTAATTGCCGTGCAGGTGTGGCATATTAAGTTCCAATTTATTACGGCGGCTTCTACGTAGGGCAAAAGGGCCGTTGTGTTAATCAGAGAACCGCCATTTAATGATGTTATTTACATTGCCGAGAGTGTTAATGTGGGCCCTAATTCGATGAATGGGCAATGTTTTAAATGCAGAAGAATGAAGAAACGCGTCGGATGATCGAAGCATATCGTATCAATTGCAGTTTTAGCACATGCGCGAGCCATCCGTCGAATAACTTGCACAAAATGAAGTGAAATAGCTCACCAGATATCTCTAGCGTCGACCTCCAACCCTGCCGGATCGAAACTTAGCGCTGCATGCATGCGCATGTACAGATATTTTTTTTGTAATTAAATCGCCTTCCACCCCAATGCGCCTTTTAAAATGAGAGTCGGATTTAGTGTTCTCTTGATCGCCTGTGTCCGTGTCTGCACACGTACCTTATTTTACATTCAAATGTATATACTCTATATAGACGATTTATATGTAAGGCGTATGGGCGCCGCTACCTTTGGATGTTAAACATATATATTGTTATATTTGTTTCTCGTGACGTTGATTGAGAAGGTCAGGGATCGTTGAATGCCCCAACGCAACCGTTTTCATGTGTATGCGTCCACCGTAGCACTCTTTGTTTAACTCTGTTGGATACCATACCACAAGGTTAAAAGCCGAATATGGCTGCATGGAAACCATTCTGCAAAATAGCATATGTAAACACGCACAAAACATCCGCACGACGCGCTTTGCGTTTCCCTCTAGTCCGGCCGTGGTGTTCAATCACATTTTAACATGCCGCGGGATGGCGACCAAGCTCTGCGTCCAATATGCGACGCTCTTCTGGCTATCAGACCTCTTTCTCTGATTATGCTTTCACCGTTAACTACTAGAGCTACCACAAGGGCTTGTTTAATCATTTAACATGGACGTTAGTCATCGGGATGGAGATGTACCACCAATCATCAAAGTGGGTGCATCCACGTTAAATGGCGCTACAGCTGCCAGACATCAATATACATTGTACAAACTTAATGTGCAGTAAACATTCAGTTACTTCTGTAAGGGCCCGTTTTACTTTCGTGTTATTCCGATTCCTGTGACGGAGGGATCAACCATCTTTTTTGTTGGAGCACCACTCCAAGATTCCGTCTAAGCGCTGGAAGTGCAGCGAAGCCTTATATTCCAACTAGCCCAAGAAGCTGCTTTTATTACTGCTTAGGATTTATCCTGAATACAAGATGAAACAAGTCCTAGCACATCCCGTTCTGTTTTCTTTGTCCTTCTGTTGCTGCGCTGTTTTCAAGAAGAACACGGCCGTTTCCCTTCCGCGCTGAATTAACCTGTGACGCATCGTTGTGTCCAGAAAGTGCCTTCGAAAACCGGAATTATCACGTGACCAAGCCCTACTCGCGTAAGCGTAAGACCGAGACTTCGATCGCCTTCGTGAAAGGTTACGGCATTGGGGTCGGCTGCCAGTTGCGCTCATCGGAGCTTCGGTTACGGTTTCCCCGGTCAATTTGGCTGAATTTCATTGCTCCGGAATAACTAACAGGGGCCGATTTTTTAATGTCTCAAAGCAGCAATGGCTTCATTGCAGGAAGGACAGCGATTCCCCTATTTGACCCGACCGCCTGTGCCGGCTAATACAAAAATGTAATTGATTTGCTTTATTTATTTTCTGCCGCAATTACTGTGTCTATCCATCTCAAGATGTATCCCATAGAATGAAAAAGTTATTATTAAGTCAGTGAGCAAATCTTCGTTTCCCTTATTTCTGATCATTTTCGGACACATTTTTGTAAGACCCTGCATGAAACAAAGCGCCCTTTACGAATTACGTGTGCTTTTACGGCCGCGAATGCAATGTCAAACTGTTCCCCTCCTTATTAGACAGAAAACAGCCGCTTGTTATTAGTACAAATGCTGAGCTAGTACTTAGCACTAGTACTATGTCACTTGTACTCGCACCTGCATGCGTACTATTGCGATAAAAAATGCGAACATTGCGGCTCCTTCACGCTCCGCCTTTTAGAGTTCTTGCAACATGGCTCGCAATAAAAAGGCACTAAAGTCCGTCATGATACAATCTAGGACGACTCTAGCATATTTTTATTACCACCAAGGTATGAGTGCGGCCAAAAAAACAAATCCGAACTGTGCAAGACAGAGACGCCGCGCTGCCCGCATTCTTTTTGATAACTCAGGTTCCATGCAGGCATGCGGAAAGACACGGAACTACTGGCGTACACCAATGCTGACCACTGGATAAATTGTAATGAACATGTGCTTGTCCCTGTTCATGTTTAGCAAGTGAAGGAAATGTTACCTGCAGTTGACAAGGAGGCGACGATTGACATTTCAGGAGTTGAATAACTGCTGGAATAAAAGGGACACTAAAGAGCAACACGATTTTTCTCATATTAGTAAAGTACTCTTTCACGATACCAAAAACACCACGCTCGCTGTGAGAAGATGCTTAGCAAGCGAGAAAATGCGCAAAAACAAAATGTGGGTGGCGACGCATCCTTAAAGTTTCCGCACCATTCGCCGTGACGCCTGATGTTTTGACGGCGCCTACAAGGGACTACGTACTTCCTAATCGATAAAAATGAAGACCATTGTCCTCTGAAAGGGCCATAGACTCAACATACCAAGTTTTAAATAATTTCGGCGCGAAATTTAAAAATTAAACCTTGAATTTGATTTTCTCATCTGTTAATAAACCTATGATGCCGAAACTAACGGCATTCGATTTCTCAGAGCGCAATTGATCTATCTAAGTCGCTTCTTTGTTTCTTTTTAGTGTCCCTTAAAACAAATATTCGATTAGGATTAGGCGATCCAAATGAGGCCATCCTATTCAGGGTTTTTCACCGATTCAATTGGGTAGAAAGATGATTTGCTTAAGAAAACATATCATTGACAAGTTCCCCATCCATAACAAAATTGTCGACCTTCAGGAATCAGACATTCACAGAAAAAATTCACCGGCGATCACGATATTTCGTAATGCGACTGCTGAGCGCAACTTCGCGTTGGGGCAAGGCCCTGTGTTTGAAGCTTTGGCTTTCCTCAAGGTATCGCCTACGCCATAAAATTATAGTTTTTGTGAAGTAGGACAGCGCCCACTACGCCATTATTCGTCTTTTGGTGGATAAGCCAGGTATCCGCTACACATCTTTAAGGTATTATGTGCAGTTTGTTGATGCTGCATGTGGCCCATAGCGATAAAGGATTATGGCTGAGCACTTTGCAGTGGATGGGAAGCATTAAACCGCACAGTTGCTGCGCAGTTAGCACTGTGAGATGACTGCTTGTTATCTTGCGCTTCTGCCACGCTATGGTACACAGGATAACGGGATTCCTTGCCCGGCATCACGCCTGTATAGTTTCTTTTTTGCAAATGAGATATAAGCACCAGCGTCGCTCTGCGGTAGAATACTCGACTACCACGCAGAGGGCCCGGGTTCAAATTCCATTCTGTTCTTGGTGCTTTTTTTACAGCGAAAGCTGTAATGAGATCATTTCACCGGCTCTTTTTGGCGCCGTAGTTGTCCGCCGCCGCCACCACCGCCGGTGTCCGTAACCAGTATCGCTCGAAATAATAAAAAAAAAAACGAAATAAGAAAAACATTCGTGGATGGAACGAGGTTCTAACCTGGGCCCTCTGCGTGGGAGCCCAGTATTCAACCTCTGAGTCATGCCGCTGCTTGAAACTGCTTTGCAAAAAGGTCCTATACAGGCTTCATGTCGGGAAGGAACCACATTAGCATATGCAATATAGCGTGGTAGAAGAGTAAAATAAGCACCAAGCGTCGCACAACGCGAATTCTGTAACCAGGCGTCACACAATGCGAACTGCGCAACGAGTAGGTTGTTGATGCTTCCAACCCTTTACAAAGGGCTCTGCCATAATTCTTCGTCGTCATCAAGCACAGCATCAACAAAGTGCGCATAATGCCTTACATGCGTTTAGCAGGTACCACGGCTCTCAGTAAAATGACGAAAAATGGCACAGTGCCTACTGCCCTACTTCTCAAAAATTACAATGTTTTATAGCGTAGTGGGTTCCTCGAAAGTGCACTTGTATTGGTTGCCAAGGAAGCCCAAAAGCGCATGATCCATTTCCTCGGGGTCTCAGTAAAATTACAATGATTTATAGCGTAGTGGCTTCCTCGCAAGTGCACTTGCATTGGTTGCGGTGAAAGCCCATAAGCGCATGATCCATTTCCTCGGGGTCTCAGTAAAGTTCTTCGCCCCCCCCCCATCTCCCTCCTACGTCAACGTATGTTATACAGCATGACGGGAAAGGGAAATAGCGAGCGGGCGTCACCCAATGCAAATTACATAACTGGTGGGCCGTTTAAAGCTTCCAACCAATTACAAAGGGCTGAGCCATAATTCCTCATTATCATCAGTCGTCGCGTCAACAAAATGCACAGAATGCCTTACAGACGTGTAGCTGGTGCCTCGCTTCTCCGCAGAATGACGAATAATGGCTTAGTAGGTGCTTGCCAACTTCACAAAAATTGTGATTTATGGCGTAGTGGGTACCTTTCTAGTGTACTTGTATTGTAGCCCCAAGAGAGCTTGCAACGGGCTCTAGAAACGCCGCTCTTCCAGCTTTCGCTGTGACTGTGCTGCGGTTTCAGCGCATGCCTGGCATTTTTTCTTATCTTATTTTAACATGAAATTGTTTTATGCCGGGGTCTGCCAAGACTTTTAAAACGCATTTCCGTCATGGAAGTACGTCAGAAAAATAAACGCCATCTGATGGCAAGGAAAAAAAGACTGTGAGAAAAAGTTTCGTTGACGGGCGTCGAACCCATGACCGCTCGGTCCGCGATGATGGCTGGTGGGCTTAGCCCATTGAGCTACCGCTAAACTTTTTTTTTCTTTATTGCTGAGCGACCGCTAAACACAATAGGGCCGTTAGGGCCGCTACATGAACGCTCATTTTATCTTTCAGTTTCCTCTCACAGTGCGCGTGGATGGATGGATGGATGGATGGATGGATGGATGGATGGATGGATGGATGGATGGACGGAAGGAAGGACGGACGGACGGACGGACGGACGGACGGACGGACGGACGGACGGACGGACGGATGGACGGACGGACGGGCGGATGGATGGATGGATGGATGGATGGATGGATGGATGGATGGATGCCTGGATGGATGGATGCATGCATGCATGCATCCTGCATCCTGCATGCATGCATCCATCCATCCATCCATCCATCTATCCGGTGTGAGACGCTATGAGCGTCTCATACGGGATGGATGGAGCGGTGACATCTGAGCCACTAGGCTCGAAAAAAAAAACCCCGCCATTGCTGCGACCGTATCAATCGGCGCGTTTTCAATACAAGTTTAATCTCGTCAACGCTTTAACACACCTTGAGGTGGCGGCGTTAGTCCGAGACTCACACATAGGATCCATCCATATCGAAAAATAGCTCTCCTACGCTCGCCTGGCTGTCGCACCGCGTTCCTCGCTCGCCCTGTGAGAAGTAACGGCTACGTTAGAGGGATGACACGACGAGGGTAGCGTTTCTCTTTGCATTTCACGATGCTTTGAAGGAGTGCATATCAAGCATCAGTATTTATTATGTACTCGTTGATGCCATCTTTGCGCGGGATTTACCATATGCGGTGTCCACGTATATGTTAACAACTTCAGCTACCGCAAGTGTTAAGTCACGATCATGGGCGTTAGTCGCCGGTACGGAGAAGACACTGAGATCGGGCTAGTTGGTACTGATCCATATTTTCTATAAGCGCGAAGGACACGTTACACAAACGAAGCACACGGGACAAGCGCTACTTTCAACTAAGGTTTTAATGGGCGGCACACCAAATATATAGGTGTCGCCACCAGAAGGGAAAGGGAGAAAACATAGACAACATAAAAATAACAATCGTACAAAAAGAGATACATGCTATCGCAGGGAAGGGTCCAAACGTGCTAACACGTGCCAAGAGTATATGCGCAAGCAAGGCCTTAGTTAAAAAACTTAACAGACATTGCACCGATATCATCGGCAAAAGAAGTGCCAAGCCGCGCACTACGTGCCTGTACCATGCATACTATCCAAAAGGTATATCTCCTTGCTTGTCAAGGTAATCGACGGGGCGCTAACAGCAATCAGATCGTCCCTCTTCATCTCAGCAGCCTCGACGATTAATCTGGAATCACTGTCCGAGTCCCGGTACAACACCACGGTGTTATCCAGAAATGGTTCACACCCGCATTCTCGACAGTGCACCGAGAGATGCCCATCCGCCCCTTTACGCACTTTATTGCGGTTTTCACTTAGACGTACATTAATACACCGCTCAGTTTGCCCTACATAAACTCGGCCGCAGGAAAGCGGGATTCTGTATACGACACCCTCCGAGCAGTCCACAAACTTGTTTCGATGGTTGATTGCGCACACTTTTCTTGGCTTCTTCACCGGCGAGGTGGCAGGGCATAGCCGAGATAACTTCTCAGGTGCCGACATTACAACTTTGACCCCTACTCGTTCACCGATCCTTTTTAGGTTGTGTGCCTTATGGTGCATGTAGGGAATCACTGCCACTCTTCTCCGCTCATCATGGGTTCCATCTCTCGCAGTGTCCGATTTCGATCGATTCCTAGATGCTTTGTGCACTTTTTCAGCAACCGAAGTGATCAGGTGCTCTGGATACCTGGCTGCCTTCAGCCTCTGCACCTGTTTGGCGAAGCTTTCCTCCATGCGGTGGTTGCAAGACTTGTGTAAAGCGTTTACAAGACACATTTGCACCACCGATCTCTTAACCAACTTCGTGTGGTCTGATTCAAAAGGCAACAATGGTTTACTACCGCGTGGCTCGTATGCCCAGCATACATGGTCATGCTGAAACCTCAGGCTGAGGTCCAGAAACCGCAGCGAATTCCGGAGGGGCATCTCGTGGGTGATAACGAGCGGCTGGAGTGTGTGTTTGAACACGTCCAGAACACTGTTCATATCATCTTCAAAGCTCCCTGGAGGGCTCCTGAGTACTACGAGATAGTCATCAACGTAACGAAAGACTTTAATTACTTTTGAATTATCAAGTCTGTCAACTAAAATCCTATCCAAATGTGCCAGAAAAATGTCGCTCAGGATCGGGGCTAAACTAGACCCGATGCAAATACCCTGTTTTTGGATATACACGAGGTCGTTCCACTCAACGAAGGTGGATTTCAAGTACACAGACAGCAAGTCTAGAATCGCCTCAGCAGACAACGCCACAGAATTGAAGAAAGTAGTGGCTCCATGCAAATCAATACATTCTTCCACATATTCCAACAGTTGATCATGAGGCAGGGAATAAAAAAGATCTTTCACGTCTATAGAAAAGGCATACAGTGACAGATCTGAGTTAGTGCGCAAAAATTCGACAACCTGCTCCGAGTTCTTGGTGTGAAACGGATCACACACCTGCAAATGCTTCAGTTTGCTCTGCAGAAAGATTGCCATTGATTTCTGCCATGTACCAGTTTCAGATACGATGACCCGGAAAGGCATGCCATCCTTGTGCGTCTTGGCACTGAAAAACATATCAAGCCCAAGCTTGTCGGTGCCTTCTATCAGCTTTACCAGATTAGAAAGTTTGAGATCATTGCAAAGCCTCTTAGCTTTCTTCTTGACAGAATTCAAGGCAATATCTGAGCGGCAGTAGAATACACTGTTGATAGCTTCATAAGCCTTTCGAAAAAATATATCCTTCGGAAGTACGGCAAAGCCGCCCTCTTTATCCGAAGGCACTAGGCACAGCTCACTTTCTTTTAGAAATGAAGCGACTATCTTGACCGGTAAGCGCGCACTCACAGAAAGCCAAAGTGGCATTTTTCGGGTTTCAATGTGAGACCGCCCGAGCTTATTGCGTCAAAAACTGTTTCCAGTCTTCTTAAGTGCTCCTCGAACGTTGCAGAAAAGACAATTACGTCATCGAGGTACACCAGGCAGGTTTGCCACTTAAGTCCCGATAGTACAGTGTCCATTGGACGCTGAAACGTTGCTGGCGCCGAACACAAACCGAAGGGAAGCACCTGAAATTCATAAAGTCCGTCGGGCGTGACAAAGGCGGTCTTTTCACGGTCTCTCTCATCCACCTCAATTTGCCAGTAGCCGCTTTTTAAGTCCATTGACGAAAAGTAACGGGCGTTTCGTAGTCTATCCAGGGAATCATCAATACGCGGCAGAGGATAAACATCCTTCTTTGTGATCTGGTTGAGCTTCCTGTAGTCGACGCAGAAACGCAAGCTGCCGTCCTTCTTTTTCACGAGTACTACAGGCGATGCCCAAGGACTGTTAGATGGCCGAATAACGCCATCTTCTAGCATCGTTTTCACCTGTTTTTGAATTGCCTCACGCTCCTTTGGGACAACGCGATAAGGATTTTGCCGGATGGATCAGGCATCGGAGTCTGTGATGATGCGGTGTTTCGTGAGCGGTGTTTGACCAACTCTGGAAGTGGATGAGAAGCAGCCGTGAAACTTGTGGATCAGCGCAAGAAGGCGGTCTCGCTCGATGGCCGATAATGTCGGACTAACGTCAACAGTTGTCGGTGTATTGATAGTAGACGGTGCCACCTTCTCCACCAGATGGCAATCTTCGATTTGCGCAAGTTCATTGAAATAGGCAATGGCAGTGCCACTAACGATGTGTCGGCGTTCCTTGCTGAAATTCGTCAACAAGAGTTTAGCGCATCCATCGCTGATATTGATGACGGCCCTGTCAATAGAAATGCCGCAAGTGAATGTTAGCTCACTGATGTGTTCAGCGACGCCAGTGGCGCTCTGCAGGCTGTCGCAGCGCACGGGTACAAGGGAGCAACTGCGTGGCAGGAGTATAACGTCGTCACCGGCGATACGCAAACGATGTCGCTGGTTTTCCTCATCGTTAGCAGTGCCCGAGTGTGGAGCAAATGTTACGTTCTTGTCGCGGATGTTAATCACAGCCCCATATTCGCGCAAGAAATCCATTCCTAATATGAGCTCTTTACAGCATTCACGAAGAATCACAAGGGTGGCGACGAAGGTTGAACCCGCGATTATGAGTCGGGCCGTGCACTTTCCAACAGGTGTCATCAACTGACCTCCGGCAGTTCTGATATTGGGCCCGTGCCATGGTGTCTTTACTTTCCTTAATCTGTCGGCTAATTGTAGGCTGATGATCGAAAAGTGGGAGCCAGTGTCAACAAGAGCCGTCACTTGATGGCCGTCAATGTGAATGACAAGGTCAGCGCTGACCACTTCGCTTACATCGGCAGGTGTCGTATTCGTCGTATTCGTCGCAGTCGCCGTAGTCGTCGTTGTAATCGCAGTCTTCGGCGTCGGTGTCTTTGAGTTGGCGTTCGTCTGTAGTGAGGGCTGTTCGGAATTTCGACGATTGGCAACCCCACCCCCGGAGGTCGCTGCGTCTAGTTTCCCCGTCGCGGGCTACGGGACCTACCTCTGGTGACGTCGGCAAAACTGCGACGATTCGGTGAACTATACCGTGCAGGAGATGGAGAACGTGACCGGGGCGTGGTGAGATTTTGCGGCGGAAGACTCAGAGGAGCGTCGTTGTGCGTCGCCGACCGTCATGCGTAGCGTAATCGGGGTGGGGAGGAAATCTCGAGTATTGAGCCTCGCGATAACGGCAAACTCGATAGACGTGCCCTGCTTCGCCACAATGAAAGCACACCGGTCGACGGTCAGCGGTACGCCACAAATCGGTTTTCCGACGCTGGTAGTTCAGTGGGGATTCTCCATTGAACCACGTTGTGGCGTTCGGGTGTCGACCGTACGGCATTCTGCGTGTCGGCGAGATCGGCAAGGTTGGTGGCGATGAGATAGGCTGCGTTTGCAGGGTAGGCGGTGGCCTAGTCGGAGCCGGCGGCGTCGGAGGTGCGATGACTGGACATCGGACAGCATCAGCGTGAGTAAGATGCCGTTGTACATCACCATAGCCTGGCGAAGAAAGAGCTTGACGGACCTCTTCCCGGACGACATCAGCGACAAGAGATAATGCCGGCGTCGGTTCTGTTGGTGGAATCAAACCGAGCTGCCGAAGCTCCTCTCGCAGAATCTCCCGGATGACTTCACGCAGAGGCTTGTCGTTACTCAAAGTCATGGCTGAGGTACTCGCTACCGAGTTGATCATGTGTTCGTGCTGACGGTATCGCTGCTGTAAGGCCCGTTCGATCGCTGTGCCCTCTTTAGTGAATTCAGCGACTGTTGTCGGTGGATTTCTGACAAGCCCGGCAAACAACTGCTCTTTCACTCCTAGCATGAGATACCGCAACTTCCTTTCTTCTGGCATCTCAGGGTCTGCCCTACGGAAAAGACGGGCCATGTCTTCAGCGAACATAGCAACGCTCTCGTTCGGTTTCTGGATGCGAGAGTCCAGGAGACATTGCGCATTCTCCCTCCCGTCGACACTGGTAAAAGTGTCGAGCAGCTTGGTGCGGAAGTCGTCCCACGTAGCCAAACTCCTCTCCCGGTTTATGTACCACGTCTGAGCATTGTCCATGAGGTAGAAATAGACGTTCGAAAGCTTGTCGTCTGACGTGGTCCATTGATTGTATTTCGCACAGCGTCCGAACTGGTCCAGCCAATCGTGGGCGTCTTCATAGGCTTCGCCATGAAAACACTCAGGAATCAGGATTCTGCAGTGTCACGTGCGATGGAGCTGCAGTGGCCATGGTGGTTGAAGGACGACTGCTGGAACCTTCTGGCAGGGGATTGAGCTCGGGCGCCAGGCCTAGCCGACGGCGACTGAAACGGTGGACCGGTGTTTCGACGCGTGGTGGCGATTCCGGGCTCGATAGTCGGCTCCGCGAAGGAGTGCCAAGCATGAAGCTTACCCCGCACCTCCACCAGTGTAACGACGCGGGATCGACGATCAAAAGGAGAACGACCAACAAATACGCTTTCCCAGGCAGCACACAACGTCGGGCCGATATTGGTTTTACGGCGGCTGTGCGCGGCCCCACCTCGGGCCAGCGTTGCCAGCCTGGCGCCGATATCGGCGGAGCCGTTGACTTTCGCCGGCAAAATAGGGCCGATTTTGCCGCCTTTCAGCCCATGTTGGGCTTTCACCGGCAACATTAGGCCAAGTTTTCCGACGTTCTGCCGTCTTCCCGCCGATATCGGCTTAGCCGATTTCTTTCACCGGCAACATTGGGCCGAGTTTGCCGGCGTTTTGCTGTTCTTCCGCCGATATCGGCTTAGCCGATGGCTTTCACCGGCAGCATTGGGCCGAGTTAGCCGCCGTTTTGCCGTACTTTCGCCGACATCGGCCGAGCCGATGGTTTCCACCGGCAACATCGGGCCGAGCATGCCGTCATTCTGCCGTGCTTCAGCTGACATCGGCGGAGCCGATGGCTTATCGACGATGTTGGAACTTTGTCTCCCCTCAGACAGTTATACATGCCCTGTTGAGAACGTCCTCCTGCGTGGCGGCGCTCCAAAAGTCGTCGTGACCGACAGAGGTACGGCTTTTACGGCAGAGTTAACGCAAACCATCTTGATATAGAGCCACACAAGTCACCGACGGACATCACCCGTAGGCGAATGGCCTCACCGAGCCGCTAAATGAAACCCTCGCCGACATGCTGGCAATGTACTGTACGTCGAACACATGACATGGGACACCATAATGTCTTCCGCACATAACCTGAAGTTAACAAGGCAGTGTAAGAAACGGCGCACATATCACGCCGTTCAAAGTAGTTCACGGAGGCCCCTCAACGACGCTGGACGCCGTGTTGCCGGCCGTCAGTGACGAGAATAACCTCGACGTTGCGCTCTACCTTCAGCCCGCCGAAGAAGCCCGGCAGCTCACCCGCCTAGGATACAATCGTAATGCAATAGAGCATTAGGCGCTTGAATATTTGTAGCTTAAGCTGCAGAATGCCGCTACATGAATTGCTGTACTAGCACAAATAACAAAGTTAAATTATTGTACCGTGCTAATGCCGCACGTACGACTCTGGGCGCGAAGTATCGCCGACTGAATAGCTTGCATTCTCTTAATGTTTCTGCTATGACAATGACTAACAAGTATCACTAGCACAGTCACTTTTCTACCAAAAAAGGTGGTCTTTAGAAGAATAACTGACTCAAATTAGATGGCCACTTCGTTGGCCAGCTGTTCAACGCTATCAAAAAATGTTGAAACGTTATAACACATACGATTAACTTCATGGGCCAAATTCGAAGAACTTTTGTTTTGTAAATGTGTTTGCCACTGGTCGGCCGACTTGACTAATGTATCCAGTATCAAAATTCACCCAAACATTACCGCACGAATGCTTTTAGCGGAATTTATGTGAATACTAATTCTCTGCATAAATCGAGCCTGTCATCATATTTATAGCGCTATATCCTTTCAGCCGCTGAATGTGTGGCGCGAGTGCTCATATACTACACGGACAGTTTCCGATCTCTGTGTTTACACATATTTACTAACGCGCGTGTTTGGGTCAAGCGTAACATACGCATTTGCTTCAGTGATGTCACATAATTTTACTTTATGAAAATAGTAAAAAGCTCAGCAAGGCGTGTTGCTGAGCTAGTTGGTTCATTACTTGAGAAAAATAGGTATGGTGCAAAAAAGACCGGACGAAGTGAAGACGCGTTTTGTCGTTTGAATGTTTCCAAATCAACTAGTCCGCTGACCAACTTTAACGAACTGACAAACACGTGTTTGCCACGCGTTTGTCAGTTCGTATTTACACTTCGTTGCCGTCCATTTTGTGACATACATATCTTTTTCAAGTAAAAATCTCGCTCAACGATTGCTTACCACGTGCTTTCAGAAACAGTCGCATAAAATTATTATGCCACGTGAAATACGATGAAAAATGCGGCTCCAACGTGGTGTACGTTTTCATGTAGCGACATGTGGCAACAAGTGATGCATCGAAAATTCGACGAACGCCTTTCTCAAACGGCATGCCCATAGACATGCTGGGGGGATCGCACACCATTGTGGTAGGCTGAGCCGTGCTTTCAAGAAGGGAGAATTCGACTTTTTGTTTCGTCTTCTTCAACCTCTACTCCCCCCCACCCTCCCTCCCTTCCCCTCGTTCAGCGTCATTGTCGCGAAACTCGCTTGACCAGGCAGGGTAGGGTGGCCGTCCCGACGGAGGGACAATCGTAGCTGCGGGAGCAGGTTTTTTTCACTCCGACCAGCAGAATTCTTCAAGAAGTGCGGTGCGTGGACATGTGTGGTGGAAAGAAGTCAAAATCGTGCACGAGACGGATACGCGGCAGGATTCCGGCATTGTTTTCGGCAGAGATCACCGCAGCGAGAAACCAATGGCCCCCTGCTTCCATGTTGAACTCGCTCACCACATATAAGGCCACGTGTTCACTACTGTTACGTGTCATCAGATTTTTGTTCTCTTCTTATCGCGTATTTTCTATTGACCATCGTGTTTTGTGTATTCTGATATGGTGCGCTTGCATCTTTTATTCACTCGTGTTTTTAGCGATCCAACGGGCACACGTGAGTGGTTCTTATGCACGATTCCTTTCTGTTACAATCTTACCTTTAGATTAGGAATGCGTGCGTGTCTATCTTGTTTAGATGTATAGTTCATGGGATCTTGTGGTACCGCTCGCAATGTTTTTCGCGTCGCGTGCAGCAGTTTATCCATCTTTTTGGCCCTTAAGTTGTCACTGAAAAATTGCAATTTCCGCTTATAGGATAACGCTAATTTAATTGCCAGTCATGTGTTGCGAATGCCTACCGTTCCTTGGTGAATTTAATAAAGGTCGGGGGGGGGTGCTCCTCTGCTCCTAATTAGCTCACGCGTTGCACAATCTTCTAGTCTAGTTGCCACTCTTAATCTCGCTTTTCCGGCAAGCCGCCTAACATTATCTTTCTTTTCTTCGGGTCCGTCTTTAATTCTACTTTGATGCTGCTTTCGTTTACATCTCCAGAATTTTTTTCGTGATTCGGCACCGTCGTTACTGAAAAGCGCGATATCGTCCGCAAAACGCAAGTAGCTAAGATATTCTTCGTTAATCCTTATTCCTATTTTTGCGCGTTCTAGTTCTTTCAATATTTATCGTGAATGTACCGCGCATAACGTTGATGAGATTGTAACTCTTCGCATAGGCGTGCGCACAGTGGGGCAGGGGTGCGGGCGGCCCCCGTAGTCACCTAAGAGGTGGGCGCAAGGTCTGCCAAACACATTGACTTAATAGGGAGGGGGGGCGCCGCGATTAACCTTCGCCCCCCCCCCCCCCCAATAAATGGGAACCCTGCTCACGCCTATGATTTTGCGCCTGACCCCATTCTCGATTAGGATTGTCCTGCTTTTTTTAAGGAATACGGTGGCTGTGGGGTTGTTTTAGATGTTGGCTACGGTATCTATAAGTGTTTAGATATTCCTTTATGGCATAATTGTTCCGGAACTGCTGGCGTGTGCTCATACCTGTGAATAAATTTGTGTTTATCACCTTGCAAATGTGTTGCTCCTTAATTTCTCAGACGCATGCGTAGTTGGTGCAGCAGGTCTTTCATCAATTTAGTTGTGTTAGAGACAATATTGACTTTCGTTCTCGGCCTTGCAGGTTCGACAGAATTGTGGGTCTTAATCGCACACTAAGACATCAGTGGAGCAGTCGTTCTAATTAGACAGCATTTTTCGAATATGGCACCAATGGTAGTCGATGAATGCCGTTGGGCCGCGAATAGTCTATTTTAGCGCTGCTGATTTACAATACAGTAACCACAGTAATACCGAGCTGCCGTGGTCGCCACGCAGCCATTTTACTTCATAACACGTGTATCAGCCTGCCTGATCAAGTTACTTTACGCATCGAGCAACTACCACCGGTGTCCTCATATAAACTAGGTGCAGACCACGACGGTACAGTACTACCGTACTTAACACATGGTAAGCCACCACTGCTAAAACATAATAACGGGTGTAAACGGTCACGCCGGCGGCTACCCGACGTCGGCGGGGCCGACACCACGCCAGCATCGGCTAGCATACATAGGCCCAATGACGGCTTGCCATCATTGGCTGAATAACGGCAGGCCCGTCTCGGACCGACGCTGGCTAGCCCACGTCGGCCCTAAGCCGGCAAGTCCGCATCGGCCCAACGGCGGCTAGCCCACGTCGGCCCGAAGCCGGCAAGCCCGCATCGGCCCAACGGCGGCTAGCCAACGTCGGGCCGATGCGGGTGAAAGTGGCGCGAGCGTGATTTGCCGACGTGGGGCCAATATTGCTGCCGTCATTTGCCGACGTTGGGCCAAGATCGGTCCAATGGCGGCGTGCTGCCTGGGTTATCAGTAGCTGAAATTACAACAACGTCTTCTTCGTTCCTGCCCTGGGGCCAGTGTCCTCGCGCTGCTTCATTGTCGACGCTACTGGCACATACGCGCGGCAATATCTATCAGTTACGCCACCGATTGCGATGGCGACGACGACGCCGCTCAACGCAGGTACGGACGCCTAAGAGCTGCTCTCTAAAACAAAAACCGGTAATAGACAGTCTCGATACGTGAAAGCGTAAACCATGTGCACGCGTTGTACCGGTGAAGATAGCGCCATTATGTCTCTATGAAGAATTGCTTGACTCTCTGTAACGGCCCAACTACAGCGAGACGCTGATGAATGCACGCAAGAAAAGCGGGTTCGACGAACTTCATGTATGTTCGTGTGTGCGTTTGTATATGAGCGTGTATAGAAAAATAGAAAATTTTCAAGGGAGAGGGTTTGACACCCCCCGTCTAACATCACCCCCCTCCCTTGGCCCGTGAGCCTACCGCCCGACAACAACGTTCCATTTAAAGGGCCCGTAAACAGGCTACGACTTTTTTTTTACACCCGCCAAACAAGCTCGCTAATCCGTACAGTAGACCGCGGCGATCACGCTTTCCGAATATTACAGCGCTGCGCGCCGCGCAGACCCTTCATTTCGAAAAACAATTCTCGCGCTTCTTTCCTACGCCTGCCCAATCCTCCTCGTACGCGCAGTGACGTCAACTCGGCGATCGCCGAGCTGACGTAGCACTGAGCTCGTCGATTGGTCTAAACCAGGTCTCAACAAACAATTGTCAAGTTAACGTCAGTTCCTGTTCCCACCCACCGCTTTAAGGCCGAAGTGCACCAAGTAGAAGCACGTGGTGCTGGACGCGACCGGGAACGAACAGCCTACTCGAATCTTCGTTATCGTTTCGCGCTGACTGGCGTTTAGTTTCGCGTTTACTCTCACAATGCCTCTGTTGGATATCCAGCACCATTTGTCATCAAAAACGTCAAACATTAGCGAGTTTTTCGTCTAGTTTCCAAGAAGATTATACGTTTTTAGGCGCCGTCATTAGGCTAACGAGGGGCTCCACGATCTTATATTCGATTTTATGTTGTAAAGTTCAGCGCTTGTTGCACTCATGTCTCCTCACCATTTTAAAAAAAATGGTGTTTATGTGAATAATAGTCCCCTAGTTTTCAAGCAAGTGGTAGAGGAGCATGTGCCACTCTTGTCGGCAAAGCGAATGAACCATACCTGAGAATTATCGTAGAGCTGGCTCCAATCGCGACGGTGCTGCGAGGTATCCCGCCTGTCCCAGACAAGACAGTTCTTCTGAACGGCCATAAGTAGGGTGGCCGCTTCACAATTCAGGTACAGCTAACTGCCCTAACGTCATTATTAAAGACGATAGTCTTTCTTGGGATACTTAAACGGAGAAATTTTGGTCTGTCTTTCTGTTTGTCGGCACGTCACTCGATTCAGCCACTCGGCCAAAGTTGAACCACTTGCCCAAGGGCCAGCCATCTTGAACGGCTGACCAGGTTCATACTTGTGTACATTGTTGATCAAAAAGCAAATATTACGCATATCTGATGCGCAACATCACTAGGTAAGTATTAGGTGGTGTGTTCTTTTATTAGAAAATGCATACATACGTAAGTCTAAAGACCCTAGTTTCTTAAGCTGCGCTGAAAATGCGACTTCGCTGAAACTTGCCTTCCTCCGCGCCCACTGCACGAGCTTATTGTTGTGTTTCGGTTTCGGTTCTGTATTGCACTGTATGAATGCCATGGGGCGCTGCTCTGGCATTCCTGTTTTACCCAGGCGACGTGTAAATAAGAGTGTGTGGAGAGCACTCGTTGAGTACGGACGTTTCTTCTCCTTCGGCGCATCGCGCCAAACAGCGTGTTCGGGCTGGCCGGCGTACCCACCGGTCGCGTTGGTCACCGCCGGTCTTCGCCAGCCGCTGCGCCGGGACTACCAGCCCGCAACACAGCACTCATGTTTCCCGACGTATTGCGAGATGGCGTCCATATCTCACGCAGCGCCTCTTCTATCGTCTTTAGACGACATTTGCAGCGAAGCACGCAGATACGCGGCCAATTTTTTCTTAATACACAGGCGTTAGGGCAGTTAGCTCCTTCAGTATTCATTTCTTTCTCCAGATTTCGTCTATGCTGTCATCTTGTTCACATGTGGTATTGCCTTTAAGCCTACGCTATTCATCTATTAGGTCAGCCGTTGTATATGCCGAGGCTCATTTGCTGTGCTGTGCGCATATGTCGACGGCCTGCTCATTAGTGCTGCCGTAACTTTCGCTGTGATCGCCTGCATTTATTCTGGTGAGATTCCGATAACTTTTCTTATCGCATTTTGTCGCACAGTAGGCTGTCTTTCGTTGTGTTTCGATCCCCTTTGGGGCATACTACCTTTGTATCCTCTCAAACCTTGTCCGTCTGCAATGATTTCGTATCATTACGGCAGCTGGCTAACGCACAGCATGCCTAAATCGCCACTGCTTCTTGTGCAGATTCTGCCGTGGTTTTGCGCCGTCGTGTCGACTGCTACCAACGCAACCCAACCAGGATTCTTCGAAGTGCCTCAGCATGGAAATGACACTGCGGATCGTCTACTCGATATCAGCTACCCTGCAGGAGTGACGTCATCGCTGGACAGTCTAGAAAAGGCACAGACCGGCGACGATGTCTTAAGAGGTTACGGCAGCTGGCTAACGCACAGCATGCCTAAATCAACACTGCTTCTTGTGCAGATTCTGCCGTGGGTTTGCGCCGTCGTGTCGACTGCAAACAACGGAACCCAACCAGGATTCTTCGAAGTGCCTCAGCGCGGAAATGACACCGCGGACCGTCTACTCGATATCACCTACCCTGCAGGAGTGACGTCATCGCTAGACAGTCTAGAAAAGGCACAGCCCGACGACGATCTCTTCAGAGGGTACGACAGCTGGCTAACGGACAGCATGCCTAAATCGCCACTGCTTCTTGTGCAGGTTAGTCCACTAAGTAATTTGGCTGGTTATCGTAGCGATGATAGGTTTTTGTTGGTGCTGCCGTGCCCTCAGAAGTGTTTTGCAATTTTGACTGACTGCTGGTAAATGTTCATGTTGTTGCTTGTGTCCGGTGACATAGAAAAGAACCCAGGGCCGAACTCTGGGTCGAAGGTTACCGAGATGTTGCAGGCCATTATTGATAGGTAAGAAGAAAGTGACCGCAAGATGGATAGCATAAGAGAAGAAATCGCCGTTGTTAATGCTAAAACTGAAAAGTTACAGGGTATTCTAACGGTCTTTGAAGACATGAGCAACAGGATTGAAAAAAATACAAATACAATGAGTTGTTCAACAATAGGCATACAAGTTAATTGAGTATGAAAACAGAAGTAGGCGTAACAACCTTTTAGTGTTTCGAATCGCCGAAAGTGGTGATGAAACAGAAACTAAACTGAGAGAACAGGTCCTTCACGACATTTTTGACAAGACTTTGGGGGTTTCTGTCAGGACAGTAGGGAGAATTCACCGTATTGGTAAAGCGAAACCGAATAAGCCAAGACCCATTATTATGAAGTTCTTTGATTCCAGGGTAATGGATAGTGTTCTAAGGAATTGTTTTAAACTAAAGGGCACTAATGTTAGGGTCAGCCAAGACTATGCTAAAGAGCCAGCTGAAATAAGAAGAAAACTATGGGAAAGTACAGCATTGGATCGTTCAAAAGGCGCGCAAAAGTCCAGCTCACCTTCGACAAACTTAAGCTAAAAGGCAAAACGTACACCTGGGACCTCACCCAAGATAAGCGCATACAGTGTGGGACTCAAGAAATTAGATTAGCAGAAAAAGGCTCATGCGGCGAACCGCCTACCTGACGCAGATGCAACAAGTTCAGGGGTAACGCCCATCTCGTCTCTAACGTCGTAGCTATGTTTTCTTGTTCTAAATGCACGTAGCATTGTTAACAAGACTATTGATCTGGAATATTTGCTGCTTTCGCAGAGTCCTCATATGGTCTTGATAACAGAAACTTGGATGCATTGTGATATACATACTGATGTAATACTTCCCCCTGGATATAAAATGTTCAGGAAGGACCGCGATTCACGTGGCGGAGCAGTGTGTATCATATTAAAGGATTCTGTTCAAGCAGCCTTAATAGAGTGTGACATTCCCGAAACAGTATGGTGCAGGATTACTTTCGGAACTCTTACTTTTCTAGTCGACGCAATATATCGACCGCCCTCGACTTCCTGTGACTTTCTCAACCGACTCAGCGCATTTTTGTGCATCAATGTACATAGGAACACAAGGCTAATTATGGCTGGAGACTTCAATTTGCCTCACATAAATTGGCAGGACCTGGTTTACAGTGGTGTTGAAACGTCTAGCGGCGATAAATTATTAGATATAATGATTTCTTTTAATCTAAATCAAATTGTTCATGAAGATACAAGAATAACTTCCACGTCACGGTCATTGTTAGATCTAGTGTTCATATCCGACAATATAGAACATTCCTGTTCAATTGAGAATGGCATTTCTGACCATAAAGTTATTGTAGTGAATGTGGCTGCTATTTATACGCTCCGCAAGAAATCCCCTGTTACAATAACGGTAAAAGACTACAAACGTGCACATGACAATTCAGTTATTGATTTTTCGGAATTCTCATTTGGTCTCTTCGAGCACCACGCAGATAAAAAAAACAGTAGACAAGTTGTGGAATGAATTCAAGGCTATAGTCAATCATTGCGTGGATGGATGTGTGCCATCACGAGTGAAAAAATCTAAACATCATCGAACTTGGAGTAACCGCGGTATTATTCATATTGCCACGTGAGCTTCTTTAACGCTTTTGCTGTATTGGTTTTCGGCCACAAAGACTGTCAGCAACGCTCAGCGCGAACCGCGCCTCATTGTTCGAGAACCTTCGCGATCATTGTAGATCGTTTTGTTAAGATTGCGCGCAAGACGCGCACACTCGAGCTTATTCTAGAATTTGCACGACAGCCAGCGATAACGCTGGACTATTCGACGGCACATGTTTAAATAACGACGCGCTTCACCGCCTGTCCAGTTGATCGACGGTCGACGCTCTGTTCGCCGCTATCAGTTTATTGCTGTAAGCTGGAGTTTCATTTTCCCGGCCACAAGTTCGGCCTAATAAAGAGTTTCATCTCGGACGTGCTGACTGCTGCCTTCGTCGACGTCACGACCACGTGACATCTGGTGGAGGTGCTGTTCCTTCATGATCCGGACGCCCCCGTGAAGCCGTGAACCCAGCCCACAGCGCGGAGAAGACATTGTAGCCAGCTACGACCAGCGAGCTAGCCGTAGGCAACAAGGTCTACCACCGGAGTACGGGCCTCTACCTGACAAGGCCAGGAACACCCCGACCATGCCCACCACATCAACGACGGCGACAGCACCCATGGCGCCTGCACCTAAGCTCCTACATCAACCGAGGGAGCCACCTACCTTCCGCGGGTCACCGCTCGAAGACACGGAAAGTTGGCTTGAAAGGTACGACCGCGTCGCTCGTTTCAACAACTGGACTGATCCCTATAAGCTACGACACGTGTACTTCGCCTTGGAAGACGCCGCTCGAACATGGTTCGAGAACCGAGAGGCCACGCTCACAACCTGGGACCTTTTTCGTGCCGCTTTCCTGGACACCTTCACGAGCGTCGTCCGGAAGGAAAGAGCCGAAGCTCTGCTAGAGACCCGTGTACAGCCGCTGAATGAGAACATCGGCATGTACACTGAAGAAATGGTCCGCCTTTTTCGCCATGCTGACCCCGCTATGTCCGAGGAGAAGAAGATCCGCTTCTTAATGCGAGGAGTCAAGCAGGAACTCTTTGCCGGCCTTGTTCGTAACCCACCTAAGACGGTCGCGGAATTCGTCTCGGAAGCCTCAACAATCGAAAAGGCGCTTGAAATGCGCACGAGGCAGTACAACCGC
The DNA here is from genome assembly GCF_013339695.2 of Rhipicephalus sanguineus. Taxonomy (NCBI): domain Eukaryota; kingdom Metazoa; phylum Arthropoda; class Arachnida; order Ixodida; family Ixodidae; genus Rhipicephalus; species Rhipicephalus sanguineus. The sequence continues at coordinate 114,995,060 of NC_051185.1, forward strand.
CGGATTCCTACGACGACCTACGGGGAGGTTCAAGCGCTGCAATCTGAAGACCTGCAAGACACGATCAGAGCGATCGTGCGGGAGGAGCTGCGAAAACTGTTGCCGTCCTCGCAGCCTCAAGTAGACTCGATTACTGACGTCGTACGCCAGGCAATACAGCAATCCCTGGGAGCACCTCAACTAATGCAGCCTGAGCCACAAGGGATCAGCTACGCCGCTGCAGTCCGCCGCAACACTCCTCGCTCGCGTCAAGACGCCGCGCCGCCGCAGCAGTTCCGCCGCCAGGCACCGCCACCACCACCACCACCGACGCCATACCGCCCGCCGACAGGACAACGCTGCGCCCCCCGAAAGACCGACGTTTGGCGTGCCCCTGACAACCGACCGCTCTGCTATCACTGCGGGGAAGCCGGCCAAACATACCGCCCCTGCCAGTACCGTCAGATGGGCCTACGTGGCTTCGCCGTCAACGCACCGCCCCCACAGCATGGTGAGCTGCCACGTGACATCGCCGACTACTTGGCCACCACTGAATGGGTACCTCGACGTACCTCGCGTTCGCCGTCGCCTGGACGCTACCGTTCCCCTCAGCGACGACAGATGTACAGCGGCCCAAACCGGGGCCGGTCGCCTAGCCCGTATCCGGGAAACTAAGGGCAGCAACCGATGGAGGTGCGGTTGCTGTACGACGAAATGCCGAAGATCCTCCGCGGCCGCCGCTGACGACCACCCGACGAGACCTGCAGAACACGACGTGAAGCAGACGAAGCCCTGCCGACGAAACCTCGCGGACCGAAGAAGACCTGACGACGCAACATGGAAGCAGCGGAACATACCGACGCAGCCGTGACCCGACGCCGTGACCCAACCGCAACGCAAGACGACGAACTAGCGACCTCGACGTTATCATCGACGGCCACAACGTCACCGCTCTCGTCGACACTGGGGCCGACTATTCCGTCGTCAGTGGGCGATTCGCCACCAAGCTGAAGAAAGTAAAGACCGCTTGGAGTGGACCCGAAATCCGGACAGCTGGAGGCACTTGATAACGCCGATTGGTGTCTGCACGGCGAGAGTCACCATCAATAACCGGACTTATCCTGCGAGCTTTGTAATCCTACAAAATTGCTCCAGGGATGTGATACTTGGAATGGACTTCCTAAGTGACCACGGCGCCATCATCGACCTTAGGTCTGTGTCGAGAACACTAACCTCAGACAAAGCGCTCCCGCCCCGTGCGACGCCAGGGAAACATGCATTGAAATTTTTCGGTGCCGACAGAAATAATGACGCTGGAACGTGGCGGAATGGTCACCTGCTCTTCTATCACATTCATAGAAGAGCAGGTGACCATTCCGCCACGTTTCAGCGTCATTATTTCCGTCGGCACCGAAAAATCTGCGTACCTTGAAGGCGTCATCGAGGGCGATCAGCACCTACTCCTGAACCGTCAAATTTGCGTCGCACGAGGTATAGCCGAGCTGCGTGACGGTAAAGCAAAGGTAGTGCTGACAAACTTCAGCCACGAATATAGGCACCTCAACATTGGTACGACGGTCGCCTACATCGAAGAATGTGTAGCCGCCAGCGATGCTTTCGCCCTCTTCGATGCTGCCGAACCTGCTTCGACGAGTCGAGGTCCCGAACCATATTTCGACGTCAACGCGAGCCTTCCGAAGGTCAAGCAAGACCAGCTCAAAACCCTGCTCCTGCAATACAAGGACTGCTTTTCACCGTCTTCCAGACTTCGGCAGACACCGATCGCAAGACATCGCATCATAACAGAAGAAAGTACCAGGCCACTTCGTCAGAGCCCGTACAGAGTTTCGACGCGAGAACGTGAGGCCATAAGGAAACAAGTCGACGAAATGCTACGCGACGACATCATCCAGCCTTCAAAGAGTCCGTGGGTGTCACCCGTGGTGTTAGTGAAGAAGAAGGATGGGACCCTACGTTTCTGCGTCGATTATCGTCGCCTGAACAAAATCACGAAAAAGGACGTGTACCCTCTCGCACGTATAGACGACGTCCTAGATCGACTCCACAACGCGAAGTACTTTTCTTCGATGGACCTCAAGACCGGCTACTGGCAAATCCAAGTCGACGAGAGGGACCGAGAAAAGACTGCCTTCATAACACCGGACGGCCTGTTCGAGTTCAAGGTCATGCCCTTTGGTCTTTGCTCGGCACCTGCGACTTTCCAACGAGTCATGGATACTGTATTAGCTGGCTTGAAGTGGCAGACTTGCCTTGTTTACTTGGACGACGTCGTTGTGTTTTCCTCGAACTTCGACGAGCACCTCCAGAGACTTCAAGCAATCAAGAACTCCGGGCTCACCCTGAAGCCAGAAAAGTGCCGCTTCGCGTACCAAGAGCTCTTGTTTTTGGGTCACGTGATCAGCAAGACTGGAGTGCTCCCAGACCCGCAGAAAACAGCTGCCATCGCCGCTTTCCCGCCACCCACCGACAAGAAGGCCGTGCGCCGATTTCTCGGCTTGTGCGCCTATTACAGACGCTTTGTCAAAGACTTTTCACGGATAGCCGAGCCACTAACGCAGCTCACGAAGACCGACGTCGAATTCAGGTGGCAAACAGCGCAAGTCGAAGCATTTCATGAACTCAAACGACCCCTGCAGACACCTCCGATACTTGCGCATTTCGTCGAATACGCCGATACCGAGATTCACACCGATGCAAGCAGCGTAGGACTCGGCGCCGTCCTTGTGCAGCGGACGGGTGGACTGGAAAGGGTTATCAGTTATGCTAGCCGGTCGCTGTCTAAGGCAGAGGCAAACTATTCTACAACAGAAAAGGAGTGCCTAGCGATCATCTGGGCTACGTCAAAGTTTCGCCCCTACCTCTACGGCAGGCCCTTCAACGTTGTGAGCGACCATCACGCCTTGTGTTGGCTAGCTAACATAAAGGACCCTTCAGGTCGCCTCGCACGGTGGAGCCTAAGACTTCAAGAGTTTGACATTACCGTCGTGTACAAGCCCGGAAGGAAACACTCAGACGCCGACTGCCTGTCTCGTGCCCCCGTCGACCTACCACCGCCCGACGACCCGGATGATGACAGCTTCTTGGGAGCCATAAGTGCCGACGACTTCGCCGAACGACAGCGAGCCGACCCGGAACTGAAGGGCCTTGTGGATTACCTCGAGGGCAGGACCACCGTTGTTCCGAAGGTATTCACGCGGGGACTGACGTCGTTTTTCTTGCGCAACGGTGTTCTCCTAAAGAAGAACTTCTCACCGCTTCGAGCCGATTGCCTTCTCGTGGTACCCTCGACATTGCGGCCAGAGGTCCTCCAGGCTCTCCACGACGACCCGACGTCTGGACACCTGGGTGTCTCTCGCACGCTAGCAAGAATACAGGAGAAGTACTACTGGCCGTGCCTTTCTGCCGACGTCACCCGTTACGTAAAGACCTGCCGGGACTGTCAGCAACGCAAGACACCGCCCACTAGGCCAGCCGGACTTCTGCAGACTATTGAGCCACCTCGACGGCCGTTCCAGCAAATCGGGATGGACTTACTGGGGCCGTTCCCGACGTCCAATACCGGAAACAAGTGGATCATCGTGGCAACTGACTACCTCACCCGCTACGCCGAGACAAAGGCCTTGCCCAAAGGCAGTGCCGCCGAGGTAGCCAAGTTCTTCGTGGAGCACATCGTCTTGCGTCATGGCGCCCCAGAGGTCCTCATCACAGACAGAGGTACCGCCTTTACTGCGGACCTAACTCAGGCGATCTTCAAATACAGCGAGACGAGCCATCGCCGCACCACCGCCTACCACCCGCAGACCAATGGCCTCACCGAGCGTCTAAATACGACCATCGCCGACATGCTGGCCATGTACGTCGACGTCGAACACAAGACGTGGGACGCCATCCTTCCGTACGTGACCTTCGCGTACAACACGGCCGTACAAGAAACGACACAGATGACGCCATACAAGTTGGTCTACGGACGGAGCCCGGCAACGACGCTCGACGCCATGTTACCAAACCTGACCGACGAGGAAAACATCGACGTGACCACCTGCCTACAGCGCGCCGAAGAAGCACGACAGCTCGCCCGCCTACGGATCAAGAACCAGCAGACGACTGACAGCCGCCGTTACAACCTTCGACGACGCCATATGGAATACCTACCCGGTGACCGTGTATGGGTATGGACGCCAATACGCCGACGGGGACTTAGTGAGAAGCTTCTTCGACGATACTTCGGACCGTACAGGGTACTTCGACGCCTCGGCGCCCTCGACTACGAGGTTGTCCCTGACGGCATTACGAACTCTCAGCGGCGCCGTGCGCGACCTGAAGTCGTCCATGTCGTGCGCCTTAAGCCACATTACGCGCGTTAGTGAATCTGAGGGCTGTACTTTTGCTTATTGTTAATTGTACTTTCTTGCTTTCTTCTTGTTGTTTATTGTTGCATGTATTGGCCACCCACCCCTCCCCGTGTTCTGTTTGAGGCATCGGGACGATGCTTTTTCAGAGGGGGGCATTGCCGCGTGAGCTTCTTTAACGCTTTTGCTGTATTCGGTTTTCGGCCACAAAGACTGTCAGCAACGCTCAGCGCGAACCGCACCTCATTGTTCGAGAACCTTCGCGATCATTGTAGATCGTTTTGTTAAGATTGCGCGCAGGACGCGCACACTCGAGCTTATTCTAGAATTTGCACGAAAGCCAGCGATAACGCTGGAATATTCGACGGCACATGTTTAAATAACGACGCGCTTCACCGCCTGTCAGTTGATCGACGGTCGACGCTCTGTTCGCCGCTATTAGTTTATTGCTGTAAGCTGGAGTTTCATTTTCCCGGCCACAAGTTCGGCCTAATAAAGAGTTTCATCTCGGACGTGCTGACTGCTGCCTTCGTCGACGTCACGACCACGTGACAATATGAAAAGAAAGTAAATGCGGCTGCGCAAAAAGAAAAAGGGCTCTGAGGAAATGTCGAGACTTCGCGCAGAATTGAGGCGAAATTTTACACTATCCAAAAAACAGTTTTTTGACAAAACACTAACGAGATTCTAAAAAAATTCCCCACAGAAATTCTGGAGGTATGTTAGCAGTAGAAAAGATAAAATTGAAGAAATCGTAAAGGGCATAGGAACGTTAACGAGAACAGCTGACATTGCTGAACATTTCAATTTTTTTCCAGTCTGTGTTTACTAACAATACGAACACTAATGTGGGCGAGCATTTAAGGTATCTCATACATTTTCCAATGAAATAACTTGTAATTAAATGAGAGGGAGTCTTTGAACCGCTGCTGAACCTAGATAGGAAAGAATCTAGTGGCCTAACCAGACCTGTCCTGAATTCCTGAAACGCTATGCTGAATGGATGTCGTATTACCTAACGATAATATTTGAGAAATCATTGCGTACGCATTCCTTACCCATCGACAGGCGCAGGGCAGTTGTTATACCGGTTTACAAAGGTGGTAATCGCAAACTTGTAAACAATTACCGCCCCATGTCACTCGCGTGTATTAGTTGCAAACTCTTAGAACACATCATCGCAAAACATATTTTACAATTTCTAGAACAGAACACCTTACTTTGCTCATCCCAGCATGGCTTCCGTGTTGGACTATCCACTGTTATACAAATAATTGAAGCTGTTCATGATTTTGCTGCAGCCGTAGATGAGAAGCAACAGATTGATGTCATTTGTATAGATTTTTCAAAGCCTTTTGATAAAGTGCCTCATGATAAGGTAATCTTTAAACTTCGAGAAATTGGTATCGATAACAAATTAGTGACTTGGATGAAAGAATACATAAATGATCGAACACAGACGGTACATTTAAATGGCGGTTCGTCGAGTCCACTCCAAGTGTTTTCAGGTGTGCCCCGGGGTTCGGTATTTGGCCCCTTGTTATTTCTTATATATATCAATGATATCTTTAGAGTAGTCGAACAGGCGGTAAGAGTGAAAATTTTTGCAGATGATTGTCTAATTTATTCTACCGTAACGAGCGCGCACGATCAAATCAGAATTAGTCGTTGCTTGGAAAATTTCAGCCAATGGTGTAATTTATGGGGTATGAAAATAAACAACACTAAATCAACACACACACATATGACTAAAAAAGCAAACGTTATGCCTTTTCACTATAGTTCTTTGTTTGCGCAGGAAAGTGTCTCGTCTTGTTCTTTTTTATAAAATTTACCACAATCCACAACTAAAACAAGACCTTCTTTCCAAACCACACTACATGTCATATAGATGTGACCATCCCCACAAAGTACACATTCCTTTTTCACATACCAAGTTCTTTCACGATTCCTTTATTCTCACTACCTCGAACGAATGGAACCACCTACCCTCCTCTGTTGACCGATGTCACTGCTTTTAAGGCTGCTGTTGAATGCGATGTTTACTCTTCGCAGCATTTTTCTTTGTTCACTCTTATTTTTCTTATTACTATGTATACTCTTACCCACTCCCTTCTGTAACGCCTTTTGGCCCTGAAGGTACTGAAATAAATAAATAAATAAATAAATAAATAAATAGTGTCGATGGTAATTTATTCGTACATGCTAACCAATTAAGTATTTAGGTGTCACTCTTACCCAAAATCTGGCATGGCATATACACACATCGAAAATGTGTGCTCGAAAGCGAATCAGATTAGGCTTCTCAAGGCAAAAATTGCATCAAGCTACGCGAGATATAAAACTGGTGGCTTGCAAAACGTTCATTAGACCAGTACTAGAATATGCCTCGGTCGTGTGGAGCCCTCATCAGGACAGCCTGAAAAAGAAATTAGAAAAGGTTCAACGCCGTGCCGTGCGCTTGATACGCACAAAGTTCCATCGGTTGGATTCTGTCACGCAGATGTTAGAGTCATGTGAACTGGAACCACTAGAAGCACGAAGGCAAAAGTGCCAGCTCAAAGTCTTTTTAAAATACTGCTTGGACAGCTGAAAATTAACAAAGATGAGTACTTGAAGCTGCCAGGGAAACGAAGCAGTCGTGTTAATCACAATTATGTTTTATTACCATATTTCGCTCGCAGTGATGTGTTTCGTCATTCTTTCTTCCGAGCTATGATTGAACTTTGGAATGTGTTACCAAGCTGTGTAGTAAATGCAAGTGATGTTTGCCAATTTGAAAAATTGTTAGACATGTATTTAAATGATTGCGCTGCCACTTGACATACCTGTTTGTCTGGTTTTTGCACTTATTTCCCTGTAAGGACTCTCAACAGAGGGTTGACAGCATTATTAAATAAATAAATAAATTAAGAAGGATCCTCGTTGTCTTCAGAATACTGGTCTTGCTTTCTACATCTTCTACTGCGTCTAGTTTCTTTGTCTTGATATCAAAATTCTCCGCATTGATGTGAAGGACCATTACTCTTGACTTCTACATTGCTGTCGCGCATATGTCAGTTTGACCTAGTACTGTCCATCAGAATATAGTTCCTGCTGCGGTCAACCTCTCGTCTAGCATTCGGATCGCGCCTTTCACCACTATCCCATTCTGGTCCGGTCAAATAATTATGCCGATTTCCATGGAGGTCGTGCTTCTGCATAATCCATCAGCCAGCTTTAGCAGCCAGCTTTAGCGGTTTTTAGCAGTGTGACAGGCAGGAACCGTACCTTTTCTTTCGGGATGATTTCTATCTCCAGCGCTTCCAATAAGATTTCTTCGCGACTGTGGGCACTTTCCAGTATAAATTCAACTGGCTCATGACTCCTTCATTTTCACTTCCTCCGAGCGAGCCTATCGTGTGTCTTTCTTTTTCTTGACAGCCATTTTTCTTATACACGCTTTTGGGAATTAAAGATCGTTCGCCGCCCGTATCCAGCTGAACACGACAATAAGACGACCAGCTTCGGCCTTGTGCCAGTGCAGCAGCATTCTGTAGGAATTGTTTCATGAAATCTTCATAAATTGGCATGTAGACGCTTGCTCTTTCTAATGTTCACTTTCACCCTGAACATCCACTGTGCACTGCGCTGTGCGCTGATTGCTCCGGCACAGAAACTTTTGATGCCATCTCCGACATATTTTTGCATCTTATGTTTTACATATTTTGGCGGTACGACAAAGCCTCGTACAACGGAAACATCTATTTCCCTCTTTGAGCTTCATTTGCTTGCCTTCATATAGCATTGATTTCCTACAGTCATCACTATAATGAGTAGTAGACGCACAAAATATGCAATACTTTAGCACTGTACATTGAGAATTAACCATTCTTTTCTGTTGACTCTCCGTCTTATTGTCGTTGCTCTTTTTTTTCTGTCGGCAATCCTTCCCCGCTTTCAACTTGATCTTCGAAGTGTTGTATTAAAGACCTAAGAGCGTCTCCTTGACGGAGAGCAACATTCTGACCTTTCGTTGACAATTTAGTGGCCACTTCTTTTAGGGGCGAAGCTCCTCTTAGGCTAACCTTGTCCGGCGTCAGGCTTAACCGGCAGTATCTCCCGAACAGTATATAAGATGGCGCTGTCTCATAGAAGTACATACAAACTGCAGTTGAGTGATGATATTTTAGATGGCGCTGTACACAATCTGTGTCGTCATCACCATTTCTCGTCTCATTTCCTAAATGGCGTTGGTCCAATGGAAGTGTGTGCAATAGTGCGCTTGTGTGAATCGCCACTAGATGGCATGTATATATATATATATATATATATATATATATATATATATATATAGTGTGTGTGTGTGTGTGTGTGTGTGTGTGTGTGTGTGTGATGTGCATATGGATACGTATATGTGGATTATAAAGATGTTTATTGGCGGACACTCGGCGAAGATGAACGACAGTGACAGTCAAGGCGGGGCCGACTCTGCGCGAGCTGCGCTCTGTCCGAAGAGGGCAACCCACTAGAAGGGGCCGGAGAGGACGACCCACTTCAGGGTTCCAATAAGCTTCGCTACAATTACTCCGGGTGCGAAAAGGGAGCCGCCTGGCGACCTAACAACTTGTCACAATGAGCGGGTCATGGTACGCCTTGAGGCGCTCCACGTTTACAATGTCGCGCCCTCGACGGCGCATGTCCGAGGATGGATCGATGGATTCGATCAGGTAGTTTACAGGGGATGTGCGTTCAACGACACGGTAGGGGCCTTCGTATTTGGGCAGTAGTTTTGAAGAGAGGCCAGGTGCAGTGGTAGGGATCGAGAGCCATACGAGCGCTCCAGGGAGGAACGTCAGCTCAGAAGTGATTCTGTCACCGCTAATGCTCCTCTGCCGCTCTTGGTCATGCGTAGTGAAGGTCTTGGCAAGTTCGCGACACTCTTCAGCAAGTCGGGCGGTAGCAGAAATCGGCGCACACTCAGACCGATCCGGCTTGTATGGAAGGATTGTGTCGATTGTGTGCGAGGGGTGCCTGCCATGCAATAAGAAAAAGGGAGAAAAACCAGTGGTGCTCTGAGCGGCGGTATTGTAGGCGTAGGTGACGAAGGGCAGAATGGCATCCCAATTGGTGTGATCGGCGGCGACGTACATGGAGAGCATGTCGCCGAGCGTACGGTTAAAGCGTTCGGTGAGGCCATTCGTCTGCGGGTGGTAAGCAGTAGTTTTGCGGTGAACAACCTTGCACTCCTTTAAAATGCTTCGACGACTTCTGACAAGAAGACACGGCCTCGATCACTGAGCAGCTCCTGAGGTGGACCGTGACGTAGCATGAATCGGTGGAGCAGGAAGGAGGCCACATCGCGCGCTGTAGCCGCTGGGAGGGCGGCAGTTTCGGCGTATCGCGTGAGGTGGTCTGCAGCGACGATGGCCCAGCGGTTACCAACGGACGTCAGAGGAAGTGGCCCATACAAATCGATGCCAACACGCCCAAACGGCCGGTCAGGGCAAGGTAGAGGTTGTAGACCTGCCGGCGACAGGTGCGTTGAAGTCTTGCGGCGCTGACAATCGATGCAGGAGCGAACGAACTTCTGCACGTAGCGGTACATCCCTCGCCAAAAGTACCGTTGGCGGATGCGGTGGTAAGTTTTCGATACCCCAGAATGCGCACACTGCGGATCAGAGTGGAACGACTCGCATATGTCAGAACGCAGACTTCGGGATATTACTAGTAGCCACTGGCGGCCGTCGCCGTTGTAGTTGCGTCGGTGGAGGAGGTCGTCGCGAATGGCGAAATGGTGGACTTGACGACGCAACGCGCGAGTGGGTGGTGTTGCCGACGGATCAGTCAGCAAGTCTATCAGTGAGGCAATCCAGCGATCCTTGCGCTGTTCGGTAGCTATGGTGTGAATGTCGATGGAAGAAACGGCAAGGGGAGACACTGAGCTGTGGGCATTGTCGTCAGGCAAGGGAGAGCGCGACAGGGCGTCGGCGTCAGCATGCTGGCGTCCGTTGCGGTACAGTACGCGGATGTCGTAGTCTTGCAGGCGATGTGCCCAACGGGCGAGACGGCCTGAGGGATCTTTCAATGACGACAGCCAGCACAGCGCATGATGGTCGGTGACGACATCAAATGGGCGACCATACAAATAAGGTCGGAACTTCGTAAGGGCCCAGATGATTGCCAGGCATTCTTTCTCCGTGACGGTGTAATTGGTCTCGGCTTTAGTAAGCGTGCGACTTGCATATGCCACGACATATTCCGGAAACCCAGGTTTGCGCTGTGCAAGGACAGCGCCGAGGCCTACACCGCTGGCGTCCGTGTGTACCTCTGTAGGGGCCGCAGGGTCGTAGTGGCGTAGTATCGGAGGAGACGTCAACAAACTACGGAGCTTCGCGAAAGCGGCGTCGCACTCTGACGACCACGTATTGAGGGGCCCGTTGCTGCCAAGGAGCTTCGTCAGCGGCGATATGATGGTCGCGAAGTTTCGTATGAAGCGCTGAAAGTAGGAGCATAGTCCTACGAAACTGCGCAGTTCTTTGACGGACGTAGGTTTGGGGAACTCTGTCACGGCCCGAAGCTTGGCTGGATCGGGGAGAATTCCATCCTTGGATACGACGTAGCCTAGTATTGTCAGCTGCCGTGCTGCAAATCGGCACTTCTTTAGCTTCAGTTGTAGCCCGGCGTCGCTCAAACGCGTCAAAACAAGCCGCAGGCGTTGAAGATGCGTGGAGAAGTCCGGGGCGAAAACGACGACGTCGTCGAGGTAGCACAGGCACGTGTGCCATTTCAAGTTGCGCAGAACGGTGTCCATCATGCGCTCAAAGGTCGCGGGCGCATTACACAGCCCAAACGGCATGACGTTGAATTGGTACAAGCCGTCGGGTGTGACAAACGCTGTCTTCGGTCGAGCGTCTTGATAGCAAATGGTCTCACCAAAATACTTTTAACAGCAATTATTGCTGTACGTTGTGAGCACGTTCCGCGAGTTTTTTCAAACATAAAGTCATGTTTTTTTTTACAATCAGTTTTCTGAAACATTTCAAGCATGATGTGCCGCTTCTGCAAAACTATACGACCGATCGCGCTCAACTTTTCTCAAATCCCTTCCTTATAATGTGAACCTAAAATTGTGAGAAACTGTTCTTCTTATGAATAAGAAAAAAAAGAATAATAGGAAAGTCTCCCTCACGGCACGTGACAAGAGGACAATATTTTTTTGTTCTTGTGAAGTATATGTGTGAAGAAGTCAGTATAGATTAGGATTATTACTAATGTATTGTTGAATAAGCGTGCCAAATTTCACGGTCATACTGTTTTTCGTGTCTGCGAAAAGGTATATTTATTCTGTGCACCATTCCGAAATGTGGTGCTCAAGCAGAAGCAAATAAGAAAAGATAGAGGGTCCAAATTGCCTAGAGAAAAGGCCACTAGATCTCTTATCGAGCACGCAAAATTTTACAACAAAATATACTACATTTCCTGAAATATAGAGCTGAAACAAGGACAACCTGTTTACCCTAGCATAGCCCCTTATGATTGCTCTGGGAGCCCAAAAATATAACATAGGGGCGGAACAGTGAAGACTGGAGTCTGCTTAAGAATCCGGAAATATTGTGAACCAATAGAAATTTTCGCTTTCCATTCCCGGTTTGTGAAATATTATTATGACGTAGAATCCTCGAAACGCGTCACAGTATTGTCTCCAACGTGCGCTGTGAATGTGATTGGACAGCGAAGCAGTGGTGTCACCTGACCCAATCGACCAGGGGTCTCAAACAGGCGGTACTGGAGAGCCGACGTCCGAGCAACCTTCGACGGCGGCGCCTCCTGGATTCTTGGCACATATAACAGGCAGCGGGAAAAAAACTCGACCGCGGGGATACTGCACTCAGTCTACTGCCGAGGCTTGCGACGAGTGTCGGCAAACCTCGCACCTACATCAAGAAGGTGTATATAAGCGCTGTACATCTCGCGCCTTCTCACCCTCAAGAAGAAGCCGATCAGACTTTGAGACGTCGGGTATTGGAAATTAATCCTTGTTCGTCGGGTATTTAAAAAGAAACCTTTGTAGGAGCTTTCTCTTTTATTGCGATAGCAATTAAATAGACACTCTCGACAGGCACTTGCCGTTTCCGCCGGCGGCATGTTGGGTATAAAGTCCAAATCTATACCTTACTCTACCCGCGGGTAAAAAGCGCGCGAGCTGTAAAGACGAACGCGGCTGAAGCAAAGATGAAACGAGCCGACCGTTTTCGTCCCACAGAGGGCGCATATGATAGCATCAACCCACGTGCGAGGCCTGTCGTCGATTGCTCCTGAACTACAGAGCAAACGCCCCGCCCGCGTATTTCCTTGGACGAAGGAGCACGGACACTGGATGAGGTAGCAATGGGGGGGGGGGGGGGGGGGGGAGTGTTGTTTCGTTGGAGAAGCAAGCGTAACTTCGACCACAATGGCGCGGTCCCAGGCGCTGGCGCGCGTTCTATTTCGGAAGACATCACCATGATGGGTCATATGCCCCTGTACTTGATGTGCTCTCACCAAGTCGCGTTGTGACAATAGACTGCATGAAAACCGCTTCTCTCCCTGGAGTGGTCGTATTCCCTCACACCAGCGTTCTACAGTGCAGCTATTGAAGCCGAGCTTAAACGGTCGAAGTATTGTACAGCCGACAATTTTAAACTGCGCGAAGAGTACAACACGTAACAACATAGAAACACGCACACACACGAAGTGCAGAAGTACGGTATGTTGTTGGGCTAGTTGGTTCGTAGAGTGAGCAAACAAGAAACGGTCACCCACATCGCGAATGTCAGAGGCGGAGTGCTTCGTTTCGGCAGATGATACGGTGGTATTGCAAGAATTCCTCCGGAGTACAAAGCCACGACACTGTTTTCCAAGGACCGCAGGGCAGAGCGGGTGTGCTAGCATGTAGCAAAATAAGCCTTCCGTAAGCGCCGTACAGGTCAGAAAAAGCTATGGTATATGTACTCACTCACATTAACCTTTCTTTGATTCTGCTGCCGTCAACGATGATGTCGTTTGAATTGCCCTACGAAGCGGCACTTTACACGTCGGAGCTTTCGTTTTATATGGACGTGTAAACTTATTCTGGAGCAGACTTATCAGAGCTATTTTAAACAAATCCAACAATTCACGAAGGGCGCCGGAAAAATAAAAACAAATTCGGCTCACTTCCATCAAAGCGGAAGTTGAGCCAATCTACGTCCCCTCATAAAATTGGTGCTTGTGTGGGTTTTTTTTTGAAAATCGCTGGAATCTATAACAGCTATGAAACAACGACTAGGCGAGTTAGCCTATTCGGGCGATCCATCCTAATCGCGTATGTGTCATTAGGGGATCGCAAGGAAAACAGTCAATATCTTCACGTTGGTATCAATGCAGTTTCAGTGACGCATTTCAATTTGATTCAGTAGGCATTGAAACAATCGAAAGTTCGAGAAATTCAGCCGCAAGGAGGGCGTGGCCTGTATTGCTCTTGGTTCTTGAAAAATAGCTAAAAATGAAATATTTAAAAATTGTCGCCGAGATTTAGTGACCAGCTTGAGCGATTGGATGTTATTCCCCCGGCATAGCAAAATTGGATAGGCCTTCTGATCAGCAGTTAGGATGATATGCAGACACAAGGTGTCCTTTGTTTTGGACAAAAAATAAATTCCGATGCAGTTTACAGACCAGGCATGAGCAGTCTAATTGCATTCCATGCTTTTTCTACTATAGAAGACGCAGAAGAACCAAGAAGCTTGCGTCCATGCAACATTCATTCAAGCACAAAATTAAATTTGTTATCATAAACGCTTGTAGTAATCAACGAACAGCGAAACTGGCTGCAATCTTTGATTCTAGCGTTGAACCGCACTGTATTGCGCTGAAGAAATGTGACTGTCGAGTGGCATCAAGAACTTCGAGATCACACCACAAAACTGGATAAACAAGCGCAGATGGAAAAACACGAGAAGGAGGAGTTGCGAACTTCTTAAAAGGAGACACATCTTTCATTACCTACTCGACCATGAAGGGTTGAAAGGCGTCTTCCGTATTACGCTGTTCACTTCTCGCCAAATATTTGTCGGCTGCATACGCCGAAGTCTTTCATCAAACATAGGCGTTTCAATTCAGTTTGGCACTCTTTAATTGAACAATGAAAGAAAGGAGCAGTCCCAAAAAGCTACTGAAGTGTTAGCTTGAGTAGATGGACCGACCTACAAGAACGACATGAGTGGACAGTGTGTAGGACGTACAGTCGTCAGCAAGCTTAACTCGAACGCTCCGCAGCGTGTCCTCAAGCGGTTTGATTGACGCCAGCGCCGCGTAGTTTTATGTTCTGTTGCCGAGATGTTAACCATGCATGCCGACATACTATCCAAGCATACCGATATAATATCTCGGCAACAGCGGCCAGCGCTTCGCGGCTGGCATCAGTCAAACCAGTCCAGGTCATGCTCCGGAAGGTCGCGGGATTGAATCCCGGCCGCGGAGGCCGCATTTTCGTTGGAGGCGAAAATGCACGAGGCCCGTGTACTTAGATTTAGGTGCACGTTAAACAACCCCAGGTGGTCTAAACTTCCAAAAACCTCCACTGCGGCGTCCCTCATAATTATATCATGGTTTAGGGCTATTAAGCTCCATCCATTATTATTATCCCCAGAACACCAGTCCTCCTCACTCTCACTTTCGTTTCCCATCCCCTTGCTATACTATACTAAGTGTGGTTATGCCATGCTAGGAGCCGCTTGGCATAAACCCGCTTTCGGTGGCACACACCCGCCGAGTTTTCTGTCTGCGACTCCGGCCTTACACCGAGCTTCAATAGCTCCACTGTTAAAGGAATGGCACAATGTGAAAAGTAAGGCATTATACAGAACTCGAGCAGAGTCTAGTGAAACCAAACAATATTACTATATCTTCATAAAAAATAATGGCTCTAACACTTTGCAATTTCTTTGTTGCAAGCTGTTTAACGCTGTAGGTAGCTGCTATCGGGGCACTTCTTTTCCGTAGTTATTACGATTTCGTGTGACTTCCCAATGATTCATTTACGTGTGTCATATGCGACTAGCTTTGTTCTAAGATTGGGAAGGTAATTATTGCCTAGCATTTCTTTGCGAACCAAAGGCACTTTGAGCGTTTCTATCTAGCTAGCCGCCTACGTCTGGGCGCGCTCGTGGTCGTCTCCCTAACTTGACACACACCAAAATTGGTATAGGAGGACATGAGTAGGTGATGAACACGATTAAGAGGTCGTCACACGAATGCCGCGATATCACAGACGCATACGTCATGAAATCCTTTTCCTCAGCCACGTGCGGTGCACAGCCGCTTACCATAGCCCATGCAATGAAAGTATGCGCCAAATTTCGGAAGAGACTTCGGAAATTTTAACGTGGTAGCGTTAAGGAGAATGCGTCACAGAAAATCCGGTAGCGGCGTCTGCAGCGTTGTCCGTGACTGAAAAATCTGACGGACTCAAAGAATAAAAATCACGGTACGAGTGGGAATCGAACCCATCATCTGCGTTGCAGGTAAGTATTGTACCACAGAGCTATGCCAGTGCTTGAAAGTGCTTCGAAAAATGAACTTGGAGAATGCTTGAGCTTCGCCTTCAAGAGGAGAACGTGACAGTGTAATCGTGCCCCGTTCGCATAGCCTTCTCAATCGCTTTCCTAGCTTTGTTTTTCGGTGGACATCGTGCCGCAAGGAAAGGTACGTCTGTGTTCGTCACATTGGAACTTTCAAACTATCCTAGAATGCCTACTGGAAGTACAGAGTCGCGAAGGGCCCACTACGCCATAATTGCTACTTTTGCGAGTTGTCGAAATAGCCACTACGCGTCCGTCAGGCCACACGCGCATCTGCACATTTGGTTGATGCTGCTGCTAATATTGATGATTAATTATGCACATGCGCTTTGTAATTGGTGAACCATTCGTTGCGCAATTCACATGCTCTGATGCCCGTTGTGATTCCACACTTCTCCCACGCAACGTTACATGCATTAAGGAGACTCCTGTCACTACATCACATTCGTATGGGTTTTTCTTTTTCAAAACAGTTGCAAGCACTGGCATCGTTCCACGGTAGAACACCTGCTATCCACGCATAATTTTTCGGTTTGATTCCCATTGGAGCAGAATATATTTATAATTTATTTATTTACACCTATTTCGAACTTTCGCTCACGGAGATCGCTGAGTTTTCGCGTCGCCGACACCAACGCCGACATCCGAATTTCAGCGAAACCAGCCCTTGAATGCTCTCGCACAAAAAGACCCTGTACAGGCGTCCTGTCAGGGTGACGCCGATCGTGCTTGCAGGGCGTGCTATCCGCTTTAACAATAATGTTATAAACATTACATATGTATTCCTACGACTCACAAACCTATAGTCAACCGCGGAAGAATGCGCCGACAACCGCTAGTTGCACTCTGCTCATCACCGCACCGTCTCGTGCATTCGTCCAGATAAAAAGGGACGTCTGTGCTTGAACGTGAGGGCCTTTAAAGTCAGTGCATTGACGTGACTACACAAAGTGCAGAAAACGTCACTCCAGCTCATTACGCCTGGAACAAAGCAAACAGAAACCCTTTATTGCTACTCGCATACTGCTTCACATAATCTCGACTCCCAAAATGCGTGGCATCTGCCAGATTTTCTGATGCGCTGTCCTGCTTAAGCAAAGCTTTCGTACATCGTACGCAAAAAGCCAGGCGCCCCCGAACGCAAAAAAAGATGGGCCCTGGTAGGTGCGCCGGTCGCATGCGCATTTTTATGCTGCCGTTTTTCGACAAATGGTGCTATTCACAACCCATATTAGCCGCGCTGAAACACCAAGGTAGCCATCCAGTGCAGCCTTGGCCCATTTCACGCGACCACTCGCTCAAGCGGTGCATTATTTCGAGAAATTTTTCCCTCTTGTGTTAGGGACTTCAACTACGGAAACGTGAAGGGTCTACGTACCTTAAGTGCACGCCATCTGAAACGATTTTAGTGACACGCACGCGACGCGTGCTGTAATTGACCACATCTCCCGAAATTCCTGCCCGAGGCTGTCTACGGGTGCAAGAAACGCGGCCAAAAAAGAAAGAAAAAAAAAGCCGGAATAACACGTACATCTGTGAGGCCAATGCCCGGCCGTTACACTCTGCTCGTACGCAGTGTTTACACATAGAGCCTCTACGTACGCAGAGTCTCTAGTATGTGCGTGTAACCAAAACTGTCTACTATCACGGCGGCGCTGACACGCAATCAACGTTGCAAGCGCTGCTGCTGAGAAGGAGATGCACGCCTCGCTTAGGAAGATTGGCAAGGCGTCGTTGCATACGCACACTCTCCCCATCAGAACGAGCGTACCGCGACGCTCCTCAGCTTCTCCCCCTCTGAGCGAGCCTCTCTCTCACCGATCTCCGTGAGGCGCAACCCTTTCCTCTTCCTACCGAGCCTACCTATCGTCACAACGCAAAACCGCCTGACTCATCGGGGAACTTGCGGGGTTACCAGCTATGCGCGACGACCGCAGATTTCCTGCGGACATGAATAGTCCGCCAAACAGCCGCTGTTAAAAGTGGCATTTTTTACGAGGAATATACACACGTGAAATGACTGATTGCGTAATCTCATGCTTGAACACATGACTTATGCAGTCTTTCTTATGATGTACGCATATGAACGTGATACGCAGAGCATGTATGATTAAAGACGTAACTAAGCGTAAACAACAACGGACAAGGTGAAGACAACAGACAGGACGTGGCGTTTACAAGCACTACTAATCAGAGCAAAAAACAACGGACAAGTTAAATACAACAGAGAGGACGCGGCGTTTATGCCGCGTCCTGTCTGTTGTATTGAACTTGTCCGTTGTTTTTTGCTCTTATTAATTGTGTTTGTATATCAATGCGCACCAACAAGCCCAACTCGCTTATCCAATGCTACATGTATGATTGCTCCCTCTAATAAACGCTTGTTGGTAGTTCTGCGCTAGTCCTGTCAAACTGTTTCTTTCGTCTTCGTTGTTTTCGCTTTTAGGGGCGAGGCTCATTAAAGCGGCACCCGTTCGTCCCCGTCGTAGTGCGTAACCAGTCTTAACGCTAGTACCAGATCTTGACCTCCAAGGTGCTGCCGGTGGGAAATTTCTCCTGTGCGTTGTTGAACAATAAAAAATTCTCAGCGCGCGCGTTAACTAAAAGCCGAATTCTTCTGTCTCTCATTCCCCATTAGCAGCCATTGGCATGTTCCAGTAGGAAACGTTAGTAGAAGTAGAAGTGTAAGTGTTAGCTAAAAGCCGACTTCTTCTGTCTCTCATTCTCATTAGCAGCCATTGTTTACCTCCGAGGTAGTGCCTGGTGAGATTTCTCCTGTGCGTGATTAAACAATAAAAATTTTGTTCAAAACGCCGTTGATTGATGAAATAAACCAACGAAGGACGCCAGATGTTTTCTAAAAGCAAAACGAAAAGACGCCAGCTGCTTAACGAAAGACGCCAGATGTTTTCTAAAGCAATGGTTTTCTAAACAATGAAAATTCACAGCGTACATGTAAAATTAAAGTGAGCTGCAAGTTGTCATAACTCTCATCGAACCTTTAGTATAAACGCGCCCGATCTCACGTCGGTGATGATGTACTAGGCAGAATTCACGGAAGATTCACGGTTTACCGATGAACCTCCGCAGCTTCGCCCACTCATCATCATTCATTTCGCGGATATGCTGTGATTTTTTTGTGAACGATGTAAGTATGCACCAACTCACCCAAATCAAGCTATTCTTGCTTTCGCCTCCCTTCTAGCGTTCGTCAGCGTCGCATGTATCCCGCTCGAATGAGCCCCCTCCGATAACCGCTGTGCCTCCATGTCAGATTTTTTCGTACGAAGAGGCATATGTGAAGCTTCAAGGTGTTACGTTTAGGCTAAAACCAGACTCTGACATGTTATATTCGTATTCTGATAATATAGTTGAATGGTTCTTTAGTGTTCTCCTCTCTTAGTTTCGTAAATTGATGCATACATGTGGTATATATTGGTATTTCAGAAAGAAATAGGAGAGAAAGCTTGCGCTCCTCCAGTTGCTGAAATTAAAGAGTTTAATCTGGAAATAGTCGTATGATTTGCTCCAACCGCAGTCGTCTTCTTCGAGGCCAGGCTTCAGATCTCGCAAATTGCTCGTCTTAGAGCTTACCGCTTTCCCTTAGGAGAGTACACAGTACTCTAAATCGGTCGAGCATTTTTTTCTAACCACTTTTATGCATGACAATCGGAAGGGGAAGTACGTGGTACCCTAATACCCTTGTTACACAGACAGCCTAAACCTCGGTTAGTGTAACCGCGGTTACGCATAACCGCGGTTCGCTTATGTTACACGGTATGCGAAACCGCGGTTGTACCAAACCGAGCTTGGCGACCTCGGTTTGGCAGTTAACCGAGAAAATGGCGACCTCCATGGAGGACGTGTTCACGCCGGCGAGCGTTCGTGAAAAACGAATTGGCCTGCAAGAACCACGGAAAGTTTGACTAGGCTTTGGAAAAACAATTTGCATAATCTATGGAGCACCTCAAGGAATGCGAAAGTGGACGCGGCCATAACAGCCGAGTTGAACGATGGTTAGCGCCTAACAAGGGTATAAGTCGTTCAGCACTTGCGCTAAACACAAGACTTGCCGTATTTACTTATCACTTGCTATCACTTGTTTGCCTATCACTTGCCTATCACTCAGGAACAGCTGCATAGAGCTCTCCTTTAGTACAGTACAGAATACCCTCAATAATTTGCATATATTTTTATGCACATCCAACGTTTCGTCGATAGTGCGCTATGAGCTTTTCGGGATACCTTACGCTCTCCCATAGTTGATTACATAGCATTCCAAATCGGCGCAGCCTTTTTTTTTCAATGCGAAGCAGATCGGGGCAAATCAAACGGACTATCTATCTATCTATCTATCTATCTATCTATCTATCTATCTATCTATCTATCTATATATCTATCTATCTATCTATCTATCTATCTATCTATCTATCTATCTATCTATCTATCTATCTATCTATCTATCTATCTATCTATCTATCTATCTATCTATCTAATCTAAACACCTACGCCCGGATGCTCTCGTGGTGGTCCCTTTGGCTTGGTACCTACCAAAGATACCATAGGAGAAAATAAGTGTGCGACAAGCACGATAAAAAGCTCATGACGTGAATAACGCAGCATACCTGTCGCATACGTCATGAAGCCCTTCCCCTGAGTTACGTGCGGCGCGTGGCCGTATACCACGACTAGGGAATTCGGGTATGCGCCACCGGTGATTGCCAGCATTTATCAACGCAACAACAGCGAGAATATATTTTAGAAATATCAACGTGATTGCATTAAACAGCCCATGTCGCATCAGAATTGTTGCCCTCGTGTGCGGCATTGTTGGCGAGCCGAAGATGCCGACGTACAAACGGAATAAAAGGCACCGTTCGAGCCCGATTCGAACCAAGATATTCTGCGCGGCAGTCAAATATTCTACCCCAGAGCTACCAGTGCTTGAGGCTGCGTCGCAAAAAGACCCTATACATGTGTCGAGTAGGGGCAATATCATTTTTACTGGCAGGGTTAGCAATATGCGTTATAGCAACGTGGTTAGCATTACGTAGGTACTCCTCTGATTATGCATGCTATAGTTAAGCGTTCCTTCACTCTGGAGGATGTATGAACTGTGAAGAAGAAGATGCGCCTCCATCCAGCAGCATCGCCAACGCTCGGCTCGCTCGGCTCGTGTTTCGGATCGCCGCTGTGCCTCTGGACGCTTCTTCTGGCTTGCTTGCCGCTGACGACCATTACGTCTTTCAACGACCAATAAACCTCTTCACATTTGGTGGAGGGTGCTGTTCATCCCCGTCGCTACACCCTGGAGCTGCGTAGCCGGACGCTACCGCCGATCATGACTGACCACGCAAACCCACCGGCGCCTTCGTCCCTGTCCGTCACCTGCACCGGGCTTCCTCGGCTCCGGGACCCAAAGGTCTTCAGCGGTGCAGATGAGACCGACGTGGAAGACTGGCTTGACCACTACGAACTGGTGAGCGCGCATAATAAGTGGGATGACCCCGACAACCTAGGCTACGTCATATTTTATCTGACTGGCGTCGCCGAATTGTGGTACAACAACCACAAACAGAACATCCCCACATGGACCGTCTTCAAGACGTCCTGCTCTGAAGTATTCGGTCGACCAGCTGTCCGCAAGCAGCGCGCAGAGCAACGCTTGCGCGTCCGCTCACAGCAGACTGGAGAAAGCTTCACAAGCTATATTGAGGACGTCGTCGACCTTTGTCGACGTGTCAACGACACCATGCCCGAAGCTGACAGGATCAAACAAATCCTGAAGGGCATTGACGATGGCGCATTCCAAATGCTCTTGGCTAGGAATCCGGGCACAGTTTCAGAAGCCGTCAGCTTGTGTCAGAGCTACGACGAGTTGAAGAAGCAGCGCGCTCTGACTCGGCAGCCTCCACGGGGTGGCGAGTCGCTGTGCAGTCTCGACACCATGCCTGACCATTCGACGTTGCTTCAGCAGGTTCGAGACTTCGTCCGCGAGGAAGTTGCCCGCCAACTTTCCTTAATGCCTTTTACTCACGAGCCTACCACCCGTCTGCCCACCCCGCTCCGCACTGTTATTTCGGAGGAGGTTGCCCACGCTGTTCCCCTTGCGCGCCGCGAGCCGCCTCCATCCAGCCCTGTTCACTACGCGCGTGCATCGGAGCCTGTGGCCGCTCCTGTCGCCTATGCGCAAGCCGTGCAGCCTGTAGCCGCGCCCCTCACGTATGCTGACGTTCTGCGTAGGCTTCCGCAACCACCTTACACTACGCACTCGCAGCCCACGCAACCGCCTGTCTATCCTTCCACTTGGGCAGCACCGACAATCGCCAATCCATGGAGGACGCCTGATAATCGACCGATTTGCTACGCCTGCTACACTCCTGGACACGTCGCCCGCTATTGCCGCCGTCGCCCCCAAACTTTCGGCGACCGTGCCCGGTCGTCGCAAGCCGGAAGCCAGCCCTTCCTCCAATACGTTCCTGGCCCATCACCGCGCGATGCCCCTACTCACCGCCCTGACTTCCAGCCGCAGCGCTCACCATCTCCTCGGCGGCGATCGCCGTCCCCCATGCGTCGCCGGCCCGGACCCTCCGACCAGGAAAACTAAACGCCGCAGTTCAAGAGGCAAGAACTGCGCCATCTCCGAACTGTCCAAGCCCTCACTCCTCCCCAACTAACGTGGTCGCCATAACTGTTGAAGGTGTTCGTACTTTTGCCCTTGTGGACACCGGCGCCGCCGTTTCTGTCATAGCCGCTAATCTCTGCCGTGTATTACGAAAGGTAACGACGCCGCTTTCGGGACTGTCGCTCCACACCGCAAGCGCGCAGCAAGTGACGCCTCTCGCAGCCTGCACTGCAAGAGTGGTCATTGAAGGCAATCTGTACATCGTTGAGTTCATTGTCCTTTCTGCCTGTTCGCATGACGTCATCCTCGGGTGGGACTTCCTATCCCGCCATAATGCCGTCATCGACTGCGCACGCGCCGAAGTTGAGTTTTCCCCATTGTGTGACGCCCCATTACTTGACGCTCTTCATCAGCCGCCCAAGCTGCTCGTTCGTGAGGATACCGACATTCCGCCTGGCACTTTCGCACTGGTCCCTGTTTCCTGCAACGCCCACACCGACGCTACAGTCTTTTTCACGCCGTCCGATGTCTTCACGAGTCGTAGAGCTCTGCCGCTACCTTTCGCAACGATTGACATCGCCGCCGGCAGCAGCAATATATTCGTCTTGAATCCGCTCTCTGCACCTGTCACGCTGCTTGCAGGCGAATGTCTCGGCCGCGTGGAAGATCTCGACTCTTCGTCTTTGGTTGACGTCCCGGATGACTGCTGCGACCCACCAAATGCCCTGTCGGCACTCGGGGAGTCATCCAGTGATATATTTTCCAGTGCCATCGCCGATACCCTCACCCCTGCCGAACACGCTGACCTACTTGCTCTTCTGCACGAGTTCCGGAATTCTTTCGATGTGTCGCAACCTCAACTGGGCCGCACGTCGCAAGTACAACATTACGTCGACACCGGTTTACACCAGCCGCTGCGTCAAAGACCATACCGCGTCTCCGCTGAAGAGCGCCGCGTCATTAACAACCAAGTCGAAGACATGCTTCGTAGAGACGTTATTCGACCATCGCACAGTCCCTGGGCATCTCCTGTCGTACTGGTGCGTAAGAAAGATGGATCTATCCGGTTTTGCGTGGACTACCGTCGTTTGAATAAGATAACCCGCAAGGACGTCTATCCTTTGCCGCGCATTGACGACGCCATTGACACCCTTCACGGAGCAGAATTCTTCTCGTCACTGGACTTGCGGTCTGGCTATTGGCAAGTTCCTATGGCTGAAGCCGATCGCCAGAAGACTGCGTTTATTACACCTGATGGCCTATACGAGTTTAACGTCATGCCCTTTGGACTTTGTAACGCGCCTGCTACGTTTGAACGACTTATGGATAATACACTACGTGGTCTAAAGTGGTCTATGTGCCTGTGTTACCTCGACGATGTCGTGGTTTTCTCCCATGATTTCCCTACACACCTCCGTCGCCTCAGGCACGTTTTGACTTGTCTGACCAACGCTGGCCTTCAGCTTAACCTCAAGAAATGCCGCTTCGCTGCCCGGGAGCTCGTCATCTTAGGCCACATCGTGTCCAAACAGGGCGTATTACCTGACCCTGCAAAACTTCGTGCAGTCGCGGAATTCCCTAAGCCCACGACCATGAAGGAACTTCGAAGTTTTGTAGGTCTATGCTCCTATTTCCGGCGCTTTGTTCGCAATTTTGCATCCATCATGTCACCGTTAACCCAGCTTCTTCGCGGCGACGTGAACCTCTCCTCCTGGTCCTCTGCATGTGACGTAGCCTTCGCTACACTGCGCCGCCTGCTCACTTCCCCACCTATTCTTCGTCACTTCGATCCGACGGCTCCTACCGAAGTACACACAGACGCCAGCGGGGTCGGGCTTGGCGCTGTCCTCGCTCAACGAAAGCCCGGCTATTCCGAATACGTCGTCGCCTACGCTAGTCGCACGCTGACGAAAGCCGAAACGAATTACAGCGTGACTGAAAAAGAGTGTTTGGCTCTGGTGTGGGCGCTTGGAAAGTTCCGGCCGTACTTATACGGCCGCCCGTTCGATCTAGTAACCGATCACCACGCGCTTTGCTGGCTCGCCACGTTGAAGGACCCTTCTGGCCGCCTAGCGCGATGGGCACTTCGCATCCAGGAGTACGACATTCGCGTCGTATACCGCTGCGGACGCAAACACTCTGACGCTGACGCCCTCTCCCGCTCACCTTTACCGCCAGATCCAGCGTGCGCAACCACATGCGTCCACCCCTTGTCATCTCTCGATCTCGACTCCATTGCCACCGAATAACGTCGTGACCCGTGGATCGCTTCTCTTCTTGATTATCTATGTGGAACATCCACCATTCCTGTATCTCGATCCCTCCGTCGTCAAGCTTCCCATTTCACCATCCGCGATCAACTGCTTCATCGCCGCAACTACGCTGCCGATGGCCGCCGATGGCTACTGGTCATTCCACGCAGCTTGCGATCACAAGTATGCGCCTCTCTTCACGACGATCCGCAATGTGGCCATGCCGGGGTGTTCAAGACATACGGGCGCCTTCGCCATCGCTATTACTGGCGCGGCATGTACAATTTTGTGCGGAAATTCGTGCAGTGCTGTCCTGACTGCCAACGACGCAAATCGACACCTTTACGTGCGACCGGCGCATTGCAGCCGCTTCCATGCCCTGCCAAGCCATTTGATCGCGTCGGCGTTGACCTCTACGGTCCCCTTCCAATGACCGCAGATGGCAACCGGTGGATTATCGTGGCTGTCGACCACCTGACACGCTACGCCGAAACTGCCGCTTTGCCTAGCGCTACCGCTCGGGATGTCGCCTCTTTCATTTTACGTCACTTTATCCTTCGACATGGCGCCCCTCGAGAGCTCCTTAGTGACAGAGGCCGCGCTTTTCTCTCCGAGGTCGTCGAAGCTCTGCTCTCGGAATGCCACGTCATTCATCGGACAACCACAGCATACCACCCGCAGACTAACGGGCTCACGGAACGGTTTAACCGCACCCTGGGTGATATGCTCTCGATGTACGTCGCATCTGACCATAGCAACTGGGACCGTGTTCTCCCTTATGTAACATTCGCATACAACACCGCGATACAAACAACTACCGGATTTTCGCCTTTCTTTCTCCTTTACGGACGCGAGCCTTCACATACTATTGACACCCTACTTCCCTACCGTCCTGATGCTTCCGAGTGTCCACCTGTCTCCGAAGCTGCTCGACAAGCCGAAGAGTGCCGCCAGCTCGCCCGCACGTTTACCTCGCAAGAGCAGCAGCGACAGAAAGAAAACCGCAGCACTTCACTTCCAGACCGTAGCTATGCCCCAGGGTCTCTCGTATGGCTCTCTGTCCCATACCAGACTCCGGGACTCTCCTCGAAGCTCGTTCCAAGGTACGAGGGCCCTTACACCATCTTGGAGAAAACCTCTCCAGTTAATTTTCTTATCGAGCCAGTTTCTCGATCGGATGACATGCGCCGGCGTGGACGTGACATCGTCCATGTTTCCCGCCTCAAGCCGTACCATGAGCCTCTACCTGAAACTTCTTAGGTCGCCAGGATGGCTCCTTTTTCAGCGGGGGCGATTGTGAAGAAGAAGATGCGCCTCCATCCAGCAGCATCGCCAACGCTCGGCTCGCTCGGCTCGTGTTTCGGATCGCCGCTGTGCCTCTGGACGCTTCTTCTGGCTTGCTTGCCGCTGACGACCATTACGTCTTTCAACGACCAATAAACCTCTTCACAGAACGAATGATACTCATAATATCCGCATTGTCACTTTGTAGAGAGCGCTCCCTTTAGATATAACTGAAGTCTGTGCTCTAACGAGAGTGCCGACGTTGCGTACGAGCAAATGCTACCCTTCAGATGCTTGTGTAGACGATGTGCTTGGTCAGCCCTCGATACGCCCACAACTGCTAAATATTTGCAAAGATGTCGAGACATTGCCGCATAGGCTGCTACCTTCCGACTTTTTTGTACAAAATCAGGTCTCACCGAAAGCGTGGTATCTGCCGGATTTTCTTAAATGAAGCCTTCACAGGATGAGTTCTCTATTTGCATTTGTTTTGAAGTGCGTGCATACGACATTCAGAGAATTCAGATATTCATATTCTGCACGCGTCTGTGGATAGCCTACCGCCGGAGATAAAGTTGCGGGAATTTCTTTACACTTTCCATGAATGTGTGGGCGAAAAGGACCTTCTGATGATGTGGTGTTCAACATTGTACTGATACGCTGGACTTGATGATAAACACCCTGCCGATTTCATTAGGGTGGCTTGTTGGGCAAGTTGGTACATTGTTCTTCGTAAGGAAATGCCAGCAGCACTAAAGAAAAGAGAAGAAACTTGCCCAACAAGCCACACTAATGAACTCGTTTTCTTGTACCTTGGGCTCTTTACTGTGTGCGCGTTCTTCAGTGGGCCGTGTGAGCATTTGCGTGGAAGGAATTGTGTACTACAGCTGCAAGGCAAGATATCTCTCCAGATGTGTCAAGGCCAAAGTTCCTGTTATGAATATTGTCGCCTTGTTCGGGACTCTGCCGCCGTCGGAAAGGCATTGGAAGAGGATTTGTAAAATCTTGATTGCAGAAACGTGGAGACAGGTTAGGCACTGGAAAGACTGGCTCAAGATAGTGTGCCTGCAAGATTACGGGGACCGTTTAGGTCCGTCTCTTTTCCGCCAACAGGTTCATCGTGCGGGACTTCTGACAGAAGGCCACTGGCGTGAAGTAGTGCGACTTGTGCCGAAGAGACCCCAGCGAAAGTGTAGTGCTGGGGGCGTGGTATTTTTGGACGGCGCCTCGGTTCCATCGAGCGTCAATGCGCTCTTGGATAAGGGACCGAAGTTCGCCTTAGAGCCACGTTTGCCTCGGCATCGGTTGCTAGCTACGGTTCGTGACTTGTCTGCGAAAGTCCCTGTGGAAGAGAAAGAAAGGTGCCTTTCGGAAGGACTTGACCATCTGATGAAGCGGAGTTCAAGTCATGGTCCCGCTGACAAAGTTCTGCGCCCAGTCGTCCGCTTCCTCGTGGACCACAGCCTTAGCGTTCTGCAATCCGACAAAGAAGGTGGGTTTGTTGTACTCCCAAATGCCTTTTCAATAGGAAGGCTAGCGAAGCTATAGCTAAGAATTTCAAGGTGGTGAACGAGAAGCCGTCAAGGGTGAGAATGAAGCCTGTGAAGCTTTTAAAACGGCTGAACCTTGAGTCGTTGGAGAAGGCCGTCAGGAAGAGCAAGGGCGATGTGCTTTCTGCCTTCTTTACGGTGAAAACCCACAAGCCGGAGTGTCCCATGCGAACCATTGTCACAGAAACAGGTTCCTGGCAGAAACTAGCCGGAAGGTTCCTGCAACGTTCCCTGAAGTCGCTCACCATTGATGATCCTTTTGGCATTGACAGTTCCAGGGAGGTGATTGATGTCTTGAAGTCGGCAAATATGACAGCAAACTCGGCGTTCTCGGTGGACATAGAGGAGCTTTATTACTCCGTTCCCCATCAAGATCTGTTTGTGGCGGTTCAGGAACTTATCGAATGTAATGGGGAGACGGCCTTTCAAAGTAGTTGCGGCCTGTCGACGGGCAACTTCATGGAACTTTTAATGTTTTATCTCCGGCTACCTTTGTGAATTTCGAAGGCAAGTTATTCTTGCAGAAAAATGGTGTGTGCATTGGTTCCTGCGTGGCGTATTCTATGTAACATATACCTTGCAAAATTCGACAACTCTGTGTGTACAATTTTAAATGATGGACGAGTCTCCCATATATTCAGATACGTAGATGACTTTCTTATTCTTTTAAATATTGGACCAAGTGACTGCCTCACTAGTACCATCAGTGACATCTTGCAGGTGTTTAAGTCCTGCTCCACTAACCTATGTTTCACTCATGAAGAACCATTTGATAATTCCATTAGGTTTTTAGATTTGTCACTAATTTTTTCCCATCATCATATCTGCTGGATGTACAGTCCTAGGACTAAAAAGATGCTCCTTCCGTTTGAGTCTTCCCATTCGAAGCTCGTAAAGCGAGATATTGCCAACCTTTGCATTTTCAATGCATTCGAAAAAAGTTGTACGCATCAAATGCCTACCGGTTTTCATCAGCAGGTTGAGAGGCTGGTGAATGCAGGCTACTCTCAGGTTATGATTGAGGCGGTAGCGGAATCTCTGCATATGAAAAAGAAAGAGCCTTCTAGACAGCGTAAGGCATGTGAAGAGAAGAAGCAAGTAGTGGTTATGCCATACTTACATGGCGTATCGCACAATCTTAAGAAGGTGGCAGGGAGAAACGGCGTCAAGCTTGTGTTTTCTGCGCCCTGCATTTTGTCCAGCATATGTAAGCGAGTTGCGCGGCATGGGATTAGTAGGTCCAGTTGTAATACGGCGCATGTCAACAGATTCAGCAGGTGTGATACTAGCATTGTCTACAGTATTCCCCTGACCTGTGGCAAAGAATATATTGGGCAATCGGGTAGGTGTGTGAATGACAGAATGCGCGAGCACGCAAATTTACTTCCTACGGGCACGGGTGGGAATCTACCGATTCACTGCAAAGTGTGCGGTTGCGCCCCTCTATTCAGCAACGTTTCAGTGACTGGGAGAGCTAAAACACAGAAAGAACGTGAAATTATTGAAGCGTTTCAGATTCACAAACTTGGTCCTGATAAGTGTGTGAGTGCGCCATCTGTGTTTTTGAATGACAAGGAGGTCCGATTTCTCGACAGTGATAGGTTGCCTGTTTTTGATTCACGGTTGTTGCTGCGCATGCTCATTTCGGTTTGTTGTTCGCGTCCTCATCGAAATAAAGTCAGTTGTTAGTCCAGCATCCTACCTGTTCCTCTCTCTTTTTCCTGGCTCAGTTTCTTCTCTTTTCTTTAGTGCTGCTGGCATTTCCTTACGAAGAACCCTGCCGATGCTCTGTTGGAGTTTATGTTCAAATCAGTGCTGATATACTGTGAAACTTAGTAGCCTTATTTCTGTGCGTTTTTATATTCAAATTCACTTAAACATTCTATTAGACTTTGGCGGAACTTCCCACTGGAGATCTTGTACATTTTACTTAAATTTCTGTACAGTTATATGGATATCTGTAGAACTTTCAAGACAATATTTACCTTGCGCCATAGTCGTGTCAAACTGATGCTGTACTACGATGGCGTGCATTACAATGTGTATTTAAACTCGTAAAACATTTTGTCTCAATGAACTCAGGATGACGAATGAACTCAGTCGCAATGAACTCAGGATGACGCGAACTGTGATACTTAATTGCATCTTTTATTCACCTTCTATGAGATCTAAGCCTCCCAGTATGAACTTCAATCCCCACGGCACACATCCTTCGCGTCAAGTTCTAATGAGATACCATTTTCCAGATGGTTTACAGCAAAAGTGCCCGCATTATCCCCATTTGCTCTAAGCGGGCACCTAGTACTAACTTCTACAACCATTACTTTATGATCTGGGCAATAGCATGAATAATAATGTGTCGCTTTTACGCATACCTGGTTGCGGTATACCAAATCGGTACACGTCTCTCTGTTAGTAGTTCGCGTTCATCAGAAAGTTGAGCCCATCTGTTCAAGAAAATAGACAATGAATTGAATTGAATCCGCAGAAAATTCAATAGAAGCTCAACGAAAGGTACAAGTAAGCATTCACCTTCGCATTTTTATAAAAGTTCTAAGCATCCCCGAACTTTTATTTTTTTAAGCACGTAGACACCGCAAAGACGAAATGACTTAAGTACGCGCGTAGCGGCCATTCTTTTTCCCGTTCCCTCGTATGGCAGCTTCGCAGTAGTCATGCCAAGCCTGAAGAAAGAGCGCAGCTGGGTGGCCTTCACATTGGAAGCGACCCTCAGCACCTTTGGTCGAAGCGAGGGCTCGCTGTCGCTAATACTCGGCTTCCCGATATACTGGAGGCTGACGTAAAGGCCGTCTCGTGCCGCAGTCGACTAATGTTCACGGATGGCGTATACGGAGTCTTCGCGTCGTCACCGCCTCTTGTTCTCGGCAGCTCTGGCTGCGTACTCGGGATCGGCTTGACATTGCTGATGCCTCTCCCGCTAAGCAGCGAGCCTTGATTCGCGAAATGCAGCCTATTATTCGGGTGTACGAAGTATCCTCGGTCTCCCCATGGTTGCTACTCAGCGAGCGCAATTTGCCCAATTTCTGTGGCACATACCCGTGATGATAGCAGTTTTTTGGGCTAGTTGTTGCCTTCTTCATTTTTAGTGAACCAGTAGTGAGTAGTGGGTTTTGCCGATTTCTGTGTACATACCCGTTCATCATGATGATAGTTTTCCGGTAGGTAGCACACACAAATTACGGCTAGCTTAAACAGCTTCGCTGCTAAATGGTTGCTTAGCCCTTTTGGTAAGACACTATTCTGTTCGTCGGTAAATTGAAATCACCACACGCTCAATTCATAAACAGGTACTGGATGTTCTGTGTCTAGTACTTGCAAGCCTTCACTACCCACCATGACACGACTGCCTACAGTAGAACGTGATACGCCCGAGATCCTGAGTCTAGTACAGTGGAACTCAGCAGTGTTGTTCAATCTCACGCAAATTTTTCGTATGTTCTCTCCTTTCTATCTCTTTCTTTTCCTCCCTTATTACCCTTCCACCAGCGTAGGATAGCAAACCGGACGCGCGTCTGGTTGACCTTCCTTACTTTCCTTCATCTTCCTCCTCCTCCTTTTGAGCGTAGTGGCCCTTGTTCAAAACCGAGCACCCCCAGAAAAAATTATTTCGTTTTATACATTTGTTTCAGTACAGAGCTTCGTCTAACTTGACAGAAGAATGAACCGACATGCGGTAACCTGGTTGAATGAGCATTGTATCGGCTTAGAAACGGTTACGAATTTATACCATTGATGCTGCGGAACGCGGGCGTAGCCAAAAATGATTTTTGTGTTGGGGGTTTGTGCGAGGGCGTTCAGCCATACATTATGTATGTTCGTGCGTGCGTTTGTATGTATACGTGCATAAATGCACATGCGAAATTCTAAAGAAAAGTCGGTGGTTGGTGTAGGGGTAGCGAGGGGGGGGGGTTCAGCCCTTCCCACGCCTCCCCTCCCCTTGCTACACCAGTGGTGGGGAGCTTTGAGCCCGCGTGACGCCCTGCCCTGAAGCCGTGTGTTACCCACTCGGCTAAACATTCTCACTGGTTGAATGTGTAAAGCATATAAACATGTTCTACACAACAAAATATAGCAAAGGGCTGAAGCTGCTCAGATCTCGTAACCACTGCAATATGCTAATGAACACGAGAAAGCCAATACCACCGGACAAGGACGTCCTAGATAAAGTCAGAACGCAATCGGAACTAAAAAAAGTCAGAGTTTCGTCTCAAGCGCCAAACAATGAATGCGAGAGCAACAAATTGGAATGTCAGTGAAGAACGGCAAGCAGCTGGAAACTTGCTGCGCGCTGCTCAAGCACAGGACGCAGGACAAGAAAACACACAAGACGAGTGCGAACTAGCAACTGTCATAGCTCGACACTTGCAGCGCGCTACTCAAACACAAAGAAGGACGCACGAAAAAAATGCAAAGGTATACACAGAAGGAGCGTTGTTTCTTCAGTTGTTTCTTGTTCTTCAACAGTTGTTTCTTCAACTAGCCCCTACTTTGGCTCTTCTAGCTAGCAGCTAACACCTTCCGTAAACGCGCCTGCTGCAGGGAGCAAAGTGACCTTCGTGTGGCCTATAGCTTCAACGCAAACTTGGTGGTGAAAGCCTAAGAAATACTAAACTTCCCCTCAAGAGATAATCGTGCGAGCACAGCCGACCATGCCCTGTATGTCAGAGTCAGGCCCGTAGCCAGGAATTTTTTTTCGGGAGGAGAGGGGGGGCACTTGCTGAAAACCTTGACTTTTTGAGAAAAACACCTAATCTTATTATTTATTTTTGGTAAAACCATATACTTCATCAAAAGTCCGAGTGGGGCCCAGGCCCCTAGCCCCTTCTCCCCTGGCTACGGGCCTGGTTAAAGTACAAGTAGCAGGCGCACATCACAACTTCGGCGAAACACCAGGGAGTTTTGGAAATGGGGACCTAAGAATTTTGCGAGCCTCCAGGGCGCATGCGCCGAAAGCAAGTCACTCTCGGTCACTTTCGTTCGCATTGTTCTAAAACTCAGCAGCACCTTCCTTTGGGCGGCGAACCCAAACGTAGAGCGCGCGACCGCAAGAGAAGAAAATCAAGACGGTGCTTCGCAGTGGAACATGAAGCCACGGCTCGCGTTCCCTGCGGTCGTAGATTGCCTTCACTAAAATAAAAGTTCATTTGGGTCTAGTTGGTACCTAATCCTCAGGCTAAAATACAGCGCACGCTCTTTTTTGTCATTTTTACTTCTTGTTTACTGCTTCGTCCCTGCACCCATCTGAATATGATTTCATGTCTTCGCGTATCTGATATACATCATCCGTGTTACACGTTTTACTTTAGAGCTATTGTTGTGTGCGCGTGTGCGGTTCGATTGCCTTGGGCTTATATATGCATTGGCGTATGGGAGAATGAAGCATTTGTTAGTCAGCGTTGTGTCGGTACGTTTCTTTTCTTGTACGTTGTGTGTCTGGATTCTGCTCAGGTGTCAGATATATACTGTGATTCTGTTTCACCCGTCTCGCTTCTTCCATCCTGGGGCACAAGCCTACAAGAGCCAAAGCATTCCCACTAGCTCGCGCCGCCACAAGCCACGGAACGCTCTTCTTTTTTCCTGGCGGACTGGCCACGAGTGGCGCGGCGCTACAATCCCAAAATGGAAAACTACCGCAGGTCACCATGGATACGACGCAAACGCAGGGCGGGTAATGATGTAGCATGGCCCGCCTCTCGCATAATTTCGCCACGTGTGGCGTCGCTTACGTTTCACCCGAAGCCGTGTGCGTCTGTACCCTGCATTTTGTATCCTGGAGAATCTATGACGCATGGCAGAGGATTCTGGTTGGGCATATGGGCTCAAACTTCCTCAGAGTTCTCAAATATTCATTGGAATGCGACTTCTATGCGGTATCTTAGTGTGCCTCTCGATTACTATCGTAACAGCGGCCACATTAGGCGTCCGCGATAACTAATATCCGTTGAAAGGCGTCAACATAGCAAGGACGAGAGCTTTTCATTTTTCGGGAGAGCTAAAGCATGCAATATATTTCTTGCATAAAAATTTGTGTACATTCTGAAGCTATTGCACTGTTCTCGAGTCCACATTCAATCATTTCACAGGATATTTGCTTATTTTATTTCGTGCTCTTCATGGGAACTCATGAGAAGAGATAACCTTTTTTCTTCCACTCGAGAAGGGTGGCCTCAGTCTAGTGCATTTGTTTGTGCGACAGTTGGTGTTGCGATTATTTTGCCTTAAGAACGTCTCTCACCCATTTCTTTTAGCAGTTCTTGGAAACCGTCTTAGTTACCACCTTCCTTTTCTTTATGTCACGGCAAGTGTTGCTAAGGAGTCGCAATTGTCGGGATACTTAAAATAAATTGTTGATACTGTCAACTTTTCGAAAACAGGTTTTCATTAGAGTATTTATGTAATATAGGCAGAGCAACGCTAACCGCTGCACTTGTGAACAACCTTTTCCCAGAACCTTTATACCGACTGCCATATTTGCTTTTACCTCGCCGTGATGTATTATTCTGTGTACGTGGAATGTGTATATCGCCAGCAGCGAAAAAGTTTTTCTTTAAACTGCACACATTTACTCTACCAGTGAAGACATGGCTCAATGAACAAGCAATACATGTGCCCTGGACTATAAATTGTAGACTTTATAACCAACCTGAGACGATACAGCATTTTTTATTCATTGTCATGGAGCATTTTATTTCTGGGACATTCTAAACAATCAGAAAAGACCTTCCTATCGCAGCTCAAGGTATTAGGTTCCTCCCTTGCAAAAAGAGCCCCACCTATAATACACCGCATGATTTATTAATGTCATTAGGACTTTATTCGCTATGGAGAAGCCGCATGATCGACAGACACGCCGAGCCACCACGAATGACGAAGTCTGTCTTTCGAGAAGAAGCTGCTCAAGTGCGCAGTGTTGTTGAGACTTTTGAGCCCGCTCCGGAGTGGCTTGCACTTCTGAACGCTTGCGTGTGTTTGCGTGACTATTGAAATGCCTCCTACTGCAGGGAACAATGTGCATGCTGTGTATGTTAAGGTAATTCTAATGTGACGAATTATTTAGTGCGAGGTTCACAGCTATAACATGTCATCTTTCCATGAATTAAAGAAAAAAATGACGCACGGCGTAATTGTCTAAGGCAGCGCACTGCGGAGCTAGGGGTCGCAGGTTCAAATCCCCGGTCGCGCGTGTCGTATGTTTTCTTGTGCATTATTTTTATTTGTGGCTTTATATATTGAAACGTGCTAGCGAAGATTCGACGAAGAGGAGAACGAGGCTGGACTGGCTCGCGAGCGACGCCGTTGACTCTTGGCCGAGCTACACCTCTGCATTGCCCATCTTGTAAATAAACGCGTTCCATCGTCACAATTCTGGTGGAGGTGCGGGGTAAGCTAGCTACTACCAAGTGATAAAATAGAGACACCGTCCCCTAACGACGGAACCGCAACTCGAGCTTCGCCGCAGCCGTCGACTAGCGAGCTTGGCACCACTATCTCAAGAAATGAGCTCTGACGGAGACAACCAGCAACGATCCGCAAGGATGTCGCCCTACCACTACAGGGAGCCGCGGACCTTCACAGGGAAACCCGGCGATGACGTGGAAGAATGGCTAAGCCACTATCAGCGGGTGAGCCGATCGAACGGTTGGAATGCGGCTAGCCAGCTGTCTCACGTGGGGCTCTTCCCAGATTTCACGGCGCTGGTATGGTTTGAGAACCACGAAGACACTTTGACAACCTGGGACCAATTTGTGGAAGAAATTAAGAAATGCTTTGGAAACCCAGCAACGAAGAAGAAACGCGCCGAGCAGACGTTGTCGCAGAGGGCTCAAATCACCGGTGAGACATGCGGAACGTACATTGAAGAGATTCTGAAGTTGTGCAAGTCGATGGATGCCCACATGGCGGAAGAAGACAAGGTAGGCCATATACTCAAGGGCATCGCCGATGACGTCTACCACTTCCTCATTGGCAAGGAGAGCCTAGAATGTGTGGCCGACGTGATTAACCACTGCCGAACCTTCGAGGCCCTTAAAACCCGTCGCATCACATCGAAGTTCGAACGTCTGGCCAACGTCACGACTGTTGCCACCGTCGATGTCTGCCAAAATTCCCTGCCTGCCGACCTTTCCTCCACCATTCGTCAGATTGTACGGGAGGAACTGCGTCGTCATGTCTCTGTTCCCATGCAAGCTGGAGACCCGCACTGTAGTGCACTGTCCGCAAGCATCAATGCTGCGAGTTTCGACGAGCGCAGCTACTCCAACCGCAGTCCACGGCTGAGGGTTCCGCCACCAACGACTACTCACGTCGAGACGTCTTATGCGCCCCGCAGCAGTTATAGCTACGACAGCCAACCGCCTTCGTTTGTGTCCGAGTGGCAACAGTTCCCTGAGTATCCTCACCACGCCGCAGCATTCAATGTGCCTCGGGAACGCCGTGTGTGCTACCAGTGTGGCGTTCGCGGACATATCGCCCGGTTTTGCCCATCGCGACGTCTCCCACGCACGACGTTTTCTGACCTACCAGCGATGCTTCCACGGCGAAATCAACAGCCCGATTACACCTACTGGCCTTCCGATTCAACTGCCCAGAAGCACGGGTACCGGCCGAACATCCGCAGTGACTCGCCTGCCTCTGTGAGGAGCTTGACGCCACCTACTACGTGCCAGCGACGGTCACCATCTCCCCGACCCCGGCCGCGGCTTCCATCTCCGCCACCGGGAAACTAGCAGGCGCGGCCGATGGAGGCGAGATCGCTGGACTTACCGCTTTGCACACAAGTATGCCTCCATTAGTATCCATGCTTGATAACAAGGTTCACGTACTCATTGACTATGTTGCCACGATGGCTATGGTAGATACCGGTGCAACTGTTTCTGTAATGAGTTTAGTTTTCAAGGAAAGACTTGGCCGCAAGGTTATGTTTTATTGGGATAAATCTGCTACCTTTCGAGCAGTGAGTGGCACGGCTTTGTGTCCAGTAGGTGTTGCTGGCAGTCTGTGTTGCTGGCAAGGCGTTCAAGGCAGAATTCGCAGTGCTCGCTCATTCCACGCATGGCGTTATCCTTGGAATTGACTTCTTGCAAGAGTGGCGTGCGACTGTGGACTGCGGGGCAGGCGAGGCTCGGTTGTCTGCCCTCGCCCAGCAGCCTCAGCGTAGCAGAGACGACAACCTCGTTGTAGTTAAAGACGCTAGTCTACCGGCATCGTCTACGGCCAGCGTGCTCGTTGCTGATTCGAATGCCGACTCGAGTTTCAGTTCTCCTGACATTGTGATTGAGCCGTTGCCTTTACCTTGCGTGAAGAAAAACATCTTTCTGCCGCGCTGCGTTGTGTCTCTTACAGAGGGAAAAGCTAAATTATGGATTGTTAACTGCTCGTCTGAGTCTGTTGTACTACCAGAGGGAATGCGCCTTGCCATGTTTGAAAGGCAGTGCAGTATCTGCATAGGAGCTCTCAGCAGTGCGGCAAATTCAGACTATGCTGATGTCTCCGGCACGGAAAACGAATTTTATAAAATGGTTAGCAAGTCTATTCCCTCGCATAAGCGCAAAGTGTTGGTTACACTGCTGGCCAGGCACGCTAAATATTTGATTTTGCACAAAATCCGCATAGACCTGAGGCGCCCAGCACACGCACTCCTCACAAGATCGACACCGGATCTGCTCACCCCCTCCGACAGAAGCCTTATCGCGTTTCCGCGTCAGAGCGCAAGGTAATTTCACAGCAAGTCAGCGAGATGCTAACCTCCGGCGTAATTCAAGAATCGTCAAGTCCCTGGGCCGCGCCTGTTATCTTGGTCAAGAAAAAAGGTGAGTCCTGGAGGTTCTGCGTTGACTACCGACGTCTCAACTCTATAACCAAGAAAGACGTGTACCCGCTTCCTTGCGACGATGATGTCATCGACTGCCTGCATTCAGCGTCCTATTTTTCATCGGTGGACTTGCTCCGGGTATTGGCAGATTCCCATTGATCCGGCTGACAAAGAAAAGACGGCTTTTGTTACAGCCAATGGTCTGTTTGAATTTAATGTTATGCCATTCGGCTTGTGTAATGCCCCCGCCACATTTGAAAGATATATGGACACCGTTCTGCGGGGCCTCAAATGGGAAATCTGCCTGTGTTACCCGGATGATGTGGTGATTTTTGGCCGAACATTTGAAGAACATAACCATCGCCTTGACCTCGTTCTAACCTGTCTGGAGGAAGCTGCGCTTACACAGAACTCAGAAGAATGTCGCTTTGGAGAACTTGAAACCTTGGTTCTGTGACACCTGGTGGATAAAAATGGCGTGAGACCGGACCCGCCGAAAGTCGCCGCTGTCAGCAACTTCAAGCAGCCGCAGTCCCTCAGGGAGCTGCGAAGCTTCCTGGGCCTGTGTTCTTACTTTCGTTGTTTTGTCCCGAATTTCGCTGATAAAGCACAACCACTGACTGACTTGCTGCAAAAGGATGTCCCTTTCCACTGGGCACCGGATTGCGAAGCAGCCTTTAAGCAGCTTCGGTTCATACTGACTTCAGGACCGGTACTACGCCATTTCGATCCTTCTGCCGAAACGGAAATTCACACAGATGCCAGTGGAATCGGCCTTGGTGCTGTGCTCGTTCAACGCCATGACAATGCTGAACAAGTGGTCGCTTATGCGAGTCGTTCGGTGAGCAAGGCAGAGCGAAATTACACAGTCACAGAACAGGAGTGCCTCGCAGTCATTTTCGCCGTGCACAAGTTTCGCCCATACATCTACGGCCGTCGCTTCTCGGTAATCACCGACCATCATTCTCTATGCTGGTTGGTAGGCCTTCGAGACCCATCTGGACGACTGGCGCGATGGGCTTTGCGCTTACAGGAGTTCGACTTCACTGTAGGCTACAAGAGCGGTAACCGGCACGCAGACGCCGACTGCCTATCCGCGCTTTCCCCTACCGACGACTGAGTGCGACGCTGACAACTTCGACCTGTGTATCGACGCTACTACCTCCGAGTTCCCTGACCTCGCGACTTTCCGGACAGTCCAACACGAGGACCGCTCGCTAGATTCTCTGTTCGCCTCCGCGAATGAACACGCAAACCCAAGCTGTTTCGTGGTTCATGAAGGCGTCCTTTACAAGGAGAATTATTCCGGACAAGGCGCCCGTCTGCGTCTAGTTGTTCCACGCACTTTACGGGCTCACGTCTTTCCGTCCTTACACGACGACGCAACCTGCGGCCACATGGGCTTCGCCAGAACGCTTCAACGAATCCAGCAAAGGTTCTATTGGCCCAAGATGCGACACGACACGGAAAAATTGGCCGCGTATCTGCGTGCTTTGCTGCAAATGTCGTCTAAAGACGATAGAAGAGGCGTTGCGTGAGATATGGACGCCATCTGGAAATACGTCGGGCAACATCAGTGCTGTGTTGCGGGCTGGTAGTCCCGGCGCAGCAGCAGGCGAAGACCGGCGGTGACGAACACGACCGGCGGGGACGCCAGCCAGCCCGAACAGGCGGTTTGGCGCGAAGCGCTGAAGCATAAGAAACGTCCGCACTGAACGAGTACTCTCCACACACTCTTTTATTTACCCGCCGCCTGGGTAAAAGGAACGCCAGAGCGGCGCCCCATGGCATTCGTATACAGTGCAATACAGAACTGAAACCGAAACACAACAATGAGCTCGTGCAGAAGGCACGGAGGAAGTCAAGTTTAACGCGCAGTTTCATTTTCAGCGCAGCTTAAGAAACTAGGGTCTTTAGAATTACGCATGTATGCATTTTCTATTTAAGGAACACACCACCTAATACTTGCCTAGTCACGTGGCGCCTCAGATATGCGTAATGTTTGCTTTTTGATCAACAATGTACACAAGTATGAACCTAGTCAGCCGTTCAAGATGGCTGGCCCTTGGGCAAGTGGTTCAACTTAGGCCGGGTGGCTGAATCGAGGAGCGTGCCGACAAACAGAAAGACAGACAGACAGAAAGGCAGACCAAAATTTCTCCGTTTAAGTATCCCAAGAAAGACTATCGTCTTTCAAATACGTTGCTGGATGCGAACAATGCCAACGACCCAAGCGTCCCACGGCTACGCCGCCAGGACTTCTCCATCCTGTGCCATCTCCTCACTCTCCCTTCGAGACAGTTGGTGTCGATCTTCTCGGTCCGTTTCCACGATCGAGCAGTAACAATCGATGGGTCGTCGTCTGTGTTGACCACCTGACGCGCTCCGCAGAAACTGCTGCAATACCTGCTGCAACGGCCATGCACGTGTCGCAGTTTATGCTTCGCTTTATAATTCTCCGCCATGGTCTTCCACGCGTTGTCATTAGCGACCGCGGACGACAGTTCGTTGCCGACGTCGTTGAAGAGATCCTGCGTCTGTCTGCCTGCCATTTCCGCCATGCCACACCATATCACCCGCAGACCAATGGCATCGTAGAGCGCACGAACCGGACTCTCACGAACATGCCGTCTATTTATGTCGATTCCAAGCACAAAAACTGGGACGAAGTGCTACCTTACATCACATACGCGTACAATACCGCGAAGCATGAGACTACAGGTTACTCTCCATTTTACCTGTTGTACGCTCGTTCCCCACGATGTTGTCTCGACACTATACTACCTTTCACGCTAGACGTGGAAACCTCGGTAGCCGAGACGCTCTGCCGCGCAGAAGAAGCCCGTCGCATCGCACGCCTTCGAACTTTGGCATCCCAACAGCGTTCTAAGAAACGTTACGACGCCTGCCATCGCTCCGTATCTTATACTAAGGGCGATCTTGTGTGGTTATAGAAAGCAGTCCGCAAGCGTGGTTTGTGCCAGAAGTTCTTGGCCCACTATTCAGGTCCATTTGTCATTCTTGACCGCCTCAGCGACGTCACTTACGTAATCTCAAGCGTCACAAGCAATGGCCGCCGCTCTAGCAAAACAGCTGGCACACGTTGCGCGCCTTAAACCATGCTACCATAAACCATCTGAGTGACTCGCCCAGAGGGCATCGTCTGCGAACCGGGAAGTGAAACGCGCTAGCGAAGATTCGACGAAGAGGAGAACGAGGCTGGACAGGCTCGCGAGCGACGCCGTTGACTCTTGGCCGAGCTACACCTCTGCATTGCCCATCTTGTAAATAAACGCGTTCCATCGTCACAGTATACATACACATACATATACTGGACATGAAGGCGACGGCAACGGGAAAACACTACCGAGAGTGTCCATATAATTGCTATCGCAATAAAACAGCACTTGGTATCTATTCGTCATTTTATGCACATCTAACATGCTGATGCCACAAGCTACCTTCTGTGTTGCAGGTTCTTTTAGCAATCTCGCAATTATACCTAAGGACGAACCCACAAGAGATGATTAGTAGCAATCGCTTGCACATTATTTAGAAAAATCACAGAGCAGATTATATGTGGAACTTTGTTAAACCTCCTTCCTCAGTTCTCATTTCTGCAGTTTGCAGCACAGAACTGCATAACTGCATTCGCAAACGCTTGCGGTGGCGCAATTATCTGGAAGTTGGGCGCACCCTCTTATACTTAGTTTAACCTACAACTTCTTTACGTTTCCTTATTGCAAGGTTCATAATGCTTTCATTCCCTCTTTCGAATACTTTCATTATCTTTGTACTGGAATTTGCGTCCACTCTACTAAGTCTAGCGTATGATTCGTCGCGAAAAGCGTCCAAGGTTAGCAGCTCTGCCCTTTCATTAGGAGGGTGGTTCATTCGCTTTCCTTTAGGCAACGATACCTTCTAAAGGTCACCATTATGCTATTACAAACTTTTAGCCGTGTCAATCAAATTTCTATTATACAGTTCAATGCCTATATTTCCTTGAGGTTGTCCTGTCATCGTGTAAAACGATGAATACAGGACATTTAGGCCGCCAGTTTTAAAACAACTAGTAGCAACACTTGAGCCACTCATCTTGGTGAAACGATAGAGCATTATCTGGCAAACCTCGTAGCACTGGCTCCAATCACAGTAGATGCCGCGAGCTCCCACTCTATTCGCGGAGAGATCGACCTATACGTGGCAGCACCGTCACCCCGCTTGTGTGGATATTGGTTTCGTGTGGTGTGTGTAGAAGTACACGAGGCTTCTGTTTTCACATCGTGATTTTGTGTTCCGTACCCGCAGAAAACTCTTCGTTATCGATGGTGAGGTTTTGTTCGGTGCCACAATGCCGCACGTACTGCACAGAGCCAGGGATAAGCTTCCATTTCTATCCCACCGTCGCGGAACGTCGCCGACTGTGGCTCGTTAGGCTTCGTAACGGCAAGAAGCCTTCCAAGTACGCGATGGTGCGCAGCAAGCACTTCGACGACGGTGCATTGGCATTCGCAGACGAGAAAGATTGATGAGTAGTAAGCGATAACTTCGCTAATGTGTGCATTTATATGCTTGTTGCTGCTGTGCACTACGAGCATGAAGACGGTCGCAGTAAGGGAATGCTCGGGGAAGCTTCCCTGTGCTTTGATTTTCCTACACTTCCGCAGGAAAATTAAGCGATAATCAATCGAGAAAGAAGAAAATTAATTCATGGAATTTATTCTTTGCCTTTCATGTACCGTCTGCGCTGTGAATGCGAAGTTTGTTCGCGCTTGGCTATGAGTCTGTTTAAACGAGTCCCCGAGCCCTTTCGTAGTTCGCGCATGTTCCATTGTGTTTACACGGCCGCGAGAACAGTTCTCAGTGTTCCGCAGGGCAAGTACGTGCACTGAAACGCGGCAAGTGTGTATGCATGATCTGGTGCACAGTAAAGGGTATCGTTTATGAGCCCTCACTCGCCACGTAAGCGATGAAAATGCGCGAGCGAGTTTATCGCCACTGCTGATCTTGGTGAATATATTTTTCTCAGTCGCTCTCTTTTTTTAAGAGTTTTCGTGGAAGGGATTGAGGCCTGACGCCCTTCTGACACTGAACTTGCCAAAGCGCAAATTTGACAGACATAAGCTACCTCGCAAGTACAAGGGTGTCTTTGTATACATTTCGACACAAGTTATAACTGCGCAAGGCAACTCAGTTTTGCGATTTCCGTGTCATTCCATTTTCTGTTCTGTTTAGGGGACAATTTAAGTACCGAAGTGTCAGACGTGACTTGGCAGAAGTATTTCTCTGCAGTGGTACCAGGACCGTAGACAACTAAAGCTCGTCGCGTAACCTATAAACGACAGTTCCGAAGTTATACACCTAACCACAACGCGCAAGTGCATGAGAGCCTTTTTTTAACCACCGAGCCGCTAAAAGGCTATATTCACATGAGATTTAATACTTTTCATCTTTAGGACAACTCCAAGTGCACTTTGCAATGCGCTTGAACCACAGAGCGGCACCTACACTGATATGACTCTCGTGAACGGACGGTACGGCGACCACACACAGCACTCTCGACAAGTGCGCTCACTGATCTTATTACTATACATATACAGCCGATCAAGGCCAAATGTTTCTTTACATCGTGTTAGGCATACGTACGAGAGGTTAAAGTTTCAGCAACGCAACGGAACAAACCGCCTTTTGAGGCCCTGCATGACGTACGCGCACATGCAAACACAACGCGGCTAGCAGACGACGCATGGAGCAACCCACACTAGGCGCGCTTCAGCCAGTAGCCGCCAGGCGGCGACTCCGCTCGATCTCGCGGCCAATATGCGGGGTTAAAAATATTTTCTGGAGCGGAAGTTATGCCTCAAAAGTGCAGCCACCCTAAACAAAGCGCCCACCTTATTAGTAAGGGCACAATAAATCGTCGTGCGATCACGTACTGTGTCAGCAGTATGGCGATAACAAGGCAAGACCGCATTTTATGGAATGGCGCAATTTTTATGAAAGCATTGATATTACGCCGACGGCATTTTCCTTCACCTAGCGCAACCTCTTGCACCAGCGCTGTTCATCGGTGTCTTTATCCTGCTTCCGAGAAAAATGGCGCATCTATCGTCACAACAAAGACACCGCACTCATAGTTCACAGAAAGAAGAAAGACGTAGGCAGTGGCGTATCAACTTGTTCGCGAGGGGGGGGGGGGGACAAGCCTCCGCCACGACGTCGGCCGTGTATATATATATATATATATATATATATATATATATATATATTGTAGCATCTGGACAA
This sequence comes from Rhipicephalus sanguineus, assembly GCF_013339695.2. Lineage (NCBI taxonomy): Eukaryota > Metazoa > Arthropoda > Arachnida > Ixodida > Ixodidae > Rhipicephalus > Rhipicephalus sanguineus. The sequence goes on from NC_051185.1 coordinate 115,038,819, forward strand.
CAACTGTGTTGACACCAAGGGAAAGACGAAAAGGAAGACGCTGGGATAGTGGGTGTGAGCCACGGTGGTTTTGGCCGTAGGAGAAAAAGGACAAGAATGGCTTCGTTCAGGAACGATGCTTGAGGTTTGCATTAAACAGTGAGACCTCTTGCTTCGCACATCTTGTTACATTTGGTGGCAGCGGTGCTCACCCATGCTCCCCCGAAACCAGCCGGACTCGCAAGACTTGACTCCACGGTCGCCCGCTTCACAGTCCGATGCCTGCGAACGTACGGCTAACTCTTGTACCGACAACGGCCCCCTGTCGTTTCGCACCGGAGACAGCCCTGCAACTACAACGGACTTCAGCCATCCGTATGAGGCCTTTGGAGACCAGCTGGCCACGCGCCTTCTCTCCGTGGGCTCTCCGCTACGGTTAACCACACTCGAGTCGCCTTCCACTGCTGCTCCACGAGCTACACCACCAGCTGAACAGACGCCCACAGAACATGCACCTTCTCAGCCTGCGGACCACCTTTCAGGTACAGGTCGTATGTCACTGCGTCCGCCTACCTACGATGGTAGCACGTCATGGGCAGCCTTTCGGATTCAGTTTGAATCCGTTGCCTCTTTTAATTGCTGGACATCAGAAGAAAAACTCCTCTTCCTGGTTGCTCAACTTCGTTCTACGGCAGCGGAGTTACTGAACTGTCTTCCACGTGTCGGCCGTTCCACATACAATGACTTAGTATGTGCGCTCGAGGCTCGGTTTGGGGACGCCCCAATCCGGTCATTATACATCGCGCAGTTGAGAGCGCTGCGTCAAGGGCAAGCCACACTCCGTGACCTCGCTGATACAGTCGAACGTTTATCGCGCGAAGCGCTCGCAGGATGTTCTGAAACTACGCTGGATCTTATTGCTACCCTGACGTTCGTCGATGCCATATCCGACCGTGGTACACAGACCTTCGCGCGCCTCGGCCGTCCTACAACCTTCGGGCAGCACTGGCGCTTGCTCTAGAAGCCCAGGTTGTGGAGCCGCCGGTTCCAGCTTCGCGCGGCCTCTCCGCGCCAATTCAACAAGGTTCACCGTGCTACAACAGTGCTGAGAGCCACTTACAACGAACTTCACCTGCTTCGTGCTGTTACAAGAGCCCTGAAGTAGGCCGCTACGCCCGTTGTAGTCCACAGGCTCCACAGGCGGAAAGCTCGTCTCTACAATTGCCGCAGGAAGCACCTAGCCTCAGCCATCAAACGCACCTCTTCTCTCTTGGAACATGGTCAGGCATACCAAAAGTAACAGTGCAACTGGGTAACCTGAGCTTTCCTTCTGAAGCTTTGATAGACACCGGCGCAAGTCTTTCCTTTCTGCGTGAAGATTTCCTCCCACCTGGCGCACTGCTAGATGACCAGGGAAGCCCTGGTCCTTCAGTGCTATTGCTTGCCGATGGAACTGTCGCGCAGCCACTCGGTGAGACCTGTGCAGTAATTTCAGCGTTTGGAAAAACGATACGACAGCCGTGTGTGGTAGTGCGCGACCTGATCGCTCCAGTGATCTTGGGCTGCAACTGGTGCTCTGCGATGGAACTCCGGTTGGATTTCAAGGATGAGGTCTACATTGTGCACTGAATAACCCCTCCCGCAGCGCTGCTGGCGTCATACCGGCCACAGCGAATATTCCTGCAAAGACTCTCACACACCGGTGGCGCAAGTGGTTGCACGAACGCTGCGTTGACTTTACAGAAATTTTGAGGGAGCTGCTTACATGGGTTACGAGTAGTCGTCCTCTGCTACACAACGTTTTTCACAGTCTGTGGCACCGAATCCATGTTCCAAGAAGCTTTCCGTCGGCTTGACGGAGGACACCGGCTGTGTCATTTATGGACTGCCACAAGACGAAAACGTCAACACCAGACTCTGCACCACTCCCTTCGTGGCAGGTCACCTTAGCGTCATCGGTCACCATACCTGTCGGATCCGCTGTCTGGGTCCCAGTTCACTTGAATGGCGAGACTAACTTTGATGGCGACATCTAAATCGAACCTTTCTTGTGCTCCCGGCCGTCTTTGGAGTTTGCCACACCATGGGCTGTTGTCTCATGCTCACGAGGTAATTTTAGTACCTTTGTTCTGAACTTATCCGCCCATGATTTGCATCTGAACACCGGTACAGTTCTCGGCGAGTGCACTACCCCTTCTCAACCTACTGTCCTTGACACCGTACAAGCGGCGCATTATTCGTCTAGCAACAACTGCCAACTTAACTGGGACGACTTCCACTTCGGCCCGGACTTAACGACTTCACAAAAACATGACATATAGTTGTTGCTGCAGAAATATCGCCGCTGCATCGCGGTAACGCAAAAAGAACTTGGTTGCACAAATGTATTGCGACACACGATCCATACAGGCTCCCATCCACCCATACGCCACAATCCACGTCGCCTTGGCAGAACGAGCAGAAATCTCAGCCCAAGTCGAAGACATGCTCGAACGTGGCGTTATTTCTCCTTCGTCAAGCCCATGGTCCTCGCCTGTGGTCCCGGTGAAAAAGAAAGACGGTGCAACTCGATTTTGTGTGGACTACCGCCGAGTGAACAGTGTCACAAAGCCCGACGTCTATCCCCTCCCTCGTCTCGACGAAGCTTTAGATCGACTACACGGAGCGCAGTTCTTCACCACCGTGGACCTGCTCTCCAGATACTGGCAAGTAGAGCTAGATCCTGAAGACTCAGAAAAAAAGTCACAGTTTCGCCGCAAGGGCGAAGCAATGAATGCGATAGCAAGGAACTAATCCTATACGAAGTGAGGCTCGCCAATGGATACTCTCAGTTTGAACATCGCTTCTGTTGCAAAGGCGGCCGAAGCAGCGAAGGAAACTAGCGTGCTTCAAGTGTCGAGCTGTGACACTTGATAGTTCGCGCTCATCTTCTGTTTGTTCGTTTAGTGGCGTCCCTTGAGATCGAGTGACTTTCGTACGCGCCGTAACATGAGCGCGGACATCACGGTGAAAGCGTGAAACATACCTCTTCCCCTCACCACGAGAAAACAGCGCGAGCAGACAGCGGAAGCGCAAGCTTCTCCCATGCGCAAATATAAGAAGCGAGCGAGCTCGCCGACGACTTTTAAATGCGCCCGTCGGTCTCCTAGCGCCATCTCGCTGGTAATGAAGAAACGCTTATTATCGCCTGCTGTCTCCGAGTCCGTCCAGCGTAAAGGGTGTGTATATAACGCTCGCCGTTAGCTACGTGGAGGATCTGCGTTTCGTGGCGTAGTGGATAGCGCCGCTCGCTGCGGAACAAGAGGTCCCTGGTTCGATTCCGCGCTTCGGAAGCATTTTTCTGAATTATTTTTCTTTGGGGCTTTTATATATATATACATCCTTATACATATACGGTGCATGACGGCGGCGACGGCGACGGCGACGGCAAAATCCAGCCGAGACTGTCCATATAATTGCTATCGCAATAAAAAGTGCCTTCATAACTGTTGATGGCTTATATCAATTTAACCGCCTTCCTTTCGGCCTTTGCAATGCTCCCGCGACATTTCAGAGGCTAATGGATCGCGTTGTTGGGCACTTAAAGTGGAACATGGCCCTGGTGTACTTAGACGACATCATCGTTTACGCTCCAACATTCGAGGAGCACCAAAAAAGGCTCGAGCTCGTATTGAGTGCTTTCGAAAGGGCAAATCTCCGGATAAAGCCTTCTAAATGTTATTTTGGCTTCTCCCAAGTGACGTATTTGGGCCATGTTGTAAGTGCTCGCGGCCTCAGCCCTGACCTGTCCAAAGCAAGCGCAGTGGCCACCATTCCGCCTCCGACTACGGCTAAGCAACTCAAAAGTTTCTTGGGATTTGCGTCCTATTTCCGCCGCTTTATCCCTGGCTTCGCAGTACGCAGCAACCCGCTGAATGTACTACTCAAGAAGGGTACAAAATGGCACTGGGGTCAAGAGCAAGAAGCCGCCTTCGCCGACCTTAAAAGTGCGTTGCAGTCGCCACCCACACTAGCCCACTACCGGCAGGACGCGCACGTAACCATCCATACCGACGCCAGCGGTCTTGGACTTGGAGCTGTTTTACTGCAAGCCGATCCTGATGGCCACGAACGCCCCGTCGCCTTTGCTAGTCGACGGTTAAGTGAGCCTGAAAGTCGGTACCATGCGTCTGAATTCGAGTGCCTAGTGGTAGTTTGGGCTGTGGAAAAATTCAGGCCCTACGTATATGGCAAGTCGTTCACCATTGTTACCGACAATGGCGCTCTCCGCTGGCTTCAAGCGAAGAAAGACCTCAGCGCGAAATTGGCACGTCGGGCGATCAAACTGCAAGACTACTTTCAAAATCGTCTATCGCAGTGGCTCTCAACACCAGGACGCAGACTGTCTGTCTCGAAACGCCGCACCTCAGAATTCCCCAGCGCCAGCTCTCGCATTTCTTGATCTTCGGGCAGCTCAACATGCAGACAAGAATGTTGAGGACATTACTCGCCGTCTGTCTGGCGCACTGCCGACTAATATTCATCGTTTAGAAAAGTTGAAAGCTGCTTAGCTCTTCGGGATGGTATTCTGTGTCATCGCACCACGAGAAACTCTTCTTGGCTTCCTGTCGTGCCGCAAAGCGTACGACAGTCCGTGCTTTTTAGTGCCACGACGCGTTTGCGGCTGGTCACCTTGGCCAAACGAAAACGCTGGCCAGACTCCGTAAACGTTTCTGGTGGAGAGGCATGGCATCTGACGCACGTCAATATGTGTCCTCTTGCTCCATATGCCAGCACAGGAAAGCCCCACCTCATCCCATACAAGTACCTCTTCAACGCATACCGCCACCGGAGGCCCCTTTTGAGGTCATTGGCATTGATCATCTGTGGCAACTACCACGCACCCGGCGCGGCAACAAGTTTCTGATAGTCGCAACCGATTACCTAACGAAGTGGACCGAAGTTCAAGCCGCCCCTGACTCCTCTGCGACTCATGTTATTTCTTTCGTGACCGAACGCATAGTGTTCCGCCATAGCACACCACGAATGTTGATCACGGACCGCGGTACACCATTTATGCCTCGAGCCTTTGAGAGATTGCTACACCAGTACGGAATCCGCCAAGCTGCTGCCTCACCAGAACACCTACAAACGAATGGACTGGTCGAACGCACCAACAGAACGCTGGCTGACATTATTTCTTGCTACGTGAGCCCAGAGCACGATGACTGGGACGACTTCGTGGCGTCTGCTGCGCTCGCTCTGAACACGTCACGCCAAGAAACTACTCGAGAGACCCCCTTCGAGCTTGTATACGGGAGAATACCAAAGCTTCCTCAGGAGTCACTTCTCGGCATTGATCTGCCCAATGCAGAGCCCGACGGGTCAGAAGCGAATACTACCACTCTCCTTCAGCAATCACGCCACCGAGCACGCCTAGCTGTTCTACACAGCCAAGCAGCTCAAGCTCCACTAACAAAGCAGCGCCAATCTACGCAGTTTCTTGTCGGGGACCTCGTGTTTGTTCGACGCACACAGCGTGTACAAAAACGTTGTCAAAAGTTCTTGCCGCGCTTTTACAGCGAAAGTGGTTGCTTGGCCGAGTTGGTAAGACATTTTTGGAGGGAAACAGCGCGAAAGACGAAGGACCAGGCAGAGAAGGACACAAACAACAGCGCTGTTGTTTGTGTCCTTCTCTGCCTGGTCCTTCGTCCTTCCCGTTGTTTCCCTCGAAAAATACAGCGAAAGCTGTTATGAGATTATTTCACCGGCCGTTTTTGGCGCCGTAGTTGTCCGCCGCCGCCGCCGGTGTCCTTAACCAGTATCGCTCGAAATAAGAAAAAAACGAAATAAGAAAAAATTCCAGGATGGAACGAGGTTCGAACCTGGTCCTCTGCGTGCGAGCCCGGTATTCAACTTCTGAGCCATGCCGGTGCTTGAAACTGCTTTGCAAAAAGGTACTATAGAGGCTTCATGTCGGGAAGGAACCACATTAGCATATGCAATATAGCGTGGTAGAAGAGTGAAATAAGCACCAAGCGTCGCACAACGCGAATTCTGCAACCAGGCGTCACACAATGCGAATTGAGCAACGAGTAGGTTGTTGAATGCTTCCAACCCATTACAAAGGGCTCTGTCATAATTCTTCGTCGTCATCTGGCACACTATCAACAAAGAGCACATAATGCCTTACATGCGTTTAGCAGGTACCACGGCTCTCCGTAGAATGACGAAAAATGGCCCAGTGCCTGCTGCCCTACTTCTCAAAAATTGCAGTATTTATAGAGTACTGGGTTCCTCGCAAGTGCACTTGTGTTGGTTGCCAAAGAAGCCCATAAGCGCATAATCCATTTCCTCGGGGTCGCAGTAAAATTACAATCATTTATAGCGTAGTGGGTTTCTCGCAAGTGCGCTTGTATTGGTTGCCAAGGAAGCCCATAAGCGCATGATCCATTTCCTCGGGGTCTCAGTAAAGTTCTTCGCCCCCCCCCCGTCTCTCTCCCACGTCAACGTATGTTATACAGCATGACGGGACAGGGAAATAGCGACCGGGCGTCACCCAATGCAAATTACATAGCTGGTGGGCTGTTTAAAGCTTCCAACCCATTACAAAGAGCTGAGCCATAATTCTTCATCGTCATCAGTCGTAGCTTCAACAAAGTGCACATAATGCCTTACAGACGTGTAGCTAGTGCCTCGCTTCTCCGCAGAATTACGAGTAATGGCTTAGTAGGAGCTTCCCAACTTCACAAAAATTGTGATTTATGGTGTAGTGGGTACCTTTCTAGTATACTTGTATTGTCGCCCCAAGAGAGCTTACAACGGGCTCTAGATACGCCGCTCTTCCAGCTTTCGCTGTGACTGTGCTGCGGTTTCAGCGCAGGCCTGGCGTTTTTTCGGACCCTACAGGGTCGATAAGCAGTTAGAGCCTGTGACATTTCGGCTTAGCTCTATTGCTGAGCTGAAGGACAAGCGCACTAAGCGCGTATTTCCAGCCCATGTCACTGACATGAAACTCTATGTGCCACGAGATTTGTGCGCAACCTTTTCTTCACAAGGTGCTTCAGCCGACAGCGGCGAGGGGGGGGGGGGGCGGAAAGTGTAGCATCTGGATAACAACTGTGTTGACACCAAGGGAAAGACGAAAAGGAAGACGTTGGGATAGTGGGTGTAAGCCACGGTGGTTTTGGCCGTAGCAGAAAAAGGACAAGAATGGCTTCGTTCAGGAACGATGCTTGAGGTTGGCATTAAACAGTGAGACCTCTTGCTTCGCACGTCTTGTTACAATATATATATATATATATATATATATATATATATATATATATATATATATATATTTATTTATTTATTTATATTAATTGTAATGAAGAGAAAAGAGACAACGCCCGTTCCTGGGCCGGCTGTTCTGCCTCTGACCTTCGTCCTTCTTCCCGCTAGCCGAGCATCAGGCCCAAGCTACGTTGGCGCTTATCGTCATTACGATATATATATGTGTGTGTGTGTCTTTGTGCCTGTGTGTGTGTATGTATATCTATATACATTTTACAGAGAGCTGCTCACTTATAATTGGATTGCTTATTGTAGGTAGCAATGACTGCACCTTTCATTGTTCGCTATAAGTACTACACTTTCTTGCACATAGTAGTAGCACGCAATGTTGCCACAATGTTGAAGCAACTTTCTCAATGCGGCGGCAACGTTGTGTCATTATTTCGTACTACTTGGGCTAAGTTGGCATACATTAGATTTTGCCTTGTTTGCTTCCACTTGATATAGTATTTATGGCGCGTTGTTATCCTTACTTTGATATCACTATTACTGTTGACTTGTTATCCACAAGGTTTCTTTAAAAATTAAGAATTTGTGGTATGGGAGGCGCAGTACATTGTTTTATACTCAAGTAAATATATATACCCAAGTAATTACGCTAATGCGAACTGTGTAACCCCAAATTTTCTTTGAAAAAAAAATACATTATCACCCGCTAAAGGGGACCATGAGGCGATGCGAAGCCGGAGCACTTGCACGATCGCGTTCCGCTGATGTTCGGTGGGCATGCTGCCGACCTCGGTCAGATTGTTATCGAACCAAATTAGGTCGCACACGTTGCAGCTGTGCCCGAAGCTCCGGTCGCGGAATTCGCGCCCGAACCGGGTATCGGTACCGTCGAAGCCGAGGCGTTGAAGTTGTCTAGCGAGGCGTTCTGCACGGGTTTTGGACTCGCGTCGTCTGTCCGCAGCCGACGAGTTGGCTCGACGCTGACGCTTGGCTTCCACGTCGGCGTTGCGTACGGCGGGGTTTGCTTGCCGACGCTGCCGTTGCGTTTCGGCATGTCAGAGCCTGCGTTTCATCCGTAGCAGTTTCCCGCCGACGTGGCCGTTTGCGCTGAGCTTCCCTAGCCCAGAGCTCGGGGTCCGCGTGGCGACGTTTACGTTGCCCTTCGGTGCGTCGAGCCTCCCGCTGCTCCGCGATCTCGGCAGGCGTTAAGTGGAGAGGAGGAGCGGAGAAAAGGTGTGTGGAGAGGGTTTGCGCATGCGCAGTAAGGGTGGTCACGTCGCACACCACCACCGGATTAAACTCCGCCATTAGCTGCTTCGCATCTAAAAAAATGCAGGCGATTATAACGTTAAGCTACCCCGCAATGTTTCCTTTTGCATTGGTACGTTGTTAGCTCTTTATGAACGGTTGAAATCTTCTGCGTCATGCAGACGACATCTGCTCGTAACGCGATGCAACAAATGACACGAAAACGATCCATCGTGTAGTGACCACTTAAACGTGACTACGTAAAAAAAAGAGAATAATGCCACGCCCACTTCTTGTTTTATTTTGAATTATTCGGGTTTGACCAGCAAGGACGTTTATCAACGATCGACGCTGTCCGCAAAGCAGTGTTCGAGAAGCTATTTCCAATACGGCATACTGTTGGCCATTGGTTCTTCGGTGCGTTCTTCAAAAAGTTTCCTTATGCCATAAAATTGTCTACTTGTCACGCGGCGTCAGAAATCTCTGAAATATAGCGGCTTTAAAATGACGTGTATACACTAAACAGCGCATTACTATGCTGAATATTGCCAAAACTTTTTCAAAATAGCCGGGTAGTGTCTTACCCTAAGCGTAATATAAGAAAGCTGACCGCCGATCACATTGCCAGTGGTTGCTTATAGCTGCTGGTGAGATGGATTCATATGATCGTAACAAAGATTTTCGATTGTAGTACAACGATGTTGAGATGTTTGTGCGCGTATACAACTCTGTGAACGCATCCTTGCTAAGAGAGAGGGAGAGAGAGAGAAATAAACAGCACTGCACGTGTGTGCTTCGTTGCCGTCCGAGTTGTATTTCACGCTGTAGAAGTAAATTCAAGATGAATCATGGCCAACTAGCCCGGCTGTCAATTCCGTCTCCTTAGTCCGGAAAACCGTGGTCCCTGATCATCTCCCTGTTTCGATAGATCCAGTTGCGGGCCATGCTTGAAAGCTGGGCTTCCCAATGTGCTTGAGTACACGGCCTTAGTCTTAGTCGTCCCCTTGTTGCAAGCCGTCGAGATCGCTGCAAGCTACGATATCATGTATGTAACGCCACAAACAGGTTATACGGACACTTAAGTGGAAACACTTTTTAGCTCTTCCAGTTCGGCCCAACTAAAAGAGTTATTGCTTAGAGATGCTTGGATGCTATTCCTTTTCGATGAAAGAAAATAACCTGACCGGAACAGGAAGAGGTTTGATCGGTTTATAAAATGTTTACTGGTTCCCACCCGTATTGGCGTCGTCGATGTCTCATATTTCAGCTCAGCCACCGAAAAATAAAGGTATAGAGCTCGGGCTCAGCGGTGGCCTCCTCTGAAACAACGGAGCGCAAGACGGGAAAGCGTCGCATAAGCAGCCTGCACCGCAGACAGCTTCACAGTGCGGAATCATGAGACAAGGAGGACAATCTTCACTGCAGAAACGTAGGGCAAATTTCATTACATAAATACGTTATTGGTGTGTTGAAGAAAGACTTCGCCCGAGTTTTCGGTTTCCTAATGTGCAGCCAACAGTGACCACTGTCGAAAGTGGGGTGACTGCGCCCCCCTAAATGTTCTCAGTAGGGGTGCTTGCGTCCCCCTTGCCCCCCGGTAGTTACTCCTATGGACGTAGGAAGTGTGCGTGACACAGAGTTTGTGTTTTGCTTTACCTAAGTAGCAATCTTCGAGCACGATTCCTTTTGAAGCACCGGTCAGGAACAGCCGCCATCTATGAGCAAGTCTTTTCGAACCAGATGGAAAAAAAATCAACGTTTTCAAAAGCTAGGGACCAACGCGCAGGTAGTTGTACTAATTTTCAATAAAGTAATGTAGCGTGTTGTGCACAAAGGTTTAGTGGCTTTATTAAAATTAAAAGTTATTAAATCTATCCTTCTGGTGAGGGCTCAAATATTACTGCTCGGAAGCCGCGGTAACTGACGCTAGCAAGTTTAAATGCGTTGGAATTTCTGCGCTTAAAACGTGGCCCAACTGGAGGGAGCACTTGACCAACGTGCCGCGTGTCCCCTCTAGTCTGGTCATAGGCTACACAACGAGAATATTTATCCACCATTAGGGCAATGAGAATTGCTATAAATAAATTAAGGTTTCTTTGTGCTGTATGTACTACCGTACCGTTTACACTACATTATTACAATTCCGTGTTTTTTGAAGCCACAAATCCGATCTATAAGCAAGGCACCACACAATGTGCACGTCGGCTAGGTATCCCATTGGTGGCTACTTTGCGCCAAATTGGCTACTTTATCATGTTGTCTGTCGACAAAATTTTCAAGTTGGTTCCATGGCTACTTTTTGGCGACTTTTGAACTGATGTTATGGCGCATTAAGCAGCCGTTTTTTTCTCATCATTTGCAGATAAAATACGCTGCTTCAGCCTTTTCCGTGGTGTCGGGCTATTTGCGCACGTGTCCTCCCGCCACCGACAGACTGGTGTACATCGAGGCACCCCGACGCGACGCGCGTCTAGCCTGCAAAGTCAGTATAAGCAAATGTTGGCAAACACGTGGTCACCATGCTGCTCACGTTGCCCGCCGTCTATGCTAGCTGTGGTACTCGCAAGTTCCTAATTGTGATGTGCAGCTTGTGTTATGTGAACTTGACAGACAGCTATGCGCAACAAAATGGAGCTAGGCTCTTCACAGCCCATCGGTATTATTAAACTCTACAACTAAAATTCGGTCAGCGCCTTCAAAAAAAAAAAAGCTGCTCAAATGTTACATTTTCTTACAGACAATTGTGGGCTAAAATCTTCCTAAATTGCTTTGTATCTGGGAAAAACTCCATCTCTTCTAACTAAAATATGTGCAGGCGCATTAGTTATGTAGCAGGACAATTTAATATAGTTTATTAATTTAGTTGCACTTATCTGTGGCGTGAAGAGCAAGCAAAAGCGGAAAACTAGTGTTCCTATTCCTATAGTTTCGCGTATTCAAAATTGTATGATTTGTTGTTCAATAGTGGACAGTTCGTGCTCGTCTGTTGTGTTTCCATCTAGTCCTCATGTTTTCTGCGCAGCGTATTCATTATGTTCAGTAGTAAACGTTCTACCCTTAATATTGTGTCTGTTTGGTTTGGCTACAAATGTGGCGATAAAATAAACGGCATGGCTAGTTTGGCTACTTTTAGCTTTAGTTCTGGCTACTTTTCACATACGCGGAACGGCAACCCTGACGTCGGCGGCCGCGAAAAACAACTGAGGTAAGAAGGATGGACCCAGCGTGACTCCTGTTGCGCGTGATTGCGGAACAGAAATCTCCGGAGAGCTTGAGTGGGTTCGGCAGCAAAGAGAAAATAAACGCGGTACCTATCCCGTTCCCGTGGCTTTTTTCATTTTGTTTTCCACCTTTTTGCACCGTCAGTCCTGAAAAATGCCCAGCGTTAGCGCGTCTTCCATTTAATTTAAAAAGCAGTTCACAGTTTTTTCGACGATGTAAAAGTTCCTTATGCGCAGGTTTCAGCGTCATAACTTTGGATAGAAGCAGACTGACATCTTAAATTCAAAATCTGAAAATAGAGCGCGGTGCTTGTTTAGAAATGTCGTGTCGTGTTTGAAGTTTGAAGTTTGAAGTTTATTCATCATTGAAGCATACATCTTTTTCCAGTGGTTTAATGGGAAGGGGTGGCGAAAAGGCAACTAAATGCCTGACAATGCCTGTTTTCATCAAATGACGTATAAGCACAGTTTAGACTGTGCTTATAAAAACAAGAATTAGAGGTACAGTTTGTTCCTTCTGTTGCTGAAACGAAAGAGCTTTGCCCGAAAATCCTCGAGCTATTAGCTCCACCCGCACGCACTCTGCGATAAGGTTGGTTGTATGATGGCCCTGTAGTGTACAGAGCAGCGAGTGGCTTGCTCTCTGAAACGGCGGTGGTACCAGCAGACACTCTGCTCTGCCTCGCTTGAGTGGCCGCGGTGCTGCGGGCTTCGAGCACGGGACGACGAATGATGCCGTGCAGGACGGTGTTTGTTAGACAGGGCGAGGTTTTCCACTGCTGCAGCCAGTCGGTCAACTCTGTCCTCTAAGCGACCTAACCGGCTTGCATGTTTGGACATTCCAGCTGCAGCAATAGGCATTTTTGATGGCTCGGTGCAGTCCGTGATGCGGTCGGCGAGTTGAGGCAGACGCTCGAGAGCCACGTCGTCCGAGCCAGCGAGTATCACCCGTGTTGACTGTGGCAGTCTCTGCAAAAATAACTCGCGAAGCAATGGCTGTTGACGCACCTCTGACGCTTGTTGGCCCAGCAGCTGACGCATTCGGTGGAGAAGTTGCGAGGGACGCTTGTCACCGAGCTCTTCATGAGACAGGAGTTGTTGCAGCCTGCTCTATTCGGACACCTCAAGACGTTTCAGGACGGTGCTTTTTAGTTCGTTGTAGGCCTTCTCCGATGGAGGGGAGGCGAGCAGATTGTCTATGGCGTCAGCGATGTCAGGTGGCAGTGCTGCAACGACGTGGAGGTATTTCGATTCCCGCGATGTGATGCGTCGAAGCTGGAAGCGGGCCTCGACTTGGCTGAACCATACCCTGGGGTTTGTGGGCCAGAAATGAGGAAGCTTTAACTCCGAGGCGTTGGTTGTGGATGAGCTTGAAGTGCCTTCCTCCTCTGACATGGCTGCTGTTTTTCCAAACGTCGCGGGTCACCACTTTGTAGCGCACTCGCCCCAAGGAGGAGCGAAAAGCAAAGTACTACACTCCTTGAAGTCTGGGCAAGAACTAGTTTTATTTTCCACGAAAAACAGGCTTCGAAAATGCCAACACAAAGGGGGCTGGCTGCTTATCTCTCGCGGCACGCCGGTGATAACGTGAGGCATGTTGGCAGCGTATGCGCCGTGCGCCGCTGCATAGGAATTGATATGTGCACACAAATAAAAATTATCGCGGTCAACGGCATCAACGCCCGCTACAGCCCGCTAACACCTACGTCACGGAGTATGAACAGCGTGCTCGAAATCTCTAACGCGTTGTTCTAAGCGCCCACCAAACGTTTCATTGACAGAGTACTACAGCGTTTTTTCTGTAGTAGATTAGCCATATCTACCTAGTTATCGACCTACCTAGCCGCCTATATCTGTGAGCTCTCGTGGTCGTTTCTTTAACGTGGAATCTTCCAAAATTGGCATGCGCTGGTATGACTGTATGAAGAACACCAGTGAGAGATAGTGACATTAGCAACATGAAATGTCTCGTGTACGAGACGAACACCTCTCCACAAATCACGTGTCGCGCATATCTGCATACCACAGCCGCGGTACGCGGGTACGCGTCACACGTGACTGGAGGAGGGAGGCTTTGATGAAGTACAACGGGCGGCCAGTTGCGGGCGGTAGTCAGCGGCGCAGAAAACGTGGAATGCTCCTGTCCGGGGCCAAGACGCTTGGGCGGTATCCTTGGGAAGCAGGCTATCGCGCAGTTTGTTCGTCAAGCGGAAACTGGGCAGCGTGCGAAGCAGCTGGAATGATGTGATGTTCGCAGGAAGTCTGCTGCCAATCGTAGAGCCCAACCTAATGCATTGTTTTTGATATTTTGATGAACTACCAAGTGTGCAGTTGACTTTCGGTTTCTAGTGTTAAGGCATGTGCAACATACTGCCGAACATTTTTTGTTGGTTGGTTGCGTTTAATGATAGCTTCATATGGTTTTCTCGTACAACTACGTAGCGATATCAAGATATTGTTATTCTAGTCTCGCTAACAAATCACCATCTACTACCGAATGCACGGGCGCGTAGTGTCCCTAGATAAAAGAAGCAGTTTAGACGGAAAAGACATCACGAGTTGCTTGTCCATACACGGTGAAACAAAAGGTTACACCAGTTGCTGTCGAAAAATATTTCTGGAGCGGTGGTTTTAGTTTTGTTTTTGCAATAACGCACACAGATATGTTCGTTGAAGAAAGAAGCAGTACGACCACAAATCACTCTGGGGCGCTGGCTTTTTCGCGCCTGCGGCCTTCGAGCACAGTGAAATGTTCACATGAGCTCTGTATGTATGCGAAAGCTTCGGTTTTCGCTTTTGAAAAGTCGTGATCAACTTCTCTTTGAATCCGTTTTGCACATGCGAAGCGCATGAAGGATTTAAGTATTGCACCTCGGCGCATTCGGTTTGCTTCACTCTGATAGTCTGGTAGCTGGGGTACGCTGTTTGTAGATTCCATAGTAGATTTGCTAGATTAAGACACAATGTAGTACGAACTTGCTTTACCTAGGCTGTTCAAGCCTATCCACACCCGTGGTTGAAGTGACATACAATACCGGGAGAGTCGCCAGAGCAGACGTGCGCATTGCAATCAGCAGTCGAGCCGATTATCAGGTCGTGCCGAACTTAAGAAGTCGTAAACGCATCGTGAAATAACGTACTACGTCAGCTGCCAACCGACCATAAAGCAACGCGATGTTTTATCTAACGGCGTATATTGTATGAGGCCGCAGCCGCTGCGTGGGTGCTGTTTTACTAGGAAGGCCGCAGTGGATGCAGCGACGCTCGTTTCCACGGCACGGCGGCTTCTCTCTGTCTGTACCGTGTTTGCGAGGTAAAAGCTACTTGTATCGTGACATTTACAGAAGACAGCGAAGTCGAAGACCTCAGAACTGATAACTGCGCAGGTTTGCGTGCCCAACTTAGAGTTCGTGTTCAACCACTACGGTGATCTATAGTGGTTATGGTGCTCGACTGCTAACCAGAAAGCAGCGGGATCGACTCACGGCCGGGGCGGCCGCGTTTCGATTGAGGCAGAATGCTTAAGGCTCGTGTACTTAGGTTTAGGTGCACGTTAAAGACCACCAGATGGCAAACATTTCCTAAGCCCAGCACTACGGTGTCCCTCTATCTAAATTATATACTGGTTTTTGGACGTAAAACCCCAGCAATCATTGTTAGCGTTCGTGTTCAATCCGACCACCGATAAGTGGTATCTTGCAGGAGGGCTAGTTTTGTTCCGCCGGCGAAGAACTACCGTGACGTGTCAGCAGGCCATTTAGAACTAGATGTAGAAGAAAAATCAATATTTTTGAATATGCATAAGCACAGGTAGCGGCAGCTACAATACTAGCCTTAAACGAACATAGTATGTTGTGTCAACAGTTTTTTTTTGCCTTCATTTAAATCAGTGGTTCACAACAACGCACGTTTTGTGGACCCCTTTTGGACCGTTGGAAGTGATGGGACCCCTCCCAGTGAGTGAACGAAAGGGAGGGAGGGGAGCGGGGAGGGGTCACATGAAGCGCGAATTGGTGCCATTTATTTCTCTGTGGTCAAACTCTAAAGTGCCACGCCGACTCGTTCTCAACAGCTTGTCAGTAACTTGTGTGGTCTGTTGACAACCACTTTCTAGTTGTTTGCTCTAGATATCTAAACCTAGAAAAATGTTCACGTGCGTATGTCGTAGAAAACTGCAACAAAAGCTTATGAAAAAGAGAAACATAAGTTAGCTCCGCCGCAATGCGGCGAAGCCTATAAAAAAACCAGATTGGGCCACTGCCACGGGGATAGTGTGCCTCCAAAAATGCGTTTTATTGCGATAGGAATCATATGGACAGCCTCGGCTGATTTTTGCCGTCGCCGCCATGCACCGTATATGTATATGTGTATATATAATAGAAAAGTCACAAAAACAAATAATTCAGAAATACTTTCCGACGCGCGGAATCGAACGGCGGACATCTCGCTTCGAAATGCGCGGCGTTAGACGGCTAAGCCACGGAGAGTAGCGTCTTTTAGCATGCTAACGGCGAGCTATTTATAGACACCATTTACTTCAGCGTGCTTTCTTACTCACCAGCGAGATGGCGCGATGTGCGCGCTGGGCGCGCTTTAAGGGTCGTCGCCACGCTTCTGCGAACGCCGAGGCTCTTCGCCCTACAGGCCGCGGTCGCTTTCGTGCGCTTTTCTCAAGGAAAGAAGGGGGCGGGCGGGGGGTGGAGCGGGGGGTTGTGTGTCTTGTGCTTTCCCCGCGTTCCGCGATGAACTCACAGAGCGTACGAAGGTCGCTTCGCTCGCTGCAGCGGCCTCGTTTGCGAACGGAGCGCGCTGTTCAAACAGAAATAAGTGGCAACTGTGACATTTTGTTCGCGCTCGTCCTGTGTGTACCTGTTCGTTCGTTTCGTGCGTCCTGCTTTATGTTTCAGCAGTGCGCTTCAAGTATCGAGCTGTGACGCATGATAGTTCGCGCTCGTCCTGTGTGCGTTCTTTTCCTGCGTCCTTTGGGCTCGAGCGACGTGCTGGCAATTTCGAGCTGCTTTCTATTGTTCGCGTTACATTCCAATTTGTTGCTATCGCATTCATTGCTTCGCCATTGCGGCAAAACTGACATTTTTTTTTTTCCTTTTCGAAGATGGATTTCGTGGACCCCCAGAAATGGCATCGCGGACGCCCTGGAGTCTGTGGACCCCCATTTGAGAACCACTCATTTAAATGAAATGATACGGAAGCTTATCAATCTGAGAATGGCGTAACCTTTGCTAGTTAGAAGCTGCGAGAACTTCCACAGCGGCAATTTTAAGTGCGCAAGCATTTCTATGCTATACAATGCTAGAGAGAGGACTTGGCCCATGCTTAGAGTAGCCCCTCCAGTTAGGCCATAGCCTTCGCGACGAGAAAACCGTACCGTCCCTCACCTACACAGCATCACTGAAAAAAATAATAAGGTTATTTGCAGTGCTGTTAATACTTTAAAGTTTCTACTACCGTATATTACCATTCTGTGTTAGGGTGCCGTGATCCGAATAGGTTTTATCAGCGTGAGTTGCTCTATACATGCAGTAGAGTGATGTGATGATGGGAGTGGCTAATAGCAAATTTAGGGAGTGCGTACGTTGCTTGCGTTGCAGCGTTGGGTACGTAAGAATGGCCCGTCCTGCATAGTGCGCATGCGCAGAGGTATCTGACGTACGCTGTGTCCGAAACGTAGCATTCCTAAGTAAGCAATGCCTTAAAGTCCAAACTGCACTGACAGATTTCCGGTTAGCAATGAGATGGCCAACACATCGAACGACATTGCGGGATCAAAAGAATGGAATCCTCCCGCCGATCTTTCAGACACCAATTTTCGTAGCTGTGAGAAAATTGTCGCTTTTCGCAAGCCAACCAGAACATTATGTTACGAGGAAACTGAGGGAGAAGCATTCTTAGAATTGTGGCAATCTCTCTTGTGTTTTGCCAATGATCCTGTTGGAATTGGAACACTTCTTCCAGTGTGGCCGAGGCTTTCTCGGATGACATGCAGCTGCGTGGAGACGCTTCTGGCGTTCCAGCACGGGCTGTAGCAAGGCTTGGCTAGAGGGGAGGCGCGGCGGACGTGTATGAGTCTTTCTTCTACTCCGACGCTGATACAGATCGTCCCGGTAGAGTTGGAGGACACAGTGAGCAGGTCGACGGGATTGCTACATGTACCGTGTGAACACGGCTGTGTTGTCGCCGATGCGATCGTGCCTGCTAGCGTGACAGAAATCTTTTCGGTGTGAACGAGCTTAACGCACACGGCGCACGCAGTGCTGAAACTGGCTAGTACAGAGCATCGAGAGTCGAGACTAATGTACCCCCATGCCGACAGGGACGGTACAATATGCAGGTACTTAGCATGCAATAAACCAGCCCTACTAAAGACACTTATACAATTACAAACCGAACTGTATTAGTTTCCGTCTTGTACGAGATCATGCCCACACACATAGTGGCTTACCTACTAGGATAATCCTCATCGCTTCCCGAAGGTGTACACCGCATGCGCGTGTTGTAGCGGTGAAGATAGCGCCATGTTCTCTCTCTTTCAAGCAATACTCCTCCCTGTACTGGTGCAACTACAGGCAGTCGCTGACAAACGCAAGCGAGTGGAACCAAGATGCCGGGCACAAATCACCTGGCAATGACATTCCATTGAATGCGGAACCTTATAGTAAGCAGAGGAATTATACAAGCCCGTGATCAAAGATGCCAGCGGCAACAAACAGCACACTACTCGGCTTTTCTTCGTCGTTCCATGCTCACTTCTCTTTTCCTAGCTGCGACCGCCCTTCTGTGTTTCTCGTAATTCCATTTCATGTAGCATCATGCGACCACGAAAGTACTGGTGATTAGTAGCAAACTCTGATGCGCTATTAAACGCATCCCAGGCGAGATTTTTTGGGAAAATTACTTGAAACTACTTTAGTAAGTTCTGAGCGAAATAACACCTTAAATTTACCCCACAAAACTCCATTCGTGGCTTATTTCATTGAAACCATTATTCCTATAGAGGTTTCACGACATATCTCATGTTTATGTTAACCTTCAACTTGTTTGTGTTTTATTGCTACAGCGTGTAGTTTCGCATATGCTCTCACATTGTCTCTATTAGTTTTTGCGCATCTGTTGTCCCGTACCATTGTCGAGAAAAAGGTCCATCGTTAGCGTGTCTTCCCTCTCATTTGGAGGGCAATTCACAAATTTTAGATGTCATCAGCCAGGAAGGAAATTTAACACCTCAAATTCGAATTCGTAATATATAGTTCAGTGTTTCTTTTACTGATGTCCTCTGATGGCTTCCCAGAACAGTGTATATAGAAGGCTTAGACTAATATTTGATACGCCAGTGATAGAAAAACTTATTCAACTCCTGCTAACACAACGAATGAGACTTAGCAGAGAATCCTCGTAGAGCTGGCTAAATTGACAGTTGGGTTGTCGAGTACGTCTGGGTCGTCCTTTTCGTTAAGGGCGGCGTTTAAATACTCCGCCATAGTAGAATCAAATGGCACGGCCGCTACATAAAAAAAAACAGGTGCGGCCTGCTGCGTGCCACTGAAACAGTGTCTGGAGCCTAGTTCTCCTTGCGCCCGCTCTGGCGCCACCGCTCCGGTACAACCGTTCACGGAGAAGCGCTTCGACAGTCGCGTTTGTACGCGCGACGCTTCTATCAGGCCGTAAATAACGCGTTTTATAGTTACACATTACAGGTTGAATATTGAAGTCGTTATTAGAAGTGGCGATTACCCCACATATGTGGAATATTTGCCCTAGGAGTACCACTGTTTTTTAGAGTGGGCCTCAATAATCTCCATGAATACTGGCCGTTTGACTCACCGAAAATGAAAAGTGTCACGCAGTCACTGATCCTTCTAATGGGGAGGCAGTTGCCAGGCAGATTCCAAGGGCTCACTTATCGGCCCACCAAAACGCACTACGAAAGCACACACAATTTAAATGTAGGTCTTTTTAGTGCGCCAACGAACGCCGGTTGTGGTCCAAAGAACGAGTTAGAGCCAAGAGACAACACAAAGAAAATGTATTCTCAATTAAGGCAGTACAAGCATCACGCAAACTTGCACACTCGGCAGGTATCAATTACAACTCACAACATCACTTAGATGGTGTTTAAAACAACGGGAACAAACTTACCGCGCTACAAATGCAATCTCATCCATTCGAAACTATCGAAGAACACTTAAAGGCCTTGAATATTCACCAAACGTGTGCAGCCCATAATTCTTGGAACGATTCTCGAATATTTCACTTGCAGGAAACTCCGACTAATTCCAGCTCTGATCAACGTCGTTCGCCGACACTTTTCAAAACAGTGCTCCCACGGCGTCATCACTCAATTCTTCAAGATTGACTGACCGCACTACACGACTCACATCGAACAACATAAACTCTTCGCCGACTTCACCATACTGTCCTATCCTCCGTCGTGTTTCATTTGGATCCTTCTGGGTTTCGCGAACATTCAAAGTAATTGTTCGGCGCGTATCACGTAGCAGAGCGACAGCTAAGAGAAAGGGATTCGTCTCTCCTGTTCATCTGCGGAAATGGTCGCTTCCACACTTGATTTTTCAAATTCTCCAGATCTGCGCGGGCGTTTGGCTGGTTAGGCTGTCGCGACGGCGTCTTCGGTGGGGAGGGTAAGGGCACGTCCTGGGCACCTTTTGAGGCTTGTTCTTTTTTTAACACGAAAGTGTTTCATGCCGCGGTCCACCAAGACTACAGTGGCGAATTTACGTCACGGAAATGACGTCGAACAAATGTACACGATCAGAAGCCAAATAAAAAAAGTTCCGTCAACGGGCATCGAACCCACAACCGCTCGGACCGTGACAACAGATGCCGGGCACGCTATCCACTGCGCCATGGTCACAGACTTTAAAGGCTTTACAAACGCGCCTTTTATATCTACCACTCTCCCGGTCGGCGGGGTGATGTTGTCCTCTGGAACCAGTAATGTAAAGTAATTCGTCATTGCTCTGGCCTCCGCGATTAGCACCTGCAACGCGTTACACGTCCGTCCCATTCGGCGCGTTTTCAACAGAAGTTGAATTTTGTCAATGCCTTGACACACCGCGAGGGGGCGACATTAGCGCAAGCGTCGCAAAAACGTCGGCCTCGCTCACTGCATCACGCTAATCCAAGCCAAAAATAGCTCTGCGACGTGCGCCTGCCTCACCTGGCTGTTACACCAGTTACACCGCGTTCCCGCTCACGCGCTTGCCCCAAGAATAATCGCGCCCGTGCTACCGGGGCGGCACGACGCGCTTTGCTTTTCTCTCTGGTGCGGCCGTGGTGTTCAATCACATTTTAACACGCCGCGGAATGGCGACCAAGTTCCGCTTTCAATATGCGACGCTCTTCTGGCTACACTGCAAAAACTGTCCTTTAGATTCCTTCAGATCCACGAACAAGATCTACGTAGAACTTACAGATGGCTCTCATTATATGGAAATAGGGAGTACATATTCGTAACTGCCAACGGACATATTGCTTTATTTTCATTTAGGGAGAGAGTGTTCTAGAGTCCTAAAGAAAAAGAAAGTCCTAAAAGTCCTAAAGTCGAAAAGTCTTAAAGTTGACTGTGATGTTAAGTTATTTTCCAACCAAAGACCGTCACGTGGCTACTTTTCTTGCGATAGCAATTATATCGGCACTCTCGACGGGTTTTTTGTCGTCGCCGTCATGTTCAGTATAAAGTCCAAATTGATAACATCCCACCGCGCATCGTAGGTTCTACCCGTGAGTAAAAGCTCGCGAGCAGCGGCGACGATAGCGGCTGATGCAGAGATCAAACGAGCTGGCCTATCTGCGTCACTCGGAGGGCGCATGCGATAACATCCCCCCGCGTGTTAGACCTGCCGTCGATGCTGCTCAAGCAGAAACGAAACGCCGCCCGTCTTGAATGAGCATGGAGGGATGCGAGGGGGGGGGGGGGGGTGCTTGAGCAGCAACTGCGAACTTTGATCCTAAAAGCGCGTTCACGATCGCTTGCGCGCTCGCTATCTGGCAGGCATCAGCAAACGGCTCGTATACTCGTTTACGCGCGCTCTCAACGCGAAGAGACTGCGAAAAGCGGTCCTCTCCCTGGAGCGGCCGTATTCTCTTACACCAACGTTTTGTATAGTTACGCGAGATCGGATCCAAAAGAGTTAGCTGCCAGCCTTCCTTCGCATAACATTACAATTTGTTGCCTTTGCATTCATTGCTTCGCGCTTGCGGTGAAACTGTGATCTTTTTTTCTTCAGACACGATGCGTTTACAGAAGGCCTGGGGAGCGTGCAACTACCACTGTTCTCTATGTGAGCGGTTTAAATCTTTAACCTTTTTTTCAGGTCAACCGAGAGTGGTTAAATTTGTTGTTTTGTGCATGTTACCCTCGCGAGCAACGAGGGTAGACAATATTTTGCTGCCGTCCTGACATACTGGCAGACTGTCTGCGCCTGTTTGCCGCGAAGTAGGCATGTGCGAATATTCGAGCACTAGGAATGTTCGAAGGAATATTATAGTATTCGAATTCGCTTCGACACGAATTTAAGGTTCCGAAATTTGAAAGCATTCATAATGAACGAATAGGTGTATATTGGATGGCATGTAACCCACCTGTGAAGGTGGTTTCACTGCAGCCTGAAAGTGCAATGCCGTGAAAGCACCTAACCAACAAAATTGCGCAATGCCGCGAAGCCCCACTTCAAGGTTAAATTAACATATTACTCCGACATAGATTAATCATTTTCAGGGCCGTAACCAGAAATCTTTTTCGGGGGGAGGGGGGGGGGTTCAACCATACTTTATGTATGTTCGTGCATGTGTTTGTATGTGTGCGTGAATATGTGCGCAAGCAAAATTGAAAAATTTCGAGGGGGGGGGGTGAAACCCCCAACCCTCCTCTTGGCTACGCCCCTGATCATTTTTTAAGTTTAAAAGCTTGTTATACGAGCTTATATGTTATAATATGTTATATGTATAGTAACTTTTAAAGTGTGACGTATTTTATCGGTTATAACTTGCATCTTACTGAAATTGAAATTCTGCTACTATTTGATGCTACTAAGCGCTACTAAACGTAGCGTTTAGTAGCGTAGCGCTTAGTTTAGTAGCGTTTACTTGCAGCAAAAAGAATGACAGTCGCACATGCCTCGTTCCAATTAAAAAAAAACGCTGTGCAGGTTAGTTGGGCCTCGACA
This sequence comes from Rhipicephalus sanguineus, assembly GCF_013339695.2. Lineage (NCBI taxonomy): Eukaryota > Metazoa > Arthropoda > Arachnida > Ixodida > Ixodidae > Rhipicephalus > Rhipicephalus sanguineus. Next base: position 115,061,731 of record NC_051185.1, read on the forward strand.
ATATTTATGCTAATTTTTTTTTATTCGAACTATTCGATTCAAAATTATTCGAGGTAATCACTGTTCGAACCTAAAATAAATTTGCTTTTCGAACATCCCTACCGCGAAGGCTTCTGTGCGGCGTTCCACGGTGCCTAATAGACAAGGACACAAGGAACATGCGGCGCTGCTTCGTATTGGTGAAAAGCGTCCCTTTATGAAAGCCTCCTTTCGGGACTGTGGCACGGGAGTACAAACCGGTTCGCTGCAGCGGCGGCGGCCTGCGCATCAGCTTCTCTGCAGTGCACGATTGCTAGCGGCGTTTTGAAAACAGATGCGCAACACCGCCACATAAAAGTAACATTTACAGTAACTCTAGGGTGCAGTAAAGCTTTAGGGTGCAGGCGCTCGCAGCGACCCGTAGCGGCCGCCGCTACGGTCGTCGAAAATTAAAAGGGGGAGGGGGTAAGGGCACCGGTACCCTGTTCCTCTTAGATCCGACCCTGGAATTTTCGTGGTTGTTGCAATTTCATTCCGAGCTGCGTCTTGAGAGGTTCGTGCATGCTCGCGTGCGACTGCAAATCTTTCTAGCCTCTCCAACGCAACATGCCTAAAAAGAAAAAGACAACCTGTTCCATGACGTTATGCAAAAGAACTCGTGCAATGAAAAGGCATCGATTCTCATTCAGAGCTTCTACGGATCCAATATGCCTGCAAGAGTGGGCGTGAAACATCAAGGGAGGTCCCTCATGTGTGCATAAATTTCATTTGACTGTTCGCTGATTCTTACTTTTAATTAAATATTTTTCTTTTTTATATGCCCCTATCTTTTCCTTTCACTGTTTACTCACATTCTGCGCGAAAATATCTGTCTTTGCGTCTGTTCATTTTATTTTTGTTCTTGATGTAACCGCTATAATTGTCAATGAATATTTCAATCATTGTACTCAAACAATACTGCGTGAAAAAGAATGTTAATCAACTGGAACGGAAACCCCGAATTTCCTACATGTTTGTTCTCTACGCCAGCATGTGCCGTTCAGAAGAAGCTAATCTTCCCGCATAGTCTCCAGAGTTTTCTTTTCTTCGTTTTACAATTTATCAGCGCCATGTGTGGCCTACACGACGAGCTTATACCGCAACAAAAAGCTTGGTTTCAACGGAAAACTCCACAGAGCGCAGGCTCACACGCGCGAAAGCACGCCAGCGAGCGGCAGCGCTGTCTGCACGCTGGATCGCGCAATCTTTCCACCTGGCAGGCGCGCTCACGACACTAAGGAGACCATCCTAGCCCGTATAGTTCTGCGTTCGTGTGATCGTCGTGCCGAGTTCTGTTTGTGCGGTGGACATTTAACGCGGTACCTCGCATTGTATGTTGTGGTTACTGACGTAAGCGCAAGTATACGCGCTACCAGGCAAATAGTCACCAGATGCCGACCGTGCGACTTCAATCTCTGCGACTGCTTTGTTCGGTGTGACCGACGGACGCGATTCATAGTTTTGAAGAACACCTTCAAATGTTTCCGCACGTCAGTGAGTAGCAGCGCCGCAATCCTTTGTCGACGACGCGTTCTGTCGCCCTGGAAAATGCTTTGACGCTCGGGGACGGCCGGTAGCTCGGCGATTCCTCGCTTGGCGCACCATTGGAAACCGGCGGTCATCTAGCACTGTACGCTGCCAGCGTATTTTTTATTGCCAGAGGTAAGTGAACGTTGCGCTTCGTACATTGTGAGTTATTGTTATTGTAGTACGCCTTGTCGCCGAAGAAAATCGCATAACGTGTTGGTAGTGTATGCGGTTGCAGTTGTGAGGATTGTGCTCGCGCATGACATTTGTCAAGAACGTAGTCGGTAGTGTTATAAAGTTTTGGTAATTAGCTCGCTTGCACGCACTGCTCTACGCTAATATTTGCTGAAAGGAGACAACATTTTTGTCAGGCTCACCATTGTCATACGTTTTATGCATGTCTCTCGACAAATTACTTGGAGTAACGCCGTGAAACCGAAGCTTCAACATCCATTTCGTTCGCACGAGCTCTGAAGGAATCATCAGCCACCGTGTGAATCGTGAATCGGTACAGTGGGAGAAATATAGTGTATTTAGGGATGTTTTCTTTAGGCGTGCATTTTATTTGTCATTAAGTAACGTGACCCTCAAAAGCGTTAGGTTAGCATTCTTGGACATTGCTTATCATCTTTCAAGCAATAGATAATATAGATTTGCTAAAAATGCAATTTCTGCAGCATGACATTGTATTTTGTTCAGTTGGTTTGCCCCATTTTTATCCTTTATGCTCGTTCACCTAATTTGACAAGCCGTACTTTCAGCTGAATTTTCAATTGCTTTTAGCACTATATGTGCGTCCGTGTATTGAAGTCCCACCTCTCATCGCATAATAATAGCTTGTGAAGAACGACGCTTGTCTTGAATTAGCCATTTATCAGAGCTCTTCTTCCCTCCTCAAAGGGCAAGGTGCTGCTGGCACACCTTGTTCGGCTTTTCTTAACCTTTTTTTTTAATGCTGAAGCTTTTTGCAACGTACTGCACGTAGCAAACAGCAGTGCCTCGACAAACAGTGGAGTGCTGACCATGCAGTCCAGAAGGTGGCTGTGGCAAGTATGCTATAGGAGGTGCTTATTCAGGCAGAAGAAATAAGCATCTGTAGCCAACGTAAAGGTAATGTACAAAGTTCCATTTAATGAAGAAGAATCTTGTTTTGAGCTAGTCATGTCGAAGGGAAACAATGAGCGCTAGATAAATGAGATGGAAATGCAGAGTAACAATGTTATGTATGCCAGCAACCAACTTAAGTTTATTCATGCAAAAGGGTTATTTCCAACTGGTTCATTTGGGGGAAGAGCCCACAGTTTCCACGAATGGGCATACCTGGTAGCCGTTGCACAACCTGTTACGGTGTTTTCGCACTCATTATTATGTGCCACTTACTCTTATGACGTTCCACCAAGGTGAAATTACTTCACATAAACAGCAGCGAGAAGGCTCTTGCTAGCCAGTTCAATTATTGACAGCGTTACCGTAGCTTTTAGTTCCAGTAAACCAGCTAAGCTGTATAGAAGAGCGTACTCCATGTTTGTCACCATGGACAGTGCATTTTGCCTGGGAACATGGCTTAGTTTTGCAAAGGAAAATGTTGCCTTTCTGTAAAACGTGGTACTGGGAAATGGCATTGTGCCAAAAATATTAAGGTTTATGACTTCTTGCAGCACGCATTGTTGTACAGGGATGTTAGCGTTTTCATAAATGCAATGCATGGTGCTTGAAGAATATTGCGGCCCACTTTAAAATTTATAACTTCATGATTTCAGTATCTGGGACAGACTTTACTGTATACGATTTGTTTCTGGAAAGCTTCAACTTATCTTGCAATTCTTCAAGGCCAATACTGAATTTGCTGTGTACGTTTGGCTGCACATTCTCATCACTTATGCTAAACAACAGGCTTGAGTGATGTGTGGAATTCCTGTCAATCAATTTTATTGATTACCTCGGACGATCTATTCTGCTTCCCACAGTTATTGGGTGCTTTGTGTGCATGTGCTATGCATGCTAGAAATGAAAACAGGGAATGCAACTGGCAGCATCAACGAGTACAATGCCCATAGGCTATTATGAGGTGCGAAATGTTGCCACTGCTAGAATTTACATTATGTGTGCATGGTACAGCTGATTGTGTAATTTAGCACTTTCCAGCTACTTACGCAGTTGGAGAAGATGTCGATCATGTTTACTGTGGTATGGCACGGCCACCAAGTTCGTGCATTCTGCATACCAGGAAACCTGACACGAAGCAACGTATTGCTGTGATGGCAGCTAAGTGAGAACGAATGAGTTTGTCTTCTCTGTACATTTGTCCATATCATTACACAGGCTTGTTAAGTGCATTCAAGCGGCTTTAGCAATGCACTTGCAGCTACAGAGCCAGTAAAGGCAGCCAATTTCATCATCAGAGTTCACTCTGCAAATCCCACTTTCCATAAAGGGCATTGTTTTGTGATAGCTTAAGGTCAAAACTTGCTCAATTAAACACTTCTTGGTGTCTGACATTACATGAATTATGATAATTGTTATATCTCATGTGAAATTATGCCATTATTTTTTTTTCATATTCTTACTTTGCATACACACTTTACGACTGCACCCTCCCCAACCGAATCTTTACTAGTGCTACATTCTGTTATGGGTGAAAACAATTATTGAACTAAAAACCAGGCCAAGGAAAGCAGTATGATGCCCTGTAATGTAGGAGGATGCCGCTATTGCAGTGTTTAGTCTAGAGCTGAATTTAATGAGAAAGGGCAGCAATGTAGGTCATCTGTGGATATTTGCAGACCATAATTGTGTTGTGGTCATTTTGTTATCGCAGGAAGCATCTTCAAAAAGCAGTGCTACAAGGATGTGAGCAGCAGTTTCCCTTCAACGAACGGGTCAAATTCATGGAAGCCACGTGCCTGCTGCTTCTGGCCTACACAAACATGCAGCCACCATAGTAAAGTTCTTGCAAAGGTGTGAGACATCCCTATGCTGCATGGATTGAGCATGTTAATTGCCTGTTTTTTATAGCTTATAGTAATATGTCTACAAGTGTACTTCCTTCTAGTGTATATTTACATTCTCTTAAAGGGCCAGTCAGCAAGCTCCGACCTATTTTTTTTACACCTCCCAAAGAAGCTCGCTAATTTGTACAGAGGGCCGCAGGAATCACATTGTCCGAATGTCAGACACTCCACTTCTAAAAACAATAACCGCACCTCTTCTTCAGCGCTTGACCAGTCCTCTTTGCTAGCGAAGTGGTGTAATATGGCCTATGAGCAACATTAAGTAACGCGGACTGTTGAATAGTCCACTGCAATACGAAACGGCATTTTGGCTTTGTGATGATGCAGTATCTGTGGTTGTCACAAGAGTTGCGAATTGGTTTATCTCGCCAGTGCTTTTACTGTGCTTCCTCACCGCACCGCTCTGGCACAGTGGCACATCGAGGAAGCCCCTCTTCAGGATGGTCAGGCTGAGCGAGAAACTGAAACCAGCTGGAATGTTCGTTCTATCCCCTGTGGCTTCATTATTACACCACTTAATGAAAAAATTCATGTGACAACATGTTCACGTTGTACAACCGTGCAGTTGTCACACATTTTAGACTCCGGGGTTGTTTAGGGGCCCTTTAGCCTTAAATTATGAATGGTAAATTCACACGTCACGTGGTTTTCTTGCTTTATTTTTTGCAATGCTGATTTTTAAAATAGCATGTCAGCTTCTGTGAGTGGTAATTTATACATTTATCATACAAAACATCCTGCTATATTCAACAAGTGTTGTTATAGATTTTTCATGGCACCAGAGCCACCTGCTTTTTGCCGTGTGGCAGCTGCATGGAAGTTCATTGCTATGCTGCTTTGTTTAACTGATATCTTTTCAATCAATGCGTTTCACAGTCCAGGGTGTTTGGTGTATTTGCATCTTGATGTGTTTAATATCATACAAGTGATGGATTTTTTCTGTCTTCTAGTGTTTACTTTGCAGCTATTTAACTGTGGTTTTCAGGGGCATATCTAGACAGGAACATCAATTCTGCTAAGCTTTGGTTCGAAAAGAGACGCTGAACAGGAGTTCCTTAGGTGCATGCCCTGAGCACCAGCCCTTTGGATTACAGAAATATCTAAACTGCATAATGTCTGCAGCTCCTTGCTTAATTGCATGTCTTTCTTCAACCTACAGCTCTTTCCATAATCCTTAACATTAACCGACATTACCAAGTGAACATCCCCCGCTGCAATACAGTGGTTATAATGGTCAGCTGCTGACCTGAACTGTGCGGGTTCGATCCTTGATGGAGTGGTTGCACTTTCGGTGGAGGTGCAAATCCTAGAGGTTCCTGTGCTTTTAATTTCACGTTTACATACAGAACCCCATTGTTATTATTACATCAGCAAGTGGACAGAGTGGTAATTCTAGATTGTATACATATTTAGTATAACAGACAGCTGAGCTGGTTGGTAGGTATTCATGTTAAAAAGGCAGGGCATGCAAACATGGACACAAGAGAGAAACCAAGACACCACTAACGCCAACTGGAAAGGTGGACAGTGGCACAAAATAAAGTAGACACAGAAACTTATCTGTGCATGCCCAGGCAAGAGGCGATACCTATCAATCTGGCACGCGCGATAGTCTACGTGAGAGATAACTGCTCAAGCATTTGATTTCTTCTTTATGCTAGTTAATCGACGGTTGGCTTTCTTGTGCACTGCCATTATCGATATGCCAGGCCTCGACAATTGGACGCATTTCTTCATTCATGTGCTTGTACAAAACTGCATTCATCGAATTTTGGCGTGCATTTACGCTCTCAACAATGTAAAGGTAGATTAGGTGATGAGCCTCCAGTTAGTGATCTCAGCGTTTTAGGTGTCTTGACTCTCTTGTGTCCATGTTTGCATGCCCCATCTTTTTAACATGTATTCATATAGTGCGTAAGAGAAATAGGTTATCTAGTGAGTTATTTGGAAAGTAAGTTTAGGGTGAACACCAATATAGCAGTGTAAATTAAATTTAAGCGATGAATGCATCGGGCAGGATTAGGAAACAATATAATGGCGAAATATAGCCGTTTGCTCTTTGCTTATACTTGTCTCAGTTTCTTGTCTCGTATGCTTTGACAATGACCAGGTGTCGTGTTGGATGCTACCTATTGGTTATGAGCTATACATAGGCAAAGCAGCGGCTGTTTGGATGCTTTCTAAACAGCTACCTCATGGGGAGAGAAAAGTTCATTTGGGTTATGTGAGGCATGCTAAAAAAAAGTCGACTTGTTTCTGATGTTTTTGTTTTCCTGGCAGACATTCTACACGAACTTGCCCAAAGGCGGAAGGAAGGCACGCACAGATGGACGCACAGAAATCATGGGGCTGCCGTAGAAGCTGTGAATGAGCATTAACCTGTGAGTATGTGTCTTAAACATTTTGCTGAAGCCTTTTATTTTGGCTGAACATTCTTATCGATGCTTTGTATTCCCTGATTTGTAGTGCAATATTGTTACACCCTGTTGCTTTCACAACAGAGCTCTTTAGTCTGGTACAAGGCCCAAAATGTTCGACCTAGATGACCAAAATGCGGCAGCTAGTTGTTTCCACAATTAATGCATTAGTGTAAAAAACGCAATAGACGGAGCACAAGAAAAAGGAAGACACAAACAGTGCTGTGCTCGTGTGCTCAGTCTTCTGCACTGCTTTGTTTACGCTCTGTCATACCAACACACACAAGCATCCATTTTAGCTGATGTAGTAGTCCAGCTCATACACTTGGTAACGTTCTCCAACGGCAGGATTACCAGATATCTGGCTTGTGAAGTCAATCTAAAGTGCATGCCTGTTCGTGTAGACTTGTGTGCATCCACCATTGAGATGGAAATGCAGCTGTGTTTTAATATTTTAGCCAGTATAGCTCGTGAATGGAATTTGGAGCTGTGACAGCAACACTTTTATAGGGGGTGAGTTACTAAATTATTGTAGACTTGTGTGCATCCACCATTGTGATGGAAATTCAGCTGTGTTTTAATATGTTAGCCAGTATAGCTCGTGAATGGAATTTGGAGCTGTGACAGCAACACTTTTAGAGGGGGCGAGTTACTAAATTATTGTGTATTTCTCGATGTTTGCATGTTATAAAAACATAGCTGGTTAAAATTAGTCCAGATTTTACGCTATCTCTTAACACATGACCTTCCGTACTGTTCGAAGGCATTGAACCATATGAAATGCTTTGTGCTTTTGTGTGTGTGCCGAAGGTTAGGAGTCATTATACTAGAGATAGATAAAAATAGGTCAGAGGTTAAAGTAAATTTTTCGCAATCAACTTCTTGTGGGCAGTTATTCAGAGCAGGGTTTTGAAGTAATTTAGCAATACAAGCAGATTAGTGCTTCATTTTAGTGTCTGACAGTGCACACTGTTTTATTTTAGTACCTATTTGGGTCATTTCACGCCAGTGTGCCAGGTCGTTTTTTGACCATTTCCAATATTTTGTAAAACTGGTGCTGTTATATTTCAGTGTGGGAAGTAGTCATTCAAGCGTTATTTTCGGGGAAAGAATTGCATGATGCAGCAAAGACCTTTCAAACTTCGCATGCAGAAATGAAGCTGTGTCAGGCAAATTAACTGACACATGGTTATTGCGTCGAGCTGTTACTACAAAGCATTTGTTTCTTTAACATAGTCACCAATCTTTCATGACTATGATAGTCGAATTTATTTTGATTTCAATTTATGCTATTTGCAGTCGTGAGGAAACATTGCAAAATGCACCATTTTTAAGTATATTGTAAAAAAGACTGAATGTTTCATGTGAAATATATTCACAGTATGCGTTCAGTGCATATACCAAGGGTTGAAAATGCTGCTGGCAAAAAGAAGCAAAAATGTCTTCAAATTGGCACTTGGAAGAAGTAGTGTTTGAACCCATATTGCGGGCTCTCTTTCACTGTGTAGCAATCGCAGCTAAAATGTTGCCTACACATCATAGTGTGCTTTCCTCGTGCGATAATTGAGACAAAGTTTTTAAGGTGTAATATTATCTTCAAGCGAAAAATAATGTTTTCAAATGAAAAATAACAAGGCTGTGGGAAGTTTCTTGGAGCTTTGCCTTCACTGCACAGTACATCATTGTTCTTGCATGGTATTTCAGAGAGAAGTATTGCTTAAATCTGCAACATTTAGACTTGCACTATATGAGCACAGGGGCACCCGCGTGAATCCTGTGCCAATGTGCTGTGCAGCGAAGGTCAAGGAACGAGACTCTGTGCAGGCTAGGGATTATTCACTTCAGTAAATTTTTCCTTGCTTACAACCAAGCAGTATATATTTTTTTAAAATGGAATATAAATTGCCAGCAAAGTATACCACACAATAATGTCTTGGCGACATTTCTGTTTGGAATGCTACATAGCAAAAGCTAAGCTGCAATATGGGTCAAAAGCTATTTTTTCCGACTGTTACAGTTTGGGTGGAACGTTTCTGATTATTTTGTTTTTATAGTAGTTTTATGACAAAGTGGATATCTATTTACTTATTTATTTATTACTTGACAATACTGCTGACACCAGTAAGCAGTATTGCGAAGTGGGCTACAGTGATAAGTTACACATAAAATGATCTTGCTAAGCAAAAACAGGAGCATAACATATACAAAAGACAAGATAAACCAAGAACATCTATACAACCGTCTTAAGGAAAATGATAAGGGAACAGCACAAAATACAAAGGCAATGAACTTTGGAAATCAACCTTCGGTATTCCATACGAAAGAATTAGTCTTTCTCCTGATAAATGTTAACATTAGAACTTCAGCATTTTGCAGTGTTTCCTTATGACTGAAAAAATGTAACTTGAAATGCAAATTAGTAAACTATTTTAGCCATGAAACACTGCCACCTTCAGATTAAAGAAAGAAATATTCTGCATTAAAACGGGAACAAACAGCGCTGGACACGGGACGAAGAAAGAACAATAGACGAGGGGGCTGTCGCCTTCGTCTACCTTTTTTTTCCGTCCCGTGCCCAGCGCTGTTTGTTCCCATTGTAATCATGTACTAACCAGCCCAGTTAGGTGCTCTTCTGCAATATTTTGCTCTAATTGCTCAAAGCAATAACTTTGTATAAGTTATCTTGCATGACGCAGTTTCACATCTGTAGATGGATGGATGCTATGTGTGTTCCCTTTAAAGCGAAGCATTGACATGCAAGTGGCCAAGCTCAATTTTTGAATTGGCTTAATGCCTTTCCTACCTGAATTAAATTTCTTTCCTTAAAAAAAAACTTATAATAGGTAGCTTATTTTTCGGCATTGTACATAAAGACCCTGCAAGTTTGTTTTTGGCTGTACTCGCTGCTTTTCCACTACCAATCCTCCATCTGTCTTTTACTGATTTCTCTTGTGGATGTGTTCATCTTTATCAAGCTTTCTCTAAGCCTAGGGCTTCATGAGAGCTAGTTCCCAACACGTACATGGGTGGACATTTTTACATTTATTTAAAAGGTGGTCCGTCATTTCCATATCTCTCTCACAATCAGTGCATGTGACGCCTACTTACTGGATTTCACTTTATGACTGCATATTCTAAGACAAGATTAACTCGCTTCAGACATTGCACTAGCTTATCATATGCTTCCCTCCTTACTTCGTCCTTATTCTTGCGATAGTTACTCAGAGCTTTTTATTTTTAGTATTTGCTACCCATTAAATCATCTCCACCTCTCTGACATTGAACCTAACGCTTATCGTGCATAAAGTTTAATGCATGCTCTCAGCATCACGAAATTTCGTCCTGGAAATTAGCACTTGACTACAGGTATGATCTTTTTAGCAGCATGATCTTTTTCAACAGCAAAGGAGTTCGTTAAAAAACCACCTTTTATACTTAAAATGGGGATGACTAATTCCATACCTCGTTTATTAAAGTTAACCTCTATCAATTTCCTTACGCTTGTTCTTTGTGTTGTGCTTGCCTCATGGTTTGCAGTCTTTATGGATCTGGTATATTTAAAGAGTTGAATAGCCGGTCACCTGCTTATGACACTGCAGCTTAAGTATTGCACCCACTATCATTGCCATAGTAGCATTTGGTACAGTAGAGGTTTGTAATGAATGTAACGAGATGTGCAGCTCATGAAATAATTGTTGAACAACGAATGTTGTTGGAGCTAGTGATTCAACAAGAGGACTCCTCTTTAGAGGGGCAACGAATTGCATCAAGGTTGCTGCAACAACTTAGACACATCAATTTGTTGAAACATTGGCTCCAACAACACGCTTTATTCAATGGTTTGACATTCATTCAAGCCGCCATCTTCAGCTCAACTTTTGTCGCGTTAAGATGTACAGGATATACAACTGTCATGTTGTTTTCTGATAGAATTGAAGAGCTATTGACAGCAAGCCTTGCTTCTCAATTTAATTCTCATCCTTTACGTTTACGCTTTAATCTTTGTCATCTTCAGCCTTCTTATACGGTATGTGCACTGCAGCAGTAGCCCTTCACAGTGGTCTACAATTTGTCTCATCTTGTGCGAGCCGATTTCATTTTATACATGCGCAATTCTTCATTTCTTCACCCACATAACTCTCGGCCTTCTCGGCAGCATTAAGTACAAAAATTGTAACTGTTAAGACTTTTGCTTCAACATCATGACAGTAATTGAATAGAATTGGTAATGCACGTAAATAAATACTCTTGCAGTTAGAACGTAGTGTGTTTAACCCTGAGTTCTTGTGTACTATAGCAATAAGTATTCGTGAAATCATGATGCTTGTTCTTCATATAATTAGAACGAGTCCAGAAATATCTGCAAAATACCGTTTCTGCTTTTTTGATTTCTGAAACAGTGATGCTAAGGGAGGCCATGTGCACATGCACCATGGCAATGTTTAAATGTGTATAAATTCTGAACATTGCTGTTGCTCTAGGTGTTTTCTTTCACTTCCTTTTCAGACGCACAGAAAGGAGCGAAGTGGAGCTGTCCATGGGCCGTGCGCACAGTTTCATAAGCAGGCTTGCAACACTTTTGACAAATATGTTCCTGAATACATCTGCCAAAGTGGCATTTAAAGAAGCATGTAGTAGTGTACTTCACTGTTTATTTGGCATGAAGCAGCAGGTATGCTTCCGTCATGAGCAAGTTCACACAGTACAGTGCATCTACACATGGCATGCTACCCCCACATCTACCAGCTCGGGATGTGTAGCTTGATTGTAAAATGTTTACTTTGACTTAACACAACAATTATTAACAAAATGACATGAAAGTTTTGCCACCTATGCAGGCGACATTCTCAGTATACGCTGCCAAATATAAGCGGAGTTTGACCGGTCCATTAGTCGCACATTTCCTTGTAAACATCTCGTAGAGGGCTGCTGTTGTTGTTGCAAGCCAATGCGCCGTGATGAATGAACCATGATTCCAAGATTTTTCTTTTCCTCCGACCTTTGTACACAAGGTAGCATCGTCGAATTGATTAGGTCAAAGTTATGCCTTGTCATTCAGCAGCGTTCAACAAGCTCCGTCTTAGAACATGTTGCATGGGTAGTTTTCGCAACATCCTCTTTGTGTTCTTTAACCTTTGATTACCTTCTTCAACCCATTTCGCCTATGCAAGTTGTGTCGCAATCCCCACATTGTACTTCGTAGATGATCCCGCTCTAATCTTCGGCGGTGTTTGTGTATACCTTGTCCTTAGGACATGTGTTCACAAAGCCCAAACACCGCACACCTGCGGATGATTAGAGCAGGGTATTCTACAGAGTACGTTGTGGGGTTCACGACACCACTTACATCGGCGAATTGGGCAGGAAAATGCCAAAGACGTTCAAAGAACACAAAGTGGGAATGTTGCTAAAGCCACCCATGGAGCGCAATTTAAGACAGCTTGTTGAATACTGCAAGACGACAGGTTATAGCTTCGACTTTAACAATGCGACGATGCTGGCTCAGGAACGAAGGTGGAGGAAAACTATTGGAATTATGGTTCATGCGTCATGAAGCATCTGCTTGAAACAACAACCACAGACCCATACCGAACGTGTACGTGGACGTATGTGGCTAGTGGACTGGTCGACCTCCGCTCACTTGTTGCCACCGTATACCGAGACTGCCACCTGCATAGGTGGCAAAGTTTCTATGGGATTTTATGGTGCAGTTGTGGCACAAAACCGTTATTTGGATTAAGGCAAATGTGCCATATTATATTGGACAGTACGGGCAGACGATTCTTTAGTATCTTAACGTAGGAGGCACGTAAGAAGACCTTCTTTGAAGGAAATTGTTTTATTCTGGTCACGGAACAGTGTTCTCATTCAAACAAAGTGACGGAGTGCTTTGTTTTATCTGTGGTAACGAAAGCACTTCGTAAGAAGACTCCTTTTTAGAGAAATCGTTTAATTCGGATCGCGGAAAAGTGCTCGGCACCGCTATACCTTCAGCTTTGTCCGTGTTTAGGGGCCAGATTTTTTGCAGTGTATCACACCTCGTTCTCTAACTACGCTTTCACCGTTAACTACTACAGCTACCACAAGAGTTTGTTTAATCCTTTAACATGGACGTTAGTCGTCGGGATGGAGATGTACCACTAATCATCAAATTGGGTACATCCACATTAAAAAGTGCTATAGCTGCCAGACATCAATATACATTGTGCAAACTCTCTTATATCAATGTACAGTAAACATTGTTACTTCTGTAAGGGCACGTTTTACTTTCGTGTTATTCCGATTCCTATGACAAAGGGATCAACCATGTTTTTTTTTCGTTACGCGCGCCCGTTGAGGGTAAACTGTCGGCGGAGTGACTTGATGCTGTCGTCAGGTTGCGGCGGCTCGCGCCTGTTTTAGCCCTCGTTTATGACAAAAAGAAGTGCTCTATTACGAATATTGCGCTTCCCGACACTGTAGATTACATGATACTTCACAGTAGTGTCTTTTCACGCGTTCGAGTTGCACAGCGGCACACAACAGCTTCGCGGCATCACACTGCTAAAAAAACCGTCTGCCACAGACGCGCGCACCAAGAAACCGTACTCAGGCGCAGGAAACATGAGGCAAGCTGCCAACACACACGGGGTCACACACAAGAAAGACACGAGAAAGCACACCAAAAAGCACACGGACACGTATACATCCTGAGGCGACCACACTGTAACACGAACCGGCGTCTGCTTTGTGTACGTGAGTAGTGGCGCCCTCACCAAAACAGCGGCCGCAACTGTCAACTCAGCCGAGCCGGGCTCACCCATTGACGGCGACGTGACGCAGCATGCCGCTCCGTTTTTAAAGACGATAGTCTTTCTTGGGGAACTTAAACACAGAAATTTTGGTCTGTCTATCTGTCTGTCTGTCTTTCTGTTTGTCTGTCACCCGATTCAGCCACGTGGCTAAAGTTGAACCACTCGCTTACCGCCCACCCATCTTGAACTGGTACGGTTGGTCATACTTGTGAACGTTATCGATCAAAAAGTAAATATTACGCATATCTGAGGCGCAACATCACTATGTAAGTATTAGGCGGTGTGTTCCTTTAATATAAAATACACGGATACATAATTCTAAAGACCCTTGTTCCTTAATCGGCGGCTGCGGCTGCGCTGAAAATGTTTTAGGTAGCGGTCGTGCAAATGATATTGTAAATCATTCGCCTTTAATTACACGCAACCGTCTTTTCTACGGCTACGTTCGTGTGCTTTGATTTAGGTGCCGTTAAAAGAACACCAGGTGCGTGGTTGTTGCAGCGCTCATATACGAAGACCTTCGCTTTCTGGTTCTACGTCTTCGTCTTTGAACACTGCATCAACCGTGGAAATATCGCAACCAGCCGAGCTTTCTATTCTACAACCCCAGGAGTCAAAACTCACCTGGAGTACACTACAAGGATGGACCTCATAAACCTGTCGTTCTTTGGCCCGTTACGCACCAGCGATCATCTAACGCGAAAATTGACCGGTGTCCCGCGTCGGCGGCTTCAACGCGAGTAATGCAAAAAATATGGCTGATCCCTCTGTCATAGGATTGGGTATAACACTAAAGTGAAACGTGTCGTCACAGAAGTAGCTGATTGTTTATAGTGCATTGGTATATGGAGAGCTCGTATAGGCGGTCACAGAATAATTCGGAACGCCGAGCACGTAGCCGCTCGCTGGTGGAGCGCACCGGCGGATAAATGCACGCACGGTGTGCGCATTTGCGACCTCTTTAGCGAGCTAGTTTCGCTGCCTAGTGCATCTAGATTGCCGTTGTCTTGCACCAAAAGGGTAGCGCTAGGTGCTCTTTAGCATTATGACAAGGTGGGCTGGACGGACCGGGCCCTCTATCATACTGCGCACCGCAATCTATAAATATAAAGGCTTCTCGATTCCTCGCGGCGTGTTTTCGCCATTATCTGCATCTATTTTGAGATACTACTTGTGGTTGAAGCGGCAAGGCCACAAGGTCATCCCGGCCTCCTTTTCAGCCGTGTTCGTCTGTAACGTGAAGTATTAGTTCCTGCTTAGTTATCTTGCGATCCGTGGTGCTACTAGCTTAGTAATAAGAGTTCAATTTGGACTATTACAAGACCCCTCCCTTACAGGTGTGTCGGCGATCGCGGTAATAAAACAGTTCACGAAATCAAATAACGCGGCTTGTTCGTCAAGTCCAATATCATGCAGACGACCTGACTGCATGAGTATTAAAAAGGGTAATTTTTCGGGATTAACGTCCCAAAACCACGAAATGATTATGAGATGCTGTAGTGAAGGGCTACCGAAATTTCGACCACCTGGGCTCATTGACGTGCCCCTAAATCTAATCACACGGTCCTCGGGTATTTTCGCCTCCATCGAAAATATACTATCTAAAGCTCTACGCGACACCAGAAAATTTTATTTGCGCATCACATTAGGATGTTTGCGTATATTTGTGCACTAATCAGTTACGGAATCTGGCTGTTTGGTAACGAGTATTCTTACATTTTGATCACATAAATTTATTTGTTGGAGCAGACAGCTATTTTCTTTTGCTCGTAGGTAGTTTACAGCGCTAAGAAAGAGAGGCTGTGTGAGCGGAATGTAAAATATATAGAAGTAAATATCAGGAAGAACATTGGGTTTATTTTCACATAGAAAACAAAACAATTCAAAGAAGCGATTGCTATTCTCAGCTTTAATATCGCGCGACTGCGCCGTCCACGCGAACTGCAGCTTGTAGCCGGCGTGACAAAGACTCGAAGAGCGCTTCAACGAAGTCCTTCTTCTCACCAAGGCGCTTCCACTCTCGAGTTATGCGAGTCAGAGCTCGTCAGCACTGGCACCTCTCAGATTCATGTGGGACAAACTTTCCTTCATTGTGCCCCACACGTTCCCTATCGAATTGAAGTCTGCACCTTTCGGAGGCCAGTCAAGGACGCAGAGAGCACGCTCTTGAAGCAGATTTTGCACAGCTCTGGTGGTGTGCACCGGGCTCAAGTATTGCTGGAAGAAGTAGCATCCATCTTTAAATGGCCCGACCAGAGCGTAGGGAACCAGGTGGTAGTCCAGAATTTCACAGTAGGCGTCAGCTGTGAACGATGGGGGCTGCCGGACTAGCGGACCGAAGCCCTCTTTGCTGATTGCTCGCCACACGTTGACAGCACAGTGGTCGCTACTGTAGGTCTCCGAAACATACCCGGGTTCGTACCTACACGATGCGAAAAAATAAATATTGGTCTTTCTAGATGAAACCCTTTTGCGCGCCCAAAGATTCTTGTGGCAAATATCAAAAAGAAAAAAAAAGAGAAAATACCTGCAGTTTTATGGCTTCCATACGCAGCGCTCTTGATCCCACTGCGACGTAAATGTCGATTCATCTGAGAATATGACTTGCGTCCATTCTTCTGTAGTCCAGTGATCATAAGCCCTGGCAAACTGGAGGCGTTGGGCTTTTTGTCAATCTGTCAGGTGTGGCTTTTGCGCCGCGAAAAATCCACGAAGACCAGCTTATCGCATGCGCCTTCTGATTGTCTCCTTGCTGGCTTGCAGGTTCAGTGCAGTTTTAATCTCGCCGGCGCATTGAAAAGGATAGGCGACTGCTGCAGCGACACTGGGAAGGTCGCATTCTTCCGACGTGTATCTGTGTCTTCCGGATCGTGGTGCATCTGTTAGTCGGCCGTCTTCATCCCTGTATGCCTGGATAATGCGGTTGACCGTGCTTAAAGGGACACTAAAGAGCAAAACGATTTTTCTCGCATTAGTAAAGTAGTCTTCGACGATACCAAAAAGACAACGCTTGCCGCGAGAAGACGTTTAATAAGCGAGAAAACGCGCAAAAAGGAAATACAGGTGGCGACGCCACCTTGGAATTTCCCGCACCATTTGCCGTGACTCACATATTTTTGACGGCGCCAGGTTAGGCATGCGTAGTTCCTAGTAGGTTAAATCGAAGTACATTGTCCTCTGAGGGGGGGCAGAGACTTGACATAACGATTTTGTGGAAATTTCGTCGAGCCAGTGGCGCTAAAATACGTTAAATGATCTTTGAAGTCTTTCACGTCACGAATTACAAAGTTCGGCGCGAAATTTAAAAATGAAATTTTGAATTTGGTTTTCTCCTCTAATAATAAACCTATGGTGGTGAAATAAACTACACAAGAGTTCTCCGACCGCACTTTATCAATCTAAATCAATTCATTGTTTCTCTTTATTGTTCCTTCCCTGTGAGGTGGCATATCTCGCGCTGTGATTTCTCTTGTAACCAGAGCTCAATTATTCTTCGCACATCGACCAGTACTCTTTTCCGCATGCTGCCTCGATAGGAAAAAGATGAACTTCGTGTCACTGGCATGGTTCGAATATATTCGTATCTCTATCAATCTGGCCACCTATAGTTCACGGTTGCATCAGATGAAACCACCGTCCTTTGCGAGCGCTCGTCACAGTCGCCTACCGGAAATAATCTGATCAAATAATAAATATAAAGCAAAGTAGCAAAATAAAAGCGTCATCCAAGCACACGAACACGCACGCGCGACGGCTCCTGCTCCAACGCGCGTGCACGCGCACACGCAGCTTGTCACTGACACCACCCACCCAGCGCCCTTTATCAAAACGCTAAGGGACACATAGGGCACCGTTTTGCAGCAACACAACGCGAATCTAGGTGCAATACGGAGCAACGTTTGCTTGCTAGGGAGACCGCGCACGCGCACACCATAGTACTACTCTTCTGCGTGCGTACTCCGTCGGCGCGCTGCTGCGTGTCCGGCGTTCCGAATTATTCTTAGAGCGCCTGTACAATATCTACTGTTGTTTAGCAGATATCCAACGCTTTATGTGGACGAACTGACGTTGACGCCTAGTGGCACATCTCCGTAGCGGCCACTAACGCCCATGATCATGATTTACCCTTCGCGGTAGCTGAAGTTCTTAACATATACGTGGACACCGCATGCTGTCACGTGGTCGTGACGCCCACGAAGACAGTAGTCTGCTCGTTCAAGATGAAACACTTTATTTGCCGAACGTGTGGCAGGGAAATGAAAACCAAACTAGAGCAATACACGCTGTACAGTGATAGCGGCGAACAGGGCGTCGGCCGTCGATAAAACTGCTCATGGCTGGGACGCGCCGTCTTTTATACACCACGCATCGAACTTTCCAGTCTTATGACTGGTGATCACGCAAGCTCTGGAATAATCTTGACCATTCGCGTGATGTGCGCAATCTTAGCAAAATGATCTACTACAATCTCAAACTTTCCCACACATTCTGGCGCGGCTTGGGCAAGGCAGCAGTAACACGTGCAAGGGGCGTAAACAGAAATATAGGAGCGCGTGTGGCATTGCCCCCCTCTGAAAAGGCATCGTTCCGATGCCTAAACAGAAGATGGAAGTGGATACAGAAATGAAGTGCAATAATAAATCAAGAAGTACAGTTCCTAGGTTCGCTAACGCGAGTAATATGGCTTGAGGCGCACGACAAGGACAACTTCAGGTCGCACACGGCGCCGCTGAGAGTTCGTAATGCCGTCAGGGACAACCTCGTATTCGAGTGCGCCGAGGCGTCGAAGTACCCTGTACCTACGTTCCGAAGTATCGTCGAAAAGCTTCTCACCGAGTCTCCGTCGGCGCATCGGTGTCCATACCCATACACGGTCACCGGGTTGGTATTCTATGTGGCGTCGTCGACGGTTGTAGCGGAAGCTGTCAGTCGTCTGCTGGTTCTTGATCCGTAGGCGGGCGAGCTGTCCTGCTTCTTCGGCGCGCTGCAGGTAGCTGGTCACGTTGATGTATTCCTCGTCGGTCACGTTTGCTAACATGGCGTCGTGCTTCTTTGCCGGGCTCCGTCCTTACACCAACTTGTATGGCGTCATCTGCATCGTTTCTTGTACGGCCGTGTTGTACGCGAATGTCACGTACGGAAGGATGGCGCCCCACGTCTTGTGTTCGACGTCGACGTACATGACCAGCATACCGGCGATAGTCTTGTTTAGACGCTCGGTCAGGCCGTTGGTCTGTGGGTGGTACGCGGTGGTCCGTCGGTAGCTTGTGTGGCTGTATTCCAAGATCGCCTTAGTTAGGTCAGCAGTAAAGGCCGTACTTCTATCGGTGATAAGTACCTCTGGGGCGCCATGACGAAAGACGATGTTCTCCATGACAAACTTTGCTACCTCGGCGGCGCTGCCATTGGATAGGGCCCTTGTTTCTGCATAGCGCGTGAGGTAGTCAGTTGCTACGACGATCCATTTATTTCCGTAAGTCGACGTTGAGAACGGCCCAGCAGGTCCATCGCGATTTTCTGGAATGGTCGGCGAGGAGGTTCGATTGGCTGAAGAAAGCCTGCTAGTCTTGTCGGCGGTGTGTTGCGTCGCTGACAGTCTCGGCATGTCCTTACGTAGCGAGCGACCTCGGCGGCAAGGCGTGGCCAATTGTACCTTTCCTGTATTCTTGCGAGCGTGCGGGAAACACCGAGGTGTCAGGCCATCGGATCATCGTGTAAGGCCTGCAGGACTTCTGGTCATAATGCTGAGGGCACCACTAGAAGGTAGTTAGCTCGAAGTGGCGAAAATTTCTTCAGAAGAACGCCATCTCGCAAGAGATACGACGCCATTCCTCGCTTGAATACCTTGGGAACAACAGCGGTCCTGCCCTCGAGGTATTCCACAAGGCCCCTGAGTTCTGGGTCCGCTCCCTGACGTTCGGCACAGTCGTGGGCACTTAGGGTTCCCAAGAAACAGTCATCCTCCATGTTTTCCTGCGGCGGTGGGTCGACGGGGGAGCGAGACAAGCAGTCAGCGTCGGAGTGTTTTCTTTCCGACTTGTAAACGACGGTCATCTCAAATTCTTTAAGTCTTAGGCTTCACCGTGCGAGGCGACCTGAAGTGTCTTTCAAGTTAGCTAGCCAACACAAGGGGTGGTGGTCGCTCACAACTTTGAAGGGTCTACCGTAGATGCACCGGCGAAACACGGATTCAGCCCAGATGATGGCAAGGCGCTCCTTTTCTGTTGTGGAATAGTTGGCTTCCGCCTTGGACAGCGACCGGCCAGCACAGCTGATAACCCTTTTCAGTCCGGCAGTCCTCTGCACAAGGACGGAGCCGAGTCCTACCGTGCTTGCGTCGGTGTGGATTTCCGTATCAGCCTATTCGTCGAAATGCGCGAGTATTGGAGGCGCCTACAGGCGTCGTTTCAGTTCTTGAAATGTCTCAACTTGCGCCGTTCCCCACTTGAATTCCACGTCGGTCTTCATCAGGTGAGTTAGTGGCTCGGCGATCCATGAAAATGCCTTTACGGAGCGTCTGTAATATGCGCACAAGCCGAGAAATCAGCGTACGACCTTCTTGTTGGTGGGCGGCGGGAAGGCAGTGATGGCAGCTGTTTTTCGCGGGTCTGGGCGAACACCATCCCTGCTGTACACGTGACCCAAAAACAAGAGCTCCTCGTACGCGAAGTGGCACTTTTCAGGCTTCAAGAAGAGCCCGGAGGTCTTGATCGCTTGAAGTACACAAGGCACGTCTGCCAAATACACAAGGCACGTCTGCCACTTCAATCCGGCCAGCACGGTGTCCATAACACGTTGGAAAGTCGCATGTGCCGAACAAAGACTGAAGGGCATGACCTTGAACTCGAACAGGCCGTCCGCTGTTATAAAGACAGTCTTTTCTCGGTCTCTGTCGGCGAATTCGATTTGCCAGCAGCCGGTCTTGATGTCCATCGACGAAAATACTTCGCGTTGTGGAGTCGATCCAGGGCGTCGTCTATCCGTGGAAGAGGATACACGTCCTTCTTTGTGATTTTGTTCGGGCGATGATAATCTACGCAGAAACGTAGCGTTCCATCCTTCTTCCTCACTAACACTACGGGAGACGCCCACGGACTCTTGCGCGGCTGAATGATGTCGTCGAGTAGCATTTCGTCGACTTCTTTCTTAACATGTTCGAAACAGGCGGCGCAACCAACTCATAACCAATTCCAACTTGCCCAGGCATCAATTCTTTTGCAGTTGTTTCTTAACAGCCTCCCGTTCCCGCATCGCAACCCGGTAGGGACTCTCACAGAGTGGTCGAGCATTTTCGTCTGTTATAATACGGTGCTTAGCAAGGGGCATTTGTCGGACCCGCGATGACGACAAGAAACAGTCCTTGTATTCCTGCAGAAGGCATCGAAGCTGTTACTGTTGGCGAGCCGGATGACTTGGGTTTACGTCGAAGGGTGGCTCAGGTATTGGTGGAGCCGTCGTAGCTTCGACAGAATCTGAAAAGGCAAACATATCACTGACGGCCAAGATTTCTTGGATGTATGCAATTGTCGTGCCCCTGCTCAGGTGTCTGTATTCTTGGCTGAAGTTCGTTAGCATCACGCTTCTTTTTCCTTCATGCAACCGAGCAATGCCCCTTGCTACGCAAATGTCACGGTCTAGCAGGAAACGCTGATCGCTCTCGATGACACCTTTGATGTCTTCAGCGTTTTCGGTGCTGACAGGAATTATGATGCTGGAGCGAGACAGGATGGTAACTTGATCCTCGAGCACGTTCAGGGCATGTTGACATGGATTCGTATCAGGCGGTGTCGTTTTGTCCGACGATAGGGTTATCGACTTGGTCATTAAGTGGATGACGGCGCCGTGATGATTTAAGAAGTGCATGCCAAGTATGACGTGCCTGGAGCAGTGTTGCAAGATTACGAAACTCGCAGTATACGCGCAGTTATGGAATGTGACTCTTGGTGGGCAGACTCCAGACGGCGTAATTAGATGGCCTCCAGCGGTACGGATTTCGGGGCATTCCCAAGCAGTCTTAACTTTCTTCAACTTCGTGGCGAAGGACCCACTGATGACGCAATAGTCGGCTCCAGTATCGACGAGAGCGGTGACGTTGTGGCCATCGATGGGAACGTCGGGGTCGCTAGTTCGTCGTATTGCGTTGCGGTTGCATCGCGGCGGCGGGTCACGGCTGCGTCGGTTTGTTCCGCTGCTTCCAGGTTGCGTCATCGGGTCTTATTCGGTCCGCGAGATGTCGTCGTCAGGTGGCTCTCTGGTTCGCGTCGTGTTCTGAAGGTTTCTTCGCGGCATCGCCGTCGTCCGCGGAGGATCTTCGGTAGTTCGTCGTACAGCAACCGCACCTCCATCGGTTGCTGCCCTTAGTTTTCCGGATACGGGCTAGGCGACCGGCCCCGGTTTGGGCCAGTGTACTTCCGGCGGTGCGGTGGCATGTAGCGGCCGGGCGACGGGGAGCGGGAAGGTCGTCGTTCTTGCCACTGTGTTCCGATGAGGTAGTCGTCAATGTCGCGAGGCCGTTCACCTGGCTGCTGGCGCGGCGCGTTGACGGCGAATCCGTGTAGCCCCATCTGTCGGTACTGGCAGCGGCGGTACGTGTGGCCGGCCTCCGCGCAGTTGTAGCAGAGCGGGCGGTTGTCTGGGACGCGCCAAACGTCGGTTTCCCTCGGCGTGTATTGCTGGCCGCCTGGCGGGTAGTATGACGTCGGTGGTGGCGGCGGTGATGCCTGGCCGCGGAACTGAAGCGGCGGCGCGGCATCTTGACGTGGACGAGGAGCGGGGGCGTTGCGTCGGGCTGCAGCAGCGTAGCTCATTGCTTGCTGCTGCGGCTGCGCTGACTCGGGGATGCCCAGCGACTGCTGGATTTCCTCTCGGACGATGTCTGTGATCGAGGCATCTTGAAGCTGGCACGACGCGAACATTCGACGAATTTCTTCGCGAACTACGGCCCTTAAGGTCTCGCGCAGATCGTCGGAGCAGAGTGACTGAATATCTGCGTAGCCTGGCGTCGAGCGGCGATTGAATTGCCATGTGCGCATTTCCAGCATCTTTTCAATTGTCGTTGCTTCCGAGAGAAATTCCTGAACGGTCTTCGGTGGGTTTCTAATCAGCCCAGCAAAGAGCTCCTGCGCGTTACTCCTCGCATGAGGAAGCGGACTTTCTTCGCCTGAGGCATGCCAGGGTCTGCGTGACGGAAAATACGGGTCATTTCTTCCGTGAAAAGCTTGACGTCTTCGTTGGGGAGCTGGACGTGAGTTTTAATCAGAGCTTCGGCCCTTTCTTTGCGGACGATGTTAGTGATTGTAGTCAAGAACTTGGTTCGGAAAATGTCCCATGATGTTAGAGTGGCCTCTTGGTTCTCGAACCACGTCCTAGCGGCGTCTTCTAAGGCGAAGTAGGCATGGCGCAGCTTTTCTTTATTGCTGCAATGGTTAAAGACGGCGAACCGGTCGTATGTTTCCAGCCAGCTTTCAGGGTCCTCGCTCGATGAGCCACGGAATATCGGCGGCTCCCTGGGCTGCAGAAGCAGGAGTGGTGGAGCCTGCATAGGTGGTCGAGGTCGGGGTCTTGGTCCGCCGGGTCTTTTCAAATAAAGGCCCGTACCCGGGCCGTAGACCTTGTTGTCTTCGGCTTGCTCGCTGCTCAGGGTTGCCTTCGATGTCTTCCTCGCGACTTGGGCAGCGTTTACGGCTTGTCGGGGGCGTCCGGTACATGAAAGAAACAGCACCTCCACCAGATATCACGTGGTCGTGACGTCGACGAAGATGGCAGGCGACGTGCTCAAGAGTAAACTCTTTATTTGGCCGCACTTGTGGCCGAGAAACAGAAAGTTAATTTACAGCAATACACGAAGTATGCACTGATAGCGGCGAACAGAGCGTCGACCGTCGATCAACTGACAAGTGCTCCAGTGCGTCGGCTTTTATACATACGCTATCGAACTTTCCAGCGATATCGCTGGTTGTTGCGCAATCTCTAGAATAAGCTCGAGTGTTTGCGTCTTGCGCGCAGTCTCAACAAAATCATCTACAGTAATCGGGAAGCTTCTCGAACAATGAGGCGCGGTTTGCACTGAGCGTTGCTGACAACTTTTGTGGGCGAAAGCCGAATACAGCAAAAGTTATAATAAAAAATTACACCATTTCCCGCTAAAGGGGACCATGAGGCGATGCGAAGCCGGAGCACTTGCACGATCGCGTTCCGTTGGCGTTCTTTGGGCATGCTACCGACTTGGCGTCGTGGAACGCGAAGAGGAACGCTACGCGCGTCTTGTCTTCCCTCTAGCCTGGCCGTTAATTCTCACAGGGCGAGCGGGGAACGCAGTCGGCAGGCGTGTGAGAGGGGCGGCAGCGTAGGAGAGGAGAGAGAGGGGGAGGGGCCGCGCATGCGCTGGTGCTCATCGTGGCGTTGCGCAGGAGAGAATTACGGCATGTCTAGCCCGCGTTTCAGAAAAAGAGTGGAAAGGATGAGGGGAGAGGGTGAGTGGAGAGGGTATGCGCATGCGCAGTAAGGGTGGTCACGCCGCACACCACCACCACCACCACCGGATTGAACTCCGCCATAAGATACTTCGCATGTAAAAGCACACGTGGCAATATGTATATATGTTTGATCCAGCTTCCAATAAATCATTGCTGAATGTTAACGCTTGTGTGCGTACGTTACACCCTGTCTCGTCCTCACCATTTTAGTTCGGCGCTTTACAATATGAATATGTCACACCAACAAGGCCAAATGTCTACCCTTGTCAAGCTTTCATACATTTTAGTGCTTCTGCGACATACGTCTTCACAGCATTTGTTAAACTGCTGTATATTTGTAGCTGAGTCCGCTAGTTTAAAAACAAGTAGTAGAGAAACCTCTGTCACTCATGTTGGTGAAATGAAAGAGCTCTCAATGTTAACTCTCCTAGTATTGGCTCCAATCGCAGTGACTGGCGCCTCTGCGTCAATGTTTCTTGCATTAATGTTCGGGACTGCTGAGCGCTCTCCCTTAGCATAGCCTATCATATTCAACATCGTGAATCATCTTTCCCAAGCTAGAAGTACATTGGTATAAATGTGTTTTGAAGTTGCTTACCATCTTAGAATAAATATAAGGTCCGCCCACAAATATGTGTTTTACCTGACCTTCATATTGCCACGTGCGTGCTATGAGAAAGACGAAGACGACAGCGCAAAGGCTCATACGCGTTATACAGGAGCTAGAAAGAACAAAGAAGAACTCGCTGGCGCGCGGTATTAAAAAGACCGACCTGCTGTTCTTCTCTCGATCTTGGCGTTACAACCTCTCTCTTGACGTCGCGACACTGGTGGAGGTGCTGGAGCCTGCAACCTGATGCAGGAAAGCCTTATTCGGACACCTACCCCCAGTCCGGAGACTCAGCCTCTCGTCACGACTCCAGTACACCGATTCAGCCGGCGCCTCCTACGCCTAAGTCCGGAGTTCTCGACTGCTCCTCCTCTTCCCAGCTTGGCCGCTCCTACAACATCAGCGGATCTCCTTCCTTCCCAGGTGACTCTTGAGCATCCTCACGTGCCTGAAATCTTCCGTGGGGAAGCGTATGAGGATGTCGATGACTGGCTGGAACAGTTCGGACGGGCCGCTGTGGTGAATCGCTGGAGCGAACAACAGAAGCTTGGCCGTGCCTATTTCGCGATGGAAAATAGCGCTCGCACATGGTACGAGAACCGGGAGCCTACTTTCCAAACTTGGGCCAATATCCGCCACAAGCTCCTCGAGACGTTCCAGAGCTCGGATCGCCGGGATCACGCACAGCAACTGATCGAAGCCCGCGTGCAAAAACCCAACGAAACCTTTGCCATGTTCGCAGAGGACATGACGCGTCTGTTTCGCCGAGCTGACCCTGACATGCCCGAGTCGAAGAAGGTGTGTCATCTGATGCGGGGCGTCAAGGAACCGCTGTTCGCGGGCCTTGTACAAAATCCGCTGAGAACAGTCGACGAATTTATAAAGGAGGCGACTGTTATTGAGCGGGCACTGCAGCAGCGATGCCGCCGCTTTGACCGCCTGCCCAACCACACGCCAATAAGTGCTGCGGCTCAGAACGCTGCCGTTGGCGAAAGTTCCCTGTGACAAATGATCCGGGAAATACTGCGTGAGGAGCTTCGGGCCCTCGGCGTTCCTTCTACCGAGCCGCCAGTTGCTTCTGTCGCTGAAATCGTGCGCCAGGAGTTGCGGCAAGCCTTTACATCGCCCGCGCCATGTCCTGAGCCGCGCCCGTTCAGCTATGCTGATGTGGTCCGTCGTCCTCCACCTTCACCTGAGGCAGCGCCCTTCCAGCCACCGCCCGCTCTCGTGCCTTGGTGGCAACGGGATTCTGCGAGACGACCACCAGTTCGCAGTACCGACTTGTGGCGCACGGCTGACCGTCGACCCCTTTGCTTC
Source organism: Rhipicephalus sanguineus (assembly GCF_013339695.2). Lineage (NCBI taxonomy): Eukaryota > Metazoa > Arthropoda > Arachnida > Ixodida > Ixodidae > Rhipicephalus > Rhipicephalus sanguineus. Next base: position 115,087,900 of record NC_051185.1, read on the forward strand.
CACTGCGGGGAACCAGGCCACATTTCCCGCTACTGCCGTCATCGAGATGCTGGATTTGGCAACTTTTCACGTCCAGCTTCTTTTCGCTTTGAAGACCGTCGAGCCCACGATGGTGACCGCTCGTCGACCAGCCATGTACCTTCACCAAGTCGTCGTTGGCAATCTCTGTCACCTGTGCGCCACATTTCCCCGAACCGCCAGAGCTACGCTGACGTTATGAGAGGCCGTTCCCCGAGCCCACGCCGGGGAAACTAACTGCTGCGACCTCCGGGGGCAAGGTTGCCAATCGTCGAGACGCCGAAAAGTCCCCCCTACCGCCGCAAGAAGACGATATGACGACGACGACGAATACTAATGCCGGCGACGTCGTACGGGCCGATCTCAGTGTTCTCATAGACGCACACCACGTGACAGCACTGGTTGACACAGGCGCTGACTTCTCGATTATGCGGCAAGAGCTCGCCAACCGCCTTCGGAAGGTCAAGACGCCGTGGACAGGGCCGCACATAAGAAGTGCTGGGGGTCAGCTAATGACTCCAACGGGTAAATGCACCGCTGGGCTCGTAATCGGCGATTCCAGCTTCGTCGCCACTTTTGTCCTTCTACCAGAATGCTGTAAAGAGCTCATTTTGGATATGGATTTTCTGCGAGAGTACGACGCTGTCATCAACATTCCGGACCGTATGGTGACGTTTTCCGCACATCCGTATGTCGACACCACCACGACCACCACTGACGACCGACACGTGCGTTTGCGAGTATCCGACGATGTGACGCTCCCGCCGAGATCCTGCTGCCTTGTGTCCGTATCATGTGAGCAGCCGTGTCATAAGGATGTGATAGCGGAGCAAATAGCTACGCTATTGCTTACGCAAGGTGTTTCGGTCGCGAGAGGCGTTCTGGCACTAGCTGGTGGGCAGGCAGAAGTACTCCTCACCAACTTCAGCAACGAGCGGCGTCACACGCAGAAGGGTACCGCGATTGCCTACTACGACGACATCGACCAAACGAGGGATTGTTTCGCTTTGCAGCCTCACGACGCGACCACGCCTGCCTCGACGCCTTTGTCTGCCGACGTCAGCTCTACTCTGTCACCCTCTGATAGGCAGCGCCTACTGGAACTGATACACCAGTTCGAAAATTGTTTTTCGTGCAGATCGAAGGTCAGGCAAACACCATTGAACGAGCACCGAATCGTTGTTGAAGATAACACGAGACCGATCCGACAAAAACCCTTCAGTGTGGCTCCGAAAGAACGCGAGGAGATTCAAAAGCAAGTACACAAGATGCTCCAGGATGACGTCATACAGCCTTCAAAAAGTCCTTGGGCATCCCCCGTGGTATTGGTTAAAAAGAAAGACGGCAGCTTGCGCTTCTGTATAGATTACCGCAAGTTAAACCAAGTCACGAAGAAAGACGTCTACCCACTGCCACGCATAGACGATTCTCTGGATAGACTGCGGCATGCACGCTATTTCTCATCAATGGACCTACGAAGCGGCTATTAGCAGATAGAGGTCGACGAGCGCGATCGTGAGAAAACTGCCTTCGTGACGCCCGACGGTCTTTATGAATTTAAAGTCCTTCCATTCGGGTTATGCTCAGCGCCAGCCACTTTTCAGCGTTTGATAGATACCGTGCTATCAGGCTTGAAATGGCAAACATGCTTGGTATATCTAGACGACGTTATTGTCTTTTCAGCTACATTTGAAGAACATCTAAGCCGGTTATTCACAGTTCTCCAAGCTATACGTTCGGCTGGCCTGACGTTAAAACCAGAAAAATGTCATTTTGGCTTCAGTGAGCTTTCCTTCCTCGGCCACGTCGTAAGTCACGAGGGTGTTCGACCTGACCCAGCCAAAATACACGCTGTTGCAAACTTTCCTGCACCACACGACAAAAAAAGCAGTGAGGCGCTTCTTAGGACTATGTGCCTATTACCGACGATTCATCGCGGACTTTTCGTCTATTCCGGCACCTTTGACACGACTCACACGAGAGGATGCTCCTTTTCTTTGGGGAGAAAAGGAACAAATGGCATTTACCGACTTACGTCAACGCCTCCAAACGCCTCCAGTTCTTGCGCACTTTGGCCAGGAAGCGCCAACAGTACTGCACACCGACGCCAGCAATGTAGGGCTGGGCGCCGTACTGGTACAGTGGCAAGACTGCACTGAAAAAGTGATAGCCTATGCCAGCAGAGCTCTCTCTCGCACCGAGGAGAACTACTCGACTACCGAGAAGGAATGTCTCACTGTGGTGTGGGCAGTTATCAAATTTCGTCCATATTTGTACGGGCGCTCATTCAAGGTCGTCAGCGATCACCATTCGCTCTGCTGGCTCACTAACCTGAAAGACCCAGCTGGCCGTTTGGCGCGCTGGAGCCTTCGGCTTCAAGAATTTGATATGAGCATAACTTATAAATCCGGAAAGAGACATACTGACGCCGACTGCCTCTCGCGGTCGCCCGTTGTGCCTGCCGCTATTGATGACGAATCCATGGACGCCGCATTCTTGGGAGTCGTCATCACGGCCACTATTTCACAAGAGCAGCGCGGCGACCTAGAGCTGCTTCCGCTCATCGATTTCTTGGAAGGACGACGTAAAGACGTGCCGCGAATTTTTGCCAGAGGACTGGCGTCTTTTTGTTTACGGAACGACGTTCTCTACAAGAACTTTTCTCCAACCGGCAGCGCGTACTTGCTCGTCGTGCCTTCATCACTGCGAAAAGAAATTTTAGAAGGCTGCCATGACGAGCCCACTTCCGGTCACCTAGGCTACACCCGAACGTTGTCCCGACTGCGACGAAAATACTACTGGCCCAAACTACCTGCTCTGTAAAACATCACGTCCAGACTGGTGCTGACTGCCAAAGACGCAAAGCGGCCCCCGGTAAACCAGCGGGCCTATTACATTCTGTAGAAGTACCAGCACGGCCATTCGCCTAAATTGGAATGGATTTCCTGGGCCCATTTCCAACTTCTACTGCAGGGAACCGATGGATCATTGTCGCCAGTGATTACCTCTCTCGCTACGCGGAGACTAAAGCTATGCAGAGGGGCACAGCAGCAGAAGCGGCTCATTTCTTCATCGAAAACGTCGTGCTTCGGCACGGCGCCCCAACAGTGGTCATCACGGACAGAGGAACTGCCTTCACGGCGGAACTTTTGGAGCCGGTTCTCAGGCTCAGTGGTACAGCTCACCGGAGAACAACTGCGTACCATCCCCAAACAAACGGACTAACGGAGCGCCTTAATAAGACCCTCGCAGACATGCTCTCCATGTACATCGACACGGAACATAAAACCTGGGACGAAATCTTGCCTTACGTGACCTTCGCCTATAATACAGCTCGACAGGAAACTACTGGAATGACACCGTTCAGTTTAATCCATGGTCCCGAGGTCACGACAACGTTGGACGCTATGCTGCCGCACGAGGGTGACGACATTGATACCGATGCCGAAGAATTTACTCAGCGCGCCGAGGAAGCCAGACAGCTCGCCCGCCTACGCATTGGTCATCAGCAACATAAAGATGCGAAACGGTACGACCTGCGACACAGATTCGTTACCTACACACCAGGCGACAAGGTATCGGTCTGGACCCCAATACGTCGACGCGGACTTTCTGAAAAACTGCTGAGACGATACTTTGGTCCATACAGAGTCATCCGATGCTTGAACGACGTGGACAACGAGGTCGTTCCCGACAGTGATCGCTGTTCCAGTCGCCGGAAGCATTCACCTGAAGTCGTGCATGTCGTGCGGATGAAACCGTACCTGTCCAGCTAACTATGGTTGGGTTCCAGTGCATATGTGCGCGCTTTTCTAAGCAGAACGCCTAGGCTGTGCATCGGGACGATGCCTCTTTCGGAGGGAGGCAAATGCCACGTGCGTGCTATGAGAAAGACGAAGACGACAGCGCAAAGGCTCATACGCGTTATACAGGAGCCAGAAAGAACATAGAAGAACTCGCCGGCGCGCGGTAATAAAAAGACCGACCTGCTGTTCTTCTCTCGATCTTGGCGTTACGACCTCTCTCTTGACGTCGCGACAATATATACAAGAGAGTAGTGCCAGCTGGTTTCCGTTCGGAACGAAAATGCTTTCTCTTTATTAAACTAAATATTTTTCGTCGTTTTTAAATAGAATATTAGTTCTGACTGGGTAATCATCTCAGGATGTCTACAAAAAGATGACTTATCCCTCTGTCCTAGGAATATCTATAACATGAAAGTGAAACGTGTCGGCGCAGAAGTACTTGATTGTTTATAGTTCATTGGTATATCAGAGCTTGTACATGTCTACTGTTGTTTCGAAGATATAGCACCGCTTGACCTGGATGCACTCACGTTGACGCTTAGTGGCACATCTCCGTACTGACGACTAACGCCCATCATCATGATTTAACCCTTGCGGTCGCTGAAGTTTCAAGATACGCCAAGCATACGGTGATTCCCACGCAAAGATGAAATCAACAAGCACATATTAACCCTTTGCGGTCCAAAACCTTTACCCACTTTCCGGCTCTAGCGGTCCGAAACTATTTCGCCAGTTTCTGGCGCCGCGAATAAAAACACAAGCTGTGGAAGAGAAACGCACAGGATATTTATTTTTGCTCCTGCATTCTGCAGGCAACTCTTTTAGTGATATTTGGGCAACGTATGATACCGCTCAAAGCATTCCCCTGTGTGCAGGCCAGGGTTATTACTGCAGGTTTCCACCGCCGCCGTCGTCGTCTTCGTCACTCACTTCTGTCGAATCACTGTCATCACTGTCTGGTGGAGGCACGTAATTCTCTTCCTCACTAAAGTCATCCTCGCTTTCGCTAAAAGCACCGCCGTAAAACGCACGCGGTGAAAACGTGGCCATGCTTCTCAGCGAACCGCGCGCGCGAGTGGGTACGCTCTAGGCCCCGTGCTGATCATAGTGCTGCACCCTACTGTCAAAAAAGTAAAACCTCAACAAACAAAGCTCACTTATTCCTCAAGAGATGGCCCTTCATGTATACAAAAAATGCGCGCGACTCGCGGTGAGAAAACAGCAAAATTTAAACCACGAACACCCTTGTCGGGCGGGGCCCGACAGCGGACCGCTACGGCCGTGTTGCGTTGTCGGGCGCTGCCCGACAACGGACCGCAAAGGGTTAAACACGGATACTCGATATGACTCCTTCAAAGCGTCGTGAAACGCAAAGAGAAACGCGACGAGCGTCGTGCCTTCCCTGAAGCATGGCCGTTAACTCTTACAGGGCGAGCGGGGAACGCGTCGCGACAGCCAGGCCAGCATCGGAGAGCAATTTTTAAAGACGATAGTTTTTCTTGGGATACCTAAACGGAGAAATTTTGGTCTGTCTGTCTTGCTGTTTGTCGGCACGTCACTCGATTCAGCCACTCGGTCAAAGTTGAACCACTTGCCCAAGGGCCAGGCATCTTGAACGGGTCACTAGGTTCATACTTGTGCACATTGTCGATCAAAAAGCAAACATTACGCATATCTGAGGCACAACATCACTAGGTATGCATTAGGTGGTGTGTTCGTTTAATAGAAAATGCATACATACGTAATTCTAAAGACCCTAGTTTCTTAAGCTGCGCTGAAAATGCGACTGCGAGTTAAACTTGACTTCCTCCGTGCCCTCTGAACGAGCTCATTGTTGTGTTTCGGTTTCGGTACTGTATTGCACTGTACGAATCCATGGGGCGCCGCTCTGACATTCCTGTTTTAGCCAGGCGACGTGTAAATAAAAGAGTGTGTGGAGAGTACTCGTTGAGTGCGGACGTTTCTTCTGCTTCGGCGCTTCGCGCCAAACCACGTGTTCGGGCTGGCTGGCGTCCCCGCCGGTTGTGTTGGTCACCGCCGGTATTCGCCTGCTGCTGCGCCGGGACTACCAGTCCGCAACACAGCACTCATGTTCCCGGTGTATTGCCAGATGGCGTCCATATCTCACGCAGCGCCTCTTCTATCGTCTTTAGACGACATTTGCAGCGAAGCACGCAGATACGAGGCCAATTTTTTTGATATGGGTGGATGCTATGAGCGAGGCTTGGGCTAAAGCCGCCCCCTCGCTGTGTGAGAAAGCGTTGAAGACCTTACACTTCTCCTATTGGAAACACGCCGAATGGGATGGTCGTAGCAACGGCGAGTTGTAACAGGTAATGGCGGAGGCAGCGAAGCTTTTTTTCCGCCCTGGTAGAACACATTGCACCACCCCGTTACAAAGGGGACGCTCATGGCATCCATCCAAGAGGATAGTGTGAAAGATAAAACACGCGTTCATGTAGGAAACACTGCGGCGTTGCTTAAACGGATACCATAGGAAACTTCTTCCGGGGAAATTATCTTAAATCTCTTTGCTAACATCCGATACCAATAAAACCTCCGATTTCAATCACAGAACGGCACTCACGGATATTTCAGCTGATATCATTATTCATTTGCGGATTTCGTGCACCATACCATGATTATTCTAACCTCAGCATTCCTTTTCTTCAATTACGGCAGCGTTTAGTTGAGCTTTCATTCGCGCATTGTCGTTTTTGGTGTTTGATTTTCATCTCCCCCGCTATCTCCCGCACTGAACACCGTACGTTAGCGAGTCTTCTGTATTGGTATGAAGGGAGTTAGCCTTTTAGGTGTTATCATTATGATAAAAACAGTCTAAGATTTATATTCCAAGTCGTATTATATAGTTTAGTGCGTGTTTCACTGATCTCATCACGTGGTTTCCTAAAATGGTGTTTACTTAAGGTCTAGACTTGCAGTTTGCATAGCTGGATCCATGCACACGTGTACATCGCTTTCCTTCCCCATCTAGCCTACCACGTTCAACAAGAAGTGCTCGAGTGCGATAGTGAGTACAGGAAAAGAAAAGTTATCCGCTCCATATGCTACTCAACATGTTTAAAGAACATGTTTAAAGATTTTGCGGAGCCCTCCACTGCGGTGGCCCTCCTAATCATATCGTGGTTCTAGGACGCAACAACCGAGCAAATATTACTATAAGCTTCAATACAATTTCCTTTCTGCTACCATAAATGCAATGCCAGTTGCTCTGACGTAGTAGCGGTTGAAATGCTCGGGATCGTTTGGACGAGCTCAGCTCACGGCGGCCGCATTTCCCATAAGGGGGAAATTCAACAAGCGACCGTGCGCTTAGTTTTACGTGCGCGTTAAAGAACGCCAGGTGGTCGAAACCAGTCCGGTCTCCCCTACAACGACGTGCGTTATAATCTTGTCCTGCTCTGGCAACGTAAAGGGCTTTTCACATCAAGCAAAACACAGCGATTTTCAGGCTACCAATGCGTTCGCAGCAGAAAAACGGCTGATCGCTCGTGCCACAGCGGCCAGATACGAACATAGTGGAAATTTCTCGCTTTCTTCGGAGCCACGGAGCGAATTTTTGGTGGGGAGTCGTTGAAATTACCATGCACTTTCCTATAGATACACTAGAGGGAACTCTGGCGCTATTGTCTATGGGAGCTGCAACGCATGGCGCTTCAGCCACCATGGGAATGATGTGTAGTACACGGATTTGTCTAAACTTCGTTCTTCCGGCTCCGTTTGGCTCCGCATCGCCTGCATCCACTTTGTCGCAATATGAAGTACACCAAAAATCTGCAGTTACACTTCGCCACTTTAACCTTTACAGGCTTACCATTTCAAATCTGGTCACGAAGTTCACAACGGTCCATTCTTTTATACGAAACGATCGCGAGCACACTGCAATAAACAAAACAACAAATGCCTTCGAAGCTGTAAGCACTAACATTAGGAAAATCCGTGTACTAGCCATCATTCTTGTGGTGCCTCAACGATCGCAGCGCCAGAGAACACTCTAGGTAATTGTAGGAAACTCTAGGAAATTACTCCGAGCCTGCCGAGCCGTCATAACTGCGCCGACGTGCTTGTTTTGGTTATGTCCCCTGTTGCGCACTTCGAAGTGAATATTGATTGGAAAACATTCTTAAATTAGAAAACACGCGTGCACTTCACAAAACCTAACAATATCGTAACCAACAGGTTTTGCATTACATTTGAACAATTATGCAGTGCCTACGAACAAGAACGGCAGCAAGCAACCTTGCTTGCCGCGCCAGGAGCAGAACAAAAAATCGTAGCCGCGTGAAGTGAAACCGCCATTAGCGGTGGTTGCGAACAGTACACGAACGCAACGCTTCTGTTCGCTTCAATCGCAGCATCTGAAACAATCTTTCAGACATCAGCTAATACTATTATTAAATCATTAACCTTTATCTGCGGATCTCCGCTCTCGACGAACAAACCTGGGCGACCCGGCACGCCCTTGAGGTGGCGTCGAGGCAAGCCCTTGACATTCATTCATGGGAGGCCTAGGCCCGGCCTGCTAAACCTGCTGGTTTCTGCTAATAAAGTTTATTTCTCCTCCTCCTTCTAAACATAAGCCGCATTGCTTCTCAAGCTGAGACTTGAGTGTTTCGTCGGCTTGCCGTAGTCCGCCCGTGCAATACATTGTACGCTGAATTGTTGATCATTTTACAGCGAAAGCTTTTATCAGATCACAAGAACAGTGCCGTAGATGTCCACCATCACCGCCACTGCCGGTGTCCGTAACCCCTAGCGCGCGAAATAAGAAAAAATTAAATGAGTGAAAAATGTTCAAGATCGGAAGGGATTTGAACCCGGGTACCCTGAGAAGCAGCAGAGTATTCTACGACAGAGCCAATCTTGTGCTTGAAACTCTACTGCAAAAAGAGCCTATACAGGGGTCATGTCGGGCGAGGAATCTCGTTAACATATGAAAGATAGCGCGGCAGAAGAGTAAAATAAAACCCATGCACCACACAATGCCAATTGCGCAACGTGTGTGTGGCTGAAAGCTTCCCACCCACTACAAAGTGATCAGCCATAATTCTTCATCGTCATCAGCCCCATGCAGCATCAACAAAGTGCACAGAATAACTTACAGATGCGTAGCGGGTACCTCGTTTATCCCCAGAAAGACGAATAATGGTATAGTGAGTGCTCGCCTACATCGCAAAAAGTATGATTTATGGCCTTGTGGATACCTTGCATGTGTACTTCTATTAAGTACAAGACACAAAAGTATGGCCAGCCCGACTAGCCCAGCAACGTGTACTTCTGTACTTCTATCAGCTGCCCCAAGAAAGTTAAGAGCGGCCTCTAGAAATCTCTCTTCCAGCTTTCGCTGGGATTGTGCTGCGCGTTCCACGCGTGGCTGGCGTTTCTTTCTTTTTTAATCGGAAGCATTTCTTAGCGATCCCTAGGCACTTTGAGCGTTTCTATCTATCTATCTATCTATCTATCTATCTATCTATCTATCTATCTATCTATCTATCTATCTATCTATCTATCTATCTATCTATCTATCTATCTATCTATCTATCTATTCAGCCGCCTACGTCTGCACCCTAAGAAAAAAGAGAGTCAAAAGATGGTTATGGAACCGTGACTCTCTTCGGGTGTCCATCTGACCCCTTTCGGAAGGTACAGGCAGAGAAAAAGAGTTAGCATTTTGGAAGGAGTCACTGGACCCTCCTTAAGAGCGTGTCTATTGGCTTCGGTATACGCAAGAGCCGCCGTATACGCCATACATATCGCGCGCTTAAAGTCCCTGAAAAATAACTAAAGTAGCGCCAACTGCGTCCCTTCGCCTCTGCCTCCTCCCCTAGCAGCTGCATCAGCGCCTCTAGTGTGTCCTCCGGGAAACTACGAATTTTACCTGCTGTTGTGAAACCACGTTCTTTCTGTTGTTGTACCGGTGGTTGCTGGCACTGACACAATAGGTCGGCATCCCGACGCATCCAGAACCACCGTACGAACTGACTCAAGCGCGGTCGACCACACACCGTGCAGCGATGAAGTAAACAACCGAGACGTGGACAAACAAGATGGCGTTCGCAAGACCTTCAGGAAAAACTAGTGCGCTACTGCTTAAAACAAGCGATTGCTTAGCGCCGCCGACTTTGCAGTGGCGCTGCCATCAGGAGCGAGCACTTTTGCCTACTAAAACATTATGTACCGTACAATTTTATACTGTCGGACACCACGAAAAGAAGCCACTTGCTTCAGTACGCATTGCATTGCCGTATTTATCGCTATTAGGAGCTGGCTCGCCAGGTTCTTAAGCTGGGGCGAAGTTCCGCGCCGTCATCTGCTTCCATCCATTCAAAGCGTCGTGGAACGCGAAGAGGAACGCTACGCGCGTCGTGTCTCTCCTTTAGCCTGGCCGTTAATTCTGACAGGGTGAGCGGGGAACGCGGTCTACAGCCAGGCGAGCGTCGGACAACAATATTTAGGGCCACTTTGTCGTGCGCGCATCGAGGGCAGTTTTCAAATTGAAAGAACATTAGGAGCGTTGCGCCTGCAAGTGTCGACAATGGAGAATCAGACGCTCTGAGATGTTTCTTGTACATATATTTCATCAATATGATTATAATTGTAAATTGCGTGTATAGTTCATCAAAACTGTAAAGTAGAGCAGTGCACAAGCCGGAATTCTCGGCCCGGGCCCGGCCCGTGCCCGGAGCTCGTTAAAGTTTACCCGCCCGAACCCGGCCCGGTGACTCAAAGACAGACCCGGGCCCGGCTCGAACCCGAGAAAAAATTTCACCTACCCGGCCCGGCCCGGCCCGACCGCAGATCGGGCCCGATAGGGGCCCGAGCCAATAATCTAGGTGGTGTTACTCGAACATGGAATCGACAGCGAGGCGTTTTAAGTATGAAATATCTACGCTTTGTTGGCGCATGCTTCGCTAACAATTATACTTTAACCTACGGTAATTTCTTGTAAAAAGGTGCTCACCGTGGAAACAGTTGAGCGGAGATACTGGGTACGATGAACGTTCGTTCGGCAGAGGTATAATGTACCTATTTTTTCTGCACATACAATGGGGATCACCAAGAGCGTTTTGTTGCAGATATTGTAGCAAGGAAAGTGATTTGCAGCATGCTTTCAGTTTCGATAGAGAGCGCAATAAAAACAGAGGAGACAGGGAACAGTACGCTCTCTTCTCTTTGTTGTTATTGTGCTCTCTATTGAAATTTAAAGCATGCCCTTACTACAAAGCCAATCGTGCACCCTTCTGGATATGTAGCACCTGTCTTCAACATAGCACCTTGCCACAGGAAGAGAAATAGAGGAAAAAAAGCCAAATTTATTACCTTTGTTTCAAGTACACTAACCTAGATAAAAATTATAACGATCCGTGTGCGCCACGTGTACTTCATATACGTATAAGCTAGAGCACTGCACGGGCCGCAATTTTCGGCCCGGGCCCGGAACTTGTTCAAATTTACCCGCCCGAACCCGGCCCGGTGACTCAAAGTGAGACCCGGGCCCGGCCCGAGCCCGAGAAAAAATTTCGCCTACCCGGCCCGGCCCGGCCCGACCACAGATCAGGCCCGACTGAGGCCCGACCCAGTAATCTAGGTGGTGTTGCCCGAACATGGAATCGACAGCAAGGTGTTTTAAGTGGCAAATATCTACGCTTTGTTGGCGCATGTTTCGCTAACAATTATACTTTAACATATGATAATTTCTTGTAAAAAGGGGCTCACGGTGCAAACAGTTGAGCGGACATACTGGATTCAATGAATGTTTGTTCGGCAGTGGTATACTTTACCCATTTGTTCTGCAAATACACTGGGGATCATGAAGGGCGTTTTGTAGCAGACATTGTAGCAAAGAAAGTGATTTGCAGCACGAGTTCAGTTTCGATAGGGAGCGCAATAACAACAAAGAATGGATTGATGGATGGATTGATGATGGATGATAACTCGCGATCACAAGTTCTGCCACTGCATTGCGGTGTTCCACAGGGCAGCATTTTGGGGCCTTTGCTGTTTAACATTTACATAAATGACATCGTTAACATTAATAATAATGCCATGTTTATCATATATGCAGACGACACAACCATATTTTTCTCTGGCAGTACCATTGACTATCTTATCTCTAATTGTAATAACACATTAGTTCAACTCCAACAGTGGTCATCGTTCAACTCAATGAAGATTAATGAAAATAAAACAAAGGCCGTTATATTTCGAGCCAAAAATAAGCCTATCCCTCCTCATGCAGATATAATTCTCAATTCCCTTCCAGTTGACATTGTTGACCACTTTAAGTGCCTTGGCGTTGTATTTAGTGCGCACATGTCTTGGGAATCTCACGTAAATTTGGTATTAACAAAACTAGCTAGAATAACTGGTATAGTCGGTCGACTGCGATACATTCTCTCTCCAAAACTTAAAATATTAGTTTACCATTCTCTTTTCTATTCACACATTAACTATTGCCAACTTGTCTGGGGTACAACTACATTTTCTAATTTACAAAAAATTTACATTATGCAGAAACGATATCTACGTAATGTTTACAATGCTGAGTATAATGCAACAACCACAGGCTTCTTCCACAAAACCCGTATAATAACAGCCCATAAGCTATACTATTATCGGCTGAGTTCTAGATTTAAATATGAAGTGAGAAATAATATACGTAATTTAGATACCCTAGCACATTTGGAAACAAATGAGCATTGATATAAAACAACACACAGAGAGCATTGGAATGTTGTCACACCCCGTTTGAATACTGGCATACAGCTTTTGTCTTATTCTTTACCATCGTTGCTAAACCATTTTCAGTTAATTAATTATGATTTGTTTGGTTGTTCCTTAGCAAAACTTAGATCGATGTTTGTAGAAGAAAGCTAATTTCATTTATCCTGGCGTTGTATTGTATTGTATTTTTTTTCTTTGCATTTTTTTTCTCAGGCTGTTGTGTATTACTTTTATTCTGCACTGATAATATGTTTTGACTTGTTAAGTGACTGTTTTTCCTTGCTGTTGGCCACACGCCATACATTGCGGGCTACGGACTAGTCAAGCCGCCTATAGGCAGCTTTTTTTCCGTTGTCCTCCATCTGTAAAGCACACGGTGGAAATAAAGATTTGATTTGATTTGATAAACTTTATTATGGTCCATCGCAACGCGCTCTAGCACGTTGCGGGCCGCTCCGACATCGGAACAGAAAGACCAAGTCTCTCTGCTGCGTCGCGGGACCGTTGGACTGCTCATATAGCTGTTTTTCTTGCGCGGAGCTGGTAACATCCTCCCATTAGGAAGGCGTGATGACTTCGCCGCCGCGTAACACAGAGCACCACCAGAGCATTTGTTCTAGATTGGCTTGGCAGAGTTGCACTCTATAGCCTATTGAAATTTATAGCATGCTCTAGCCACAAAGCCAATCGTGCACCCTTTTCGATATGTAGCACCTGTCTTCACCATTGTAGCACCTTGCCACAGCAAGAGAAACAGAGGGAAAAAAAACAAATTTGTGACCGTTGTTGTAAATACACTTATCTAGGTAAAGGTATGAACCCCGTGCCCCACGTGCATGCGTATAAGCAGCCGAAAGGAAGAAAAAAAGTATTTGTCATAGCATTATTTTCATATTACCACACCATTGCTAGTATATACAGTCTATAAGTTTCTTATGGCATAGTTTATAGTTTATCTCTTCACATGTTATTGTGCGAAAAGTCAAAGTATCAAGAGATTCCTGCTTTAAGCACGCCATGCGCTGTTGCGTCACATATCCTGCAGCGCTAAAGCTTCTTGCACTGCTCGCACTGGCCGCACTGGCACACCACATCTGCCTTGGTCGGCAGTCGCTGTTCTTTACTTCCACCACTGGAGCAAATCTAGGATGTCTTTGTGGACCTCTTCAGAATGACCATAGCTGTCCAGCTCATCCCTTCACTTCTCTCGTTCTCGAACGTCGTGCCACTCTTCAATGTCATCTATAAAACTCCTCTTTGAGGGCTTCTCGTTGCAGTTTTCAGCAGTGTATATTATGCACGGTTTGCACCGTGCTCGTTTTTTCTATATTTTAATGGTTTATGCCTTCCCAGCGATGTTGTACCGGTAGAAGGTGGTCATTGGACTACGCGGTTACGAGTGGCAAGAGGTGGACGAAGCGATTTCGATATATTTTCGCGGTTCGCTCGAGTTTGGTAATAAAGGCGCAACTAAGCTTCTCGAAGCTTACTCATTGGATGCATATGGTTCGAGGTAAGGGGACATCACCCGGCACCGAATCTGTCATTGTCCTTTTTCAAGCCAGATATTTCGTCAAGCGAATATACTTGACCCCACGCCTTGTTTATTGGACATATTCCTGCACATTCCAACGCTGTTGCGGCAGCATCCTGTAGCTTCAAACACGCGGCTCGCGGACCTCTCGCTCGCGGCACTCCGCCCGCACATGACTGTCTTCATCCCATTTTTTTTTCTTTTTAAGTATGTTCTTGAGATACACAGGCATGACAGATCGAAAGCATATTTTTCGTGAGGCACCCCCTGCGGTCACAGTGTGTAGATACATCACCGTGAAACAAAAGCTATATTTCAGAATCGGCGTCGAGATATTAGTCATTATGGGTGATACGAAATGACTGGTTCCCCAGACGTGAAAGAGAGACGTCCGTTTAATGGCAATACTAAAGGCGAACTGCTGCGCCGTCCACGTGCACGTGCACTCGATGCCCCTCGGTTTCCTCTTCTTCGATAGCGTCTGGCGCGCTCCAATTAAGTTGCTCCGTTCCGCACTATTTTGCAACAATGAGTATCGATATGTTGTTGGAATCCTGCCGCCAAATCCCCTTCAGAAATGATCCCGTATATGAGATATGGAAAAGGTCTGCTATGAAATGACGGTAGTTTTAAAACCTGCGCCCCCCTCCCACGCTCCTACCTTCGTCATTGCCCTACTTGCGGGAGTAAATTTTCGTGAATGCGGCCCGTTAGCTGAGGTGAGTTTGAGACCCCTGATATGGCGCAACAAGACGAAAGCTCAGACGTTAACAATGTGGGCACACAAAGCAGGCTGTGCATGTCCATCTCGCGCCTCATGACCACTGGGAGCCGTCACAGAGTCACAGAAAAAGAATGTGCCTTTATAGGGATTCTATGTGTCAAAACTCCGTGCAGTCCTTTCGTTTTAGAGAGGGGCTCTGACTTTCAACAACGTTTCCCCGCTTTGTATCTCTGTGATCGCTCTTGCGATGACGTCTCATAGGTATAATTTTAATATATTACATTTATTACTGCGATTATAGAGTAACATTTGGGATATAAAATAATAACGAAAGCAAATAAAGCCCGAAATAGCGAGATGTTACCTATAAGCGCCTGGTCTATTTACTTTTAGGTCGCCCGTTTCAGATAAATGAAGCAGCTCATATGCAAGAAGCAAAAGAAGTTCAGTGCTTATCCCTCATCAAACATCTCCAAATAGCTTACCCCACATATAAAGAAAAGCGTTTTTTCGAGATAAAATGTGGGACATATATGTATGCACAGCGTATGCGGAGCAAGGCACATTAAAGAGAAAAACGATTTCGCTATTATCAGTAAATTACTCTTTTACCATTCCAAAAGCACCACGCTCGCCGCGACAAGGCTCTCGCTAAGAGAGAAAACTCGCAGGAAAATGCAGGTAACGACGCCAACTTGAAATTCACGCAGCAAACGCCCTGACGTCATACATTCTGACGGAATCTACTGGGCCCTAGGTAGTTAATAATGGGTAAAAATGAAATACATTGACCTCTGAGGGGGTCGTAGACTTAACATACCAAGTTTCTGGAAATTTCGTTGAGCCAATGTCCCCAAAATACGACGAATGCAGTTTGAAATCCGTGACGTTACGGGCGGAGATTTCAGCGCGAAATTTCAAAATAGAACTTTGACCTTGATTTTCTCCTTTAATAATCAACTTGTTGATGGTGGAATTAATGACATTCGGGTTCTCAGAGTACACTTTATTGGTCTCAACCGATTCAGTGTTTCGCTTTAATGACCCTTTAAGAACGGAGCAAAGTCCAAGCCCGGCCCGACCCGAGCCCGCCACCTCAAACCCGGGCCCGGCCCTAAGCCCGGAGCTTCAGGCCAGAGCCCGGCCCGGGCCCGCCGGGCCGGGCCGGGCCCGGGTTTTCGGGTAGGCCCGAGCCCGTGCAGTGCTCTAGTATAAGCAGCCGAAAGGAAGAAAAAACAATTTGTCATAGCATCGTTGTGATATATCGCATCGCTGCTAGTATATACAGTCTATAAGGTTTTGTGGCATAGTTTATAGTTTATTTCTTCACATGTTCTTGTGCAAAATATCCAATTATCAGGGGATTCTGCCTTTTAGCATGTCATGCGCTGTTGCACCACATATCCTGGCGCGCTAAAATTTGTTGCACTGCTTTCGCTAGCCGCAGGGGCGCACATCTGCCTTACGAATTCTGAAGGCGTGGGCAGTCGTTGTTCTTAGCTTCCACCACTGGAGCTAGTTTAGAATGCCATTGTGGACCTCTGCAGAATGAACACAGCTGTCCAGCTCATCCCTTCATTTCTCTCGTTCCCGAACGTCGTGTCACTCTTCAATAGCATCTATAAAACTCCTCTTTGAGGGCTTCTACTTGCAGTTTTCAGCAGTTCATGTTATGCATGGTTTGCACCGTGCTCTTTTTTTTCTATATTACAATGGTGTATGCTTTCCTCACGATGCTGTACCGATAGAAGGTGGCCATTGGAACACGCGGGTAGGACTGGCAGGAGGTGGACGAAGTGATTTCGTTCCAGTTTGATAAGGCGTGAATAAGCTTCTCGACTACTACTCATTGAATTCATATTGTTCGAGCTAAGGGGTCATCATCCGGCACGGAAATCGTAATCGTTTTTTTTTCAAGCCAGATACTTCGTCACGTCACCTATGCTGTTCCTGCATATTCCAGAGCTGTTGCGGCAGCATCATGT
The DNA here is from genome assembly GCF_013339695.2 of Rhipicephalus sanguineus. Classification (NCBI taxonomy): domain Eukaryota; kingdom Metazoa; phylum Arthropoda; class Arachnida; order Ixodida; family Ixodidae; genus Rhipicephalus; species Rhipicephalus sanguineus. The sequence goes on from NC_051185.1 coordinate 115,104,712, forward strand.
AACTCTCGCACTATATATTGCAGGGGTCTCAAACACGCGGCCTGCGCACCTCTCGCTAGCGGCCCGCGGCCCCCACATGACTGTCTTCGTCTATTTGTTTTTATTTTATTTATACGTACCTTCTTGACCTGCACAGGCATGACAGGTCTAAAACATTTTTTTTTTCGTGAGGCACCCCCTGCGGTCACCATGCGCTGATAAATAATTCCGTGAAACAACTCTCTATGTCAGAATCGGCGTCCAGGTTTTAGTCATTTTGAAGATAGCTATCGATATATCGTAGGAATCCTGCCGCCAAATCCCCTTCAGAAATAACCCATACATGAGCTGTGGGAAAGGTCCTTCCGCAAATGACACCCTTAGCTGACGTTTTCTACAACATATGCCCCAGCGCGCCTACCTTCGGCACGTTGTCCTGGCCGTCGTGGGAGTAAAGTTTCGTCAATGCGGCCCAACGGAGGTGACTTTGAGACCCCTGATATAGCGGAGCAAGACGAAAGATAAGACATTACCAATGTGGGCACACAAAGCAGGCTGTGCATGTCCATATTGCGTCACATGACCACTGGGAGCTGTGGCGGAGCGATGGAAAAAGAAGGTGTCTTTATAGGGATTCTATTGTAACGAGATTCCGCGCAGTACTTTCGCTTTAGTGGAGGGCTGGAACTTTCAAGAACGTTTCCCCGCTTTGGAACTCTGTGATCGCGCTTATGATGATAAGTTAAAGGCATAAATTTATTATATTACATTTATTACTGCGATTAAAAAATAACATTTGGGATATAAAATCACAACAAATGCAAATGAAGCACAGACTATCGAGATGTTATAAGCGCCTGATCTATCTAATTTTAGCTCCCCCGTTTCAGCTAATTCAAGTAGCCCCATGTGCAAGAAGCAAACGAAGTTCAGTACTTGTACTGCATAAACTTCCCCAAATACCCTGCACCACATATATAAAACGTTTTTTCGGGACACAATTTGGAACATGTATGTAGGCACTACGCATGTGGAAGAAGCTTGACTCTTCGTAAGCGTGAAAACGCGCAAGAGGGAAATGCGAGTAGCGAAGCCACCTGGAATTTCGCGCAGCAAACACCGTGACGTCAGAGATTCTGACGGCGTCTACTGGGGCCTACGTAGTTCCTAATCGGTAAAAAATGCAGTACATTGACATCTGAGGAAGCGCCAAGTTTCAGGAAATATCATTGAGCTAATGTCCTTAAATTACGACAAAAATTAAGTTTGAAATCAATGACGTCGGGTCAATATTAAAAATTAGAACTTTGACCTTGATTTTCTCCTGAATAAGCTTATCATGGTGAAATTAACGACATTCGAGTTCTCAGAATATACTTTATCAGTCTAAACCGATTCATTGTTTCCACTTAGTGCCCCTTTAAGAACTGAGCAAAGTCCAAGCCCGGCCCGACCCGAGCCCGCCACCTCAAACCTGGGCCCGGCCCTAAGCCCGGAGCTTCAGACCCGAGCCCGGCCCGGGCCCGCCGTGAAAACTACTTTACCCGGCACGGCCCGGCCCAGGGGCCGGGCCGGGCTCGGGTTTTCGGGTAGGCCCGAGCCCGTGCAGTGCTCTACTGTAAAGTAATCAAACCTTGTGTATATATGTATATATAACAACGGGTCGCACGTCTTCATATGATGGTGGAGGACTTGTAAGGAAGATTCAAGGGTTTCCCCTATCTTCTCCGAGCCAGCTCTTCTATCATCATTCACTACGTGGACATGGCGTAATTTTTTTATACCCTTTATTTCGCGGACTTTTCCAACTGCGCCACTAAGAACTCCAGCGCCCTCGGCGCCCTCTAGCGGAAGTATTGCAGAAGCCTCTCTTTCCGGCCAAGAGCCATGCTCTGCGAGCTTCGCAGCTCAACTAACTTGAACTGCAATCTACAAAGCGCGCGAGTGAGGAGGTGCCTATACACTGACACGAATGACGCTACTTTAGTTAAAGTAGCGCCAACTGCGTCCCTTCACCTCTGCCTCCTCTCCTAGCAGCTGCATCAGCGCCTCTAGTGTGTCCTCTGGGAAACTACGAATTTTACCTGCTGTAGTGAAAACACCTTCTTTCTGTTGTTGTACCGGTGTCACGTCTTATCTCGGGGGTGCTGGCAATAATGGATCGGGAGAGAGTGAGACGGGCACAGGAGACCGTGGTAGGACGGCAAAAACAACAAAGTTTATAATGAGCAAGAGAATAACATAAAAAAGCGTTACAGACACTGAAAAATTCAAACAGAAGCCTATTTACATTTTTTCAACATCTCAATTCATATTCATGATTGAAACTAGCTAAACAGCGTTTTAGCTAGGCTTAGCTACGTCCTCAACTCAGTCTGGCCACTATGGGCCTTGTGACAATCGAACGTTCTTACAGATCGTCGCGACGACTCGAAGTTCCCGTTGCGTCAATCTCTCGTCGAGACCGTCGTCGACGTCCTCAGTAGGCCTCCGAGTTCATCGTCGGTTGCCTTCGTCCAGCCCGCTGCTTGCTCTCGTCGCGTGCGTCCCCAGTAGTCTTCTCCGTCCTCGGTCCGTCGAGGTTAGGCCTAACTGGGCCTTGGTCCCTTGCTTCAGGACTCCACAGATGGCGGGCGTCTTCTTGACTGCACTGTGGTCTGCAGCCGTCCTGCCGAGAAGAGAAGGGCTGCTGGCGATCCCGGAACTGCTGTATTGAGGGGTGACGTGTCCGGGCAGCCTCGCTTGGAGCCTTCCAAGGTCGACGGCCACTTCCTGGGCCTTGCGTTCCGCCACCTCCAGAACCGAGTACCAGCCGCTTTCGCCGCGGGTGCGACGCTTGCTCCTTCCTCGATCTTCTCCGTCCGGCGCCCCACAGCACAGTGCCACGATCATCCTTCGTCGTTCACCATCACGGCTCGGGTCGCATGCCACGAGCCCCTATCTGGCCAATCCTCTGCGTCGACGTGGCTGGTTCGCGTGCCATCGGGTGACTTTGCTTCTCGCGCACCGTTGCCGTGCTTCCACGTTCGGCACGCGCCTCGTGCCCCTCCTTTACTCATCACAACCGGTGATTGCTGCCACTGGCACAACAGGCCGGCATCCAGAAGCATCCAGAACCACCGTACGAACTGACTCAAGCGCGGTCGACCGCGCACCGCGTACCGATCAAGTAAGCAACCGAGACGTGGACAAACAAGATGGCGTTCGTACGACCTTCTGAAAAACTAGTGCGCCACTCTTAAAAACTAGCCATTTCTTGCGCCGCCGAGTTTTCAGTGGCGCTGCCATCAGGAGCGAGCACTTTTACCTACTAAAACATTATGTACCGTACAATTTTATATTGTCGGACACCATGCAAAGACGCCACTTGCTTCTCTACACATTACATTGCCGTATTGATCGCTATTAGGAGCTGGCTCGCCAGTTTTTTTAAGCTGGGGCGGAGTCTCTCGCTGTAACCTGCATCCATCCATTCAACGCGTCGTGGAACACTAAGAGGAACGCTACGCGCGTCATGTCTTCCCTCTAGCGTGGCCATTAATTCTCAGAGGGCGAGCGTGGAATGCGGTCGACAGCCAGGCGAGCGTCGGACAGTTATATTTAGGGCCACCTTGTCGTGCGCGTCTCGAGCGCAGTTTTCAAATTGAAAGAACATTAGGAGCATTACGCCTGGAAGTGTCGACAATGGAGAATCAGACGCTCTTAGATATTTCTTGTATATATACTTCATCAATGTGTATATAATTGTAAATTGGGTACATGGTTCATCAAAATTATAAATTAATAAAACATTGCGTATATATGTATGTATAACAACGTGTGTCACGTCTTCATATGATGGTAGAGGACTTGTTCGGAAGATTGACGGGTTTTCCTGATATTCTCCGAGCCAGCTCCTCAATCATAATGCACTTAGTGGAAATTGCGTTATTTTATAATACTCCTTATTTCGCGAACTTTTCCCACTGCGTCACTTAGAACCGCAGCGCCCTCGGGGGCGCCAGCGGAATAATTGCACTAACCTCTCTTTCTGTCCAATAGCCATGCTCGGCGAGCTTCGCAGCTCAACTAACTTCATCTGCAATCTACAAAGCGCACGAGAGAGGAGGTGCCTGCACACTGACACGAATGGCGCTACTTTAGTTATTTTTCAGGGACTTTATGAGAGAGGAGTGCGGCGAGCCACTGCGGCGCCAACCCCGTCTGCGTCGGCTAGCAAGGCGCCACAACGGCGCCAAAGGGCAAGCCAGTCGTCTCAGTCTCCGCGTCTATTGGAATGCGTTGCGTGGTTGCGTTGGTTGCGCGTCTTCGGTGGTGTTGACGCCGGCTCCGTGCACGAAGTGACGCTTGGAGGGCGGAATATTCATGGAGCTGCGGACACCGACAGCGGGCGCCATTTAACGGTGAGTGTACTGCTTTCGTAGGTACTAATTATACAGATTCAGCTGGGCGTCCGCAGCAGCCTTGCTGAAGTTATCTGCCAGCCATTTCCAACAGCAGCCTGCATCCGCGTGGCTGTTGCGGATGCCCAACTAAAGCTGTCAGTTAAGGAGTTAGCACCGTTATGCGCGTTGCTGTACAAGCTCCCATAAAGTGAGCGATGCAAACAATTATCGAGGGTCATTTCTTGCTGATCGCACGTTGTGTCTGCACTACTGAAGGTGCAAGATGTCGTTTTGAGATGCACTTTAGTCTACTTTATAATAACATTTCCATCGACCTTGAGTGTGCAGCGTGCTTCCGCGCATGGGAACGTGAAAAAAAAAAAGCCTGTGTACAGAATGCTCAGACGCACTATATATAATAGTTTTTGTTGGCTTAAAGACGGTAGTTTGAGGTGCAGATATAGTACGGTGGCTTCCAGAACGTATGCGGTAGTCATTCAAGTTGGACACGCCTCGCCGGTAAAGTGAAAAAGCTCTGGACTTTCGACGGCGCGCGTTGTTGCGGCCGCCGCCGTGCGCTCTTTTCCCTCGTTTCTCTTTGCTGTTTTCGTGGTTTGCATACACTGCGATGACGTTGGGCGTTATAACAGAATCGAATGAGTGTACGTGATTCTGGGAATTATGTGCGCTAATTCTAGCATATGACATGTCTGTCTGGACGTAGACGGCGTACGCACGCGCTGGGTGTCGATCGGGCCCTCGTACTCGCATCCGTTTATCTGAGTATTTAAGGATTGGGTACGTTTGAAAACATGCGGTCAATAACCGCTCACGGCATGCCCCTGACTGCCGGAGGATGTGCTTTGTTGTTTTGTTGTTAGCCTTTATTATGTCTGTGTGAACCACTTATTGAGTAGGTTTTGCAAACGTTTGCTGCAATTTCATTTTCTCATCATAATATCACGTTCTGCTTTTCAGATACCGTTTTTCATGGTGCTCACGCTGGACAGGAGCGACAACCTAGCAAGCCGCAAGTCTGATGCCTCCAGCCGTCACCACTTTTTGATTTATTCTTAATCATAAGGAATAAATATGGAAACATGATGGCGATTTCTGCTGTTTATTTAGCACCATATGACACTGTGCACATCACAGTCACACATGTTAGTTGGCTATACTCATAAAGCATGTAAATGAGGAATACCCAAACTTCTTAATTGAAAATCACAGACCACATTGTCGCGCTTTCTATATAACTTTGCTGGAAAATATGTGTTGTTTTGACGAGTTTTATTAAAATAATGCTAAAACTGAACTATTTTTTTTTGCAGTCGCTGGGCAGAACGGCAACTATTATTGGACTTGCTTAAAATGAATACTCCACTATTTTCAACAGCAGACGCGCAAAAGTAGAGCAAGGGTCAAATGAGTATCTTAAAATACTCGTGGAGTCGTTTGATGCTTCGGTGTGGGTCACTTGACCCCCATAGGAGTGTTAGCGGCAAGAGTCGTCTGACTCCCTAAAAGTGGTAACGTGATGCTTCGGATGAGAGTCTTTCCACTCTTCCTAGAGGGTGAGGGGACTCTCTTAGAGCGAGCCGACCCTGACCTACCAAGAGAGTCACCGTGACTATTTAAAGAGAGTCCTATACGTGGCAAGTCAGAACGCTCCGAAAAATCACACCATCTCCCGCTAAAGGGGACTATGAGGCGATGCGAAGCAGTGTTTCGGCATCTAGAGTCCGCGTTTCAGAGGTGGAGTGGTGAGGGGGAAAGAGGAGACGCGGAGGGGAGAGGGGAGGGGAAAGGTGATGTGGAGAGGGGAAAGGACAGGAGTGGAGAGGGGGATGGGAAAGGGAAATGAGAGGGGGAAGGGAAGGGGAGAGGTGATGTGGAGAGGGGAAGTGAAGAAGGTTTGCGCATGCGCAGTAAGGGTGGTCACGCCGCACACCACCACCACCACCGGATTGAACTCCGCTATAAGATGCTTCACATCTAAAAGAGTCACGTATAATCTTTTTTTTCCTAAAGTGTGGGTGCTCTAGTAATCGCCTCCTCAGCTTGGTGAACAACATGAATAACGTGAAAACTCTGTCGCCACAGTATAAGCGGGTATGAGACACAGGTGATTGACAGTTGATATCTTCCCAGGAACGGCGAGAACACACATTCGTAATTTAAATGCGAGAGTAAAGAAAAACGGACATGGGCAGCGCTGACCCGACGAATGCAAAGAATAAAAATCAGAATCGCAGCAGGAATCGAACTCAAGCATTCTGTGTGGCAGTCAGGTATTCTACAACAGAGCCAGGCCGCGTCTTGAAACTGCTTTGGGAAAAGACCCTATGCAGGCGCAATGTCGGTGCAACTTCGCCTGTGCTTGCAGTATTGGCTATCTTATTTTAGAACAATGCAATAAAGATTAAAAATGTTCTCCTATGATACAGGCGCCATGCCGGATTAACGGAAATGGTGCTTCCAGGGTTGGCTCCGCTTAATAAATTTACACATGGATCCCTGTAATTCAGGAAGCTATATGCAAGCGTTGCTTGACGCCGGAGGAATACGCTAACGAAAGTTATGTGTGATATTCACATCATTGCATCGTATAGTGCTCCTCGTTTCGGCAATACCGACGTCTGTGCTAGATAGTGAGTGCCGACGTTACGTCAGTCCATAAGTTACCCTTTAAGGTGACGGTTCCACTACCACCATCTTGCCAATAGTTCGAAAAACGACAACAGACGACGCCACTCATCCACGTTTGCAGAAAGCGAGAAAATTGCGCGCGCAAGTATGGTCAGCGTCGCCTCGCGCGTGTTTTATATGTTATATGTCGCGCTAGGTGACGGAAATCGGCCGACAAAAAGCAAGGAGCACAAACGCGGACGGCGTCTTTCACCTACAATCGGGGCCAACTGTTGGCGTCGTTTCAACGACATGACGATAAGTGCCCCAGTTTGTAAGGACAAACGCTCGCTTCCTATTGCAGCCCTTGAGAAAGGACAGCGCAGCGTCTAAATACAATCGCTTGAGAACAAAAAAAAAAAAACACGCACACACACGCACAGCTGGTGCGTACAACAGCGTGCACTCACACACGCACACACACACACTCTCACCCACACGCACGCGCTACGCTCTCACTAACGCACTCACTCACATAATATAATGTGCCTCAGTGAAATAGTATTGAACAAAACATCAATCAAACGCTTCGCAGCGTTTCAGTGGAATTGCACGGCCGCTACTAAAACAATCATTTTGGTTCATTTTAGCGACCGTGCCAGTGACTTTTATAGCATCGCGCGAGCGCATGTCTTTTGTGTGTGTGTGGGGGGGGGGGGGGGGGCGTGCTTTTGCTTATTACAATTGGAGGAGGAAAAAATGGACAGATAGATTTCAGCAAATTATAATTCGAGAGTTATCTGCGAGATTTCATCCTCTCAAACTGCAATAAACGGTTACCAAAATAAAGTACATCTTGATGATCAGTTGAACACATGACTACCACTAATTACCGGAGTTAGAACCTCCTAGAACACATGCTTCTGCCAGGGAGACGTCTGACAATGAATGCGTTTGCGTGAGGAAGAAGACAATGATTTTTCCATGTGAGGCATGATTTTTTTTTCTCTTGGGAACAGTAATAAACCAAGATGGTTTGTGCGTTGGAGGGCAAGACAACCCGTTATTTTCGCCTCTTTGTTCTCATTTGTAACCTTTCGCGACGCTGTGCAGGCGCGTTCGTGGTCGTCTCGCACGAGCGTTTACAACGATGAAAGCCAGGCGCGAGACGCGCGTAGTCACACATACTGCTGACTGAACTTCTTGTATAGCTTCCACAGCGTTGCATATATTGTATGAAACTGAGTATAGGTACATCGGCCAGCGTAGGCGTGCACACGAGGGGGCTGGGCGCCCCCCTCCCCTTGGGAGGGAGAGAATACAACATTTATTGGTAGAAATAAGTCGCTATTGGGGGTGGGCCTCCTAGTCCGGAAGACCATTGGCTCTTGCCGCCGCCCGGGCACGACGGTCGACCAGGGCTTGTTCCTGCACTGGGTCAGAGCTGGACAGGGTCGCCTTGGGGGCTTACATGACCGGTCATGAACGCTTTTACAGAATCCAGTTTTTGTTTATGCTTGTTCTATAAAAGCATGAATACACTTATTTGTTGTGGAAAGCTGTGGTTTTCCTTTATTTTGACTTACAGGCACCATCGACAAGTTTTCCATTAGGTTGCCGCAAAAGTTTTTCAACAATATGTTCGTCAGTAGCATATGTATGGGCACCATTTTGTTCATGTGGGCTCTCTCACGTGCGTCTAAGTCAGGTTATTCTTCGTTGACCAGACATTGCACTGTCCGCCTTGTACTTTGCTACGAACTAGTTGTTATCCGATCATTAGTAGTAGTTTTGGCTACGCAGCAAGCCGCTTTACGACAAAGTAGCAGTGCGCAACAGCGTTATCCCCCCCCCCCCACTAGGTAGAGTAGTCCTCCTCAGTCGAACTGTTTCCTGACACTGTAGCGCTCATTAGTGGCAAAGACAGTGATCGTCTTATCCGAAGTGAGTGCGTCTTTTCACAAAGCACAATATAACTTTTCCAGGGTCCCGTACATTGAATATTCTGCCACGTTGACTAGAACGTTCTGCATCTTCAACAAAGTCTCGCTTCTGTCGCATCGTTGCAACTAGGATGTAATTACCTGATTGGGTACAACTTACCACTACTGGTCAGTGGAAGTTGTCGGCACAGTGCTCGACAGGCATACTTTGAAAATTCCGGCAATGACAAGCTTTCATACGTTCACCTTCGTGTCCCCTTTGAAGCGGCGCTACATACGTATCATTCACACGGCATGTGAGCGTCCTTCCTTTCACAATTTCGAACCTCACAGGCACGAAAACACTCAAAGGAACGCGCAAAACACGAGCAGCTGAACCACAAAGAGATGCACATTACTAAAGACGTGCCGGGGAACACTGGTTCTAAGAACGCGTGACGAACGCGCAATCTTCCTGCATACCGAAACCATTTGCCGCTTGATGAGACCGCCCCTCCTGCTGACGTGGGGCAAGTGGAAAGGGTTTATCACTAAGCCCTCCTCCTTTTACGGTTGGCGTTTGTTACGCGCGGCGACTAGACTTAGCTAGTGAAGCAAACTATGAGGCCTGGAGATATAATTCATGCCTGTTCTACCCGTTTTATTATGTTTAATTGCGCCACTTTTGGCGAACGCTTGAACTCGCATAAAGCAACTTGATGTTTCATTTCATAGATGGAGCTACCACCAAAAAACGCCTGTGAGACTTATGATTCATTGAAAATATTTTGTTTGAAGCACTGAGTGGTCAAGTTAGTGAGCACAAGTAGATAAAAGACACAATATGCATCTACTAATGTGCAATACTCGTTGGCAATTAGCGTCTAAAAGAAAAAAAAGCGAGTTTCTACGGGACTGGTCAGCAGGAAAATTACGTAAATTCACTGCTGTCTTGCAGGTTCCCTAATAAAGATAAAGGAATTTTCTCTTCATAGAATCATAGAAAGGGCCTTGCTTCTTCATTATGTAGAAGTTCACAGTATCAGCTTGTATAGTTTTGTCGCTTCATCGGTAATGCGTGACCAAGTACAGCCATAAACTGCCGCATTGACACAATAATAATTCATCAATCTTTCGTCAGAACACAAAGCAACTTCGCATGGAAAATAAGTGTACTGTAGTCTACGTAGCCACTAAATATTATTGTTCTGCTTTGAAAAGTAAAAAAGATATTCTCACAAAAACTTTTAATATTTTGCCCATTTTCATTGGAGTGTAAATAAATTACTAATTACTTTATGGCTAATATCTCTTCATAGAAGCCTTAAAAAGCACTTCTAAAGGCACGATAAATTTGGTCTTGTTATGTTGAACAGTTTCGCCGTACTGGCAGTACAACGGAGGCTTGTACAACGAAAATGCCTTTTGTTGCTCACAGTATTTTCATTGCTATTAGGTAACGCTTCCGAACAGGCATTAACACCAGGTGTCATTAGAAAGCGGAGATCATAAGCTTTCTGAATTATTACAATTAATATTTATTTGTCAAGCGCAGCGAGCACAGTGTGTCCGCAAACAATGCGTAAAATGCGGAGGGGGGCTCGCCGGAGTGGGACCGCCACCTTAAACCCTATTGTAGTCGACGTGCCTGGTAAAGCCAGGATGTGCACCCAACTACTACGCTTCCAAAAACAGGTCACCTTGTAATGCTTGGCTGAAAGCCGTAAAATGCAGCATAGAAAACTACTCGCTGATTGCCTCGCGTGAAACCGATTCCCACATGGCCTGAGATCTGCCAACTCTTTTGTGCGCTCCTTTTTTGAAATGCATAGTGTGGTGCTTCTTGCATGTGCAATTCCAAAAGCTAAAATATGCGTTTCCGAGTTTTGGTTTCTTTCACTTCGCTTCCACGTTTGACATTGCCACTTTTCGCTTCATTTTATAAAATAGCATATTTCATAAATAGCATTCGGATACCACGACTGCGGCACGCAGGCATGCGCCACACGTGACTGGAGAAGATAGGCTTTCATGACATAGAAGGGGATGCCAGTTGCGGGCGGTAGTAAGCGGCGCGGCAAACGTCAATGGAATGGTGAAGCTGATTTGTCGGCAGGCCTCGGAAGCACGCTACAGCAGAGTAGGTTCTTCAAAAGTCAACCGAAGCACAGCGTGCGAAGCGCCTGGAACGATTTGCTGTTCGTAGGAAGTCTGCTACCGATTGTATGGCCTAATACACTATTCTTTTAATTTTAAGGCGTTATCAAGTGGGAAGCAGGACAACACCTCCAAGTGTTACTTACAGTGTAACATGCAGCGGAACTTCTTTTTTTATTGGATGGTTGCGATAACTGATAGTTTAAGGTGATCTCCTCGTACAACTAAGCAGCGATATGAACATATTTTTAATTTCAATCACGTGGAAATGTCGCTATATCACCGCGTAGTAGCCCTTGACAGAAGTATTTAGGACGGTAATGACGTCACGACTTAATTTTCCATATTCGGTAAAGGAGACGGTAACAGCAATTGCTAGCGAGAAATGTTCTTTGAAATGTGGTGTTTGGTAATAGTATTGTTTTAAGAGCGGAGCACTTTAGGGCTCCGGCTTGTCGTCCATCCAAACATCTCATGTGGCGTGACCACGCTCATAGTAAAGCGCTCAATGCACGCGGTGACAAGGCTGCAATGCTGAAAACTGTGTTAAATTGAGCGAGCAAGGTCTATTATGATATAATTAGCAGAAATAACCAAGAAATAATCGAAAGAATTAGCTAAAAACTGCGAACAACATTTCGGAAACCTGTGGCTGACTCCGGGGTCGCGCAAGAGAGGGCGCCGCCGTACCGCCGAGCGAGCGAACGCCCCTCTGCTTACGCTTCGCCGGCGCTGCTTCACTACACCTGATTGGGGAAACAACCCGACGGAACTCGCTGCAGACGACGCGTGTCTGTGATGATTGAGTGCGCGAACAATGCGAGCGTCATGTATTCGATGCTGTGTCTTGGTGTTGGTGGCGCAAGGGTTCCAAACGCGGTGGGTGATGCTAAAGAAGCACCGCGCAACGGACACGCGCGACACATCAAAGAGGAAGACGTCGGCGGGGCATGGCACGTGTGGCCACCGCCAATAGGAAGATGGCACGGCAGACGGGTGAGAAGAGGAAGAGGAGGAGATAGAAGGTAGCCAGTCGGACTCGGACAGCTCGGACGAGACGCTGGTGTCAGGGTCTGTGCCGTCGGGTTTCGGACTCCAGCACGTCTGCCTCCAGACGTCCTGGGTGACGGGAAATCCTGGGAATTGGTCGTTCCCATCGTCCGAGCAGCGGATCCGGGCAGCTGAGCCACTGTGGAGCGCAGAAATCACTGTCCCGGCTGCCGAGAGGACTCGTGCTGCCAGTTGCTAGCCACGGGACGAGCCCGGGTGCCTACCGCAAGATTCCTGCCCACGTACCGCTCGGTACGTGGGCAGGAAGGTGGCCAGCCGATTTGTCAAGGCCAACCCCTTCTGTAACCTCCGCCCCGACTCGACCCATCGTCCGCTCCACGAGCGCCGTCACCGTCAACGTGTCAGCGACGACTTCGCCGCCCGAGCCACCACCAGCGACTCAAAACCGGTGACTTGCTTCTTTCGAACGTCCCCTGACACTTAAATACATTTGATAGCACCGGACATCATGATGTTGGTTTAAGCATAGCTTGACTTTATTTGGTGCTGTTGTGTGTTTTTTTTCTCTTCTTTCCTTTGTGTGCTATAAAGTTATTTTTTTGTGTGTGTGAGTTCGAAAATGGCTCCTTCCATTTCCGGTCAGAGGCCTTGCCTCAAATAAAACAACCTGACGACACTAAACCTGCATAACAAATTGGCGTCCGCTACGACAGGACGGAACAGGACGAAGCCATTTTCTTTATTTCTTTGAGTAGACAATCACCGCTATGAGTACGGCAGAATTTATAGCATTGTGCGAGCGCTTGGGGTTGCAGGGCGCGGAACTGAAAAAGTGGGTAGATGAGCAGTCTGAAAGGGCTCAGGAAGAGGCTAACAAAGCGCGTGAGGAACGGGTCGCAGAGAGTGAAGCAACAAAGCAGAGATTGGAGCTTGAACAGAGAGCACTGGAGCTAGGCCTTAAGATAGTTGAAGCTGGAGGTTCCACCGAGTCAACCACTCGAGTCCGAGAACCAGAGAGAACACGTCCACCAATCGTGAACCCTCATAGTTTGATTCCCGTGTTCAACGAAAACCGGGATGATTTGGACGCTTACTTAAAGCGATTTGAGGTGGTTGCTAATGGTCAAGATTGGCCTAAAGAGAAATGGGCCACAGGCCTGAGTTTGTGCCTGGATGGTGAGGCATTAATGGTGTTTGGCCGTTTGTCGCCTGAAGACTCGCTGAACTATGAGTCTGTGAAAAAGGCGTTGCTCCAGCGTTTTCGTTGTACTGTTGATGGATATCGAGAGTAATTCCGTCGCAGTAGGCCCCTCGACAATGAGACTGCTAAGCAGTACGCTACTAGGCTGTTTAGTTTTTTTGATCGATGGGTAGAGATGGCCGAGCACGGTAAAACATTTGAAGCAGTGCGAGATTTGATAGTCGCAGAACAGTTTCTTAACAACTGCCATAGCCGTCTTTCTTTGTTTCTTCGCGAAAGAAACTGCAAAACGGTTCAACAAATAGCAGAAGCGGCTGACCATTTCATGGAAGCCCAGCGGCAAAACAACCTGCTTGTTTTTCAGGAAAAAGAAGAAAGCCGACAGAAAAACCTTGGCGAACCTGGCAAGTCCCCAGCCAAATGTTTTGTGTGTGGCAAAGCAGGACACCAAGCGTCAGACTGTCGCACGAAAGTCAACCAACCCTATTGTGGCTTCTGCCGGAAAGCGGGTCACGACACTCAGTCCTGCAGACGGAAAGGTGGAGGAGGAAAGGAAGCTACAGCTTGTCTTTCGTCACCAGTCGCTGTTTCAGGACAGGAGAGCTCGGGGGGCTCCAGTCAGGGTACAAGACGAGCGTACGGACATCCACCCAATGGAATCTACAACCTGCCTGTCTTGCCAGGGGAGGTGTTCGGACAGACGGTTTTGGTGCTACGGGATACGGGCAGCAACAGTCTGGTAGTACGCAGGTCTTTGGTCCCCGATAGAGCTTTGATCGGCACCAAAGCAAAGCTGCTGCTCGCGGATAGTAGCACGATTGAAGCTCCGGAAGCGGAGGTCACCGTATTTTCACCCTATTACAGTGGGCAAGCTGTGGTAAAATGTTTGGAAAACCCCCTGTACGACGTCATAGTCGGCAATGTCCCTGGGGCTCGGGACCACACGGACCCCGATCCTAAGTGGAAGAACCTCACGAAAGTCACGGGAGGCGACCATGGATTCCCAAGGCAGGAGCGCAAGCACACGTCGATAAGCGGGGAAAATCCGGCGGTCGTTGGTGCGAAAGTCGTGAAGGAGCGCCACAAGAGTCATCTGGCACTACTGAACGTGTCAAGGCAGGTGTTCCAAAGGGTGCAAGAGCAATATTCGAGTCTGAAAGTTTGTAGGAAGAAGATTGGCCGGACCATTGTTGGCGCTGGGTCCAAAGCGCAGTCGTTTTACTCCGACAACGGAATATTGTACCGCTCTTACCAGTTCTGTCCAGGAAAGACGGTTGCGCAAGCGGTGGTTCTCAGAAGTCTTCGGGTCCAAGTATTGGTACTAGCCCACGAAAATCCATTGTCTGGTCATCAGGGAATAAAGAAGACCACTGAAAGAATACTCAGTGCATTTTACTGGCCCGGAGTACAAGCGGACATTCAAAGATTCGTCCGGTCATGTGACGCTTGCCAACGGACCTTACCGAAGGGAAAATTCGGCAAAGCTCCGCTCGGACGCATGCCACTAATTGATACACTATTTGAGCGAGTGGCCGTGGACCTAATTGGTCCGTTGTCACCGATCTCGAGCAAAGGGAACCGATATATTCTGACGCTGATCGATTTTGCCGCTAGGTATCCTGATGCCATACCACTACCTGCGATCGATTCGGCAACGGTGGCAGAAGGGCTGCTGGAAATGTTTTCCAGAATCGGTTTCCCGCGAGAGATTCTTTGTGACAACGCATCCTGTTTCACATCCAAGTTGATGAAGGATGTGAATGAAAGGCTAGCCATCAAACACCTCAGCTGCACACCATATCACCCAACGTGCAACGGGATGGTAGAACGTTTTAATGGCACGTTGAAGGGAATGCTACGCAAGTTGTGCCAAGAGCAACCAAAGATGTGGGATCGATATCTCGCTCCTCTTTTGTTTGCTTACCGCGAGGTGCCGCAGATAAGTCTCGGTTTTTCACCTTTCGAGCTCATATACGGGCGGCAAGCAAGAGGTCCGCTAAGTGTATTGAGGGAACTGTGGACTATAGACGAAATAAGCGAGGACATGAAAACCACGTACCGATATGTCTTAGATATGCGGGAGCGGCTAGAAGAAACGATACGTCTCGCGCATCAAAACTTGTGCAAGGCCCAAGCCTCACAAAAGAAATAATATTATCGGAGGAGTTATCGCCGTCAACTGAAGGTGGGAGATCGAGCGTTGATATTGTTGCCAACCAAGCATAATAAGCTGCTGATGCACTGGAAAGCACCTTTCCTCGTCTCGGGCAAGAAAACCGACTTTGACTATTGGTTGGATGTTGGCGACAGCAAAAAACTGTTCCACATCAATATGCTGAAACGATACGAGGAGAGAGAACCGACGGCCCCTTTTCAAGCGTCGACATTCGTTGTGGTTGAGGAAGAGGAGACTGACAACCCGATTGAATGTCTGGAGGCAAGAAAAGGACTCGGAATTGAAGCCGTCCGAAAGTCGGAAGACTTGACCGACCTACAGAGGGAACAAGTAGAGAGCGTGCTGAACAAGCACAAGGATGTTTTCGCTGAGAATCCAGGAAGAACAAACTTGGTGGAATGCCGACTTGAACTAACGAACCCAGACCCCATAAACACACCACAATATCCTTTAGCTTTGGCCATGCAAGAGATCGTCGAAAAAGAAGTGAAAGATATGCTGGAGCTTGGAGTGATAGAACGATCCCAATCTCCTTATAATTCGCCTCTCATCCTCGTAAAGAAACTTGATAAGACCTATCGGGCCTGCATCGATTTTCGACGTATAAACAGCGTCCTGATATCCGATGCCGAGCCTATTCCGAGAACAGATGTGATGTTTGCGGACGTCGGAACTAAAAGGTTCTTTTCAAAGTTAGATTTGACGAAGGGATATTTTCAAGTGCCACTTGAAGAGCGATCCCGAGAAAAGACCGCTTTTTCGACCAAACCAGGCCACTACCACTTTCGGTACATGCCATTTGGGATTAAAACGGCATCGGCTATTTTTACACGGCTGATGAGGGCTGTGCTGGTTGGGATCCCAAATGTCGTCCATTATATAGGTGATGTACTAATCGCCACCCACACGTGGGATGAACATCTGAAGACGCTCGAACAACTGTTCAGCAAAATACGGGATGCTGGCCTGACAGTGAAACCCCAAAAATGTGAAATGGGGGCACGCGAGATCACTTTCTTGGGCCATGTCTTAGGAGGTGGTGAGGTTCGTCCGATGGAGAGCATGGTTGCAAAGATCTTGGAAGCGACAAAACCTGAAACCAAGAAGCAAGTGCGCTCATTTTAAGGACTGGCCGGCTACTACAGAGACATGATCCCTCACTACGCTGAAAAAGTCCTCCCTTTGGTGGAAATGACCCGAAAGCGAGAGAGCAACCGTGTGACGTGGACACACGAAAGAGAGGCGGCATTTGAAGCTATTAAAATGGCCCTAGCATCTCGACCTATTGTCAAGGCGCCCGACCTCGAAAAAGAGTATGTGATTCGATCCGATGCGTCAGACAGAGGAATAGGAGCCGTTCTCATGCAAGAGCACGACGGCGTCTTGCATCCGGTCTCATATGCTAGTCGACAACTGGTTCCGCGTGAAACTCGTTACTCCGCCATTGAACTAGAATGTCTGGCATTGGTCTAGGCTGTTGAGAAATTTCACATTTACGTTTACGGGACCACGTTTGTTATTCAAACCGACCACCAACCTCTCTCATATCTCTCTCAGGCTAAACACCTTAACAGCAGGGTCCTTCAATGGAGTCTTGTTCTACAGGAGTATTCCTTCAGAGTAGAACATATAAAAGGATCAGAAAATGTCGGTGCAGTCTTTTTGAGCAGAATTTAGGACTGAATACTTAATCGGTGACTGTTCATCGTGCAGGTGCGATTATCAAATGACCATGCATGTATGTAGAGACAGCTTAACTAGTTAAGCTTCACTCATCGCGCTATAAGTCTTTTTATATAAAAAAAAACTTATCGAGGGGGGGGGGACTTTCTTGTGATGAGTGAGTGCGCGAACAATGCGAGCGTCATGTATTCGACGCTGTGTCTTGGTGTTGGTGGCGCAAGGGGTCCAAACGCGGTGGGTGATGCTATAGAAGCACCGCGCAACGGACACGCACGACACATCAAAGAGGAAGACGTCGGCGGGGCATGGCACGTGTGGCCGCCGCCAATAGGAAGATGGCACGGCAGACGGGTGAGAAGAGGAAGAGGAGGAGATAGAAGGCAGCCAGTCGGACTCGGACAGCTCGGACGAGACGCTGGTGTCAGGGTCTGTGCCATCGGGTTTCGGACTCGAGCACAAAGGACCCGGCAGCGTCTGCCTCCAAACGTCCTCGGTGACGGGCAATCCTGGGAATTGGTCGTTCCCATCGTGCGAGCAGCGGATCCCGGCAGCTGATCCACTGTGGAGCGCAAAAATCACTGTCCCGGCTGCCGAGAGGACTCGCGCTGCCAGTTGCTAGCCACGGGACGAGCCCGGGTGCCTACCGCCAGATTCCACGCTCGGTACGTGGGCAGGAAGGTGGCCAGCCGATTTGCCAAGGCCAACCCCTTCTGTAACCTCCGCGCCGACTCGACCCATCGTCCGCTCTACGAGCGCCGTCACCGTCAACGTGTCAGCGACGACTTCGCCGCCCGAGCCACCACCAGCGACTCAAAACCGGTGACTTGCTTCTTTCGAACGTCCCCTGACACTTAAATACATTTGATAGCACCGGACACCATGATGTTGGTTTAAGCATAGCTTGACTTTATTTGGTGCTGTTGTGTGTTTTCTTTTTGTTTTTCTCTTTTTTCCTTTGTGTGCTATAAAGTAATTTTTTTGTGTGTGTGAGTTCGAAAATGGCTCCTTCCATTTCCGGTCAGAGGTCTTGCCTCAATTAAAACAACCCTACATGATTACAGCACACATTGGCGTCATCGAAGCTTTGGTAAATGGAGCGGTGGGAACCTTACGAACGGGAATCGGTGGGTGCCCGTGCTAAGAACTTCCTCAGTTTTTGCAGTAGTGGAGCTGTCATAAATATTTTACAATGACGCACACAGGTACAGCCGTTAAGAAAGCAAACAGTACGACCACAAAACGGTCTGGGAGCCTGCCTGTTTACTCGCGCGTAGGCTACGAGCATAGTGAAATGCGCACATGCGTTGTGTATCTATGCGAAAGTTGCTGTACTCGCTTGTGTACCTTCGTGATAAGCCTCTCTTTGTATCTGCGTACACTTGTGAGCTACACGAACGATTGGAGTGTGTCACCTTGGCCTATTATTTCCGTTTCGCCCTTTTAGTTTGGTTGCTACCGGCCGCGGTGGCTAAGTGGTTTTGGGCCGCCGTGGCCGCATTTTCGATGGAGACAAAAATGATTGAGGCCCATGCATTTGGATTTAGGTGCACGTTATATGACCCCTCACCGGCCTCTGAAAATACACCAAACCAGCGCAATATTCTCGCCTGGCGTTTTTCGTCTCTCTGGCGCACGTCGTGATGCAGAATACTTATTCCCGTGACGTCTATATAGTACATACTCTCGATTGGTCCATATACGCGAAACATCAGATGTGAATTGTCTCGCGCACTGCTTTGCCATGCAGCCGCCCATGCGTTATTCCTTGCCTCGCATGACTATCATGCGCGATCGACTGATTTCACTTCATTTTCTGCGCTTGTGACTGCGCAAACAGAGATTAGAGCGTGTAGCCGACAAGCGCGAAATCTTGATATCGTCAAGGCTTAATGATGACATGGTACACGTGCCTTTAAGAAAAAAGTGGCGAGGGAGAGATATCGCCTGTAGAAATGGTAGCGAAGGCGAGGAGGAACCCACTCCCTCGTCTTTGAACGCGGGGTTGGTTGGGGCCCTTTAGAGAACACGTCAATATTCCCGGAGCCCTTCACTACGGCGTCCTTCATAATCACATGGTGGCTTGGGACGTTAAACCGCAACAATAATGTTACGTTGGTTGCTGCACGGTGTTCATGGATTCCATAGTACATTCTGTGGTAAAGGACTTAGTGTGGTGCAAACTTCCGCTGCGTAGGCATTTCGAGCTCTTTGAGCACCCGTGGTCAGGGTGACCTTCAATAGCGGGAGACTCGCCTAAGCAGATGTGCTTACGACAAGAAGCACTGCAGATTGTATCGAAGCGAAGAAGTCGTAAAGGGATCGTGCGATCACGTATAGCATCAGCAGTCCTGCGTTAATCAAGCAAGACTATAAGATAGCGAATCGGTTATTCCATATAAAGGCGTGAGCGTTGCGCGGGTGTCATTTTACTTGGGATACTATGGTAGATGCAGCGGCGCTTATTTCCGCGGTGCCGCAGCTTCTTGCTATGCCTACACTGTTTATGAGACAAAAGGTGCATCTATCGTCGCACTCAACAATGACAGGAGAATCGAAGATCTCAGAAGCGATAATTACGTAGTACTGCGTGCACGAACCTTCGTATCTAATCTGAGCTACAAGTGGTATCCTCGAGCGGGGAGAGTTCAGTTGCGCGGCTGAACAACCACCACGACGTATCAGACGCTCGTTTAGGACTAGATGTAGAAAAAGATTAACCTTTTGTACAGGTGTCGGTAGCTCCATTAGTTTGCAGTTAGCGAATGCAACACGTTGTGTGGAAATAGTTATTGTCTTATTTAAATTAAATGATACTCAACGTTATCGTTCTGGCACTGGCTTAAGCTTTCCTGGTGAGAAGCTGCGGCAACTTCCAGTGCAGCAATTTCCACAACGCAAGCATTTCTATGCCTACACAGTAGACAAACTGGAGGGAGGACTTGGCTCGTACTTCGCGCATCCCCTCCATTAGGGTCATAGCCTACGCAGCGAGAAAACCTCGCCATCCGTCATGTGAAAGAACTCGCTGCAAAAAAAAATTACAGCATATCCACGGGTGAATGACGAAGATCTTGGGCGAAGCTCCTGAAGCAATCATGGTCTCGGGATCCGCTTCTCGTTGAGCCCGTTTCGCAGCGGCGTCCTTGGCGCGCACCGCTTCAGGATCCGCCTGGCGCTGCGCGCGCTTGGCGGTGGCTTCGCGGGCGCGCACCGTCTCAAGATCCGCCTGGCGGCGCGCTCGCTTTGCGGCAGCCTCTCGAGCTCGCACCTCGGGATCCTGCCGACGAGCACGAGGCACAGCGGGATTCCGCACCCGGCGCTCCTCGTTGTCCATGGTCCGCCGAGCAGCACGATCCGGCAAGCGCGCTCCTCCACGTACGGCGACGACCAAGGAGAATGGGAGAGAACGGGGGCAGCAGCCAATCTGAGAGCAGCTGCACCTATAACGCCCTCTAGCGTGCATTCACCCAACCGCCATATTGCACACATCTCTATGGGACAGCGCCATCTAGTATATCTTCACCCAACTGCAGTTTGCATGTATCTCTATTGGACAGCGCCATCTATTGAATGATACGGGAGTCGCGACGGCGGGGGAAAGCCGGATGGAGCGACGACCGACCAGGTGATGCTATAAGGAGCTCCGGCCCTAAAAAACAAGCTTTTCTTGAGCAGTGCTGTTGATGCTGTACAGTTTGGACAACCGTAATACCACTCTGTTAGCGTACCGTGGTACGAATACCTTTTATCCGCGTCAGTTGCTCGATGCCTGCGGTTAGCGTGATCAGCCCTATTGCAAAACCCAGCGCCACTGGGTACCAGCGTCCAGTGCCATGCCTGATTATGGGACCAGCGTCGCGCTGGATACTGGGCCGCTGGAGCCGCGTTTTACTGGGAGGCGCTGGGTACTCAAGCTCAAAACGGCTCTACAGCGTTAAAACAGCGGTGCCTACGTTCCCTACATAAATATATTACTAAAAAAGTCATATAGAAAGCATTAGTGCAATAAAAAAAGAAGAAAAAAAGATGTACGAAAAAAAAAAAAAACTCCACCACGAGGATTCGAACTCGCCACCTCTAAATCTCCAAGCGAGTACTCTACCACTGCGCCACGCTGAAACACGTCAACACCGCTGTAAAAGAGCTAGTCAATACAGTAGGAAAGCGTTTCGTTTCATGTTTTGGTGTCGTGCATTAAAGGAAGACGCGATCTTCTTTTCAGATCACGCTTGCTTCTTTATTTGACACAAACAGGGTTGGCCGGCAACGAATGAAATGCCCAAAATGGGAAGAGCACTAGGTACCTTTAAGAATTCCGGTTTTAACTCCGAAAATTATCAAATGGATCGAGGAGCCGGGTACACTTTGACTGCTGTTACTGCCGATTTTTAACAGCCGTTTCTCGCCCTTGCTAATGATGAACATGTACAGAAGCTTCATGATGACTCGTTCGATAAACACGCGCCTACATGAATTCATACTGAGCAGTTTTCTCGCGCTAGCGACGATATTACTGCGGGGCGGGCGTGTCTGTATTCAGACTTGCACTTCTAGCGATACCTACAACTATAAAACCGCTCAGCAAAAACAAATACATTTAGTTGAAAAAAGATGCCGGTGTATTAGTTCACTAACGCGTACCAGTTGACAGGCATGTGTTCTGACGTATGAGTCAGAGAAGTACCGGCGAGTGCGGCCGGCTGCTTTCGGTGAGCCTACGTTCGTTGCTGAAAGCGCGTCGCATCGATGGTCATCGCTCCTTGTGCGAACACCGTACACAAGAAAAAATGGTTAATTTAGGTTAACGAATGTCCAGACTATACTTTACAGTAAATCTTACACGTTCGAATTGCGTGTACTTAAACCAAGAAGCGCCGGTGGCATGCAGACGGACTCGGCCGGTACGCTAGGCCTAACGCTCGCCGGGAGCCGCACTGGGTAGGACCGATCTCGGCGCAGATGAGTTGCGATGGTTGAAGTTTCTGCATTTTAGCCTCGAAACCTTTGTAACTGATACCTAACGTATAGCTGAAGTAAGTGGAAGTGCAAGAATTGCGCGAGATGCGTTTCTGGTGTGGCGATATCGAACGACGGCTGTTTTTCTGGCCTCCGTTGGGAGGGGTCGCGAAGCCAGAGCTCATTTACTTCTTGCCAACCGCACGGCGATGTAACGATTTGCTCTGTATGTTCAGACCAACGCCTTCAGACTTAGAAACATTACAATATGAAGTCATAACCGCAACACATCACGGATGAAAAACTGATATATGATCGGCATGCACCAATTGTGTATTCATTGCTGCTACGTGCTCCACAAAAATTGACGACGTTATTGGCACTGCATGAATAAAAAAAACCGTGGTAGAAAGAAAAATGATCAGTGTTGGCTGCTTTGGGTTATTAACATATTTTTCTTCACATTCGACAGGGAAACAATAAAAGTGACCGTGATTTCACATATATATGTATATCATATCACGTATATCATGAAAATAGTGCGCATATCTCCTCGTCTTTCTCTGCCAAGCTAGAATTTGTGACACATGTTTGAGACCCATTAGGATAGCATCTATCGGTACCATCGAATCAGACATTCGATATTCAACGATACCAAAGCATTCTGCCGCGCACGATACTGAAAGCAGCGCGCGGCACTGGCAGAACAGTGCAGGACCCAGTATGTGCCAGCGCACGCCAGTGAGAATTCCAGCGTCTCCAGCGCTTCCCAGTGAGCGCCAGCGTCACAGCGGCAAAGCCAGTGGCTCTACCAGTGCGACCCAGCTTTTTCCCAGTGCTTTTACCGGAGTCCCAGTGAATTCGAGCGTATACCAGTGATCCCAGTGCGGTCCAGCGCCAGAAAACGTACTGGTATCACGCTGGGGGTACTGGAACGGCGCTGGTTTTTGCAATAGGGAGATCATGAAAGTGGTTAATGAATCCGTTTGGTAATGCATATATTGCTTGTTCACGGCGTTGTGTAAGTATGAACGAACCGTCCAGCATAGTGCGTACGCGCAGAAGTGTTCTGCATTCTTAGGTACGCAATCCTCCAAAGCCCCATTCACATTGAAACGGATTTTTTTCCTGGCATTTCCTCAACCACATATCACAAAACGGAATCACTGAAAGAGGTTCTCGAATATCGTCGACGACGCCCCTTCCGCCAGCTTGAATAAGCGTAACATTTAGGCTTGCCACTTTTTGCGAAGGTTCAAGTTAGTTTATAAAATGCTTATGGCACGATTTAATGAATATTTGTCTTGTGTTATTTTATTCACCTTTTGTTTGCCAAAGTTGGCGAATCATTTGCAAGGCCAACTTCAAAAGAAAAGAGCAGTACATGCATCTGAGACATTTATCTTACATTCACATAGCACGAATGCAAAGCACTGCAGTGCACTTCCTTTCCGGACTGTTCCAGCGAGAGGTACACGCCTCCTCCCGATGTGAATATTCATGAAAGCTTGATTTTGTCATTTATTTGCTCTGTGTAGCAGTTGCTTTTTATTGTTTCCCGCGTGACCGTCGTTGTTGCATAAAAAAACAGAAGTGTTGCTCTAGGAAACTTCTGATAGGGGAAGGGCACCTAATTTTTTTTTAAATAGCGCTAACCATCTCATGCCTTTATTAACATGTGAGTTCTTTGATGGCGATCGGTTCAACGTTTCAACTTGGCTTTATTGCCGCATCATATATCTCTATGCTTGGATGCGGGTCCATTCTCGCGCACCATTGTACGGGCGAAGCTCCTTAAGGCGGCACCCGTTCGTCCCTCGTAGTAGTCGTAGTGCGTAACCAGTCTTACGCTTTGACCTCCAAGGTGGTGCCGGTGGGAGATTTTTCCTGTGCGTTGTTGAACAATAAAAAATTCGCAGCGTGCGCGTTAACTAAAAGCCGAATTCTTCTGTCTCTCATTCCCCATTAGCAGCCATTGGCATGTTCCAGTAGGAAACGTTAGTAGAAGTAGAAGTGTAAGTGTTAGCTAAAAGCCGACTTCTTCTGTCTCTCATTCCCATTACAAGCCATTGTTTACCTCCAAGGTAGTGCCTGGTGAGATTTCTCCTGTGCGTGATTAAACAATAAAAATTTTGTTCAAAACGCCGTTGATTGATGAAATAAACCAACGAAAGACGCCAGATGTTTTCTAAAAGCAAAACGAAAGAACGCCAGATGTTTCTAAAGGAAAACGAAAAGACGCCAGCTGCTTAACGAAAGACGCCAGATGTTTTCTAAAGCAATGGTTTTCTAAACAATGAAAATTCACAGCGTACATGTAAAATTAAAGTGAGCTGCAAGTCGCCATAACTCATCGAACCTTTAGTATAAACGCGCCCGATCTCACGTCGGTGATGATGTACTGGCCAGAATTCACGGAAGATTCACGGTTTACCGATGAACCTCCGCAGCAGGGTTGCCAATGGTGGCTACTTTTCGCCAAATTGGCGAATTTGAGAGGCCCGTGGCGACCTAATATTATGAATGGCGACATGGCGAATTTTTGGCGATTTTCGGCTGGGGTCTCCACTGAGTTATGCATCCTAAGCTCAGTGTCTTCCCAACGAATGAGCGGCAACATTCTCTGTATTTTTCTTGGTTTTAGACCCACGGGTAAAATGTGCACATTACGCGTCATTCGGTATGTCCGTCCTGTAACTCGTGTGTATCTCCTCAATTCATTTAGATGCAGGAGGTATTGGAACGTGCCCCAAAGCCATTCTAGCAAAATGTAAGTCAGCGGACTGCCTTGCAAACCACGAGGGGGCAGTGTTTGACTGTAAGTTTATGGCTTTAGGTGCTTTAAGTTTCTCTAAAGTTTCACTCCTGAAGGGGCTGGACGACGGGTTGGCCGCGTGTTCCGACTATTTGTTCCGCCAAAGCTCCAACTGTTCTGAATAGCTTGGCGACTTATTCACTGTGGCAGTACACCCAATTCAGCTCGTAAAGACTGTTTTAGAATAGCGAAGAGAGGCGGATATGCGGCTATTCGTGTAATAAAAAATATTTATTGAGGTATTTTCCACTGTTCTCGGTGAGCGTGTGCAATGAAAACAATTGCTATATACCATTTTACATTGTCTATCTGTTCATTAATAACTCATCGGATTGACACATGTAGATAGAGGTGACTATAAGAAAGGGTCGGTGGCGTCCTTTATCATATTAGTTCACACTTAAAAGGTGTAAGGCTCACTAATGATCGGTTCCTGCGATAATTCTGTCGTGTTACCTTCAATAAGCCTTTTAATCCTTTTAATTCATATGAGGGCACGTAAAGCTGTCTACAAACAACGCTTTCACGGTTTTCACCCAAGGTTTACCGCACTTTTACCTTTGAAACGAGCGGACAGGGATGGAAGGATATCATGAGCCTTTCATTCATTCACCTTTGCGCCACCACGCACATCTTGCGGCTAGTCGGAGAAGCAGCACCATGCACTCCCATGGTGAAGCGGGCGATGCGACTGGTATTGAGAAACGTCAATATAATTTAAAGGTCTTGGATGTTACTGTATTCTACGGGGCTATACGTGACTGGAAAATTTTATTACTAGGTATGCCGCACATATCTAGAATGGCGACATTTTTGGCGAAATTTGTAAAGAAATGGCGACTTTTGGCGACTTTTTCCTCGTCGTTTGGCGACATTTACTCGAAAGTCAGTGGCAACCCTGCTCCGCAGCTTCGCCCACTCATCATCATTCACTCCGTGGATATGCTGTGATTTTTTTCCAATAACTTTCAACCGCAACAACTATTGCGTCTCATTTGGAAGGCAGCTCATAATCATTTGTACATGCGAAAAGTTACACGTAGGAAGCTTTTCGGCATCACCATTAGCCTCCAATCAGACACTGACGTCTGATATTCAACTTTCTGTATTGTAGTTCAGTGCCTGGTTATTGATTTCGAGCCGTGGTCTCGCAGGATGATCTATATGAAAAGGTTAGAGTACTATGCTTACGCCAAGTTGTAGAGAAAACTTGTGCGACTGCTATTACTGAAACGGAAGACCTTAATCTGGAAATCCTAGGGCATTGGCTCCATTTGCGCAGTGCGATTCCGGCGAACGTTCTGCTGAAGAGACGCAATATTCAGGACAGTCATTCACTCTCCCATAGTAATTTGCGTAATGCTCTGAATCGTTCCCAATTTGTCTAAACATACAGAAAATGTGAACCTATCTTCCTGCCTCCTTGTCTTCCTGTCGGAAATGTCTATGTGTGTGTCTATGCGTGGAACATCAATTGTACGTGTTGCCTCCGCGTCATTCCATGTTTTGACTTACGTCCATGTAACTCAAATCTGTCTTTTTTATTCTCGTAAACGTATGCGTAGCAATCAAGTATTGTGTTTAATTGTTGTTGTCGTTAACCGTCTATGATGTAAGTTCTTTTTCTAAACAGAACATCTGGATAATGCTCCTCCATAATAGAGTTGTGGGAATCGTTAACCAGATATAATGCCTAAATTTGAGACAACTGCTCAAGCATTCTAAGGCTTTCTGACAGAGAACCTATTCTTGGTTGACCCTTCGCCGCCGCATGTTGTGCAACGCTGCTAATATGGCCTTGCGATATGTGTGAAGTGAGGCTTGGAAGGACAGGGGGATGGCCTCGCCGTGCCGACAGAGGCCTCGCATAAAGGGGGGAAGGAAGTGCCTTGTCGAGAGGGGCGACCTGAAGCCTGGTGGAAAGGGGGCAACCAATGGGAGGCGCAAATAAAGGGGGCGAGGTTGATGCTCGGCGGAAAGTTCGTCATAACCACGCTGTAAGGTAGTGTCACGTGGTCGTGATGATGAAGGACGAATCAGCTGGGCTGGTAAAAGGAAACCCTTTATTGCGCGAACTTGTGCGGAGGAAATGAAAAGTGAAAGTACAAGCAAAAGTCACAGTTTCGCCGCAAGGGCAAAGCAATGAATGCGATAGCAAGGAACTAATGCTATACGAAGTGAGGTTCGCCAATGGATACTCTCAGTTTGAACAGCGCTTCTGTTGCAAGGCGGCCGAAGGCGGCCGCCTTGCAACAGGCGGCCGAAGCAGCGAAGGAAACTATCGTGCTTCAAGTGTCGAGCTGTGACACTTGATAGTTCGCGCTCATCTTCTGTTTGTTCGTTTAGCGGCGTCCCTGAGCTCGAGTGACATTCGTACGCGCCGTAACATGAGCGCGGACATCACGGTGAAAGCGTGAAACATTGCTCTACCCCTCGCCACGAGAAAACCGCGCGAGCAGCCAGCGGAAGGGCAAGCTTCTCCCATGCGCAAATATAAGAAGAAGCGAGCGAGCTCGCCGACCACTTTTAAATGCGCCCGTCGGGCTCCTAACGCCACCTCGCTGGTATTGAAGAAACGCTTATTATCGCCTGCTGTCTCTGAGTCCGTCCAGCGCTAAATGGTGTGTATATAACGCTCGCCGTTAGCTACGTAGGGGATCTGCGTTTCGTGGCGTAGTGGATAGCGCCGCTCGCTGCGAAGCAAGAGGTCCCTGGTTCGATTCCGCGCTTCGGAAGCATTTTTCTGAGTTATTTTTCTGTGGGGACTTTATAGATATATACATACTTATACATATACGGTGCATGACGGCGGCGACGGCGACGGCGACGGCAAAATCCAGCCGAGACTGTCCATATAATTGCTATCGCAATAATACACGATTTACACTGACAGCGGCAATCACAGTCGTCGGCCGTTAGTAATCTCATCAGCCCTATGTCGCGTCGGCATTTATACAAGTGGCATAGAATATTCTGCCCTTGTCATTGATGACCCTGTTAGTTCCGGAATAAGCTATACTGTTCGCGTTGCGCGTTCGAGCTTATGAGAACAAACAAAAACAATTGGGAATCTGCGACATTCCGGGCGACGTGCCAAAGTCAGCGGTTATACGTGTAACAAGCGCGCGAGACAATGTATGCTCTTTAGATGAGGACACTCCTGAGAGGCGATCGACCAGATAAAGTAACCACACCGCGCACCCGTCCGTCCGTAGACGGCAGCGTATATCTGTGGGCGGGACGACGCAACATGAAGAAGAAAAGTGCCGCCGTAGCAACCGACATTTCGCAGTATGTCAATTTCTAATTCAGCGAACGCGGCAACGACACGCTAGTGACTAATGCTGGAAACGCGTGCCGCGTTTGCGCAATGATATAACACAAAAACACTTTGAAAAGAGTTGGAAAAAATACACAGGCAATAATAATAATGATAATAATATCTGGGGTTTAACGTCCCAAAACCCCGATATGATTATGAGAGACGCCGTAGTGGAGGGCTCCGGAAATTTCGACCACCTGGGTTTTTTTAACGTGCATCTAAACCTAAGCACACGGGCCACACATTTCTCCTCCAATAAAATGCAGCCGCCGCTAGACAGGCAATAGCCTGAGAATAGGAGAGGGGGAGGGCTCGAATCAGATGTTTTCACGGCTTTCGCGGAGTAGTTTACTACGCAGTGTTCTAAATTGCCCCCATTTGTACAACCACCTAGATGCTGAGCCACAGACAAGCTTACCACACTCCAACAGTAATCCAATGGGCTATAGAAGTTCAGTGAAGAAGACTGAATGCTTCAGAGAGGCTTGCCCACGCTTCCGTGGGTGGACCCATTTATATCGGGGGCGCCTTGTCATCCTTCGTCGGTTAGGTTTCAGGCAGGTTACTTGTTGACGTCGAGCCACTTTGTGTCTGACAGTACTTCTTGTGTGAAAAACGAGAAAATGCAAAAGAGGCGAGCCTGGCCCTTTCCCGCCTATCAGGATCGTAGTAGGGAGCTCACGAATCGTGGAGATGAAGAAAGACAATTAGTCCGCAGGGCTGCAGCAGACACCCGAACTAAAAGTGACTATTGACGTGCTGTGCACCCGCAGTAATAAAAACTCCTAATGCATATACAAACCGAAGTATATTAATAAGGAGAAAACGTCGGTGGTGATGCGTGTGCACCTAGACGAGCCATGTCTAGAAACCGAGTGTCTTGTGGACTGCGCTAATCCAACACAAGTACCAACAGTACCCAGATTACGCAAGGCCTCCCCACGCGTCCGTGGCAACACGCATGAGGTATCGGTCTGGAAGATGGCTCCATTTAAGGGGTGAGTTGTCGCAAATTAAAATCAATTTCGCTCGCTCGTGCTACGCGTATAAACTAAACTAACTGAATTACCGCGTCTAGAGTTATGTATGCAGTTAGGCGGGAAATATTCTCACAGGTTGTAGCCTTGTTAATGAAAAACGAACAAAGAATGAAGCGAAGGATGGTATAGGGGACCTTAACTGCACTGTCTTTAGTGTAAAGTACTAATTCCGATAGAGATGTCAAGAAATATAGTCCAGGGTTCGACGGAACACCGTCTGGCGAGGGGCATACATTACTTGCAAATAAACAAACACTCGCCAAAGTTGCAACGAAAAAAGAAGAATTTATGACGTTTCGAGACCACTACGGGTCTCTTGTTCACATACAAGCGTTAGAAGTTGGGCCGTGCTTTTATATCTAAGCACGGTCCAACTTCTAACGCTTGTGTGATATAAAAGCACGGCCCAACTTCTAACGCTTGTATGTGAACAAGAGACCCGTAGTGGTCTCGAAACGTCATAAATTCTTCTTTTTTCGTTGCAACTTTGGCGAGTGTTTGTTTATTTGCAAGTAGATGTCAAGAAAGTAATGTTGACGAAACGGCAACTTGCCGCCGGCAGGGATCGAACCTGTAACCTTCGGATAACGCGCCCGACGCTCTACAAATTGAGCTATGGCGGCGGTCATCCCGCCGTCCACTTCATAGCTTATTTGTGTGCATGCAAACGTGGGAGTGTTTGTCAGCGCCACTCGTAGACATGACATTGAATGTGGAAAACTCGTCATCAGGGATTTCATTGTAGTAATATGTTGGATTTCTGTTGGTTTTCATTCAGTTGGTTTTTCTTATCATCATCATCATCATCATCATCATCATCATCATCATCATCATCATCATCAGCCTGTGTACGCCCACTGCAGGGCAAAGGCCTCTCCCATGTTCCGCCAATCAACCCGGTCTTGTGCTTTCTGCTGCCACGTTATACCTACAAGCTTCTTAATCTCATCTA
This sequence comes from Rhipicephalus sanguineus, assembly GCF_013339695.2. NCBI lineage: Eukaryota > Metazoa > Arthropoda > Arachnida > Ixodida > Ixodidae > Rhipicephalus > Rhipicephalus sanguineus. The sequence continues at coordinate 115,134,939 of NC_051185.1, forward strand.
CCCACCTAATTTTCTGTCTCCCCCTCACGCGTTTGCCATTTCTTGGAATCCAGTCAGTTAACGACCACCGGTTATCCTGCCGACGTGCTACGTGCCCGGCCCATATCCATTTATTCTTCTTTATTTCAACTATGATATCCTTAACCCCCGTTTGTTCCCTGATCCACTCTGCTCTCTTCCTGTCTCTTAAGGTTACACCTATCATTTTCCTTTCCATCGCTCGCTGCGTCGTCCTCAATTTAAGTTGAACCCTCTTTGTAAGTCTCCAGGTTTCTGCTCCCTAGGTAAGTACCGGTAAGATGCAGCTGTTATATACCTTCCTCTTGAGAGATAGTGGTAGACTACCATTCATGATTTGATAATGTTTGCCGAAAGCGCCCCATCCCATCCTTATTCTTCTAGTTATTTCACTCTCATGGTTCGGCTCCGCGGTTACTACCTGTCCTGAGTAGACGTACTCCTTTACAACTTCCAGTGTCTCGCCACCTATCGCAAAGCGCGGTTCTCTGCCAAGATTTTTCCACATTACTTTAGGTTTATGCATATTTATTTTCACACCTACTCTTCTACTTTCCGTATCCAGTTTAGTAATCATGAGCTGTAATTCGTCTCCCGCGTTACTCATCAATGCAATGTCATCAGCGAATCGCAGGTTGTTTTTTTAAGATTGCATCAAACATAGAAACGAGCCCTCGAAATTTTCTTCTTTCGTTCTTTTGTAGCCTCGCGCCATATTCCTCATTCATGATATAAAGTATTTTTTGTATGAATTACGTATTGCTGTTTGCAATAATTATATGTTGGCTGAAATTTGAAGAAAATGAACAGCATTTAGAAGTACAAGGTGAAGAAAGTACTGAACATTTATTTCAGACCAAACTGAAAGAATAATTCAAAACACGTACATTGCCGTATTTCGACAACATGCTTAGTAATCATGCTTGCTGTTGGAGAGGAATATGGCACTAAATTATGATGGAAGCACCGAACATCTGCCTGTAGCACACGGCCTTTATGCTTGTAAAATTTTTCATGCTCTTTGTGGTCCTTCAGGGGCAGTTGAAGAGCCTTCTGGAGTTCCTCCGATTTCCAGCTACCACTTTTTTGGGGGCTTTCACGTTCAGCTGTCTCCCGACGGGGAATGTACGCAGGGAATTGTGGTAATAGGCATGGTATGGGGCCCTGCTTTACCCTTTTCGGCTTAAGGGACACCTCGATCACCCTTCCCGGGCTTCTCACAAACCCGAAGAGAAAATCACATCAGTGTAATATAGTGACAGAAATCACACTGGAACAAATCTGTGAGTGCACTGAGTTCGGTAAAATCCAGAAAAAAACACAGGGATCAAAGAAATGTGAAAGAGGATAAATCATGCATGATACGACAAAATGAAGCCGGCAACGTTTCGGCTAGAGGAAGTGGGAGAAAATTGTTGAGCAAATATTTTCTGAAAAAAAAAAGACGGAGTCATGCCACAAACAAAGCATTTTCAGGTAAAATACTGTGTGGCAGCACTCCGTTGACTATAATTATGCACCTACTGTTTTACAATTTACGCCAGAACTAGGCTAGATAATCTAAAGGGCTGTTAGGCTTCACGTTATCCAAGGAAAAAAAAACGCGCTTGCGTGTGACTGAAAGACAGCGCGAAATTACAGTAAAAACATCTTTCAAGATACTGAGCAGGCGTACAGTCATGAAAAACAGTATTAAGTTGTCATTGCATTTTGGAAATTTTATTTATTGCTCATAAGTAGCTTCTTTACTCTTGCGAAAAAATTGCAAACGTTTTGTGGGTGATTCTCATCGCTAGCCCCGAAAATCGCATTTTCCTCTCCTTGCAGTGTCCCTCGCTAAGATGGCACTCGGAGGCAAGCCTCCTGGTCGTTGCCAAGCCTGCTTCGCTTTCAGGAAACGCCTTGCCGATAGACTAAGCATCGAAGAGACGGCCAAGAACACCTGCGCGAGTTATGTAAACAGAGCAAAATACGTACCGTGTGTTTTATCGGCACGAAGGTCTCTCTATCGACGGCTTTCGTCCATGCGTTAACTTTAGGCAGTGGCGTAAGCAGGGGGGCGGGCGGGGGGGGACACCCCGGGCCCGTACTCCCCAACCCGAAATTTTTGTTTGCTATGGCATACAGAGCCCAAAATGACACTTGACCGCATCTGCTTGCCCGACCCCCACTCAAAATCAAAGAGGTGCCCCCTCCCCCCCCCCAAATAATTCTCCCTGCGCCCCTGACTCTAGGGTATAGTGCAGTGTCTAATTAGGCGTGGTGCAGCATTCAGACGTGTTGAACCAATCTTGCCGGCAAATTGCTAACTACTCAACCAGTGTTAAACGATGGGGCCAAAGCACTCGATCACAGTTCAGGCGCTTGCTCACATCATAAGTGCCTATCCAACGCAACGCCCATCCAACGCAAACTGATCCGCTTTTCTTCTACCGCGTTCCGCACAACCACGCGGAGTCTCTTTCCGCGTTGTCGCGCCTCGGATGTCACTGCGATGACGTCGTTGGTGGGGAGAGGAGGGCATACGCAGGACTTCTTTCTTTTTTTTGTCTAAACGGTGTTGACCAATCTCCCTCGCTACCTGAAGGTGTAGTCCCTATTCACTTGTTCTACCGGTGAAGATAGCGCCATTTTCTTTCTCGATAAAGAATTACTCATCTCTCTGTACGGGGGTAACGGCAGGAACACGCTGACGAACTGAACCAAGAAGAGGAAAGACGCAGTGCTCATACATTGTGACAAATACATTCTGTTGAAAGCCGCAACGCGAAATAAGAGCAGGAAGTACAAGCGTGTGGTACTGGACGCCAACGCGAAGAAGTAGCGTCCTACTCGGCTTTTCGTAGTTTCATGCTCACTTAGCATTTTGCCTAAAGTGCGTTGGCGGGCTAGTTGGTTGTTCATGCTTAGTTTCTACAGCGCGACTGGACGCGGACGGAGAAGGAACACGCAAACACACACACACACACAGCATTTTGCTGTTGCCACCGCGCTTCTGTGTCCCTCGCAATTACATAAAACATAGCAGCATGCGATGACGAAAGAACCAGTTATTCGTATCAAACACTTGCGTGTTTCTTAAACGAAAAATAGAGGACATTTTTTCGGGGAAATTATTTTAACCCAGTTTGCTAACTGCCGAGCACAATAAGAACTCGAATTTCAATCACATCATTCACGGATTGTCGCGTTGGTAACATTCTTAATTTCCAGATACGCGCGCCATCTCATACTTATTCTAACCTCAGCATTCCTTTTCTTTATTTAGGCAGCGTTTGGTTTCATTTTTATTCTCAGTGTCGTTGTTGGTGCTTCATTTTCATTCGACCCACTATCGCCGCAAAAAAACACGCGACGTTTGCGAGTCTTCCGTATTGTTAGAAAGGGAGTCCACAACCTTTTAGAGGCCATCATTAGGATAAAAACAGTCTTTAAGATCTTATATTCCAAATGGTAAAATTCCAAATTCCATATTCCATATTCCATATTCCAAATGGTAGTGTAGTGCTTGTTTCACTGATCTCATCTCCTGATGTCCTAAAATAATGTTTACATAAGGTTTAGGCTTGTAGTTTGCAAATAAATCACACAGAAACTTGTTCCACTACTGCTGGTAAAACCAATCAGGCCTACCTCAGAACACTCCTAAAAAGTCGGCTCCATGCACGACACAGTCATAAGCTGTTGCGCTGTCTAGCTTACCACGTTAAACAAGGAGTGCTTGATTGCGATAGTGAGTGCAGGAAAAGAAAACAAGTTATCTGCCTCACATGCTACCCCCCCTTTTTTATAACAGGCAAAACTGCTGACCCAAAGTTCTCTGGATCGTGTCCCGGCCTCGATGGCCGCATTTCAATGGCGGCGAAACGCTAGAGGCACATGTGCTTACATTTCGGTACACGTTAAAGTACACCGGATGGATAAGAGAAACTCCAAATCAAAGAAAGTACACTCCTGCTGTTTACACATGCTGATGACGTCGATGTACTGAATTTGCTTGGCTGTTCTTTCTCCGATTTCAGCACTCTGAATTGATGGCCCGTCAAACAAATGTGGCGTTTCATTAAGGAATTGATGTATCGATGCATTTCGCAGTTTGTACCAAAAAGAAAGAAAACAACAAAGATACGAAAGATTGTGCGCAGCTGTAACCCTTGGTTGACGAAGGACCTCGTTTGTGTGGGGCGTAAAATTAAAAAAAGGCGAGAACTAGGTACAAACGTCATCCAACAAACGCTAACGCAAAAAAATCACAGCATATCCACGGAGTGAATGATGATGAGTGGGCGAAGCTGCGGAGGTTCATCGGTAAACCGTGAATCTTCCGTGAATTCTGCCCAGTACATCATCACCGACGTGAGATCGGGCGCGTTTATACTAAAGGTTCGATGAGTTATGACGACTTGCAGCGCACTTTAATTTTACATGTACGCTGTGAATTTTCATTGTTTAGAAAACCATTGCTTAGAAAACATCTGGCGTCTTTCGTTAAGCAGCTGGCGTCTTTTCGTTTTGCTTTAGAAACATCTGGCGTTCTTTCGTTTTGCTTTTACAAAACATCTGGCGTCTTTTGTTGGTTTATTTCATCAATCAACGGCGTTTTGAACAAAATTTTTATTGTTTAATCACGCACAGGAGAAATCTTACCAGGCACTACCTTGGAGGTAAAGAATGGCTGCTAATGGGAATGAGAGACAGAAGAAGTCGGCTTTTAGCTAACGCTGCGAATTTGTTATTGTTCAACAACGCACAGGAAAAATCTCCCACCGGCACCACCTTGCAGGTCAAAGCGTAAGACTGGTTACATACTACGCTACGAGGGACGAACGGGTGCCGCTATAAGGAGCTTCGCCCCTAAAACGCAACAAACGCTAACGCAAAAGAGATTGCCGAGCTGCGGGCTATGCTAGAAAACGGCTAAGAGCAACTTCAGGCAGTGCGTACGTTGCGCGCGTTACGGCGTTCATTACGTAAGAATGGCCCGTCCCGCATAGTGCGCGCGCGCAGAAGAGTCTTGCGTGCGCTCTGTCTGAAAGGTGGCGTAATAACCTAAGCAACGCCTTAAAGCCGTGTTCACACTGTAAGATTTTCGGTTGGCGATGAGATCTCCGACACGTCTAACGACTTCGCGCGACCGAGAAGTGCCCTGGGAGCGCCTATTATTCGGAGACCGATTTTCGTAGCTGTTAGGAAATCATAGCATTTCGTAAGCGAATCAAAAGGACAACTTGTGAAATAAAGAAGGTGAAAGCGTTAACGTGAGCGTGTCGACGAGTTGCTAATTCATCGCCAAGAAAAATTTCAACAGAGCGGAAAAAAAAAACATCCACGGGCAAAAAGAAGGCGACACGGGCTAGCGCTGACTTCCAACTGATTTTTAATTTGGAAAAGACACATGGATGTGGTGGGAAGACGGCAAAAGTGCGCAAGAGAACATGAGACAAGCACCGCGCATAAACGATAACAGGTGACAAAGTTAAAAGGCCAAAAAACATTATCTTACAAGTGCATCCTCATAGATAAGATAACGGATTTCCTTTTTGGGCAAATCCATGGAGTGCATGCTGATGCATGCTTCCCCCAAACAAGCAATCTGGGCCTCATCTGCAATATTCCTAGTATGGATGTTTTTACTTTTACAGCGAAAGCTGTTATGAGATCATTTCACCGGCCGTTTTTGGCGCCGTAGTTGTCCGCCGCCGCTGCCGCCGCCGGTGTCCGTAACCACTATCGCTCGAAATAAGAAAAAAATTTCAGGATGGAACGAGGTTCAAACCTGGGCCCTCTGCGTGGGAGCCCAGTATTCAACCTCTGAGCCATGCCGGTGCTTGAAACTGCTTTGCAAAAAGGTCCTATACAGGCTTCATGTCGGGAAGGAACCACATTAACATATGCAATATAGCGTGGTAGAAGAGTAAAATAAACACCAAGCGTCGCACAACGTGAATTCTGTAATCAGGTGTCACACAATGCGAATTGAGCAACGAGAAGGTTGTTGAATGCTTCCAACCCATTACAAAGGGCTCCGCCATAATTCTTCATCGTCATCAGGCACAGCATCAACAAAGGGCGCATAATGCCTTACATTCGTTTAGCAGGTACCACGGCTCTCCGTAGAATGAAGAAAAATGGCATAATGTCTGCTTTCCTACTTCTCAAAAATTACAATGATTTATAGCATAGTGGGTTCCTCGCAAGGCAAGTGCACTTGTATTAGTTGCCAAGGAAGCGCATGCCCCGCCACGGTGGTGTAGTGGTCATGGCGCTCGGCTGCTGACCCGAAGGTCGCGGGGTCGAATCCCGGCCGCGGCGGCTGCATTTTCGATGGAGGCGAAAATGTTTGAGGCCCGTGTACTTAGATTTAGGTGCACGTTAAAGAACCCCAGGTGGTCGAAATTCCCGGAGCCCTCCACTACGGCGTCTCTCATAATCATATCGTGGTTTTGGGACGTTAAACCCAGATATTATTATTATTATTATTAAGGAAGACCATAAGCGCATGGTCCATTTCCTCGGGGTCTCAATAAAGTTCTTCCCCCCCCCCCTCTCTCTCCCACTTCAACGTATGTTATGCAGCATGGCGGGTGAGGAACATAGCGACCGGGCGTCACCTAATGCAAATTACATAGCTGCTGGGTCGTTTAAAGCTTCCAACCCATTACAAAGGGTTGAGCCATAATTCTTCATCGTCATCAGTCGTCGCGTCAACAAAGTGCACATAATGCTTACAGACGTGTAGCTGGTGCCTCGCTTCTCCGCAGAATGACGGATAATGGCTTAGTAGGTGCTTCCGAACTTCACAAAAATTTTGATTTATGGCGTAGTGGGTACCTTGCTAGTGTACTCATATTAGTAGCCCCAAGAGAGCTTACAACGGTGCTTTAGAAACGCCGCTCTTCCAGCTTTCGCTGTGACTGTGCTGCGGTTTCAGCGCAGGCCTGGCGTTTTTTTAAATCGTCTCGGTTTGATAGTAAGCAGGAACGCAACTACACCCCTCGCAATGCGCGCTCAAATGTCCGGAGTTGCCACTCAGCGCATTCCAGTGGTGTTCACGCAAGCGTACGTTGAAGGATCTTGAAATCTGTCCGACGTATTTCTTGCCGCATGACACCGGGATGACATACACCACGTTGTTGATAAGTCTCTCTGCTTGATCTGGCAGCCGTCTTTTCTTGTGCTAGCGGAAGTCGCTAGCTTGTACAGTTTTTCCAAGTTTTTTGTGTGCAAGAAGGACAACTTCAACGTCAGTGCTATGCGCTATCTTCTTAAGGCGGTCTAATACATGGTGGATGTAAGGGACACGGAGAAAAAAAGAAAGGAGGGGAAACTCCGGGCCGGCGCCAGCGCGAGCGCGCGCCGCGATAACGTCACCTGGGAAAGGAGGTTGGCGAACTAGAGTTCCGGTATATGCTGCCTTTAAGGTTGCATATACAGTAACTCCATGGATGGATGGATGGATGCTATGAGCGTCCCCTTTATAACGGGGCGGTGACAAGTGTGCCACCAGGCTCGACAAATAAAAAAAGAACCCTTCACTCTTCCTTTTCTTAGTGTTGGCCTAGTGTCTTTACTTCGATTAGGAATATCTTACTCCAGAAAAAAAAAAAAAAACAACTTAAGTTTTCAGCTCCGTTCTCTGCCCTTTACGGCAGAATGCCCTTTTTTTTCAATATTTATTTTTGTCCTTTCTCTCTAATTCTCTGCCACCAATACTCTAAACATCTCTTACTTATTTCAATCGCGGGTGTGTTCAGCTTTCGGTTGTCTCTAGCGGAAGTCGCTAGCTTGTACAGTTTTTCCAATTTTGACGAACTAAAGTAACTGGAACGGGAAAAGTACCGCGACCGTCCTGCCCGCCGCCATATTTGGTCCAGCGCGAGCTAAGCTGCGGCTGCGCGGTGTTGATTTCACGCGGAGTAACGCATGTTTTACACATTGCGTGCGCTTTTGCAGCCCCGAATGAAGCATACCGTTGTTCTCTAACTGATTAGGAAAGAAATAGCGGCAGATTTCACTTGCCTACACGCGCACGCACGCGTACTGACGCGATAAAGAAATATGAACTGCGCGGCATTTGCGCGCTCGGCTGTGGGCATTTATTAAATGCGAAGCATTTCTTAGCGAACTTCTGTGAGTTTGAACGCATCTATCTATCTATCTATCTATCTATCTATCTATCTATCTATCTATCTATCTATCTATCTATCTATCTATCTATCTATCTATCTATCTATCTATCTATCTATCTATCTATCTATCTATCTATCTATCCGCCCACGACTATGTGCTCTCCAGGCCGTTTCGTTTATCGGATGTATACCAAATTTGGTATGGCAAAACATGACTGTATGACGAATGTAAACTACGGTGGTAACATGAGAATAATGGCATGTACGCCTTGTACGGCATGATTTAGAAGCCACGCTGATAGTGCGCTCGCGGCCGCTTCGCTAGCTTGATGCACACCAAAATTGATATGGTGTGCATCGTGTGGTGTGCATCGTGTGATATGGTATGTTCGTGTGACAAGAGTGTATCACGAACATTACTGGTTATAGCGTGCAAATCATGGCAGGCATACAATGTAAAACATGATTTACATGGCATGGTCTCGGGGCGCTCGTGGTCGTTTGATGAAATGCATGTATACCAAAATTGATATGACGAGGTATTTCTGTATGACGAACGTTTGTGACAGATGGTAACATAAAAATCATGACATGTATGTCATGTACAGCATCACTTACTTGCCACGCTCATGGTGCGCTTGCGGCCGGTTCGGTAGCTATAGATATACACAAAAACTGGTATAGCGCGAGGTGACTGTATGACGAACATGAATGTGTGGTAACGTGAAAATCATGACATGCATGACATCTACGGCATGGTTTACATTACACTGTATTTGTGCGCTTCCGGCCGTTTTCTTTACTGTATGTATACCAAATTTGGTATGGCATGACATGGGTGCGTGACGAACATAAATTATAGGTCATGCGTTGTATATACCAGGTTCTACATGCATGCATGCATGACAAACATGGGATATATAGTGAACTAGATGTCATGACATGAATTACTTCATCTGCCTCAAAGACGAACAAGGCAATATATGCAGCTCTTTGCTTGCTGCTTCGCATTAGATTGATTCCCACAATGCGTGGGATCTGCCGGATTGACACAAAAGGCACAATTATACAGTCACGTCACGCGCTACCAGTCTTGGTGCATATCAACCCAGCGAACCGGCCGCGGGTGCACCATGAGCATATCATGTAAATCATGCCTTACATGACATGCGTGCCATTGTTTTCATGGTACACGCCGTGATTTATGTTCGTCATACAATCACGTCACGCAATACCAATCTGTAGCAGTCAGTTTTCATGCCGCACTGATCGTTATATGTGAGCCCAAAGGCGTCAATTTTACGCCAAACATATTTAAGAGCTGCCCGGCAATGTTATTGTGCATGAACCTTCTGCGGCAACCATGCGAAACAAGCTGCACTAGTGCAGCGGAGACGCAAACATTCCCCGAAACAACATTTGCGAATTCTCAATGAGACGCTTGCCTCACAAAGGCGGGTATCAGTCGTGGGAAGAAATTTTTCGCGCCGTATTCTGTGCAGCCACACAACCCATCGCTTGGCATCCTTTTTCCCGCTGGCGTATAGCAAAAAGAGCTTAGCCCATTTCCCGCCGGTTGCTGCACCCAAAAGCGCAGTACCCAGGCCTTTTTCGATGCCTCGACAGGGTTGTGATGAAGTGTCAAAACGATACGGGATGTCGTAATGTTCCTGCACGCTTTTCTGAGGCTATAAAAATAATCGCCCTTCAAAACGCCGTGCGTCGGCGGCCGGGAGACACCAGCGAGGCAAGCGAGCTGGTGTCTCCATTTATGTGGTGAAGCCACCGAAAGGGCGCGGCGGCGAAGAGAAAACGAACGCGTTACTTTTTCCGTTCCAGGGATTTTATGACGAACGTGCGCGCAGCGCGCCTTGCGATGACGCAAGGAACTACGTGTTTTCCCCCGCGGTATGAGAGCGCGCGCGTCCGCGGTCTCCGACGGCGCCCGGGTGTCGTCTGCTACATCTGCGACTGGCCGACTGCACCATAGAGTTTTATATTATCTGGGGTTTTACGTCCTAAAACCACGATGTGATTATGAGAGACGCCGTAGTGGAGGGCTCCGGAAATTTCGACCATCTGGTGTTCTTTAACGTGCGCCTAAATCTAAGTACACGGGCCTCTACCATTTCGCCTCCATCGAAATGCGACCGCCGCGGCCGGGATCGAACCCGCGACCTGCACCATAGAGTTTTCTACAATACTTACTAGAGGGAACTCTGGCGCTAGTGTCTGCGAGAGCTGCGACGCACGACGCTTCGGCCAGCATGGGAATTTTGGGTAGTACACAAATTTGTCTACACTTCGTTCTTTCGGCTCCGTTTGGCTGCGCGTCGCCTGCGTCCGCTTTGTCGCAAAACAAAGTTCAGCAAAAGTCAGCAGTTCCACTTCACCACTTTAACTTTTTTAGGCTCACCGATTCAAATCTCGTCACGAAGTTCTCAACGATGCATTATTTTATCCGAAACGAACGCTAAAACACAGCAATAAACAAAGCCACAAGTACGTTTGAAGCCGCAAGCACGAAGACTAGGCAAATTTGTGTACTACCCATCATTCCCATGGTAGCTGAACGATCGCAGCGCCAGAGTCCCCTCTAGTTAATTTTAGGAAACTCTATGGACTGCACTACGGGGCTACCGGATGAAGCCATAAAAGTTTTTCGCCAGCGTGGTTTGCCGCAAGGAAATAAGGCCCATGTAGAGCATCCTAGTGGCAATATGTTTTATTATGTCTTATGTCTTTCAGGCGACAACGAAAAACAGAAATCGGGAAACTGCAAAAAGCAGACGATCTGCGTTCGTAGTCCGGCGCATGCCGGAAATCAGGCATATTCTTCGATATAAATCACGCAAGTTCTTCGATATAATAAAAGACGAGCATTTCTTCTATCTCATGAGCATGCACTATTAAATAATGTCGATAACTGCGGTACAGAACTATTGCGCGTGGAAAAAAGCGTACATTTCCGGAGCACGTTTGGCCAGACGTGAACCGACGGAACAGCAGAGCAACGTCTGCCGCTCGCTTCGAGCAGTCAGAACCAATACTACGTAAGTACGCCAGCTTCTATGCTGCTACTATATGATGTAGGTGTTAACACTAAGTATTTGCTAACAATCGACAATGAGGCGGAGATGGTTCGTCCCAAACTTTCAATAAGTCCTGCGCGGAAAACGTTCGAACTTTGAATGCTCCATCTGACCATGAGCGCATGCAAGAATGGCCGAGAGGACGGAAGGGGGGATCAAGAACTGACAGCAAGCGACTACGTCGACGAAAAGAAACTTTCTCAGCAAAATGGTCAGCACGTGTAATACTACGCTAAGCTCGGTTGCTCAGGTATCCTCGTCCAGCCGTAGTGGCTCCTTCGAAGGGGCACCTGGCATTTTTTTAGGCGGTTTCACCCGACTTGTGCCGAACAAAGAAACCAAGAATCGGCCGGAAGATCCCTGAAATCACCTATAAAAGCAGCGCCAAGCGGAGAGTGCTCGTTACGAGTCAGAAGTCCTCGGCAAACATAGTAACAACCTCCAAACTGATTCAAACTTGCAGGTAAGCTCCGTCGAGCATGAAGTGTGGCTCGCAGCTTTTTATATTGCTTTCTTGTAGCTCGACATTGAAGAACCGTTATCACGAAGTTCCAAAACAACATACTTGCCTGAAGAGCGTGAACACTTGAGAATTGCTTTTTCGTTTAAGTATGCAAGAAACTCCGTTACTCCCGTTTTTTTTTAATGAGCGCATATTTCGCGCCATTTTCACACACATTATATGTTTGCTAAAGCATGCGAAGGTGAAACAACTAAACGAACCGCTTTAGCAATTGCGGACAGCTTCGTGAAATTGTCGCGGTCGGTGGTTCTCTCTGCCACGGCGCTCCAGCGAGCTTAGCGAAAAGACGCCGTAACGTTTGCCGTCTCGTTTAGCTACGGGCATCGTGTTTCAGTAGTTACCTAATGCAATGGCGGCGATCAAGCACCGAACCGCGGCGCTCAAGCAGGCGACAAGAGCGGGCTCCGCGCCTCCCGCGTCTGCAACAGCCGCGGTTCTATAGGTGGCGCTGTCACGACGTTCGTCGTAAAACCCCTGAAACTTCGTAAAGTAGCGACACTCTCCTCATCCGCTCTCGTTCCTCCTCAGCATCCTTTCCTTCGCACACTCTTTTCGAACGTGGCGCCACCTACCTTGCTCCTGCGTAGCAGTCGCCCTTTCGTGGAGATAGCACTTGCTTGCCAGGCAGCGCGCTGTAATCGCACCAGCCGTCTAGCTCTTAACGTTTTTTAAAATTTGTTTTTGTTTAGGAGATGTTAGCGCTTCTATATAGTACCGGTTACTCCTTTTCGCAAATAGAATTCGGGAAGGTCACTGCAGTGAAAAAAAATTGCATAAAAGAGCACCGATCGAGTGAGAGTTCGTGTATCTACTCTAGAGCATAGAATTTCTCTCCGGTGGCTTATGCACATTTATTAACTGCACATTTTGCTGTTTGAAAACGTATTCTAAAATTATCTAAACGAGTGTAACGGTGGCCCATGACAACTCTGTGTAGTGCCGCATAGGGTATACAATATGTGCCGAGAGCATGTGCTTGCCTTTCATTGGTAAATTTAGTAGTTTTTTTCAATAGTAAGGTAGTTTTTTTCATTGATATATTTCAACTCACGAGACGCACTACAGTCCCTGAAGTCACCGCGCGCGCAAGATCAACTAGTCCTGGACATCAGGCGCTTAGGCAAAAACCACAGGGTCCCTTATGCATTCGCCTGAGACGTCTCGAAGGCGAATACCAGCTTCTTGTTCTTCAGTCGACGTATTCATCCTACCCCGCGCCTCTCCGAAAACTTTCAGCATCTCACCTGGCTTTCCATTGCCTCCATGATCGGCCCAACGATCACGGAGGCAATTCAAGGCGACGATGTAATCTGATGTCAACGTGTAACGTCACATTATATGACGCCATGATGACGTCATGTGACGTTGCCATGATGTCACCAGTTCTGGCGATCTGTGACGTCATGATGACGTCATTTGGTGACGTCTTCGCGGCGTGGTATATTGGATCACTCATGTTGACGCCGCCGCCACGGGACGCCGACGTCGCCGACGGTGAGTTTTAGCGCTTGATGAGGCATCTAAAGCTTTCGCATTAATAATGCGCCAGAATTCGTACATCAATTATAGTTGATATATACGGGCGGCGTTGGTTGCTTCGTTAAGTGATGAATAAACGCACCAACCGTGTTGCTTAAGTGCGCCTTATAGATGTATCTGACATTCGAGCTTTACCGCTGAATTAAAGGGCAAGCAAATGTAAAAAACTAGCGTGTCACCGTAAACGTTTCCTTCGCGAAACCTCCACTCGCGCAAATAAACCTTGACACGAAATAGCACGTAAACCTATGCGCGAAATGGCGCATATACGTTGGTTCCTAAACGACGAACGCGCCCTGGACTCCGTTGGGCACGCACGCTTTGCAAAGCTACCTTCGCATCGCAAGTCCAACGGCCGATCGGTCAACGTAAACGAGCCAGTGAAACTATTTGCGCCGAAATAAATGAGCGCGCACCAAAAACAAACGAAGAGTATAAATCCTAATGTGAGTTTTCGCACTCGGGCTTTGTTTATTCAGAAGAGCTGCTCGGAGTCTCTGAAGTTTAGCAATCATATTGTTTATCGTCGGTCCGCGTGCATTATGCTAGCTGCGCACAAACCAATACCGCGAACTCGAACCAGTCGGCGCATCACGTCAAGCAGGAAACGTAACCGCGTATTGTTGACAAAGGAACAGAAACTAAGTAAAGACCCCGCACTAGCAGTAATAAAACGTGCGTGAGAGATGGCGACGTAATGAAGTGCGATGCCTGCTCTAATACGGCGTTCGAGCGGGCATCGAACTTCGCTAGCCTCCACGCATACTTACAGTATGAGAGACCCACAACTTATCTCGCATGGTCGAGTCGACAATGTCGGCCTGAAGCTCTCCCTTCTGATTATGTGCAACAAAGTTTTTTATCGCAACTCGTTGCGCTTACCGGACGCTTCTGAGGAGCTTCTTGCCTTCGCTAGGCTTGTTCTGACATCAGAAGGCAGCCGCCCATGGCAACCAACAGCGACGTCCATCTTGTGTGAGAAGTAGTTCACAGCACAACGCGCACGGTATGACAAGTGCTCATCCATAAAACACATGCGGTGCGCACCAGCGAGTCCACGCTTCACGAGCAAAGATGGCAGCCGAGAGCGACTGTAAACAAACGCTGCGCGCGGTCCCACGTGACGGCAGTTGGCCAATGCCGACGCGACGTCAACCTCGGCGATGACGGAGGAGGGAGAAAAGAGAGGAGGCGCGCTTTTATGCACGTATGTCGCTACTTTACGAAGTTTCAGGGGCTTTCGTTTCTCGCCGCTCTCTGGCGTGACACTATCACAGCGCGGAAAGCAGCCGAGTTTCCCCTCCTGTCTATTCTTTCTCCGTGGTAAGGGACTAGTGCCACCTAGGTTTTCTTCTCGCCCTTATCACGGCGGTCATCGCGATGAGAGTGCTTGGTTTCTTTGAGAAGCCGACCAGCAACAGAAGCAAGGACACGCTGCGGCTAACCAGTTTTCTCGAGGCGGTCGACATGATGTGCCTTAAGAAGATAGGGCAGAGCGCAGACGTGAAAATTGTCGGTTCTGCGTCCCCAAAACTGGAAACACTGCGCAAGCTATAGCGACTTCCGTTAGCACAAGAAAAGACGGCTGCCAGATCAAGCAGACGGACTTGTTTGTACCTTGTGTCGACAACGTGGTGTAGGTCATCCCATTGTCAAGCGGCAAGAAATACGTCGGCCAAACTTCAAGAATCCTCAACGCACGCTTCCGTGAACACCGCTGGAACATGCTGAGTGGCAACTCCAGACAACTGAGCGCTCATTGCGAAGAGTGTGGTTGCGTTCCTGCTCACAATCAAACAGAAGTGACTTAAAAAAGTAGAAACATGCTTACTAGGGAGACTGGAGAAGCGACCCAGATTGTGCGTTTGGGGGAAGCGTGCATCAGCATGCCTTCCATAGATTTGCACAACAAGGAAGCAGATTACCTTTTCTATGCGGATGGAATTGTAAGATAGTCTTTTCAATCTTCTAACTTTGTCACCTGTTAGGGTTTATGCATCGTGCTTGTCTCATCTTCTTTTGCGCAGCTCTGTAATTTTTCCACTACATATATGTGTCTTTTGCGAATTAAAGATCACTTGGAAGTCACCGCTAGTCCGTGTCGCCTGCCTTTTGTCTGTTCCTGTTTTTTCCCAACTGTTGAAATTTTTTCGGTGAAAGCATTTTTAGAATTGTGAAAAGTCCTCTCGTGTAGAGCTTTGCACGTTGGGCAATAGGAACGCTGCTACCTGCGTGGCTGTGGTTGTCATGGATAAAATGTAGCAGCGTGAAGACGCTGCTGGCGTTACAGCACGGCCTGGACAAGGCTAGGCTACAGAGGCGCGCACGCGTCTCTCTTCTTCGGCTATGGTATAGATCGTCTCAGTAGAGCTAGCGGGCTCAATGAGCCCATGTTCGCGCCAGCTAGAACTGCAGTGTGAACACGGCTCTTTTGACGGGACAGCGCCTGCTCGCGCGACAGAAAAGGATTCGCTGTGAACGGGGCTTGACGGACGCAAAGTCGGCAGTACTAAAACTAGTGAAAAGAAAGCTACGGGACTCATCTACTCACATGCCCACTGGGATGGTACGATATTGCCGTGCTTACGATGCGGTAAACCAGCACTGATCCAACACTCTAAATAATATACAAACCCTTGCGTATTAATAAGGAGAAAACGTTGGCGGCGATGAGTTTCTAACCTATGCGAGCCCATGGACAGACACCATATATCTTACCCACTGGGATAATCACCCTCACTTCCTTAAGGCGTAGATCATAAGAATGCGTCGTACCGGTGGAGATGGCTCCATTTGCTTTTTCCATAATTAATTTCTCCTCTCTCAGTACCGGCGCTACTACAAGGAGACACTAACAAACGCAAGCAAGAACAGAGAGGATGCCGCGCACAACAGCCTTACAACGACCTTCTATTGGACGCGGCACCTGGAAGTAAGCGCGGGAAGTACAGGGGTTTGATACTAGATGCCATCCGGAACGAAGAGCTCAGCACTCGGCTATTCAACCTTTTCTCCTCACTGAACTTTTCACAGTTGCGATAGCCCTACTGCGTTTCATTCCATTACATAAAAAACAGCAGCTTGCGATGACGAAAGAACTGGTGATTAGTACCAACTCTCACGCGTTGTCGGGAGGGGTCTCAGAGGAAATTTTTCGGGCTAATAATTTTAGACCTCTTTACTCACTTCCGAGCGCAATAACAACTCCGATTTCACTCGCAAAGCTGCATTCGCGGATTTTCGCGCTGATACCTTTACTCGTATTGAAATTTCGCACATCATATAATATTTATTAACGTTGAAGTTTTTTTGTGTTTCATTACTCCAGCGTTTAGTCTCGCTTATACACTCACAGTGTCTGTATTGGTGTTTGCGCATCTAAAAGGGTTCCAACGCAAGGAGGTTTTTTAGGGGCGTAGCTCCTATTAGTCTAACCTTGTCCCATGTCAGGCGTAACCGTGGCAGTATCTCCCGAACAGTGTAATAGGTGGCGCTGTCCCATAGAGATGCATGCGAGCTGCAGTTGGGTGACGATATACAAGATGGCACTGTCCCATAGAGATAGAAAAAAATAAATAAAAATAAAGAAACATAAAAAATAAAAAATAAATAAATAAAAATAAAAAATATAAAAATATTTTATAAGACAGAAAAATAAAACAGAAGGAAAAACGAGAAAGGAAAAATAATCAAAGCGGCGTATCGCTTTGATTACTGCTGGGCGAAGCCACTGAACATTTCACGGTGTACACCCGTTCATTGACCCGTGGATATGCTGTAATTTTAGGGGCGAAGCTCCTTAAGGCGGCACCCGTTCGTCCCTCGTAGTTGTCGTAGTCGTAGTGCGTAACCAGTCGTAACGCTAGTACCAGATCTTGACCTCCAAGGTGGTGCCGGTGGGAGATTTTTCCTGTGCGTTGTTGAACAATAAAAAATTCGCAGCGTGCGCGTTAACTAAAAGCCGAATTCTTCTGTCTCTCATTCCCCAATAGCAGCCATTGGCATGTTCCAGTAGGAAACGTTAGTAGAAGTAGAAGCGTAAGTGTTAGCTAAAAGCCGACTTCTTCTGTCTCTCATTCCCTTTAGCAGCCATTGTTTACCTCCAAGGTAGTGCCTGGTGAGATTTCTCCTGTGCGTGATTAAACAATAAAAATTTTGTTCAAAACGCCGTTGATAGATGAAATAAACCAACGAAAGACGCCAGATGTTTTCTAAAAGCAAAACGAAAGAACGCCAGATGTTTCTAAAGCAAAACGAAAAGACGCCAGCTGCTTAACGAAAGACGCCAGATGTTTTCTAAAGCAATGGTTTTCTAAACAATGAAAATTCACAGCGTACATGTAAAATTAAAGTGAGCGGCAAGTCGTCATACCTCATCGAACCTTTAGTATAAACGCGCCCGATCTCACGTCGGTGATGATGTACTGGGCAGAATTCACGGAAGATTCACGGTTTACCGATGAACCTCCGCAGCTTCGCCCACTCATCATCATTCACTCCGTGGATATGCTGTGATTTTTTCTCGACCCAATTTTTTACGGCGCGACAGAAAGTTCACCCGTCGCAGTGTTTGTAGCTGCGGTAATTAATCCCAAAAGCACGTAGTTATTTTACAAGCATTATTCTTCGATCTCAAAGGCTCTAGACACGGATGCACCTTTTCTCCAGCAACGCTGAGAATTGATAGCGATGCCGCCAGCCCTTCTCGCAATTTGTGAAAGCTATCGTTGTTCTGCTTTCGCAGAAGTTCCTGTAACTATGTTTAAATACCTTTATTTAGAGCTTTTCAACTATTTTTGAAAATAACAACCTGTTACAATGAGATGATGTGACATTATACACCTTCCCTGTATTTGTACCGCGTTGTGTGCGCATGCGTCCAAGGTTGCCTGCGCCTGTGTCATGGGTGGCTTGTCCCGGAGTCGTTACTCTCTCGATGCACGAGCCAAGCCAAGTCATCGAAAAGGTCACTACGCATATGCGCGGCCGCGCCGAGAAGCAGCGCACGTCATTTCTGAGACGAAGTGTAGGAGCAAAACTATGTCGCTCAAAAATCTTACCGACCTGGAAACTGCGTGCACGGTTGCATGAGCACGCTGAGAAGTTGCTCCAGACGCGCTTACGAGCATGGGATCATTACGTCACGCGAAGGCAGCGCCACTTTACTGCATACTACTAACGCAGGCCTATATGTACAATTTTTATGGAGTAGTACCTTTTAATATAAAGAAACGAATAATATTTCAATACTAACAAAAAAATCGTCGCCCACGTACAGCAATCAACGTTCACGTGGCCGGGTTCATCGGCTCGTTCATGTTTTTGTCGCCAGAGGCGCCGCAGGTCATTTTTCGCGCATTTCAATTAAGAAGTAAAAATATAAATACACCTCTCACGAAAAAAAAAAAAAGAAGGGTTGGTTTGTGTCAATGCGACGGACAATCTTTCCATCAGTGGAGTCATTCCATTTCATGTCCTGGGCAGTTGTCAGTCTCTTTAAAAAAACCCCAGCTGCATGGTTGTGGCAGCGCTGAACGACAAAGACGTAGAACCAGAAAGCACAGGACAAGCACTGGTTCGCTTTCTAGTTCTATGCCTTTGTCTTTCAGCGCTGCTTCAACAGCGTATATATTCCAACCGGCCTAATTTTACATTCTGCATCCCAAGGTGGTCTACACGCATCCGGACTCCCCCACTACAATGCGCCTCAGAATCCTGTCGTGCTCTGGCGCATACGACACCAGCGACCATTGTGATTATTTAATTTTTTGCCTTTTCTTCTAAACACAAACAGTAACGTCCGTCAAGCTCAGACCGCTGTCCCCTAGTGAAGTACATTGTATGCTGAATCGTCAACAATTTTTCTAAGGGCTGTCTGAGTGGTTGTAGAGCTTATATCTCTCCCAGAGTTAAGGTCATGGAACTCAGTTCCGCCACCCCTTCCCTCTTGCCCTAGAAATACAAAGAATTGTCGAGGAGCCTTCACCAGTTCTAAACGATAGCTAGAAGAAAGAACACCAACAATGGCCCGGTATATTGCGTCCTTTCTTCGTCCTTCCGTGTAGAAATTTTTTTCTGCTCGTATACCTGCGCCAGTTCAGTGTTTTTTCGTGTGAAAATGTAGACTGCGTAGCGTTCTCTCATATAGGGGAGCGCAATGAAGTAGCCCAGATTTCTTCCCTCTTTCCAAAAGCCCACACATTTATCTCGGCGAGCTATGCACCTCGAAAGACATTGTTTTCATCTCTTATACTAAGAATTTCCGTAAGCACTTACACAGGCATGATAACATTGAACAATGGCTATGATTTCTTTTTCCTTGATTCAGTGTCTTTTTAGTTATTTATTATGAGTTTTTGTTGCTTTCAGTTTTTCGGGCTGACCTACGTATATTTCCTTCATTTGCGTCTCAATCATTCAATATCTATTGAAAGCAGTGTGATGAAATTCAAAGTATTTCTTTATTCTTTTCTCACATACCCAATGCAGGAGAGCCAAGCAGCTCTGCTGCATCGTACGCGTGTAAGGATAGAAATCACTTTTATCATTCAAACTTAACAAATTCCTGATCTTTTGCGCAAATGTAAAATTCGGTAATCATAAATTATGCATATAGTCGAAAGGAACATAGACTAATAATAATAATAATGATAATAATATTAATAATAATAATAATAATAATAATAATAATAATAATAATAATCAATCAAACGTTTATCAAACGTTTATTTAATGTGCCCAGGAACAACGGTAAGGTCTTTGTACTGGCGCACGAAAAAAAAAAAACAAAAAAAAAACAAAGAAAACATTCATAATAAAATATCAGGGATAAAAAAACGTTATAAAATTGCACATATACAACTATGCGCAGGCAGAAAAAAAATATCAATAGTGTACAAGGCTATGTAAGTACAGTGCAAAGCTCGGAGCAGAACAACGACTGGGAGCTGTGAAAAACATCGAGCTCCAAAAAGTAAGCATTGTAAAGACGTTGTATCCTGCCAATGGTCGAATGTTCACAGAGGCAGGCGGTTACATGAAAAGGTCTATTCTCTCTGGTCAGCTTACGTGGAATTCGGAAATTAATACAGTTGAGCAGTACAGGGCAGGATATGATACCATGCACAAGCTTGTAAAGAAATAACAGATCAGCGCGATTTCGTCGGCAGCAAAGTGATGGCAATGATAATAATGCAGCAGCGTTAGAACGAGATCCAGAGTCATTTCTAGCGAAACGATGGTTGTAAATGCTTAGGAATTTTTTCTGGACTCGCTCAATGGCGTTGCTGCTGGAATTAGGAATGCCATTCCAGATCACAGATGCATACTCTAGTTGAGGAAGACATAGCGCGGTGTACAATTTTCGGAAGAGCACAGGAGAACGGAATTCTCTAGACATTCTGCAAACACACGCTAGGGTGCGAAGACCCCGCAAAGCAACACGCTTAGCGTGAGCAGAAAAGTGTAAGGTGCTATCAAAAAGAACACTTAGATCATTGATCTCACATACCTTACACAACGACACAGAATTGACAGAATATAAAAATGGCACACTAGATGTTTTTCGACTGAAACTCATTACCTTGGTTTTTGAAATATTTAGGGAGAGGTTATTGCTCCTGCACCATTCAGAAAAAGAACACAAATCAGATTGCTGCAAGCGACAATCGATAACTGAATGAATTTCCTTAAATATCGTTATGTCATCGGCATACAAAAGGAAAGAAGAATTCCGAATGACAAAAGAAACATCATTAACATAAATTAAAAAGAGGAGTGGGCCCAGTACCGACCCTTGAGGAACCCCACTAGTAGCTTTATACAAAGAGGACGTTTGGCCATTAACGGCAACGTAACATAATCTATCAAGAAGATAGCTATGGAGGAGATTCACAATTGAAGAATCAACATCAAAGTGTGCAAGTTTATCCACAAGCAGCGAATGGCTGACAACATCAAAAGCTTTGCTAAGGTCACAGTAAATAGCGTCAACCTGTCCTCTCTGCGAAATAGGCGTGGAGACTTGCATCATGAAACTGGCAAGATTAGTGACAGTTGAGCGGCCAGCGAGAAACCCGTGCTGATTCACAATCAATGAATTTTTTTACATCAAAAGACAAAATTTTGTGAAGAGCAAGCTCAAAGATTTTGGATGCGGCACAAAGAAGGGAAATAGGGCGGTAGTTCGAGACGTCACTTTTACAGCCAGACTTAAACACTGGGAAAACACGAGCAGTTTTCCACATGCTAGGAAACGTTGAAGCATGCAGACACTTATTAAATATGGTAGTCAATACTGGGACAAGTATACTGCCATAGGCTTTTAGTATGGCAGAGGGGATGCCATCTGGGCCAGCTGAAAAGGATGGTTTCAAGCGCTTAATGCATTCTGAAATGGAATCTTCATCTAGCGACACAGCATCAGCTGTGCGAACTGCCTTAACCTGTCCACCGTTACTAGCTACAGAGGCTGGAGACTTATAGACAGATGAAAAATGCATGGCAAAACAGTCAGCAACGGCTTGAACTACTACTCCGGTTGGGTCCAGTATCCTGAAGGACTCGCCACTTTTGCTCGACCGTTTGCGCACATACTTCCAAAACTCAACCGACCTGTCAGACGCGCTTTTTTCTAAAAATGAAATATATGGACTGTGATCCCGTTTGTAAAGGCGTTTACAAAGAGTACGAAAACGACAGAATTCTTCCTTCAAATGAGTTGATGCAGAACGTTTATACTTCCTGTGTGCACGATCTTTGTGTTTCAGTGCACTTATAAGTTCTGATGAGAACCAGGAGGGATATTTACAATAATGAGGTGTATACTGGGGAATGAACTTGCGCATGCTGGTCAAGATAAGCTCCGTAAACTGATCGACTTGATCATCAACATTGGGTTAGTCAGTTACCAGTGACCAATCTGTGGTGGACAAGTCATGGTACAAGCCAACGTAGTCACCTCGCTTGAAGGCAAATCTGGGCGTTTTGTCGATTTTTCTGGGAAAGCTTGGTTTTTCTGGTGAAATACAGAGTGTTAGTTTGAGTGGTGGGTGAAATTTGTCAGGACGAACAAGAGAGTTGTGAGAGAGTGATACTTCGATAGGTTGATTATTAGAAATACACAGATCTAAGAGGTTACCACAGGAATTGGCAATACTATTGTGCTGCTGTAGGGAATTAAAAGCGAGAAAATCTAACAATACACTGCATTTGTTCTTTAAGAAATGATGATAATGAGAAAAATTAAGTGTGGTCCAGTCAATTCCAGGTGTGTTAAAATCGCCAAATACAAGAACTTTGTGCTTCTTATGTGAAATTACCACATTTTTAATAGAAGAGACGATCTGATTAAAAGCAATTGGTGAAACGCTAGGCGATACATAGAAACATCCAATCAACAATTTTTCACAGTGCTCAAGACTAATTTCGATCCAAATTGATTCAGAAATTGTTTCTATGTCCTTGCGTCTAACAGATCTCAGAGAACTGTCTATAGCCATCAATACACCACCACCTTTTTGTTTAGTTACACAGAAGTCCCGATCACTGCGGAAGGTGGTGAAGTTCGACGGAAGATAGTCACAGGAAAGAATTTCACTGCACAGCCACGTTTCAGAAATCACAATAAGGTCAAAAGAAGACGAAACAACATTAGCCAAGAATTCGCGCGTCTTAGTGCGAAGACCACGAGCGTTCTGATAAAATATATCCAAATTACACGGCACCGTTGCTTACGGGTGCGCACTCTGAGGGATGGAGCATGTCGTCGTGGAGAATCCCACGGAATGGTTCGAAAATGCAACCGCACGGCACATTGACGGGTCATTCAGACGTTTCGATGTATCTTCGTCAACTGTAACGCAGAACGAGGAGTAAGAAGGATATTTTGTTTTGAGCCGCCGGCAGGAAATGGCAGAAAGGTCAACAGACTCAATGTGTTTCTTGAGGTCAGCAGATGTAGTGTCAGGGCTCAACTTGGACACAAATATAGCCCACTGCCGCTGGGGTCGTTGGGGGATTTGAGCCACTAACAAAGTGGACGAGTCCATGGCTCCAGTAGATACATGTGTTTTTCTTTTCGTTTCCTTTCTTGCCCTCACTGTGACATTGGCCGAAGAGGTTTCCGTACGATCCACAACGCGGAGCTTCAAATCACGCTGAAAACCTGGTGGTGGGGTAAAAGGTGGGAGCGTTTCCGTGTTATGAGTCGTATCAGAGGTCGCAGGGGTGTCGGAGTTCACGGAAGACTTTGCCGTTGAAGACGTTGGAGACGTTGGAGACGTTGGAGAATTTGCAACCGTTGGAGACTTTGCAGCCGTTGGAGACTTTGCAGGACGTTCCCCTAGCTTGGGGGTGACGCAGCGTGTCAGCTCATCGCGCAGAAAACGAACCTCACCACGAAGGGAGGCGACGATACGGACCTGCTGCCCAGCCACTCGGGAATGTTCCTTTCGCAGGCGCTCATTGTCCTCCCGCAGCTGTGAGACCTCGTCACTCAGGAACGAAATCCCTTCCAGCGCGTCGAGGAGCAGGCGGCGAAGGCCGACTACCTCCGCGCCCAGGTCACCCGAAGGGGCGAGAGGTGGACCGGTTGGGGAACCACGTGGCGGCAGGGAACACGCCGCCGTCGCGCATACCTCCGTCTCGTCGTTAGGCCTGTCACCATGCTGGGCGGAATCGCACAAATTTCACGAAAATGTACGCGATCCGGACTTCAAGAGCTGCAGTTGGTCATCCGGCCAAGTCACACACTTCGCGTGCACACGTTTTTCGCAGATTTCGCAGCGGAAAAACTGCTGCTTACCGAAAAAAGGGCACGAGCAGAGCACACACGCATCCCGGCTGGGCGCCATGCTGCGGGACTATAATAATAATAATAATAATAATAATAATAATAATAATAATAATAATAATAATAATAATAATAATAATAATAATAAATAATAATAATATCTGGGTTTTCACGTCCCGAAACCACGATATGATCATGAGAGGCGCCGTAGTGGAGGGCTCCGGAAATTTCGACCACCTGGGGTTCCTTAACGTGCACCTAAATATAAGTAGACGGGCCTCAAACATTTTCACCTGCATCGGAAATGCAACCGCCGAGGCCGGGATTCTTCTTAATTCTTAATTTCTTCGTATCAGTGAATATGATGTGAGTGTTCTTAATCGAATCTGGTACACTTGGGTTCATGAGGGTCTCGGCTGGGGCTTCAATACTGTATTTACGAGCAATGGTCGCTTGTTTTTTGATCAGCTGTGCCGCCTCATCAAGGTTGACAGCGTCCTACGGCCAACACCATTTGTGCGCATGGCGCAGATAGTTTGGGGAAAATAAATGTTTCCAGCCCAGAATTGAACTTTCTCATTTCTCGTTCCTGCACACATTCGTGCATGCTGTGCTGAGAAAAGCACAGCTGTCCTGAGCTAGCATGAAAGTCTAGTGAGGATGGCCAGATCATCCACAGGCGAATGATTAGCGGATTAATGGTTAGTCCCTTCAAAAATTGTTCAAATGGATCAACAGTTAATCCCGAAGTAGTAGCATTCGCTATAGAGATGACTTCTCAAGATCAACAGTTAACGCTGACAAGGTAACATTTGCTCTCCCAAGGATCATTTCTGTTAACCAGCCATTAGTCCTCACAGGAGTAATATTCGCTTATCATGGACCATGTCCGAAAATCAACTGTTAGCAATTACAGGAGCAACCTTTAGTTCTCTTGCAGTTAATCCTTCGAAGACTAACTGTTTATCCCCTTGCAGTTCTTCTCCAGAAGGACTATTGATTGTGGCAGATCAGTTGATCCCCAAAAGGACTAACCTCCCTACCCCTTTTAGTCCTTTTTTCTTAAAGTGTACAGTTCCACTTCCCTCTAATTTCAGCCTATGCAACCGTAATCTTTATTATATAATCATAATTGTTGTTGTTTTACGCCCGAGAACCACGGTATGATTATCAGCGATGTCGTTGTGTAGGATGTTGGAAATATCGACCACCCAGGGTTCTTCAACGTGCATCTAAATCTAAGCTCATGTGCCTCAAGCATTTTCGACTCCCCAGAAAATGCCGCCGCCGCGGCTGGGATACGTAATATTTATCAGCAATGACACGAGGCGAATGCTACGTGCTTCTCATTAGGATGAAAAGTTAGGCATGTTGGCACACGTGCATGACGAAATAAAGCAGTGCAATAAAACGTAGAGAAAGCACGACGAGCTTGGAAGAGAAGACGAGCGCTCGTCCTGTGTTCTTTCCGCTTAGTCTAGATTATGTTGCGCTGTTCGCTTTTAATGTACTTCTCGTCTTTAGAACGCGCTTTATCAATCATTTGGTTTTGATGCTTGCACCACGGCTTTCTTTACTGAAATTAAAAGTCACAGTTTCGCCGCAAGGGCGAAGCAATGAATGCGATAGCAAGAAACTGATGCTATACGAAGTGAGGCTTGCCAATGGATACTCTCAGTTTGAACAGTTTGAACAGCACTCCTGTTGCAAAGGCGGCCGAAGCAGCGAAGGAAGCTAGCGTGCTTCAAGTGTCGAGCTGTGACACTTGATAGTTCGCGCTCATCTTCTGTTTGTTCGCTTAGCGGCGTCCCTTGAGCTCGAGTGACTTTCGTGCGCTCCGTAACATGAGCGCAGACATCACGGTGAAAGCTAGAAACATCCCTATTCTCCTCACCACGAGAAAACCGCGCGAGCAGACAGCGGAAGGGCAAGGTTCTCCCTGCGCAAATATAAGAAGAAGCGAGCGAGCTCGCCGACGACTTTTAAATGCGCCCGTAGCGCTCCTTGCGCCATCTCACTGGTAATGAAGAAACGCTTATAAGTGCCTGCCGCGTCTGAGTCCTGCCTGCGGCTAAGGGTGTGTATATAACGCTCACCGTTAGCTACCTGAAGGATCTGCGCTTTCTGGCGTAGTGGTTAGCGCCACTCGCTGCGAAACGAGAAGTCGCTGGTTCGAGTCCGCGCTTTAGAAGCATTTTTCTGAACTATTTTTCTTTGGGACTTTGATATATATATATATATATATATATATATATATATATATATATATATACTTATATATATACGGTGCATGACGGCGGCGACGGCGACGGCAAAATCCAGCCGAGACTGTCCGTATAATTGCTATCGCAATAATATTTCCGTAATTCATAGTAATCCGTAATTCCAATGGAAAATCCACGTGCACTCGGCGGCCAGTGCTACTTTTCGGTCAAATTCGTTAGTGGTAAGGAAGTGGAACTTTCATACACCTCCTTAGCTAACTTTCGAAACCGGTAAGACATCGGATTCGCTGCGCAGGTCTGAATTCTCGAGCGTTTGCGCTGATACTACTATTCATTTACAAATCCCTTCCAGCACATCACATTTGTGGGGACTCATACTTCTTTTCATTTCCTTATACAGCGTTCATCGTGTATTCATTCGTGGTATATTTGCTGATGCTCGAATAGGCGTCCGCTCTGCTACACCACGTGTCACGAACAACGTCCGTTTGCAAGCATAACGCACGGTCTCCGCGACCTGCTATTGCAGCATGTCGGCCCACTGGTGGTGCTAATCGCGCACGCCACGGTTTCCGTGTCATATTCAGGGCAACAAATGAGGTGTTCACGAAAGAAATATTGTAAGTCAAGCTTCTAAGCTTCCCCGCTGGGCTAAAGCAGTATTATTATGTTCTATTCAAATTCTTTTTATGCTGTTTAGTGCTTCAATTACAGAGTGTTTAGTGCTTCAATTACAGAGGTATTCGCAGTCTTTCCTAAAACGCTGCATAACTGTCGCTGAGCCCAATAGTTTCGAAAGAAGTAGTAGAGAAGCCCCTGTCACTGACGTTGGTGAAACTAAAGAGCTTTGGGAATTCTCGTAGC
The DNA here is from genome assembly GCF_013339695.2 of Rhipicephalus sanguineus. NCBI lineage: Eukaryota > Metazoa > Arthropoda > Arachnida > Ixodida > Ixodidae > Rhipicephalus > Rhipicephalus sanguineus. The sequence continues at coordinate 115,162,121 of NC_051185.1, forward strand.
ATTGGCCCCACACGTGGTGGACTGCGCCTACATCTTCATTTTGCTATCATTCATATACCGGACTGCTCAACCATGGCGACTCGACACTCCCTCATAGTATAGCTTATCATGCCCGACATCGTCAATGCTTTTAGGGGCGAAGCTCCTTATGCCGTGAGTCTGTCCATCCTCCGTTTGTGAGTCTGTCCATCCTCCTTGCTCGTGAGAAGCGCGCGTTCTTGTATGCAGTAGAAGAAGAAGACGACGTTGACGAGTGAGACTCTCGTGCGTGTTCGCCTGTGTGGCATTCTTTGTTCTGCACTGCGCGCGTTCTGGTATGCAGTAGAAGCGGAAGACGACGTTGACGAGTGACACTCTTGGCACGCTTTCTCTCTAGCTCGAAGTCGCCAGATGGAAGACAAGGCTGCGGAACGGAGGGCACGGAAGGCGGCGGTAGCGCGCGCTTGCAGACAGTATCCGGAGGTGAGAGCCCGCGAGGCCGAAGCTGCACGTCGACGCCGCGAAGCAGATTCCGCCGTTCGAACCCGCGAAGCCGAAGCTGCTCGACAAGCCGCAGGGCTGCTGCGAGAAGACCCCGCCGTTTGAGGTCGCGAGGCCGAAGCTGCTCGACAAGCTGCACGGCTGCGGCGCGAAGACCCCGCCGTTCGAGCCCGCGAGGCCGAAGCTGCACGGCTGCGGCGCGAATCGGGTCTTCAAAATGTGAAGGACCGTGAAACGGCGAGAAAGGGCGCGTACCGGCAGGCAGAGCCCGAGGCTGTGCGCGCACGTGAAGTGGCTGCAAAACGCATCAGGCGGGCTCGCTTCCAGCGGGAGTTCCTTGATAACAGTTTCGGCCACACTTGCGGTGTGTGCAACAGATTGTGGTTCTCAAACAATCTAGTCACAATATCTTCCATGAAGAAGGACCACGCTCGCGCCAATGCCATCGCCGTGCTGCAGCGCGAGTTCGCTTCGCCCCACTCATCATCATTCACCACGTGGATATGCTGTGATTTTTTGCAAGAGTTTTTAAAGTCGCGGGTCAGCTCATTGCAGCCCCACAGTGCAGTTCAAAGTACTCATAATCGGTGCCCCATTTTTTTCTAACCTGAAACTCTTCGGCAGAAACGTGCATTCATGTTATTTACAGCTTAAGAATAAATATAAGCTCCACCCCAATATTTTGTTTGGCAGACCTTCGCATCGGTAAGCGATTAGTACCAGATGGTTTCCGTTTGAAATGCTGGTGCTTTCTCTTGACAAAAGCAAGTATTTTTGTAATTTCTGAGTAAAGCATTATTTCTGGCTTAGTACTGATGTGAGGATGACAATAAAAGCTGTCGGGATAATCGAGTTTCTCACACCAGCGACACAAACATGTATCAGTATTGCAACATTCTTAAAAACTTAAAACTCACAGGAGCCTTCCCACCACAATGATAACCGATGGATAAAGTACCTATGCAAATTCTTTCTTCGTGAAAGGGCGACGGAATGTGCGGGGCTTTTATTTATTTTAATGTAACCTACTAGAGCTCAACAAGATTTCGCGTATGACAGGAGACGGCTTGTCACTATCCGACCGTGTAGGTTATAAAGTACGCTCTAAGAAAAGAACAATAATCATTTGACTCTTCTTTAATGTCCTGACTTGCCACGCGTATGACTTTAATTAAACAGACGCGTGAACTCTCTTTGCATAACATTTCTCTCTCGTAGGAGAGTCGTGGGACCCAAAGGAAAGTTAATCCGTCTCTGTAAAGAAAGTCATCACTCGCGGCATAAATGACACATTCTAGAGTGTGGTTAAAATAATTCCCTTTATTAAGCACATCACCTTTATCCTCCGTAACGAATGCATGCGGAAACATGCAGCAGCTCATTGGACCGATGGCATTGTTCTTATCATTTATAGTAAGGATTTCTATAAGTATTTGAACAAACATCACAATATAGAACAATGATGTAAGTTCACTTTCTTGATTCTTGACTCTCCGTCTCTTTGGTACTCGGTAATACTAATTTGTTGCTTTCAGTTTCGCGTGCACACATACTTTTGGTTTGCACCTCAGTCACTCGATGCTCCTTTCAGAACGCAGTGATGACCTTCTAAATGATGAAATGTAATTCTTCCTTTTGCGAATCAGCGATGGGCCCACTAAGCGTCTGTAAGGGAACTAGCGAACCTACGCAATTGCTCACTTTATTGATGCTTTCGCTGCTGATGATGATTAAATATGTCTGAGCGCTTTGTAACGAGTGCGCCTTTAAAACACCCACTCATTGCGCAATTAACATATTTTGACGCCTTGCACAATTCTAAGCTGCTGTCATGCAATATTACATGCGTTAAGGACACTTCTTCCACTACATGACATTAATTAGTGTTGTTTTAAGCAGTTTTAAGCAATGGCATAGCTCTACTACTGATGTGTGCTTTCCGATCTCGCTATGTCGGGCCACGTTTTGAAATCTGCAGTTCTCCGATGTATTAACTTGAGTTTAAAAATGTGTGTGTCTCCAGGAACAAAACGTTTCTTTTTTAAGGTGCACACATGTACACTTCCTGTGAAGGCATGGCAAATGACCGCAGGACTCGTTGCACCTTGCGACGTAAATTGCAAATGGTGGAAATAGCGTGATACTATTGATCATTGTTTTGTTTATTTTTATCACGCAATATTCTTCTGGGATGTTATAAAGCGAACACTTAAAAATGACTGAAATTAACCCTGTAGGACAGGACCACTACCCCATGACCTAATTTTGCAGGGCAAGATTTATTGACAGATATGCTGAACCTCCATGATCAACAAAAAACACCTTCCAGGGAGAAGTAATTCAAGACCGCGGGATTCATGAACGTTCTAGTGACTCTCTAGATTTGTCTAAGTTTAATTTGTGTCTTTATATGCCTTATTAATAAGTTTTGAAAGGTCATCCTTAGTGGTACGGTTTCCTTCCTTGTAATAAAGCAAAAAAGTCAGTTTTGCCGCAAGGTTGGGGCAGTGACACTAACAAGTATCACTAACCATCAACTATCGCAGCTGGATACTTGCGGCGCGCTGCTCAAATAAAAAAAAAGCAGGTCGCATCAAAGAACGCTCAGGTGTACACTGGACGACTACAGGTCGAGAGACTTTCGTGAGGTCTACTGCTTCAACGCAAACGTTTCGGTGAATGGACAAGACGTACAAAGCACGTACGTACTGTGTTTGTAAACAGCATATCCACGGAGTGAATGATGATGAGTGGGCGAAGCTGCGGAGGTTCATCGGTAAACCGTGAATCTTCCGTGAATTCTGCCCAGTACATCATCACCGGTTTTGGGACGTTAAACCCCAGATATTATATATTATATTACATCATCACCGACGTGAGATCGCGCGTTTACACTAAAGGTTCGATGAGAGTTATGACGACTTGCAGCTCACTTTAATTTTACATGTACGCTGTGAATTTTCATTGTTTAGAAAACCATTGCTTTAGAAAACACCTGGCGTCTTTCGTTAAGCAGCTGGCGTCTTTTCGTTTTGCTTTAGAAACATCTGGCGTTCTTTCGTTTTGCTTTTAGAAAACATCTGACGTCTTTCGTTGGTTTATTTCATCAATCAACGGCGTTTTGAACAAAATTTTTATTGTTTAATCACGCACAGGAGAAATCTCACCAGGCACTACCTTGGAGGTAAACAATGGCTGCTAATGGGAATGAGAGACAGAAGAAGTCGGCTTTTAGCTAACACTTACACTTCTACTTCTACTAACGTTTTCTACTGGAACATGCCAATGGCTGCTAATGGGGAATGAGAGACAGAAGAATTCGGCTTTTAGTTAACGCGCACGCTGCGAATTTTTTATTGTTCAACAACGCACAGGAAAAATCTCCCACCGGCACCAACTTGGAGGTCAAGATCTGGTACTAGCGTTACGACTGGTTACGCACTACGACTACGAGGGATGAACGGGTGCCGCTTTAAGGAGCTTCGCCCCTAATATGGTTGATAATTGAGAGTACTATGTATACTCCACTATGCGAGAGCAGTGAGCCTTCCCGGATGAGCGCTAAGAGTTAACACCAAACAGACTGAAAGAATGCCGCAGAATACTTCTCAAATAGAGCCAACCCTACAAAGATTCTCAGATAGAGCTCTTTCTTTTCAGGAACGGGAAGAGCACACGTTTCATCTCATACCTCTTTCTAAACTAGCAATCCAGTCTTCACCTATGCGCGATTTTACGAACCACTGTGAGGACATTAGTAGACAAGCACTGAACACTATTATCAGAATACGATTATGCGTTGCGAAAGACAGGTTTTAGTGTAATTACAACGTCTGAAAACTGCACGAGATACTTTTACCTCTTATAAAAGGTCATGATATACACGCGTTTCATTGATGCGGAATGATCTTTCTACTGGGAAGGTTGAAACGCTGTCCAACACTACAAATATGGTGAAGCACGACAAACGGATGCCGCCAGTCACTAATGTTGCCTAGAATAAGTCTATACATTGGGGGCTTCGGACTGCGGCTGGCCCAGAAACCCCTCAGGGACGTGGCCAAGACAGACCAGCAACTATCTTTACTCCGCCAAGCCTCGGCCGCAACTGCTCGCTGCGAGCGGCCTCTGAGCGCGTGCTGTGAGCGCGCCCCGTCGTCATTGTTCTCCTCTACGAGCGCTCCCACAACATATGCGCATTGACAAGCGATATTCTTTGTAACTATTTTCTTTAGAGCACTAGCAAATATACGGAAATTCTCAGTGGCTTTTTGCCGTGGCCGTTGCCGCACCTCACAAGTGTACATCAGGTGTAAAGAGAGGTTCATCATGAGGGCACAGAGCGATAATATAAACTTCAGCATAGATAAAGTGCTCATGTGCCCATTTCCCCACGCTCGTAAGAGGCATGGTGCAAAGACAGGCGGGGCCATAGGGTTTTAGGTGACAGTGCTTATTAACTCCGTGTCTGTTTGTTTTCGTGCAAAAGTGCAAGTAAAACAAAAACCCAAATGTCTGAACATTTTGCGGCAGCAAGTGCCGCAACTTCCTTCTTAACCAATTACGGTCAAGCCAGTCGTGACGTCGTTTTCAGCAGAAATGCTTCTGGGAAGCGCCAATACTAGGGGTTTGCAAATATTGATCTTTACGATTATGATTGGAATATGAACAATGCAAACATCAGTCCGAATATCGAATGGAATACCGAATATGTCATCATCATCAGTCTCTCTTATATTCACTGCAGTGCTAGGATTTGTCCCAATGATTTCCCAAGCACCCACTGTTTTGCGAGAGCTGAGTCTAATTTATGTCGGCAAATTCTTTAATTTTAAAGCTCTAGCTAATTCGTTCTCGACCTTGCCCACGTGTGCATCCATAAAAAGTTGCAAAACGAAAAGTAGCCATAGCTTTCACTACACTTTTAACACAAAATAATGAAAGCCATTTACTTTAGGGTGCAACAAAACAGAGATACTTCTTGTGACACATACTTTACAAGTTATCATGCCAAAATATTACCTCCTTCAACTGTTTCCTAGGTGAGCACTCTTTAAATATGAACTACACGCCTTAGAGTGAGATAACGTCTCGCCTATGCAACTGCGTGGAGCCCTCTCCCGTTATCATATGGAGCGCACAACCACGTTCCATGTGCTGTGGTATGCGAGCATGCGCGAGACATGACAGTGGGAGAGGCCTTCCTGACCTACATGGACATCCATGTAATGTTTTTAAGGCAAAATCTTTAGGTGCCGCACCTGACGCTGACCTTGAAAAATGCGGCATGTGGTAGAAAAACATGGCTGATCCCTCCACCATAGGAATCGGTATAAAACGAAAGGGAAACGCGTATTCACAGAAGTAGTGCTTATTGTGTAGTGATATAAGAGAGCTTGTTCAATGTCTATTGATGTTCAGCACCTATAGCACCGTTTGACCTGGGTGCACCCACGTTGACGCAAAGTGGCATATTTGCACCGCGGCGACTAACGCGCATGATTATGATTTAGTCGTCGCGGCAGCTGAAGTAGTTAACATATAACTGGACACAGCGTATTGCCAATCCCACGCAAAGATCACATTAACAATCGCATAATGTAATTTTGTGCTCGATATGCACTTCTTCAAAGCGTCAATTATGGAAATAAACGGCATGGTGTGCGCTCCAGAGTAATAGGGTAACCTACGCCGGTGCCACACTGCGTTTCAGCAACGCGGGAGGCAGAGGTTCGTAATTTGAGCCGCGAACGCGCGTAGGCGGTCCACATCCCGCTGGCTTCTGCCTCGCTCCACCAAGGCAGGAGATTCACCCTTCCACATCGTTGCCTTTCTGCAGTGCATATTGCAGCAGCTTTATTAGTGGGTGCTATTGCACTCTAAGCTGTCGGCGGGGGAGAAACACCAATGGTGCATGTGGAAGCTGCACTGCTCCCAGAACGAGCCTTTCCGCACTAACACGAAGCGAAATGCCAAGAACCTAACGCGTTCAAACTGTGTCCTTGTCGGTTTTCTTTCTACGTCCTTGTCTAGTGGCGCTTACTCACTCCGTCACTGACTTGGTCAGTGACTGTATCTTCCTCTTCATCATATTACCTGACTATACGAACTTTTATCGATATCTTGACTAAACTATTGCTTGTTATTTTAATCACATCTTATGTCCTGCGTAGTATTTACGAGGTCTGAAGACCAGCTCGCGCAGTGTGGGCCGCATTGTTACGCCAAGAACTTCTTCATTGGGGTGTAGATCACTGGTTGAAACCTCAATGGTGAAGCAATGCAGAATGTTTGTAAAGTAGACAAACACTACCATGCTGGCCACAGATTCACGAGGACAAGAGCGTTTCCCTGCACAAACATGCAGTAAAAAGTGGTGTGTCTTTAGTATTGAGAATGTGAAGAATGCTTCAATAAAGACATTATCTTTATATCCGATGTATATCTTGACGAACCATATAAGTTTTAATCTATCTATCTATCTATCTATCTATCTATCTATCTATCTATCTATCTATCTATCTATCTATCTATCTATCTATCTATCTATCTATCTATCTATCTATCTATCTATCTATCTATCTCTCAGCATTGCTCGAAAGCTGCAGGAAAAAATTGCATGATGACACTTGGACATGAAGACAGTCACTGCAATTTAATGCAACCCATTTTTTGAGAAATCCCGCAAGCAGGCGGAAGGGTTGAGAGAGGGAATATGACAACCACTCGATTGTAGCATGAGCAGCTGGTTACAAGCGGGCAGTTCTCGTTTTCCTGTTCTTCGCCCTTCCGCCTCCTTACGGGATTATGCAGAACTGTTTTGCAATATTATGCGTCTATGTGGTTCGAGTTGTCCATGAACTGACGCCATCATGATCGACGGAGGGTGGGACGCGACAGGGGTTATTCCCTCTTCCCTCCGCCTCGGACTTTAATAAAGTTCATTCATTCATTCATTCATTCATTCATTCACTCATTCATTCATTCATTCATTCATTCAATCATTCATTCATTCATTCACAAATATTCTATCACATCATCTTTTGCAAACATCGGACACAACAAGCACTTTTGCTGCGCATTAATATATCTACTCAAATTTTTATATGACCTAAACTTTTATTACTACAAATTTATGCCTGTCAAAGAAAGAAATATTAACGCAGCCTTATCTAATGGTTATCGCAATTGTGTCAATGTGAACACGCCCGCGTACACGGAATATACCAGGAATACGCGTAAATGTAACTATCTGAGCATGTCGGTGCACCTTACCGAAAGAGAACGGAATAAGCCACTTCGGCTTTGCGACCAGATGACCACGGTCACTCAGGAAGCGTTCCGGGCGGAACGTCTCCGGGTCTTTCCAATAGGAGGGCTCGTTGAATAATGACCAAAACGAAGGGATGACGATGCTTCCACGCGGGACAAAGTAGCCGCCCAATTTGATGTCATCGCTTGCACTGCGTGCAACACAACAGCATTTGTCGAAATTTCGGTAGCAGAGAACAAGGCAAAGAGTCATCCACTCTATGTACCACAACCGTGACTTGCTTCAATAATCTAACTTACCGTGAACACTGCGTCCTAGCCATTACTGTTCAACCTTTCGTAAACATATATATATATATATATATATATATATATATATATATATATATATATATATATATATATATATATATATATATATATATATCATCATCAGCCTGTCTACGCCCACTGCAGGGCAAACAGGGCAAAGGCCTCTCCCATGTTCCGCCAATCAACCCGGTCCTGTGCTTTCTGCTGCCACGTTATGCCTACAAACTTCTTAATCTCATCTACCCACCTAATTTTCTGTCTCCCCCTGACGCGTCTGCCATCTCTTGGAATCCAGTCAGTTACCCTTAATGACCACCGGTTATCCTGCCGACGTGCTACGTGCCCAGCCCATATCCATTTCTTCTTGATTTCAACTATGATGTCCTTAACCCCCGTTTGTTCCCTGACCCGCTCTGCTCTCTTCCTGTCTCTTAAGGTTACACTATATATAATATATATAATATATATATATATATATATATATATATATATATATATATATATATATATATATATATATATATATATATATATATATATATATATATATATATATATATAGTATTTTCATTTTGTACTTAGACTCTTCCTTTCAGAGGTGGGCTAAATAATATATGAATGTCCCCCACTCTCGGTACGCCATGCAGCTACCGCGGTGTACTTGAACATGACAAATAAGCGATGACCCTAAGCGAAGAAATATGTATCCTTCTATAACCCTTTCAGTCACGGTGTGCACAATTGTACACATCAACTTCGAAGTCGCATCACCGCGCGTTTCTTCAAATGATCTGAAACTTAGCGTGCACATTCGTGTAGGCTTCCTAAGTGAACCATCATATCAGGCTCAACGACGTAGTATGGAAGTCAAGCTCCGTCACCACTGACAGAAAAGAAGACCTTGGCCTACGGTCTCGCATATGCACAAGGCCACTAAAGCCCTCTTGTGCTTCTTGAGGACCACCGGACTTCACAAGCGCTTGTGAACTAACAGCGCGAGTTCGTGTTGTGTAGTTTCACGATGTTCATTCATCTCTTTCTTACTCTTCTTCTTTCTTCTCTACCCTTTCTTTTCTATTATTCCTCCTTCCCCCACCCAAGTGTAGGGTAGCCAACCGCGCCAAAGCTTGGTTAACCTCCCTGCCTTTAATCTTCGTATCTCTCTCTCTCTCTCTCTCTGAGTGGACAACTAGCGCTTATTTAACTTCACTATGCTGTATCTTGCTGCAGATGATTACTTTGCTAGAGACACTACCATGTTCGACGATCGTTCGACGTGCGACGTTCCAGGACCAGCTTCAAGAGTATTTTTTTTTCTTCGCTCGAAAAGCATGCGACCAAAAAACAAACTGTGCATGCACTTTGGGCCCAATAGTTGATTCCTTTTATGCAAGAATTGTAGCTGACTGATCGCAGAATAATTCGATATTTAATTACACGCTAATTAGCTATAATTACTCTAACTGACACAAAACAACGCATTCCTTCTTTTTATTTCTTGGAATGCAATACTGAGTGCCTTGAAATCATGCCATGGAAATTTGATGTATTTGAAGACAGTGCATCATAATTCGTGACTGAAAGGGACATTAAGACATTCAGAGTGTCGCAGCATGGGTCTTACCATATTTCATGTTCCGACCACGCGACCATTGAACGCATTCTTTCTTCGACGTTGATATAGTGCCTCATCGCTAATGTAGCGAAGCGCTGTATTTGCTCGCTTAGCTAAATAATCAGTAGACAGAAGGGCTACGCCTTTAACTCGAAACAATACAGGTACAGTTTTAACGCAGTTATAATGGAGAGAAGCATCCACTCCCATTCAGCTTATGCTTGGATAGTCAAAATATTGATTATTCCTACCTCTTTCATGTCATCAGCATTCTTTCGCATTTTCATGTAGTTTTTCGTCTCATCCAGTATCTAACTTCGTTCCTAATAAGTTGCATTTGGGTGTTTTGGCGTTTTCTGCGTATACACATTTTTGGAATAAACAAGTTGGGTGAGTGGATGCGTGAAACCATTTGGTCAACCATCGGTGCCGTGCCCCCAAAGCCAGCGTTGAAGTTGTTTTCATACCACCTCTTCTTATTTAGGTAAAAAGGTTGCAATGAAGTAAACTGAAATATGGACTAGGATTGAAGCTCACCATCGCATAAGGGACAACGGGTTCACAGGTTTGCACCGCAACGTCTCCCAAATAAACGCCTGTGCGTAGGGCATCTTCAGACGATCACTCCACGTAATCGTTGAACCGGTGTCCTTCTCTTCCATAACGGCGTCAGCCTCGGTTGCCACGAGATCCTGCTGATGTGGATGCGCAGCAGACATCACCAACAGCCACTCCAGAGCAGTGCGCATCGTACCAGAGCCACCACCGATGAGGGACCCTACGTCGCCTATGAGCATTTCGCCTGCGGTGTCGGAAAAAAAAAACGCTAATAGCACTAACGTACAACACAAAGTTCGCGTCCCAACGTGTTGGCGCACAAACGTGGCTGTTTCAGTGACGACAGTGCAAGCCATTTATACCTGGCAAACGCATACGCTAAGTAATGCAATAAAACAAGACCTAGTGATTACCCGTTCGTAGGCGATAATTTGTGAAAAAGCAGAAACGCCGCACGTGCAAATATCTCTCGAGCAGTTCTATTAAGTACTGGGGCAGCGGCTGCAGCAGGTAAGATACTACCGCGGCTGGTTTTTGGAATAGCTGTAAAAAAATCTACTTGTGCAACCAACAGGACTTGCATTTACGTTATTCGATAAAAAGTCCACAAGCCGGAGTCGTTCGCAGCGGCGGTGTAGTGGTTGGGGTGTTGGCTGCTTCCCCGAAGGTCGCGGGTTCGATCCCGGCCGAGGCGGTTGCATTTCGATGGAGACGAAATGGTAGAGGCCCATGTGTGCGCGATGTCAGCGCGCAATAAAGAACACCAGATGTTCGAAATTTCCAGAGCCCTCCGCTACGGCGTGCCTCATAATCATACCGTGGTTTTGGTACTAAAACAACACATATATAGACCAGATTATTTTCCCCCTGCACAGGCGTTTATAGCAACGTGCATTAACGTTAATTCCGTTATGAACTATCGGCCCGGTCATTACATGGACCACTGGTTCTCTTACGTCACAACTGATAGCCGCCAAACACTCGTGACAAGCATGCGGTAAGGACTGACGGGATACTGTCGTAGTTGTTCGCTACACCCTACCCGCAACAGCCGCTCGGAGATGACGAGATGCTGCGAGAGTTAGTACGTATTCAGTGTTTTCTTTTCCGCTAATTAAGGCATCAAAAAGAGCACCTTGTGGAATCATAGCGGCTCATTACAGGAACCATCCATACCAGGCGTATCTTCAGCAATTCTCCGTTTCAGGAAAAGGGGCCATCGAGTTCGAGAAGGAGGGAAGCGCGTGCATCATGCAGCCCATTCGGTGGTAATAACAAGAAAAGAACTCTCATGTGTCTCTGGTAGGTAAAATTCAGTTCGTGGAAACGACACGAGGAGCCAATCACAGCTGTGTATCTTGTGGTGTCTGCGCGTGTTTGGCTATTCATTAAACCGAGCGCGCAGAGCTAGAATTCAGATCTTGGTAAGGCGACGTCCTTGTCTGTGCTCCATTTCTCTCTCGTTTTCAGATAGTACATAGGCTAGTACATAGGCTAAATATGTGGTAACCGGAGTAGCCGTCACGCCTGTTCGCACAATATATCATGCCCACATATTATGTTCCCACGCGTTACACCGATCGGCATTTTGAAAACGCTTTAACTGTATCCCCAATTCTTTCTGAATCCTCAGTTATGTCAAATGGCACCGCTGTTGCTTCAAAATGGGTCGGACTTGCAAAATTGTATGGAAATTTCTCGCTTGCTGTGTAAATTTTATTACCGTATGATCCCAACAAGATGTGTAGGTAACTTAAGGTTATGTGCACTGTTGAGAACGAGTGGTCGATACAAAAATAGCACGTGTTGGTTCGTAGCGATCGCGTGTAGGGACTTATGGGAGGTATGCGGCCGATAACTTTCTGAGGACTTACCCTCACACACTGGTAGTTAACGAACTCTTATTTCCTGAACTCCCAGATATCGGCGGTACGCTTAAACACTTACGTGTAAACGTTTGATTTCCTTCTTGTCGATTGTTCATCACAGAAATGAAACCATCCGCAAAGTTTCGCACTGTGCCCTCCTGGTAGGATCTTTCGTTCTCGCTCATCAGCTGCCTGTGAGGAAGCGGGAGGAAACGTTACAGGAGGTTGATGAGTTACGCATGTCTAAGTTGCCTACCGGGCAGTCGAAGTGAAAGAATTCGGAGCCCTTCCATTGCTCTCAGGATGGAAGTAAGCGAAGCCAGCGCCTGCGTTATCTCGTTTTGCGGCAGCTGCTTCACGCCTTTTATGCACACATTCGCGAACTGACATTTCATTCCCGCTATTCTTCATCCCACCGCACGAAAATACCTCCGTCTCATAGCGAGTAGAAAGGACAACTGCTGATAACAGCGCTAGCAATCTCTACGTCACGAGGCAATGAGGCTCAACGATTGGTGATAAGTGGCACCGCAGAGCATTGAGAAACATGTCAAAGGGGCATCGGCGGTGGCGAGGGGGCAAGGGGGGCCGAAAGTTCTCGTTGTACGCGTTGTTTTGTCTGCGGGAGCGATCTGTCTGAACTTAGCTATTTTCAGTAGCAACGGAAAAAAATTGGCACAAGTGGCCGGTGGGCGGAGCGGCAAGAGCGTGACGCGCGGCGCTTTTAGCAAGCACGCCGATATCGAGAGTGCCAAGCACATTCCATTCCACAAATCAGGGATGGCCCGCGGAAAGCGCTCCAACAAACAGCTTTTTCGGGGCAGCTGCGATAAAGATGCGGTTGCTCGGAACTCGAGCGAAAAAAGAAAAATAATGAAATCATGTGCAAAGCCAGGTCAGCCCATAAGCAATAAACAACCGTTTTTTAAAGATATGGGCTTGCGGATGTGCCAATAGCAAGATGGGCTGCTGCCCGCCGGTCCGCCGGCCACCCCTGCTTTGGAAAATGGGATGTGCTTGGCAATCTGGTTATAGTAGTGCTCGTGACCACCACCGCCTGTCGCATTATCGAGGCTCTGGCCACAGGTCACTTGTGCTAATCTTTTTCCGTTACGACTGTGCAGCTTCGCTATAATAAGGTCCCGCACATGATAAATGACGCCAGACTGCGGTAACCTGAAGAAGCTCTGCTAGGAATGACACTTTCGAAGTCGCAGTTTGTTCAACGGGCACGCCAAACTTTTCGCCGTTGTGCCTTGACTCAATATATATGGAATGAGCTAGAACTGTATGTATTCAGTAGTTCATTCACGAGGATAGGGATTACTTCAGTGGAGCTAGTGCATGAGACCATTATTAGGCAGTGGTTAGCTTATCCCAACGTTTTCGCGTTGTTCGATACGGCCAGTTCAATCGATTTGGTGGGAAAGCGACGAAATGGAGATGTTGCTCTCCCCGTTATATCTGTCGAATATACCAGTATCATCACCCTGACTACCCCACTGTAGGGCATTGTGTGTGTAGAGCGTGGTGTTTTTGATATTGTGAAAGAGTACTTTACTAATATGACAAAAATGATTTTCCTCTTTAGTGTCCCTTTAATGCAAACTGCCTGCATTTTTTTCTCATGAGAAACCTAGAAAACTGTCATTCGTCACCTGATAATGCGTGCCAAATTCGTTCCACCTGATTTTCATTCTTCTGGTTACTCCATCCTCATAGCTTGGACATGCTGCCGTCACTACCTGTGTTAAGTAGACGAATTACATTACCACTTCCATTCCCCACTACCTTTCGGAAACCATTGTTCCCTTCGGAAGCATGTACAGTGATACTTTTAGATATATGACATTTGAAGGATGAAGGCTTCATAACTGAATGAATTAAATGAGCATATCACTAATAGTTTACTTGCCTAATTGTTACTCGCACTCTGAGAGACTTCCTTTCGCAATATTCGCCCCTACAGGTCGGCTTGTAGAGTACGTAGGTTAAAGCGGCCTGAAGTGTTCTATAAGGGCTGTATAATAATGTAAACATTGAAAAAAGTAGCTGTCTTAAATTTTGATCAGCCTGCACTCATTAGACTTTCTGAGCTCCAGGGGACAGAGTCGCCCGCTTTCATAAACACTTCGGTGTCACTTGGGCTTGCCTGTGTGTACTACGTTACGCGCCTTAGCTGAAGAAAACGCAGCGCATGCAAAAAGGAAGCTTATTTTAGAGTGTGCGTAGTTATTGCTACCGGAAACACGAAGTACTTTGTCGATCGTTGTGGAATACCTAGACAGGGGTATGTCAAAAAGAATGCAAGCCTTTTTCTTCATACTCGCGTCGAAATTACAGGTTCACAAAACGACTATCACCCAAGGAGATATAAGTATTCCGCAATATTACACAGAAAATGCAAGGCTACAACGTATTGTCGAAAAGATAGAGCAGTATGTTCGATGCGTACCAAAAAATCAGTGCGCTTAAGTTTTTATTGCTCACAAACATGCTGAGGAAGTACCTCTGCTATCCATGCAGGTCGGAATAAAAGCACTGGCAATGCTTTGTCGCAATGTGGATTTCTGGGCGGTTTTCATTCCCGCAGACTAAAGGACAACCAGGGATAGAATTAAGGTCTCCAGCAGAATGTACAGTACGGTCCACTGTTAAAGGGAACGCTCGAATGAGCACCCCTCATATTTCATACCTCTTAACTCCAAGTGGTTGCGGAAACATTGATCGTGCAAGGCACTAGTCTATTAAAAGGACTCAGAACTAGAAACCACCACCAGTTTTATGGAAATCAAAACCACTGTGTTTTTCTAAGAAGGCAAAAACCGGACGTACCCTGGACGCAAGCGTTCTCTTTAACAGTCTCTGCATCTTACTGAACAAGTTGGGGCAACCATGCTGCCCAGGCAAGCACTGTGGGAGACTAGCGCCCAATTAGGCGGGCCCAACGTCGGAACACAATATTATTCATACATTTCTCTTCTCGCAGATAAGTTGATCCACGTTATGGCTAGAACAGCGTCGCCGAAAATTTTTAGGGAACTTTTATTTTGTTACCATCAAACGCGTTAGGGAAGGAAGGCGTAAAACGACTTTGACACTGGTATATATGAAGTTGTCACATTGTTTCTATCACATACTTTGCAACCTTTGTTTTGTGAGGCACCGCTTTATTCGAGTCTAGCTCGAGCTATTCTACAATGATGATGATATATACAGATGAGGAAGTTGCACAAACGATGATGATATGTCGAGATGACAAAGAAGAGTCACTGATTTGTTACGCTCACACTAATTCCCCCTCGACCTGGAAGCGGCCGCCTGGCCGCGTGACAGTATTACGTAAGGCGTCATCTCGACAGTATAAATACATGAATAAGTGAAACATTTATAAAAATAACATAAGAAAGAGAGATGGGACATAAAGACTAAATAAAGGAGTATGCAATCAATGTGAATATTTAGACAATAAGAAGCGGACATTAGAGAACGCGTCGATGTTCCTATTCAGTGTAATAGCATCCACTCTGCCTGAAAACTGTAGTCAGTTACCACGAGAAGCTAACACAGATATGACAATAAGAGCGTCTGAAGTTCGTCTTAGCAAACTCTTTAACATCAGTAGTCCTGTGTTTACTTGCATGTCACTCTATCCCTGAACTTTCGCTTGTGCTATATGAAACAGCATATCTCATTCTACTCACGTAATGATGCGAGTTCTCAGAAGAAATGCTTCCCGGAGTCTGCCGCATGAACCAAGTCCAAAGCAGGAGAACACCGATCGTAGCCAAGGGATGAAATTTATGGCCAGGAGCTGACTGGAGTCCACCCCGACTACATCGATGAAGTGGTTTATGCGTGCACGCTGCGGATGGTCTTGCCCAAACCGTCGGCTCACCAGAACCGTTGTCATGATATTCGACACGCTGCCGGTGATAACGGCATGCGGATCCAAAGGGCCGCCGTTGAGAGCATGCAACTCGCTGAGAAGGTGGGAGAGTTCCTTCTGCGCATAAAATCACACTCCGGGTTAGGAAATATGTGAAAACAAAACAAAAAAATATGTGCCAAACACGACAGAGTTATCGCATTCCGTACTCATCGCCTTCTCATTCGTTAGCTAGCTTCGCTTCTCAGTGGGCACGTCAACCGTGCTGTGAGAGATGGAACGCGTGTGCTGATCGTCATAAACTCTCCTAGGATGCCTGAAGCATATTCAGCCGTGATGCAGCCACCTCGCGTGCGTAGATTTACTCATTTTGTTGTATTATTCTCTCAGGGCACTTCCAGTAAACTTTAGAGGCCAGAGTAATGGTATCGAAATCAGCGATAATAGATGCGAAAATCCATAAATAATAAAAATGATTTATTGAATACATTAGCAACGCCTAATAATGAAAAACAAAGTACGAGATGGCACTGACACAAATCACTAACAGAAGACGTACGAACATGACAGCATTACATCGCACGAGGACACTGTATCGAAATCGCTAGGTCGACTATTGAAATCACTAGGCCACTAGGTGAAATATAGACAGCAAAACCGGGACCTGCAAACAGGGAGAATGCATCGAAAGACCATGAATCCGAGGAAGAGCGTTATGGCTCGCTCACGTTAGCTGCACGGCAGCTCGCCGTTTGCCGCTCTCAGGCTGCCGTGCGCAAGCGGTTTCGTTCGCGCACGTCAACCGTTCTTTGCCATTCGGAGAATAGGTCCCAGACCCATTTTCGCGCCGTTCTCCGGCTGCCGGAGAGCGACGTGGCCAATCAGCGACGGAGGAGCCGTTGCCATGACTACGGCGCACCGCGTCATCTGCTTTCGGGTTTCTCGGCTTTCCGCGTCGTCTGCGTCTGCCGCGGGACGCTTCGGGTTGCTTGATTTTCGCTCTGCGTTTCTCACGCTAGAAGTGCTGATGTCGTCCATGTCGTTGCCAGGCATGGTTCCAGCTGTCAGTAAAGTGTGTTAGTCTTCCCGGCATTAAGAAAAGCGTCGCATAAAACCAAATAAAGTGTCTCCAAGCTGGCGCCTGGACAAGTGGCGCCAGCTAAGGAGAATTAAAAACAACTAACAAAAGTATTTTGCTTTGTCCTCCGAGATTTCGAAAGCGTCCATCTCGACTTGCTAAGCCTACTGCATCGATTATTTGGCTACGGCTCTCAAACACGGCGCCGAATCGGGATGAATACATTATGGCCGAAGTTTAAAGACCTGAATCTAAAGCGAATGGAAGCACCAGTTTGGAGCTGACAAGCTACAGAGCGGACAGCAGCCACTTGATAGATTCGAGGTGGACGATAACTGCTTTTGCCAGTGCAGCCATGTTTTTCGAAGGCGCGATTGCTTAGCCGCCGAAGTTCGCCGAGCAAGCTGGACAGCTCTCGCACAGCCGGCGACTAGAGTGAGCTTGCCGCTTGCCGCTAGAGTGAGCGGGCCATTAGGGCCCGCTCACGCTAGCGGCAAACCTGCCGCAACGGCGCGGTGCCGCAGAACGTCGGCCGTCTCCGCACGCGCGAGAGCTGTCCAACATGCACGGCAAGCTTCGCCGGCGAGCGTCCGAAAAACATGGCCGCACTGCCAAAAGCGGTTGTCGTCCACTTCGAATCTTTCAAGTGGCCGCCGTGCGCTCTGTAGCTTGTAAGCTGCGAACTGGTGCGTCCATTTGCTTTAGATTCAGGTCTTTAAGCTTCGGCAACAATGTATGCGTCCCGATTCGGCGCCGTTTTTGAGAGCCGTAGCCAAATAATCGATGCAGTAGGCTTCGCGAGTCGAGACGGGCGCTTTCGAAATCTCGGAGGACACAGAAAACGCGTTTGTTGTTTCTAATCCTTCTTAGCTTGCGGCGCTTGACCTTGCGCAGCTTGGAGACACTTTATTTGGTTTTATGCGACGGTTTTTTTTATTGTCGGAAAGACTAAAACACTATATTGACTGCTGGAACCATACCTGGCAACGACACGGACAACATCCGTACTTCTATCGCGAAAAACGCGGAGCAGAAAGCAAGCAGCTCTAAGCGTCCCGCGGCAGACGCACACGACGCGGAAAGCCGAAAGCTGCCGACGCGGCGCGCCGTAGTCATGGCAACCGCTCCTCCGTCGCTGACTGGCCACGTCGCTCTGCGGCAGACGTCGAACGGTGAGAAAATGGGTCTCGGACCTATTCTCCGAACGGCAAAGAACGGCTGACGTGCGCGAACAAAATCGCTTGCGCACGGCAGCGTGAGAACGTCAAACGGCGAGCTGCCGTGCCGCTAGCGGTCTGCAGTAGCTCACAGTCTGCAGTAGCTCACAACGGAGCTGATTAAAAATTTGTAAACAGGGAGTATGTGCTGCAGCCGACATTTCCACCAGCGGACTTGTCTTTTTCAAGGCTGCGACTGATTTCCTTAGCGCGACTTTGTATATGATGCGTACCCTTTCCCTACAACCCAAACAAAGGGGGAGGAGAAGGAAACTGCGAAATCGCAGGCTGGGGAAAAGGATGGGCGTTCCGAAGTGGGTGAAGCAAAAGGAAAGAGAAAAATCCGGCAGACCCCACGCACAGTGGGAATCGATGTAATGCGAAGCAGCCAGCAAAGAGCTGCATACATCGCTTTGTTTATTTTTGAGCCAAATGAAATCATTCATTCCATGGCGTCTAGTTCACCATATATCGCATGTTTACCATGCACGCGTGCATGCACGATGTAGTATATACCATGCCAATGAAACGTATATCCTGGACTGCATGACCGGTCATTTATGTTCATCACGTACTCCTGTCATGCCATACCAATTTTGGTATATATCCAGTTATCTAAACGGCCGGAAGCGCATCATAACAGTGTCATGTAAATCATACCTTACATGACATGCATAACATAACTCGCATGTTAAGACTGTCATTTATGTTCGTCATACAGTCACATCGCACAATATCAATTTTGGTGTATATCAAACGAGCTAAATGGCCGCGAGTCCACCATGAGCGTGGCATGTAAATCATGCCATACATGACATGCATGTCATGATTTTCATGTTACCACCTGTCATTTATGTTCGTCATACCTTCGCGTCACGCAATGCCTATTTTGGTGTATGTCAAGTAAGTACAACGTCCGCGATCGGACAATGAGCGTGGCATGTAAATCATGCCGTTAAATGATATGCATATAATAACTTTCAAGTTACCACCTGTCATATATGTTTGTCATACAGTCACGTTACGCAAATCCAATTTTGGTGTATATCAAGCGAGCGAAACGGCCGCGAGCGCATCATGAGCGTGGCATGTAAATCATGCCGTAAATGATATGCATATAATAACTTTCAAGTTACCACCTGTCATATATGTTTGTCATACAGTCACGTTACGCAAATCCAATTTTGGTGTATATCAAGCGAGCGAAACGGCCGCGAGCGCATCATGAGCGTGGCATGTAAATCATGTCGCACATGACTTGCCTGTCACGATTTTCATGTTACCACCTCTCATTTACGTTCGTCATACAGGCGCGTCGCGCAATACCAATTTTGGCGTATGTCAAGCTAGTACAACGCCCACGAATGCACCATGAGCGTGGCATGTAAATCATGACATGCATATCATGGTTTTCATCTTACCACCTGTTATTCATGTTCTTGATACAGTCACATCGCGCAATACCAATTTTGGTGCATATAAATCTAGCGAAACGGCCGCGAGCGCACCATGAGTGTGCCATGTAAATCATGTCGTACATGACACGCATGTCATGATTTTCATGTTACCACCTCTAATTTACGTTCGTCATACAGTCGCGTCGTGCAATGCCAATTTTGGTGTATATCAAGCCCGCGAAACGGCCGCGAGTGTGTCATGAGCGTGGCATGTAAATCATGACATGCATGACACGCGTCTCATGATTTTCATGTTACCACGTGTCAGTTATGTGCGTCATGTCGAAATGTCTCGTCATACCATTTTTCGTACATATTCATTCACTTAAACGGCCGCGAGTGCCCCTAGACCATGTCATGTAAATCATGCCGCACATGACATGCGTGTCATGATTTGCACGTAAGGACCTGTCATTATGTTCGCCATGAACTGTTGTCACGTCATACCAGTTTTGGTATATATGAAATAACGGAATGGCCGCAAGAGCCCCAAGGTCGTGGAATGTAAATCATGCTGTTCATGACATGCATGTCATGATTTTCATATTGTGACCTGTCAATTATGTTCATAATACGGTCATGTTATTGCATACGAAGTTTGGCATACATCCGATTAACGAAACGGCCAGGAGAGCACAAAGTCGTAGGCGGCTAGATAGATAGATAGATAGATACGCTATACGATAGATAGATAGATACTCGCAGAAGTTCGCTTAGAAATGCTTCGCATTTAATAGTCCGTGAAAAAGAAAGAACGCGGGAGCGACGCGGTGAGAGAGAGGGGGGAGGTATACGTTTCGCTGAATCACGGTGGACAGAAGGAAGCACTACTGCACTATGCAGATTGGACGTGGATAAGTAGGATTACAAATTCTATCGTAACGGCGTCAGTCAAAGATACATGACTGGAAGCAGATATAAAGGGACACGCATGCGCGCCGCTGCTCTTGGGGCCCTATCGGCAACAGGTGCCGCGCCGGCAGATACCGCATACATGTTATTGGGCACGAGCTCTCGTGGTTTGTATACGTTCGCTCACGGGTGTACATAAGCGTTAGCGCAAATGAAGCTCCCTCAAATGCGCTGGTAACTTCGATAATTATCACACCATAATAAATGTCACCTGTATGTGGGCCTCCATAACTGGCGTTCCTGCCCCAAGTTTCTTTAACATCTTCAGGAAGAAACTGCGGTGTTTTTGCCAGATTGGTCCGTTGAGCGTAATCACACCTGAATAGATAACAACACTGCAAAATAAACTAACTTTCATTGGTCAGATACATTATTTTACCCTTTCAGCCCTGTATTTTTTTTATTTTAGTTGGAGATCTTTTTTGTGCATGTTTTCCTAATAGTTGGGACCTCAAAAGGCAAAAAACGAGAAATTGAGCAAGTGGTGCAAGTATTTATGGAATAATTAACATGGAGTCAAATTAGGTCATCAGGGCTCAGTGGTTGTGAAATGAGAAAAATTGTTTCTTTTTTCCTGCTACACACTAGAGTACACAAATTTGAACCGTCCTCTTAATTCTCAGTGTGATACTTCTTGAAACAGCTTCTGTACGACGTCCCGAAAATGGCGCTTACCAGCCACACCTTACCCGCCTCGGCGTCAACCATGACTTCGGTCAAGCTTTCTTTTTTCTGTGGCTGCCACCTCCACCAATATGCCACAAATTTGATGTCAATCGCAGTGGGGATGACTGAAGAAGTGTTCTCCCAAGAATGGAGCAGTTTTGGTTTCATTTCCGAGGTGCTAGGGAAAATGTGTGGTGGTGTCATTTGACCCCACCAGGGCCGAAAGGGTTAAAACGATAATCACTTTGAGAGAACTTTTAGGGCTTCATTATTTTAGACTAGATATTCTGTATTAGGTACAGCGTCGATGAGCAATAAAGTGTTTTCGAGTGCTTAAGTCCCAGGTTTATAATGCCTGCTCATGGAGTACGCAGTGTATTGGTAACATTTTCTCGGGGATCCATCAATACTAATACCTCTATAGCAAGGTACTTGGATGGCTGTCCATCAGTGGTACTTGTGTGTGAACTAATAAACCTAGCTGATGGGTCGCTAACCAGCACAGTCACATAGAAAGGACAGACGTGCTCGACCCTTTAAAGGACCGCTGACACCGAAATTGAATCCTGGAGATGTTTGTGTTGTTTGGTTATCCTGTGTACGAGAACACTTCAGACCGATTATTAGTGGGCAAAAAACAGCGCGCAGACGGACGGGACGAAGAAAGGTATACACAGAACAAGCGCTGACTCTCAACTGTGGTTTATTAGGCATATGCAGATTATTTATACACAAATGATAAGCATCAAGAACATGCGCAGAGGAGCTGGCAAAGGACCATAACAAGTTCTGTGTGTGCCTTTCTTCGTCCCGTCCGTCTGCGCGCTGTATTTTGCCCATTATGTATCACCAACTAGCCCAACTTTCAGTCCTGCTGCCGATTATTAGTGGCAACCGCGGCCTTTAAGGTATTTCATTTCGCCTTAAAGTGAGCGTGAGTGCTCATCTGAGTTGGCAGCACCTCTTGACATCGCCGCTGGTGCGACGTAGGTCTTGCGTTCCACGAGTAAAGCGAGTATTGTCGACGTCAAAGAAGATTTGCGGGGCGCACACAGTGCTGTGACCGGCACCCGGAGGTCGCTATTGTTCCTCGCCCCTGTCGTTGTTTTGTCGGACTGCACTCAAGATGGCTCTGGCTGCTTTGACCAATAGATGTAGTGAATTCTTAACAGGCTTAACTAATCAGCCGCGGCGAGGCGCTAGTTTTCTGTGCTTTTAGGCGAGCGTTAGGAAGTGACGCTAAAATTGGTTTAAATTAACGATGCTAGGATTAATTAAAAGGTACGCTAGACCTTTTACACTCCAATTTATGGATTACCAGACACAAAGCTGGAAATTACAGTAAGAAAGTCACGAAGAAAAATTTCACTCTCAGGGATCCTTTAAAATCCAAAACGTATCACTTCGACATAGCGGAGGACAGCCAGTGATTTATCACGCACTGTGTCAAGGCATCACCCCTATTAGAGGCGAGAGCATTGCTGAGCAAAGAGGTGCCTGCGTATCACAAAAGCAAGGTTTTTATCCGCAGCATTGATGAGAACTAAGAGGCAACGAAAATGAAGCAATGTGAAGGGTAGCCATACCGAAAATCTGCAACTCATTCGTTAACTTAACGATTCATAATGATCAACTGTCTTACGACCTAATGGTACAAATCGCAGTGCGCATGGTGGAAGCATAATTATTGTTTCCTCCGGCAGGGGCCATTGCCTGCCTATATCGCAATGCAACACGCACCGACAGCCTACAACGGCCTGCTCCTCCTTGTGTGCTTCTACCGTCATGTGAGAAACATTCGCTTCTGCGTCCTGTTAGCTACCAAGAACTCGGAATAAAAGATAGCGGTTAAACACATCAACAGGCGTACACGGTAGGCGTCTCCTGTTAGGATGTTGCCTTCAATTCGCCTCCTCCTATTTTTCGGTGAAAACCGCAAATTATTGAGTGACCGTGTCATGGCCCCTTTGGGGCACGTAGCGATTTCTTTCTGGCTTGTAATTTATACGCATGAAATTCACTTCAATGCCGGGGCATCGTAGACAAAGCATCGGGTGGTAGTCACAGCCTGCGTTTCGAAACAGTTTCATTTAAATTGCTCGTGTAAATATACTTGATCTTCCGCAAGGACAAATGCTTCACGAGCACTGCTCTATATTTCCAGGGATGACTTAAAGTACACGCTTGAATGGCTAAGTACAGGCGTGAACACACGCCGGTATTCAATTAAACAATGAATTGTACTCAGGGCAACTGACATGTTCACATTTTTTGCCACAATTGACGCTAAACTAGAAGCACTTACTTTCTTCTGGATTCGAACTGAGTGGGAACTCGACAGGTCTCAACAGCAGCGCATTATGCGACAAAGCTTCCTTCACGGAGTCATGGTCGCACACGAACACGACGAAACGGGATCCAACGTGAAGCCTGCGTAGATGCGACAGCTTCACTACGTGGGCTGTGAGTTAGTACCTTCGGTAACGATTACCCAAGAATATGATGGAGAAACTACATTTTTTTATTTGTTCGTACCGCGCACGTACACCCAAGGCGTGGGATGTGGTACCAGCAAGATATCAGCCACAGCAGTTAATTTAAATCAACCCTGCAATACTTTTTCAAGTAATCATCGGACGACTTCATTAATAGAGTTTTTTGGCGCGTGAAAACACTACCGCATTCTTTTTTAGAATTTCTCAAGTACGAGCGGAGTTACAGGGATTCGTCGCATGCTTTAGGCGCTTTTGCTCTTTTCGTACCGGCGAGAGGGCCGGAAAGGTACGCAGCGAGTCACGACAAGAGACCGGATTTCAGGCAAATGCCTATTTTGCTCCTTGCGTTCCTATTGCGCCACCTTGATACATGCGTAATTAGAGGTCAAGAAGAGCTTTTATAGTGTTTTTATAGTGTCTATAAGTGCCTATTTTCGGCTTTTGTGCCTAAATGCTTGGAAATGCCTATAAATGCCTATTTCAAAATTGGCGCTCACATGAACACTGTTTAGGCCGCAACTTTCGCTTTCAAGTGCTGTTTGAGACCGTCATTCATGTTACCGGGGAACGTTGACTGTTCAGAACTGTTTGGGCTTCATCCTAGTCCTCTAGTTCAGCCAACTTCCGAAAAACAACAGCTAGCAGCACTGAAGTGGTACATGCTGGCGAGAATTCGCCGCCGCACTGACATGGCGCGGGTGGTTGGGGAATGCGAGACTGCCGATAGTCGTCAGCGGAAAGGAGAGTGAAGAGCAAAAGAAAACGAATAATATTATGTGCACAGGCTATTGTTTTGTTTGTAATTTCCTTTTGTAAGGTGTTCGCTGCAGTAGAGTGGACAGAATTTTTTTGCAGAGGTGGTTGGGAGGGGGGGGGGGTCGTTAATCATACTTTATGCTTGTTCGTGCGTGCGTTCCAATGTGTACGTGAAAATAATATACACGTAACTCGCGTTCTTGAATCGCGCATGACAGTCACAGATGATTTGGCAATCATTTCGTGTTGTTATTTCTTTGTGTCATCTCCGTTATATTCTGTTGTTTCCTTAAATAAATTCAGTTTTTAGTCAGAGGTTCGTGTATCATGTCTGCACTTTTGTCCGCGTTTTTTCTGAGCTGCAACTCTCTTCACAGGAGCAACCAATCTGTCCAAAAAATAGCACTCCTAAATGCATGAAGGATGGTCGAACCCCTTTACCCAAATCCTCAGAAAAAAAATGTTTGGCTACGCCCCTGCTGGTGATGACAGCCATAGCGCCAGGCGTAGAAAGACAGACAAAGTGTCAGATAAAGCTGGGCTCTCATCTTCCATATTCACACTGTCCGACGCCTATAGCTGAGCGCTAAATCTTTCGCCTGTTGTCATGACATGGCAACTAAGCCAATACGCAAAATTTTTGTGCTCATGTATAGTGCATGTTCAGCATATTGACGCCATATTGAAGTTTGTACGTAATGTGTTCGCAAAGGTACTAGGAAATGATCTTACCCCACTGAAGTGTTTTTGTACCCGAGTAATCAATACGTTTTTCTATAACTTTTCTATATAGCCGCGAATTCGGAGCGCCGGGAGCGCTCAATTTTGGTATCAAAGTTCACTGATTAATATCTGAAATTCGGTGCAACATTTGTGATTTCTAGAAAGTCGGTGGTCCATAGATTGCCACGGACTACAACTTCGTCATAAAAACAGATTTCATACAATCAATAACTATCAGGTAAATAACGAGTATATGTTAGTGAGTCATTTCAATATCACTTCAGCTGCTGAAAATAATTGCACCTCGATGCAGAGTTCATATGCGAATAGACAGAAGCTTGACTGTCACAGCATTTTTATAAATTATCTGTAGAACGGTTTTGTAAAAAAGACGCCCTGTACTCGTCGCAGTATTACACCAAATATTTCTATGTATTAAGCTCAAATTCATATAGAACAATTGTATACAGAACAATTGAACAAGGCCTTCTCCATTCACAGAGCCTAGATTGTACTCTTTGTTTCTTTCCGCCACCGAAACAAAATGTCAAATGCTTTATTCCCATGTGTCATTCGTGCAATAAGGCAGAATACTGCAACAAAACTATATTCGGCAGCCTCATGAAGCATTCGATCGTACTAGATTTCTTGACCTCTGTAGCAGCATAAGCATAGAAATTGTTCCAGTAAGAATAATGTCTATAGCCCAAGCTTGATGTGATTGATGAACGTTCGAGATATAAATAGAAGCTAGAGACGCATAAACAAAATCAGACTACATGTTGGAGGTGCAACATACTATGAGAAAAAAAGTCCTATCAACTGTGACGAATACCTGTTGGGAAAATTGGTTTAAGAAAGGGGTTCACAAAGCAAACATTTTCGTTTAAAACGACGCTCTTGTCAGGTGAGAGACGAACAGGCATTACAACATTCACGAAAGATACCACTGGTTAGAGAAAGCTTTAGAGTGAGGTAGTCAGTTCAATATCGATGTACATGTTAATTATAAACAATGCTTTAACGAGTGTAATTGAAGGAACACGACAGATCGAGTTTTATTACACGTACTTAAGAACTTTGCTAGCTCTTGTTCTCTAATGTGGGCTGAACCGCCTATGCTACTGCCGCTTTAGCAAGCTGCTGAATTAAATGCAGAATATGTGTGATATTATTATACGCGGAATTGTCTACATATATTCCATGTCTATTATCCCAGAGTGCGTTTCTAATATCTGAAATTTCATCTATAAGAAATTGGTTTCTGCGACAGAAAAAACCTTTAAAATCTTAATGACGCTACCAGGCAGTAGTACGGATAATAATACTAATAATTTTTGGCTTTGATGTCACAAAAGCACGGTTTGATCATGAGAAACACCGTAGGGGAGGGCTCCGAAAATTTCAACCAGAGCTTCTTTAACGTGCACCTAAATCTAAGTACACGGGCCTCTAGCATTCCGCCTCTGTCTAAATGCAGCATCCACGACCGGCATTTGATCCTGTGACCTTCGCGTCAGCATTCGAGCACCTGACCACTCCGACACCGCGGTGGGTGTAATAGAGATGAGAATAAACAAATGGATTGGAATATCAATTTGACGAGATCCGAACGCAAAACGTTTCAGTGCAGTGCGGTACAAATACTTTTATGTATAACCTACGTGATGCTCCAATGTTGTAATTACTACACTACAGTTAAAAATAACATATCACGCCCCTATGCTTTGTTTAGTTTATTTGTGTCCTGGTTTCATTTGCTCGTGCCCAGCTGAAAGCAAGACCTAGGGTTTTTCTTGTCAAGATGACGATGTGATTGTGTGTCACGCCGTGGAAAGAGTATTCCGGTAAATTTTTTTCACCTGTGGTTCTCTGACATGATCGTGAAGATCAGTAGCGTTTATAAGCTTACGATGCTTATTGTTGGGGTGATGTATTATCTGAGAAATTTGGCAAACACAACACGACCGAAATTATGAGGCATTGATGACGGTGCCCTGGCGGCGAACCATTAAATCTGTGCAGCTCACAAGCACTTTGCTATAAATCGTAACGTCCTCGCGTGTTTATCATAACAACCACGTATCCTTGCTTGACGCTATTTACAGGCATTAATAAACCAACTCGAAAAAACCCACACGGTTCTTTACGCATTCGCCTAAGATGACTCGAAGGCGAAAGCCATCTTTTCCTTCTCAATCGATGCATTAATTCTCCCCTGCCCCCCTCCCAAAGCTTTCTGCACCTCACTGACTTTTGAGCTGATTCCGCGGTCGGGTCACTTCTGACCAAGCGGCGATAGTCATGTCACCCTTAAGTTACGCTGACGTCATTATGACGTTGAAATTATGGTGATTATTGGCGTCATGATGTTGTGCTATGGTGACGTCATCACGTGATGACTTTTTGCATCATTCGTGTTGACGCTGACGGTCAGTTTTCGGGTTTGACAATAGGGGATATCCTGCGGCCAAGGCCAAAGAGCAATCACGACGGCCAATTAGGTGTAAGATGCATTCCGCAATAGAAACAGTATATACCTGGACACCGTGAAGTAGTGTATTTTACGTGTTTTTGGTAAGTTATATGAGAGCTCTTAGCGGTCTGAAAGGCACTGAGAGTTCCAAAGTCATCAGCAGTAATGTAACCAAACTGTCAGTAGATGCGCTGGCCGCGCCCACTGGTGATTACTGAGGTCCAGACTATCTGCTTTTTGCGGCAAGTACGTTTACGAGGGTAACTAATGTGGCCTGTAGGCAGCAGGGAATGACAGTGATTGGCCAATTTAGTTTCCGCCCCGCAGTGAAGCAGCATTGATATTTTCCAGGTTTCTGGTTACTGCCTCTCTCGAAAACCTGCCTACATCCTTCAAGTGTTCGCCACTCCTGAGGTTGAACGTAAATATGTAAGGTCTTAGAACCACTACGGCCATCAATTCAAGCTTGTTGGCAAAACTCACCCGAATATATTGCCGCATTTCTTCCTGAGCGAGTCGACCTCCAAGTGCCCAGCCTTGAACATGAAAGGCAGGTAACCCAGGAATGGAAAGCCACGAGGGCCTGGTGGTAAGTCGCGACGCAAAACTCTTTTCAGCACTTGCCATGCATCTTGTATTAGAGCGGCGGCCAGTCCAGCGATGAGACTCACGAAAATGTAAATCCACACTGTGCCAGGTATTTCTGTATTGTTGGCTGCACCCTACACGAGTGCTGCCCCACTTATGCCTTGGTGGTCCACTGGTGTTGTCCAGCTGGCGTCAAAAAAAGGCGCTGCCACTTTAGGGTAGATGCGGGTCGAAGAGGGATCATCAGTGAGTGGCCTCAACATGAAGTTCATTCTACACGTTTTCTGTTAAAGGGACACTAAAGAGAAACAATGAATTGGTTTAGATTGATAAAGTGTGCTATGAGAACTCTTGTGTAGTTCATTTCACCACCATAGGCCAATTATTAGCGGAGAAAACGAAGTTCAAAGTTTCATTTTTAAATTTCACGCCGAACTTTGTAATTCGTGACGTAAAACATTTCAAAGGGCATGTAATGTATTTTGGCGCCACAAGCTCGACGAAAATTCCACAAACTCGTTTTATCAAGTCTCTGGCCCCCTCAGAGGACAATGTACTTCAATTTAACCGATTAGGAACTACGTAGGCCCAAGCAGGCGCCGTCAAAAATATGTGATGTCACGGCAAATGGTGCGGGAATCCTAAGGTGGCGTAGCCACCTGTATTTTCTTTTTGCGCCTTTTCTCCCTTATTAAGCGTCTTCTCGCTGCAAGCGTGGTGTTTTTGGTATCGCGGAAGACCACTTTACTAATGCGAGAAAACTGTTTTGCTCTTCAGCGTGCCTTTAAGAAAAAAAGGTTGAAGCAGTATGCACTAGTGGTGCAAATACTGGGGAAACAGAGGAGCCGGTGGTCCTTCCCTCTTCCTTTTTCTCCTCCTCACGCTCACCTCCCTTTCCCACCCTTTGCTATATTAGACTATAGCACAGTGTATCAAGAATTCGGAAAGAGAAGTGGGGGTGACGAGGAAGGAAAGAGAAGGGGAGAGGCTGAAGCATAGCATAGTCACGTATAGTATGGTATAGGAAGGGGTGGGAGAGGGAAGTGAGGTTGAGGGGGAGGGACAGGGGGAGGGCGCAACGCATACTACACATTTCAATGCTATGATTTGATCGCTGTCCTTCTCCTTAACACTCACTTCACCCCTCACCGTAACTTTTCTTTCCCATCCCCTTGCTATACCATAGTTCCACGCGCGCTTCCTTTTTTCAATTTTTATGTATGCGCCAATTAACGTTTACCTACTAAACCACGCCCGAATGTCTGCGAAGCTTCCATATCATTTGAGAACCTTCCGTTAACATTATGCGCACAACGCGAAGGTTAGAGTTTATTCTGGAACTCAGCAAGCCACCAGAGATAACGTTAAAAGCTTTGATAGCACATGTATGAAATCCGACGCGCTTTACCGCTTGGCTCATTCCTGGATTGCCGCTGAGTTTCCTCGCCGCTATCACAGCACAGCATGTATCGACTGTATTAAGAGTGTTCATTTTCATTCGCCCAAATAAAGCGCTACTTATTACACAGTCTTGCTGCAGCCTTATTCTTCGTCAGAACCACGTGACCTCTATATATAGAACATGTATGACTTCGACGCTCCCAACCGCTTGGCAGATTACTTGACGGCTGACGAATGTTCTCCCCGCTATCAGTTTACAGCGTGTATCGCTTGTGTTTGGAGCTTTCATTTTCCGGGCACAAGTTCACCCAAATAAAGCGTTCTCTATTTCACAGCCTTGTTGCAGGCTTCTTCACCGTCACAACCACGTGGCAATACTATGCGTGACTGTTCTTCTTTACCATCTCCATTCCTCCCTTGCCGTTTCCTCACCCTCACATCCCTCCTCCTCACCTCCACTTCCCTTTCCCACCCCTTTGCTATACCATACTACACAGGGCTATGCTATGCTTTACCCTCTCCGCACCTCTTTTCTATCTTCCTCACCCTCACACCACTCCTCCTCGCCTTCACTTCCCGTCCCACCCCTTTCTATACAGTTCAAGGCTATCCTATGCTATAGAAGGCTAGCTATGCCCCACAGCTAGGCGCAGCTTTTTTGAACGCGAAGCTCAAACAGCATCACTATTAAGATGTGTTCGTAACAGTCACAGCGCAAGTCACGTAAAGTACGTAGTTTACGGGAAACTACTGCTTAGAGTTAATTGAAAACCAAAAAAAATCGAAAGGCTGTCTTCTTCACCAAGGGTTGAGTCTGTACAGTGAGGGTTGCTATCGAACCATAGGAATACGTGTGAGTGCACTGCTTCGTTACATGTATGCCGAGAATGAGATAACACGGCCTCTTATAGGCCTAGAAAAGATACAAGACATGACTTTCATGATTTTGATTTAGGTGCACGTTAAAGAACCCCAGGTGGTCGAAATTTCCGGAGCCCTCCACTACGACGTATCTCATAATCATGAGACATTAAACCCCAGATAGTATTATTACTTTAATGATTTTCATTTTAGACCAGCTATTTATGTTCGCCATGCAGTCATATCAAGCCATTCACATTTTGGTAGATATCACACTAGCGAAACGGCCGCGAGTGCACAATGATTGTATCAAAATCATGCCGTACATCGCATGCATTTCATCATGTCATGTTGCCACCTGTCATTTATGTTCATCATGTCACATCATATCAGATCAGACCAGTTTTGGTGAATACCCAGTTAACGAAACGGTCACGATTGCAGAAAGATGTAGGCGGATAGGTAGATACGCTCAAGGTGGCAAAGTTCGCTGCGAAAGACTGCACATTTAATAAAAAGGTGTGGTACTGTACTTGTTGAAATGCCTTCATGGCTGCAAAACAGCGGCGCGACAAACGACGACACCGAAAGAACAGACAGGACCAAACGCTGTCGTTGCGATTGGTCCTGTATGTTCTTTCTGTGTCGTCGTTTAGCACAGTGGTTCGCAGCAAAAAAAGTCCTTTATGATGAATTTTAAACCTCGTAGTTTTCTCCACTGTTAAATACATCCTTAGGAAAAGCGTTTAAAATTACGCATAAGTTAAACTTAGTAAATTTTATATGCTTGATTTAATCCTCTTTTACCTTGGTGTTTAAATATTAGCGATATTTAAGGAGATAATTACCAAGATAACGTCTCTTTGACTTTGCTTAGCTGTCACAAATCAGTTTTATTTCATTGTCATTTTTGATTTCTTTCGTCTAAAAGAAATACCGTTACAGATCCAGACTCAACTATTCCGGGTTCCCTGACATTGGCTATCATTCGCGTTCATTACCTTTCAATTGTAGTGACAATTTTGAATTATACCAAAATGTTCCAAGGATGCTTGCTGCCTGTAGGATTGTGCGGCTAAAAACAATCATCCCACACGGTCACAAGAAACATTCATAGTGTTTAATAGACGCGATTTTACGACTATTCCTGAGCGCGTGTTTTAACCTTCGGAAAGCAGACCTGAGTAATAACAATCACTACGCTACCATTCACATGATCTGTTATATCTCAGTGTGAAACAAAAGGCTCAAAATTAATCTTCTGAACCTGAGCGGCTCGGCGCAGGTACAAGTTATAGGCGAGGGGTGACGCGAAGAGGAACTGAAGTATACCGGGGAATCCAAATAAAACTCCACGGTTTCCTTAAAATTCAGCACTGGTAGGAACGTTAGAACTTCCTTGTGATTGTGTCCATCCCTCATCTGTCTCTCTTTTCACCCCAGTGCAGGGTAGCAAACCGGACGTGCGTCTGGTTAGCCTCTCTGTCTTTTCTTGCTTCTTTCTCACTTCCTTCTTTAGAGATATGTTATGTATGCAGGGTGGCCAAGATGGCTTTTTAAGTCTTTTTACTGGTCTAATATTTTATTCTACTATAAATTGGGCTTCCGTCGTCCTTGCAACCTCTTCAGTTTAGTTACTGTGCCTTTTGCGGTCACTTTCACCAAGCAGCAATTACATCTGCCGTAAAAAAGAACATCTTGCCTCACAAATCTGGCTGGTGCTGCTTATGTGCTCGTGGCGCATTTGCGGGTTGTGTATTATGTCTTCATGTTTTGAAATATACTGAGTATGTGCAGCGCAATGGTACGAAGACAAGACAAGACACACAAACGACATGGACTGGCGCTGACTTCCAACTGGTTTATTGAAAAGCACGAAGCCCGCTATTTATGCATGCGCACCTGTTAGCAACAACTCAAACGCATCATCGGGGACCATACAAAACCTGCATCTCTTTGTCACTTAGATAAACACTTGGCGTACTTACACACCTGATACCAGATTTCTTAATGTGAGCTGCCTCGATTATTTCTCTTTCTGTTTTCGTTTTTGCATGCTTTATAAACGTCGCGCGATCAAAGTGCGGGGTGCATTTACACTTGTTGCAGTGATCTGCAAGATGTCCGCCTGATTCGTTTTTTACATTCAAAAAATGCTCACGTGCTCTGATGTTGAAACATCGGCCCGTCTGCCCAATGTACTATTTTCCACAGCTGAGTGGTATTTTATATACCACGTGAGTCACACAATCGGTGTAACGGTGAACATGCTTCTTCGTGCAGGATTTTTTCTTTTCTTTGGTGAGCATAGGGCAAATCTGGCCTAACTTACATGGCGCAGAAAACACCACTTTGACGTCATACCTTTGGGCAATCTTTTTCAGATTGTGCGAGAATCTATGGATGTATGGTATCACCTGCGGTCTTCGTTGATCTTTTTCTTTTTGCTGGTCAGGTTCCTTTTTCTTTATGCTCTGCAAAACTGATTCGCAGACAGCATTGACAAGGAACGACGGAAAGCCCGCAGCGTCTAAACGTCTCAACTGATTGTTCAGACTGTCTGAAGTGGTGTGTAGGCAGCTTTTAGCTAGTGCTGATTTCACACAGGACATCGCAATCCCCATTTTGACAAGTTTAGTGTGCGCGCTGTCGTAAGGCAGAAGGCTCTTCTTTGTCCTGAGGTTATACATATAGCAAACATGGTCATTGTTGAAGGTTAACTTGAGATCTAAAAATTGCATACTGTTGTCAACTGGCCTCTCACATGTAAAAGTTAGACCACGTGATTCAAAGGTAAAAACACTGGTAATCATCCCGACAACGTTTTCAAAATCTGTGGGACTCAAAACTGGTAAAAATATTAAGTAGTCGTCTACGTATCTAAAAATACTAATGACTTCTGAATCAGCAACCCGAGCATTCACACGCCTGTCAACAGAGACTAAAAATATGTCTCAAAGTATCGGTGCGACTGATGACCCTACGCATATGCCACTTTTCTGCACGTACTGCTGTCCATTAAAAGAGATGGTGGTTGACTGGAGATAAAATTGTAAAAGTTCTAAGAAGTTTCCACTGTTTAGGCCGGTAGAGTTATGGAAGCTGAGCTCCCCCGAATGTTCCATACACTCACGTACTGCACTGAAGAGGTCTAGATTGCGCCCGCTCTGCCTTTTCGCTGGACGTCGAGGAACTCTTCTACTCCATACCACACCAAGGCCTCTTCAGTGCAGTACATGAGTGTATCGAACATTCGGGGGAGCTCAGCTTCCATAACTCTACTGGCCTAAACAGTGGAAACTTCTTAGAACTTTTACAATTTTACCTCCAGTCAACCGCCATCTCTTTTAATGGACAACAGTACGTGCAGAAAAGTGGCATATGCTTAGGGTCATCAGTCGCACCGATACTTTGTGACATATTTTTAGCCTCTGTTGACAGGCCTGTAAATGCTCGGGTTGCTGATTCAGAAGTCATTAGTATTTTTAGATACGTAGACGACTACTTAATATTTTTACCAGTTTTGAGTCCCACAGATTTTGAAAACTTTGTCGGGATGATTACCAGTGTTTTTACCTTTGAATCACGTGGTCTAACTTTTACATGTGAGAGGCCAATTGACAACAGTATGCAATTTTTAGATCTCAAGTTAACCTTCAACAATGACCATGTTTGCTATATGTATATCCCCAGGACAAAGAAGAGCCTTCTGCCTTATGACAGCGCGCACACTAAACTTGTCAAAAGGGGGATTGCGATGTCCTGTGTGAAATCAGCACTAGCTAAAAGCTGCCTACACACCACTTCAGACAGTCTGAACAATCAGTTGAGACGTTTAGACGCTGCGGGCTTTCCGTCGTCCCTTGTCAATGCTGTCTGCGAATCAGTTTTGCAGAGCATAAAGAAAAAGGAACCTGACCAGCAAAAAGAAAAAGATCAACGAAGACCGCAGGTGATACCATACATCCATAGATTCTCGCACAATCTGAAAAAGATTGCCCAAAGGTATGACGTCAAAGTGGTGTTTTCTGCGCCATGTAAGTTAGGCCAGATTTGCCCTATGCTCACCAAAGAAAAGAAAAAAATCCTGCACGAAGAAGCATGTTCACCGTTACACCGATTGTGTGACTCACGTGGTATATAAAATACCACTCAGCTGTGGAAAAGAGTACATTGGGCAGACGGGCCGATGTTTCAACATCAGAGCACGTGAGCATTTTTTGAATGTAAAAAACGAATCAGGCGGACATCTTGCAGATCACTGCAACAAGTGTAAATGCACCCCGCCCTTTATCGCGCGACGTTTATAAAGCATGGAAAAACGAAAACAGAAAGAGAAATGATCGAGGCCGCTCACATTAAGAAATCTGGTATCAGGTGTGTAAGTACGCCAAGTGTTTAAGTGACAAAGAGATGCAGGTTTTGTATGGTCCCCGATGATGCGTTTGAGTTGTTGCTAACAGGTGCGCATGCATAAAAGCGGGCTTCGTGCTTTTCAATAAACCAGTTGGAAGTCAGCGCCAGTCCATGTCGTTTGCGTGTCTTCTCTTGTCTTCGTACCATTGCGCTGCACATACTCAGTATATTTCAAGACATGTACCAACTCGGCCATCAACGGATCCTTCTTGAACAAATTTCATGTTTTAAGCAAATTACTCGCAGCCTGTAGTCGAATCATGTCTTTAGGTAGGTTACTACCAGAAAGGAACTTTAGTCGCTAAACACTAAACAATTATGCCCGTGATCCGAAAACTTAAGTAATTATCTTTTTTGTACATAATGCAATAAAAATAAGGAAGGTTGCCTGCGTCTTCGAAGGTTGAATGCACTTGGAGAAATCCTCGGCACGACAGTAGTCTCGAGATATCTGTTCTCAAATGTTTCGAGGAAACGCACTGGCGTTCACCATATATTGGGGTTCTTATGTATGTGAAATAAGTTTTGTTATGAAGAAATTGAAGTGCAAATTACTTCAAAACAAACATTAGTTTTAATTTGTTCTTAGCTGATATACCTTGTAAAACCAGTAGCGCCGTTTCGTATACATTGGAATGTCCTGCGCTAGAGCAATCAGCATAAGATATGATTAGTAAAACATTGTTCTTTCTCAATTATGTATCCTGATGTGTGTTGGAAATATCCGTCTTCTCATGTAATTTAACTGAGCGAGGAAATGTGTGTTATAAGCCACATGTCACTAGAAAAATTTCTTTTTGTAAAACGCACACACACACACACACGCAGTGTGTGTGTGTGAAAACGTTTGAATTATGAAGCATGAAACGTACTCGTTATCGCAGCTTATTATATTATTTGCCAACAGCAAAAAGTCTTATTTTTCTTGCCCGATAGTGCTCGCTGCAAAAAAAGCGTTTACAGTGTGAGGTTTTGCCCAGCCAATATGGTGGTACACACTATCAAACCAAAAATTTCAACACTCACCACTGGGCCGATTTCAGCCAACACGATAACACGTCGCAGCGGGTCTAGCATGCACGATATTAATGCCAGTTGGAATAATAAGGGGACGCTCATTGTTGGGTATTGCGAGAGAAAGAAAGCTGCTCATATGGAGGCACATGTCGGTTCTGTGGAGAAGAAAAATATATATATCAAATTTGCACCGCGTTTCCTGTTATTTTTTTTGTGAAAAATAGTACACAATGACGCCGCAAGGACTCTTTGCGCAAACGAGCAGGTGGCGTGCTGCGTACGTCGAGCGTACGGAATAGTAAACAAATTTTTGTGTTGCTTGAAGCACAACCTTGTTACACTTTTTGCATGGCCGACACATGGCCGTTGCTAAGCGGAGTCAGTCGTGCACAGTATGCATCATCCTCTGAAAGGCATTTGACGCTGCTTCTCATGAGCTTCTTATCGAGAAACTTTCAACTTAGTATCGGTTCCCTGGTGTATACACCCTTATGAGTCAATATCACCTACTCGCTTTTTCACAGCCGCCTTTGGGCTAAACACCCTTCAGCTTATGAGTCCACGCCTCGTGTTTTGCATGGTTTATTCTTAGGCCCATGATTTTCATCATCATTCATTTTATTGTTGAATGCGATATGAAATTGTATCTTCAAATAAATAGGGATATGATAGTGAATAAGGAGATGCGAATTCCATCGCGCAATGGAGGGTTTGAAAGGTGACGAAACAAAATTGTTCCTTTCAGAGTCTTAATAAAAAAATTGGAGGACGTTTGAGCTTCGCGTTCGAGAGCAGAACGCGACAGCGTAATCGGGCCACGTTCACATCGCCTTTTCAATGGCTATCCTAGCTTTGCTTGTCGGTGGACAGCTAAGCCGTGCCGAAAGAAATGGAACGTCTGTGTGCCTGTAAAGTGGTCCTTTCAAACTGCCTCAGAATGCCTACTGCAATTAGAGTTGCGAAGTGCCCATTACGAGATAATTCGTCCTTTTGCGAGTTGGCGAGGTATCGTCTACACATACGTAAGGCAACACGCGCACCTGCAGACGATGTTGATGCCTTTGTTGATAAAGAAAAATATATATTGTTCCCGTTTCCAGTGTAATTAGCGGCTATTTAAACCGATCACTCGTTGCACAATTCACCCTTTTGGCCATCTTATGTGATTCTACGCTTCTGCCACGCAAATATAAAACGCGGTAATGACAATCCTCCTGATACATAACATCAACGGTTTTTTTCCCCCGAAGGCAATTTCGAGCTAGAGCTTGGCTCTGTGGCAGAACACTTGGTTGCTACGGGGAAGATTCGGGTTTGATTCACGTTCGAACCGAGAATCTTCATTATATTATTTTTATTATAGCAGTTTCTTAGCAACATTCAATGCTGGTGCACAGCACGGGACATGTAGTTAAACAATGGTAAAACAGTGCTCATAAATACAACTCGAAAAACAAATCGTAGTGTGTCCACCTACAATATTTATTGCTCCCCCATTCAACCAGTAATGCAGTATAAGTATTTAGGGATCACTATTTCAAGTGTTATGACGTGGCGGGCACACATTTCGTCAATGTGCACTTCAACTTTTCGGAAGCTGTGCTTTTCGAAAAGCGAGGTTGCAAAGGCAACTGTGAAATTTAAACTTCAAGAATCTAATGCTAATATCAGACTTAAATTCGAGTATGCGCCCGCGGGAGTATGCGTCCACTGCCTGTCAGTCTGTCTGTCTCTCTGTCGCAGGGGTCTCACACTCACCTCAAATAGCGAGCCGCAGTCACAAAATTTACTCCCACAAGGGCCCGGGAAGTGAAGTTGGTTAGAGCAGGGATGGGGGCCAGTTTTAGGAAAATGTCACCTAACGTTACAGTTTGAAAGAAGATCTTTTCCATGTCTCATATGTGGGTCATTTCTGAAGGGGATTTGAGGTCATGTTTCGAGAAACGTGTCCATACTGATCTCCACATTGACTAAAACCTGTACGCGATACTGAAATATAGAGTTCTCGTTCCACGTTCACGTTTCATCTCTTAGTGACCACATGGTGTGCCTTACGAAAAAAGAAATGCTTGAAACCAGTCCCGTCACTGTAAATTATCCCAACAAAGCGTTGCTGACCTCAATAGGCGAGCAATAATTTCATGGTATCTTTTCCTCGCACTTTGAGACAGACATTCCTTTGTACGTACTTTAATCCGCGCAGCACACATCTTCATCCACTTCGGATAACATGACCTTGGACTGGTTTCACAGTACAAGTGCGCACATTTTCTATAGCAACTCTAACCAGGCGCTCGGTATTCATGCTGCCAAGTATTACCTCATTTATTTATTTATTTATTTATTTATTTATTTATTTATTTATTTATTTATTTATTTATCGAATACTGTGAACACGTATTGCAAGCAGGGGGGGGGGGCAAAAAATGGTACAATCAAAGCAGTAATTAGAGTGAAGATTACGATGGCAATTCGATTATACAATTCCATTCAGTTGTAGTATGAGGGAAAAAAGAATATTTAAATGTGTTTGTTCACGCGAAGTAAGGTGTTAATGAATCTTGCCAACGGTGGCATGTGGTTCGCGTTAGCAGCTGTGACAGATACTAGGGTATGTCTTGAGATAACTGGTTAGTGTAAAGCAGTTTAAGAAATCGAAGTCTTTGTTTCTGTCTTCTTATCTCAAATCGCGCAATATGGTTAAATACTAATGAGAACTAACAGACAATATTGCCAAAGAAAGTATAGGGGATGTTATTCATAATAAGTGGATATAAATGTGAAGAGAAGTGGACGAAAAGATAACTTGCCGCCGGCAAGGACCGAACCCGCAACCTTCGAATAAGGCGTCCGATGCTCTACGTCCACTTTATGGGGTATATATGTGCATTTAAACCTAGGTGTGTTAGCGCCGATCGCAGCCATGGCGGCGAGTGTGGAACACTCTTCTTTTACCTTTTTGGCGTCACGTACCACGTGATCTTTGTACGAGCTGGCAGCTGACCAATAATCCCTCGCATACTACCTGAAGGCATCAAGTCTGCCAGAACGAGACCCTTGCTATGAATGAAGAAAAGAAGATGGCTTTTAAGGGCTCGTTTTTCTTTGTTAGGCACAATATTAATGAGAACTAACAGACAATATTGCCAAAGAAAGTATAGGGGATGTTATTTGCAATAAGTGGATATAAAGGTGAAGAAAGAAAAGTGGACGAAAAGTTAACTTGCCGCCGGCAGGGACCGAACCTGCGACCTTCGAATAACGCGTCCGATGATCTACCACTGTGGTACGGCGGCGGTCATCTCCCCGTCCACATTATGGGGTATATATGTGCATTTAAACCTAGGAGTGTTAGTCAGCGCCGATCGCAGCCATGGCGGCGAGTGTGGAACACTCTTCTTTTGCCTTTTTGGCGTCACGTAGCACGTGATCTTTGTACGAGCTGGCAGCTGACCAATAATCCCTCGCATACTGCCTGAAAGCATCAAGTCTGCCAGAGCGAGACCCTTGCTATGAATGAAGGAAAGAAGATGGCTTTTAAGGGCTCGTTTTTCTTTGTTAGGCACAATATTAATGAGAACTAAGAGACAATATTGCCAAAAAAGTATACGGGATGTTATTTGAAATAAGTGGATATAAATGCGAAGAAAGAGAAGTGGACGAAGAGATAACTTGCCGCCGGCAGGGACCGAACCTGCGACCTTCGAATAACGCGTACGATGCTCTACCACTGAGCTACGGCGGCGGTCATCTTCCCGTCTACTTTATGGGGTATATATATGCATTTAAACCTAGGAGTGTTAGTCAGCGCCGATCGCAGCCATGGCGGCGAGTGTGGAACACTCTTATTTTGCCTTTTTGGCGTCACG
This sequence comes from Rhipicephalus sanguineus, assembly GCF_013339695.2. Lineage (NCBI taxonomy): Eukaryota > Metazoa > Arthropoda > Arachnida > Ixodida > Ixodidae > Rhipicephalus > Rhipicephalus sanguineus. Next base: position 115,202,047 of record NC_051185.1, read on the forward strand.
TAGCAGGTGATCTTTGTACGAGCTGGCAGCTGACCAATAATCCCTCGCATACTACCTGAAGGCATCAAGTCTGCCAGAACGAGACCCTTGCTATGAATGAAGAAAAGAAGATGGCTTTTAAGGGCTCGTTTTTCTTTGTTAGGCACAATAATAATGGGAACTAGCAGACAATAATGCCAAAGAAAGTATACGGGATGTTATTTGTAATAAGTGGATATAAATACGAAGAAAGAAAAGTGGACTAAAAGATACCTTGCCGCCGGCAGGGACCGAACCTGCGACCTTCGAATAACGCGTCCGATGCTCTACCACTGAGCTACGGCGGCGGTCATCTCCCCGTTGTCGTGCCGGTGTATTTGGATCCGTCCCTCATCGGCAACCAAGCTGTTGCTACGATAGGGCAGCGTCGTACCCGGACTCCGTTTGGTAGCGTAGTCGAGTCTCCGGGTTGAGGAACTGATGCTAGCAAGATGGGAAAACAATAACAAGTTTACTGGCACTTTTGAACACTCAATTTACATCATGACAAGGAAAGAGTTCAGCGACGAGCGCATTGGATGAGCCTGTTACCGAGGGCTCAGAGCCCCATTTCTCACTCAGCACCGTCGTTTTAACCCCTCAGTTTGGCTTCTCCTTCTTGATGACCACCAATCACACACACGACACCTCCCACCATGGCACAGTCCATTCCACTGTCGCGGAGGGGTCGTTGCACACTTGAAGCAGCAAGGGTCCTGCGGTTGACGGCACGCAGGTGGGGAAGCAGGACGACAGGTTCCTCGTGCTTGCCCCTGCAGTTCTTTCCCCGAAGGTAGAACGTGCTTGCTCCCGTCAGGTGGCTTCGGCAGCGTACCAAGCCAAGCCCAGGTGGTCCATTGTCTCCGGCTCTGCCGTCCCAGACTCTGAGGCCGAGATTCTGCCCCTTTGTTGGTCACTCGCCGTCCCAGGAATTTCGTTTCCAGGAAGGATGCAGCTGCTCTAGCAGTGTGAGAACGCCTCGTCCGCCGATTGTCATGGTCAGCGCTTCGCCACCGACTGCCAGTCATAACACCGTCCACTTTATGGGGTATACATGTGCATTTAGACCTAAAGAGCATCGGACGCGTTATTCGAAGGTCGCAGGTTCGGTCCCTGCCGGCGGCAAGTATCTTTTCGTCCACTTTTCTTTCTTCACATTTATATCCAGTTATTACAAATAACATCCCCTATACTTTCTTTGCAATATTGTCTGTTAGTTCTCAATAATATTGTGCCTAACCAAGAAAAACGAGCCCTTAAAAGCCATCTTCTTTCCTTCATTCATAGCAAGGATCTTGTTCTGGCAGACTTGATGCCTTCAGGTAGTATGCGAGGGATTATTGGTCAGCTGCCAGCTCGTACAAAGACCACGTGCTACGTGACGCCAGAAAGGCAAAAGAAGAGTGTTCCACATTCGCCGCCACGGCTGCGGTCGGCGCTGACTAACACTCCTAGGTTTAAATGCACATATACCCCATAAAGTGGACGGGGAGATGACCGCCGCCGTAGCTCAATGGTAGAGCATCGGGCGCGTTATTCGAAGGTCGCAGTTTCGGTCCCTGCCGGCGGCAAGTTATCTTGTCGTCCACTTTTCTTTCTTGACATTTATGTCCACTTATTACAAATAACATCCGCTCTTCGAGCCGCTATGGAGTTTGTTATGCAAGAATCCCCTAGTAGATGGGCCATATTCTGCGACTCCAAGGCAGCCCTTCAATGCGTGCTAAGTCCACGACGTGGAAACTACCACCAGTTGGTGTCTGATATCAATGCAATTTGTCATCGCGCCGCTGATCAAGGACACGACATTGTTTTACAATGGCTGCCGGGTCACTGTGGCATCAGTGGTAACCACCTCGCTGACGACGCTGCCCGATGTGCCCACGATGGAGCGCCCACACTGTTCATACCCTTGTCAAGAGTAGATGCAGCTAGAGAAGTTCGTCGCATCGCGCGTAATGCCACGATTGCGCACTGGAATTCTCCGCTTAACTCCAATCCTCGCCCTAAGAACCTTGAATCATAACTCCAGCTACAACTGCCATCCAAGATTTCTCGACGTGACGCTACAATGCTGTGCCGGTTGTGGATCGGTGTAGCGTTTACTAACTCATTCAGCCATCGCATTGGCATGGCAGATTCATCCATGTGCGAAAGCTGCCATTGTACAGAGACTATTGAACATCTCTTGTGCCACTGTGCCCAATTTGATGAAGATCGCCGGACTCTCCAGTGTGCCTAATAGACTGGATGACCGGCCCTTTAATGAAGCAAAGATCTTAGGAGCCTGGTCGCGTAGCATATCAGCCCAGAAAGCCACACGAGCCCTCCTGCGGTACTTGAAAAGAACCCTATTGAGCGACCGCCTGTGAAACTCGGCACTATGTGTGCGATGTGACATGTGTCTATCCTCCTCTATCTCTCTCTTTTATTCCTATTTTCCCCCTCCCAATGTGTAGGGTAGCAAACTGGACGCATAGTCTAGTTAACCTCCCTGCCTTTCCTACATTCCTTCTCTCTCTCTCTATTGTCTGTTAGTTCTCATTAATATTGTGCCTAACACAGAAAAACGAGCGCTTAAAAGCAATCTTATTTCCTTCAATATGGTTAACTCTCATATGTTCTGTGAGGGAATCAAATCTTGAGAATTTGTTAAATACAAACCTGGCTGCTTTTCGCTGCGGGCACGTCTCGTCTCTCTCATCGCAGTGCGGGCACGTCTCGTCTCTCTCATCGCATGACTCAAGGGGAATTCTACTCGACCGCGTCGCGCTGCGGGGGGCGAGGACTGAAAACGGATCGCTCGTGATCGGCGTGGACTCCAGACCTCGACAGCCGATCGGATGGATCGTTTCAAGACCAAGCGCTCAGCTCTACGAGCACAGAATACCAAGCTTCTACAGGAAGCACGGTATCTAATGACAAAGCCTGCTTTGGACGAGGCCAAGCTGACAAGTATTTATGACCGTCTATCGGCTAGTAACAGCGAGCTCTCGAAGCTTAAAGATGCGCTCGAAGAGCACCTCGCCGACGATGAGCTCGAAGCAGACTATCTAACTGCGTCGGAGTATAACGACCAAGCCACCAGCTTGTTTGCAGAGATTCGCTGCAAAACCGCCATTTTGGGACGCGTGGATAGTACAGCGGCGGCTGCTCCCCAGAACGCACGCCCAACTGTTCCTGAAGCTCTGAGCAGAATTGGTCCAAAATTGCCGAACCTTGACTTTTAGAGGCGATATTCAAAAGTGAAAAGCTTTCTGAAAGCAGTTCGAGCAGACTGTTCATATTAACAACGCCTTGTCGGCAACGACGAAGCTTTTCTACCTAGGGCATTACCTTGCGGGTGGAGCGGCAGTGGCAATTTTTGTGATCCACACTTCCGAAGACTGTTACGCAGACGCCGTATATCTGCTCAAACAACGGTTCGGAGATCGGAAGAAATAGTGCATCACCACCTGTCAGCGCGTCGCAGTTTTCCTCATGTAAGGTCAAGAAGCGACGTCCGAGGCCTCAGGCAACTTTATGATGCTGTGCAACTGAACATTCGATGTCTGACTGCACTACATAAACGAACGGTAACTTTCTCTGCAATGCTGATTTACATTCCACAAGAGTCTTTTCCATACGAGCCCGTTCTGCCATATGCACGTGCAAATCGAAGCCAGGCTTTAGGACAAGATGCCTCTGAGACGAATGCCTCAGATTCGGCCCTGGCAGCTTCAACATCGGAATCGGAGTTACAAGAGCTGCTCATATTCATACGCAATATATTGGAAAGCCGAGAGCAGTGAGAGCCATTCTCACAACGTCTTCTCGATGACCACACTCAGAGAACTCGAGGCAGCAGCACCGCTTCTGTACTGCACAGGGCATCGCACAGCCGGAGCGAGTGTTTTTTCTGTCGATCAGAACAGCACAGAACACGCGCCTGCGACGCCAACTTCACTCTTCTCGATAAAAAAAGCTAGCCGAAGATAACCGCTGCTTTAGATGTACGTCACGAGGTCACCTGGCACGGCCTTGCAACGTAAAATTTACTTCTCAGCTTGTTACGGAAGACACGCATCGAGTATGTGTGACCCTAACTACGTAAGAAAATACGCTACAGCGGAATCTTCATTACCAGCAGAGGCTTCAGGTTGCTCCGCAGGGATATCGCACTCAGTAATCCTATGCGACAAAGAATCTTCGATCGATTGCGAGAGAAGCGACAGCGATGTGTACCTCCAGACTTTTCGCGTCGTTGTCATCAAAAACGACGGATCAAGATACGTCCGAGGGATTCTCGATAGAGGCAGGCAGCGATCTTTCGTCACACAAGATCTCGCCGTGAAGCTGAATTTGCAGGTACTAGGGAACCCCTAGTTCACCCAGGTTCACGTGGGATCATCCGACCTTAAGGAGCGAATGCCCAAGATGACAAGTTTTTAAGATGAGTGCTAAAATTGTACAAGCGCGAGTTGTGCAACGCTAATTGGTGGCGGAAGTATGCTGAAAAGGAAAGGGAAGAAAGGCGTACAGGCGAGCGCCGCGAAAGAATAAGTTGCAACGATGAACGGTTTTCAGTCTGGTTTCTTCGCGGATGGCTTTAGAGCCTCTTCTGAACCCACGCTGAAGAGTAGTTAAAAGAGGATGCTTTTCTAAATATATACTTATGCTTTTTGCGATAATATTGTCACGTGGTAGTGACGTTGACAAAGGCAACAGTCGGCGTATTGAAGATGAAACTTTATTTTGGCGAACCTATGCCCGGGAAATGAACTGAAACTGTGCACGCTGTACACTCGCAGCGGCGAACAGAGCATCGACCGTCAATTATCGGATCTGCGGCTAGAACTGTAAAGAGCGTTAGGTAGACTTGGCAACTGCACATTGTCGGAGGAAACGATCTTAAGACACTGGCCGAAACCGTCCTCGGCACGGAAATCTTCGTGAGCGTTGTTGCGCTTTTCGAGGACAACTAGTCTCAGAGACATGCTTAAAACAGTGGCGTTTACCGCATTGTTTTTTTCTTTCCCTTCTTTTTTTCTAACATCTCTTTTCTATCATCTTTTCTTTCCCTCATTTCTTTCCCAACACAAAGTAGCCAGGCGGTCAAAGAACTGGCTAAGCTCCCTGTCTTTCCGGTTTTCGTTTCCTCCTCCTTCTCCTTGAAAGAGACGAGTTGAAATAATACTCCTTCGATCTACGCACTGTAAGTGCAAGCTAGCCTTGCAATTCGCAAATCAAATTTGGCTGCGCATGGGCCTTCTTTAATCGCTTAATTTTGCCCGTCATATGAATAAATACGCGGACAAAACGCCTATGCTTGAAGCGTAGTCAACGCAGAAGGAAAGGAGCTGGCATCTACCACCGTCAGGGTGCGGAGCTCCGAGGCGGCGGAAGAAGCGGCGATCTCCCTCGCCACACAAGCACGGACGCGCTCGTAGTCTTCACAGACTCATATATTTAGTTATATTCTTTTAACATGCACGATCGAAGCATTCTGTGCCCATGTAGCTAAAAAGCATGCAAATAAGATGCTCTCTTGTTTCTTTTTAGTGATTTAATTCAGGCTATATCAACTTTTCACGAAAAGATACATTGTGTTTAAATTGAGTGCTTATCGACATATTCTATTCAGTTTCAACAGGTTGGCTACTTGGGCTGGTTGGTACTGCATTCTAAAAGGAAAAATACGTTCTTTGTGCGCAAAACGTTTCAGAAAAGACAGATAGGAGTGCGCTCTGTCCTATCTGTCGTTTCTGAACCGTTTTGCGCACAAAGAACGTATTTTTACTATTCAGTTTCATAAACACATTGTCCACCGTGTTTTTATTGAGAATATTGTTGCGTGTCAATTGGGATTCTTTTGCGAGACAAATAAATTATCTACTTGCCACTGACCATGTGGACTGCGTGTGCATTGAATGATTTAGGGGACATGATATTTAACCTTTATTGAGTTCGACCAATAGCGGCTGGTACGCAAGCTTGTGATGTGCAAGTATAGTGGAAAAAATGGCGGCTATAAGTATCTGTGCGAGTAGAAATGGAGTGACATTTCTTGAAAACCAGACGCTAAAAAATTGTGTTTTCAAAACGTTGCCTGCTATTGATGCAGCTACTAAAACATTAATATTTTAATCAGTTGCAAGCCCTAAGCAGATCAGTCGGGTTTAATTTGTCGACTTGTACAAAATTATGTACAATGCTCACGGATTCAAAGGCGACATCACATTTTTTTAGTATAACGACTGGTATGCGCAACCGCTCGAGATAACCACATCATATCACAACTAATCTGGTTTCTACATATAATGTTGCTCTGGTCTACGCGTTCGAGTCGAAATTACGCCGATATGACCCGAACTGAAGACGATGGAGACGAAAGTATGTGCGTTAATTGGTCCTAAATTGTCCCGTTTCAATCCGTGAGTAGTGTACGCCATCTTCTAGAATTGCCCTCGCAAGAAGTTTTAGCTGTGTGCACTTATCTTCAAGACAAGCGTAATTCTAAAAACAAGGTAAAAGCTGGGCGAGAACCGACAAATTAGGACACGGGCACATAAATGTCATGACACATACATGGGGATGCGGATTGCCAACTGTTTTTCATTTGTTAGTTGCGTAAGTTGTAATTGACTTCTGGTGTTCTCTCAAATATCAAAGCAAAAAAAATATCCTGATATATTTATGTTTTTTTTTATTTTTGCGAAAACTACAATAACACGAAAGCCATAATCTAGTTGGTACAGCGCTTGCTTCCGATAAATTGGGGGAGTCATGTCTGGAAGAAATAGAAAAAAACAAAACAAAATGGTGTTGTAAAAATAAAATAGCTAGAATACGACGGCTTAATCACGTAACCACAATTATTATGCAGTCATATAATAATCAAAACATGCAATGCACTACCCTTTGTGAGTTTTCATAATTTTCGAGTACAGCGTAAGAAGGCAATGAAAACGATAAACTTACCTTAAAATTTAGCAGAGGCTGTGATGTACAGAGCCAGTAAATCCAGAGGAACTTAATCACAACTTAAGACGACCACACTTATCCGTACAACTTTTCAGAAAGGAAGATGCGAGGAAAACTTGCACGCAAGCTTAGGCATCCATTTTTCCGCACCAAAAGTTAACGATGGTCCAACCAACGGCCTCTCCACAAAAACACAGTTGCCTCTGCATCCACAATTGCACCACATGCAGAGAAGTAAATTCCTCAGGTCTGCGTTGAAGTCAGTGCAAAATCAAAGCAGTCGCTGAACACGAAATAAGAGCAAAAGAGACCGCAAGTGACGGACACGAGCCGCGCATGCTGCTCCGGTCAGCAAAGAAGCAACAGCGGCGCGGATGGATACAGCCTCGATCATGATGCAGCGCTAAGGTGTCCGTGAGATCACCAATTTACACAGTTGTCGCTGCAGTAAATTTTGCGAAGCTTATTGGCAAACAAAGTTTCAACTGTTCATAATTATTGACGCGATATTACACCTTACAAGTTAAACATTTCGTGTGCTATTTTCTTTATCGCAACCGTAGATGGGCCTACGGGCCTTCTGGTCGTCTGTGTTCCTGCGTGCAGTGGAAGTTTCCAGTATGCATTCGCCGAATTGCTCACCCCTCAGACCCGAATCGCTCATCCTCGCTTGTGTCCGCCGAGTGCAAGCAGCCCCGCGTTTAACTAGTCACGCGGGTTTCGGGACAATAGGGCTCGCTCTATCCCCGCTGGCTGCCGAGAGTGACAGGTGCATGACCTTTTAGGGAGGCGTTCGTAGAATCTGCAATTCGCTGCTTCACGTACGCTGGCTGCCACGACGTATTCGATCCGGATATTTATCTTACTTCTCATGCTTTAATAATAATAATAATAATAATAAATAATAATAATAATAAATGTACTGTTCCTACAAACCCTAGATGAACGTTGAATCAACGATATTACTCCCATGGCAAAAATTATATGGCCCCATTGAAACAAACGGGTGTGTCCGCGTACCCATGAGCCGCTGCGCGCGAGCGTGTAATTATGCATGTGCGCGCATATGTATACGTATTCGCGTATAGTTCACAAGCATATGCGCCGCACTGTTAGTGTTGAAAGGATATAGCCCCACGTAGTTTTATTTAGGACGTGGCTGCTCTACGGAGCGCTGTAAATAGAATGGCCAGTCTGGTTTATGTAAGGACCTTAATTATTCACAAAAACGTCTCGTGATAAATGCATTCGCAAGGTAACATTTAAGGCAATTGGTGCACGTTATTAGCGATCCCGATCAAGAAATGACACGCACAAAATAGAAGTCTGGTGAATTCGGTGTTATAAAACTACAGCATTCTGAGCGCTTAATAATTGGTGAATTAAATTTGCATCGTGTGTGCGTCAATTCGACACTTCTTAACGTATACCCCTTAAGTATGTGTCGAGTGAGATTCAACTGACGCTTTCAAACCTCGCATCAAATGAATTATTTGAATGTACTCATTACAAATGGACATTAAGTTGACGATCTGCACATTCAAGAAGTTTATACGCAGCCAAATGAAGCGCAAAGCGCATCCTTGCAAGACATGAGCACGACACCAAGAAGAAGAAGAAGATGCTTTTAATGAGAAGAAGGAGGAGAGGTCGGCCTGGAAAGCGGGTTCTAGCCTGCTACTCCTCACGGGGGTAAGGGGAAAGGGGAAAGAAAGAGAAAGAGGGAGGTGTGATGATAGGCGACGATGGTATGGCAAATGAGTCACTGTACACACTGTTTTGCACGGGGACAGGGCACGCGCAAAAGTCTTTATGCCGCACATGCTCTAAAGACGAGCATCTAAACCTGTATCACTTAGAAATCTCAATAGGCACTTTAAACTTCGTTGGGCCTGGTCTGCATGCTCCCAAGCACCCAAAAGCTTCTCCTCCGAAAAAGGTCGGGAGTCCAGACGGTCTATGACGCACTGAAGTGATTGTCTTTCGGTCGCGCACTGAGGGCACACGCACAGGATGTGGTGAATAGTCTCAGACGTGTGGCACACACTGCAGTTAGGGTTTCGCTCCTGCCCAATCTTGAAAAGGTATCTTCGTGTATACGCAACACCCAGCCGCAATCTATGTAGTAATGTTTCCTGGTCTCTTCTTAACCTGAATGGAATCAGAAAAGCACGACCAGAGTCAAGTCTGTAAAGACGTTCTTGGCGATAATTAGGGTCATTCCATAAGCGTGTCATAGATGTTTTCATAGATTCAGACAACAAGCCATTGATGTCATATCGGGAAAATTGAATTGATATGACTTCGCCGTTAGCGTGCGTCATTTTTGCTTCTGCGTCAGCTTGCTCGTTCCCAGCTATGCCACAGTGACTGGGAATCCATTGCAATGCAACGGTATGCCCGGATTGAGACGCCTCAGATAACATATTCATTATGTCACACACCAGAGGACTGTATGCGGTTCCTTGCTTCATGTAATTGCTGATAAGTTGAAGTGCCGGCTTGGAGTCACAAAATAATATCCATTTCGCGGGACTCTGTTGTACAATGTAGCGGGCAGCTTGTCGGACGCCGGTCTGCCCGCCACCAATTGGTGCACGACACCAATTTTTAATGTAAGCATAAGGCCTGCGAGTTGTACTGTCTCATTTTTGTTTTTTGAAAATACTGCCTCAAATATTGCTCTGCGCATACTACTATGGTAAATGTCAACTGAAAGTGATCCCAGATGTGAGTAAACAACGTTCACAGAAACCTCGTTAAACCTCGTCCAGCATATAGCCATCACAAACTTCGAATTATCAGCAAGTTTGTCCACTGATGTGCGAGATAAAAAGCTGCATTAAAACTAGCTTTTATTTAACCATGCATTACTGTGAACAATAGAAGTTGCATGCATGGCGTTTTTTATATACCACAACTATACACATCGGCTTGGTTAATGAGAATAGCGAGGTCTGGGTGCTTGCATGTATTATATGTGCGGACAGGATAGCGCCCTTGTAAAAACATCGCGTATATATAATAATGACGTCGTAATAATTGCCACTTATTGTTGGAAACCTAAAGTTCATGTAAAACTCAGTACAAGCTATACACGAATGAACCATGCACTGACACGTACATAGACCTTATTATTTTATCTTTTATGATTGCATTGCAGCAATGTTTATACTTGATACTCTTGTTGGTGTAGATACCAATTAGGCCAGTTTCCTGTACGTATTGCCATATATGACAATCCCCATATATGTTAGCAACTCGTGCCGTATATACGTTGTTCATCCCATATATGGTAGCACAACCCCATATATGGATCTACTTGATATACATATATGGTGTGGCCGTGCCATATATGACAGCATTTCATTCTATATATGGACCAGCCGCGCCATATATGGCTGTATTTGTCTCTATATAAGGGCCAATCGCGCCATATATGGCCCTATTTACATCCATATATGGTAAGCGGTAGCCACATATGCAGACATATATACTCATATATGGCCGCATATAATTTATATAAGTGCCATATATGACATTTCCGTAAGGGTATGTGGAAGGAAAAATATCACAAACGCTGAAAAAACAAACACACACACACACACAAACAAACAAACAACAAAAAAGGTTAAGAAAACACGAAGTGAAGCTCTCTTTTGAAGAACTCGGGTAATAATCATCATGTAGCGCGAAAAGCCAGCACGGACACATAGAATCCGTGTTGTCTTTTTGCGCTCCATGATGATTATTAGCAAGCACGAACTAGCCCAAGAAAAAATCCATCTGAGGACCTCGGGGTCGCGTACGTCCACCATCTTATTTGGAAGGTCGTTCCAATGTTCTATCGCACGGGGTGAAGCCGATGAATTAAAAGCCTTCGTTCGTCCGAACAGACGTTGGAAGCTTCGATGGTTGTGAAGACGACGAGATATACGATGCGCATGTGTAAGCGGTAGTGCAGATGTATGATGACTGCAAATATTATTATAAAGGAGGCTGATAATTGCAATGTTCCCACGTGACTTCAACGATGAAAGTAATAGCTTCGACTTCATATCAGACGCACTTGTGCATGCCTGTAGTCGCCGACGATGAAACGAGCTGCAGGATTTTGTATGGATTCGAGTGAATGAACCAGGCATGCTTGGTGGGGCGACCTTATGGATGATGCAAATTCGAGCTGTGGACGGACAAGTGATAAATAGGTCAGTTTTCGTGTAGCTGACGGTGCATCCCGAATATATCGTTTTAAGTATCCCAGTGTACGGGATGCCTTTGTGGTTACTTTTTCTATGTAGCTAGATTAAGATAAGTCTGGTGTCATGTGAATACCTAAGTATTTGTACATAGATGTCTGACAAATTATTGCAAAGCGAGTAATGAAATGGCGAGTTGGCGCCTTTACGACTGAAAGTAAGTACCTTGCATTTATCCTGGTTAAGGTTCATTTGCCAAGATGAACACCAGTTGGTGACTCTGTGAAGATACTGCTGCAAGGTGATATATTGAGTATGAGGGGAAAACTTACGATAAATCACGCAATCATCCGCGAATAACATGATGTTAGATACAGTTCCGTCAGGAAGGTCATTGATGAAAATTAAAAATAATAAAGGGCCTAATACACTTCCCTGTAGGACTCCATATGTGACGTCACTTCGGAGGAATGGTTACCTACGACTGCGAATTGGTTGTAAGATGATAGGAAATTTCCATTTCACAATGTGGTTATAAAATCAAGATGTAAAGATGAGAGTTTAGCTATAAGGCGGGTATGGGCAACGCGATTGAAGGCTTTGGAAAAGTCAGTGAGTATACAATCAGTGTGGAAGCCATCGTCCATATTCTAGTGTAGTTCGTGAGTAAATTCGATCAGCTGTGTTTCACATTAAAGCCCTTTCCTGAAACCATGCTGATTCGCAAAAAAGAAGTCGCTATTTTCCGAAAGTAAGCAGAGTTAACACTATTCACGTAAACTCAGTCAAGCAATTTTCGAAGTGATCAATGGCGCACGCGGCGTTGCCTCGAGAATAATCTTTGACAAAATGGGCAGATGATGTTTCAGTTTTTTGTACAGGAAGCAAGTAGCAATGAATTGTAGGCAAGATAGTGACGTGATAGCCCGCGCTCGACCACCACCGCGAGCTCAACAAATTTGCGAGCAAAAAAAAAAAACGGCCCAAACTCAGGATGAAGAACCTCGTACACGTGTTGGCTCAAGAACAGGTTGAGAGAGATCGTGGGCTAACATGACATCAATTAGTATGTTAATATCCTGACTCTGATGAAGCCTAGGGTCTAGGCGAACCCAGTCTATACCGGGCAAATTAAAGCCGTCTACAAGAATAGCCATAATACTTAAATATTTATTCGTAAAAAATATGAGCCGTAGCGTCAAGCGTACCGTATCCCTCTTCGGTTGCGAAATACCAAAACGATACGCGTGTCTATATTAGTAGTTGCCGTTTATCATAAAGTTCAGCACATTAGTATAAAGTTCAACAAAACCTCAACAGAAGGTACAAGTAAGCGTTCCCCTTCACATCCTTAAAAACACGAAGTATCCTCCAAATTGTTATTTTTTCAATATTTGCAAGTTCGGCGCTTCATCTTACTCTTATGTTAACGTCGAAGTTATTTTCGTTTCATTACTGCAGCGTTCAGTATGCCCTCATTATCACCCTCTCTCTTTTGGTAATTGAGCTGGCGCGCACACTCTCGTACAGCATATCGCGCTACAGCCTGTCCCGTTAAGTCCAAAGTTAGTAGAGAGTTTGAGAACTGAAGCCGCAAGGAGCATGCGAGCCGTCAGGGCGCATGCGCAGAACCCAAGCCACTCTTGGGCCCGTGCGCTCGCGTTGGCCCAAGACCGAAAAATTGAAAACTACCGTTTGTCTCCAAGGCGTCTTGGGTCGCCGCGAGACTACGCAGACGCCGCGCGGGCCACGACTCTGTATGGCCCGCGTCTCGCATGATTTTATTTTCAGCACGTGTGGCGCCCCATGCGTTTCACCCAACGCAGCCTGCGTTTGACCCAGTTCTCAAACTCTGCTGCTCCTCCGAACGCAACAGCAGCCTATCCAACGTAGCTTCTTGGGTCCCCAATTCCTAAACCATCAGTACGTATTTCGTCTCATTAGGTGGGCTGTTCATAAGCTTTGGATAAGTTAAGTGTTACTGCTAAGCATCATCATTATGCTAAAAGAAACTCTAAGATAATATGTTCATATTCATAATACAGAGTCCAGTGCTCGATTCACTGTCGTTGTCTTATCATTTTCTAAGTTGTTGCATGTGTGACATTTAGGCTCCTAGTTTAAAATAAATTAGTAGAGAAACTTGAACCAGTAGTGTTTTCGGTAATAGTGAAAAGCGTTACCTGGGAATACTCGAAATAATAGATCCAGCCGCAACGATTCTGTACCGGCTGCGTGGGTATTAGGTGCGTGACATTTATGTATTCATCCGGGATGGCGCATTGTTCCTCATAGTAGAGCACATATCGTACGCTGAATTGTCAAGCAATTTTCCAAACACACACTCCACCTTTCGGACGGTTTACCATTCTCGCGCAATAAAGTATGTAGCACCCTGTATCACCCCTAATTTTTCTAAGCGTTTTCTAAGACCCGGGACGCCTCGGCACTCTAACACTGCAGATTTCACAGTTCTCTGAGTCATACCCCCTATTCTCAAACGAGAAGCACATTGCTAGATGCTGATACAGCAGTCGCCTACAACATAAAAACAAATATATTGTCCTCTCACAATATTGCAGTGCAACATTGCCACTTCAAGAGAGTAGCACAAGCTCGTTTCCGTTCGTAGCACGAGGACACTAATTTTGTAATCAGTTAATAAATCAATCGATTAACGTTTAGTGTTTGTGACAGCGCCAATCTTTCTTGTCTCTTCCTAATAAATATTTATTAGCGCTGATGAAAGGATATCTGACCAAAATTGTCCTCGCGATCACGTTTTCTATCCGAGGCCGTCTTCACGAACATGTATCTCTATGGCAAAAATCGACTTTCTCAAACTCGCGGAAGCTCTTTACGTCACGAAAATAAGCAAACGTGATTGTACAGAGTACCTATGCAAGCTGTCTGCGCGAGGGCGATGGTTGTGGGTGGAGCTCATATGTATTCTTAGATTGTAAGGAACCATTGGTTGATAGTTTTCCATATAGCACAGCACACTGCTTACCACTCTTTCATGCAGTAAAGCCCTTTTAATTACTCTAACCTCAAGAGCTTGTTTCCAAAAACTTAATTAGAGCGCAACCGCATGACACATTTACACACACACACACCCACACACTCAGGCATCAACCACGTGTGTGTGTAGGTGCGTAAATGTGTCGTGTGGTTGCACTCTAATTAAGTTTTTGGATATGATCTTCCAGCTAGGCCAACAGCAAGTTCTTTTACTCAAGAGCTTGGGCTATCAACATCAACTTTGGGCTGCGTAGAGAGCCTGCGATGCGGCGATTAGGCTGGGCCAACTGTCCCCACGTGGGAGTGCCTCGCGGTGTCGCCCTAAGGAGTGGCACTTCTCAGGATGCTTTAAATAATAAAGTTCTTCATATGGTGTCATAATCGTTTTCTTTTTTTTTACCAGCGGAGATGTTTACGATAACCGATAGTCGGTGCACAACGAAAACATATTGTCATCACCATGTACCCGCACGCGCTCTCCTTCTTCTTCTTTTAATTCGCTCCCAAAACACGTGCGCCGATTTCTACGGCACGGAATGTGCAAAATGACTCTAATGGGCGAAGGAAGAAGCACAGAGAGAGAGCGTAAAACATTTATTATTACTAAGTTCAGTCGCTAGTGGTTGGACCTCCTAGTCCGGAAGACCACTGGCTATTGCCGCCGTCCGGGCTCGTAGATAGAAACGGCCAAAGTGCCTGAGGTTCGCCAAGAAATGCTTCGCGTTTAAAAAAACTCTAAATAAAGGGATGCTGAAGTGGTTATACAATTCGGTAAAACTTTGTTGTTAACAAGGACCAACATTATTGTCGACGATGGCGTAATTTTTTTCGCTGTTGTGGCACCAGGAGCTATAAAATACGCGAAAGAAAAGTTCGTCTTGCTCCGCCCACGCGAACGCGCCGAAAGTGTGGGCGTGACCGGAACTACGTCATCGTCGGTAGTTTTGGCCACGGTAGTAGAATAACAGGTGGCCCAACGTGCCGCTCCGCCAATGCGCCGCGCGTGTCACGGAGGTGCTCGAGTTGCCGCCGCTTTTCCGCAAGGTGGCAGCAGGTATACTCTGGACCGATATCTCCGCTCCGGCGCATTTGAAAGCACGTGGCCAGTGTGCGTCGCGAGCAATTAAACTGCAATTTACACCTTTAACGTTTGAGAAAGAGATCCGCGCTGTATTTATTACATCAGAGAGGCCTAGAGCAACACTGAAGAGTTACCGTCGCTTAGAACGGACGCGCCACTAATGAAAGCATGCAACGCAACCAGCGTTGCAGCCGCGTCTCTTCCTTTCTGCTTGGTCATCTTCGATAAATGCGGAGGCGTCCGTGGGTGCACGCGTCCGAAGATCAAGAGCGTCCCTATGTGACGCAACCAGCGTCGCAAAGTCGCAATCAGCCTTCCAGTCATGATCACGGCCAGATCACTGTGGTCGTGATTAGGTGATCCCACGGCTTGAGATCCGCTCTGATGCGTCGCGTTTGTTGCGCTCTGTCAAGCCAACGTGCGCGACCGCATCGGTGTTCCCGCTCACTTTGTAAGCTGGAACCACGGCTGAAACCACGGTGGCTCGATCTGTGCCACTGATGCGGCGGCCACCATGGGACGAAAATGCTTCGCTCCAAATTGCAAATCTGGCTACAAAACGTGCAAAGAAAAGCTGTGTCTTTTCTCCGCGCCGAAAGACGAAAAGCGACTGCAGTTGTGGAGAAATGCAATTCCATGGAAAGACCGCCAGCTACAGTCCTCCGACATACATACGATAACGTGAAAACCAAATGCTTTTTTTTTTACTCTGTACTCTCGTCGGTAGGAATTTTTACGCTTTCGAAAAAAAAAAAAGTACGCGCACGTCTCTTGCAATCGGCACCCTCTGACAGTCATATCGGGACTACCGATATGACTGTCAAAAAATTTTAAGCTTCATAAAGCCTGGCGCTCTTACTTTTGCGGTCGTAGCTGGCAGACAGCCACTACAAGCTAGTAAAAACACAAACAACCGTTTAGAGCCACAAAATTAGCTAGAGAAACCGGTTTTTACAGTACAGCGAGAGCTTGCGGTGCGCGTCTTTCGGCCCAAAAACTCGTCGCGAACCTAGCGGCGGCCGCGAGCAACTCGAGCAGTACGGCGATGCGCTCGCGGCGCTCGATGGGCCACCTGTTTTATTCTACCACCGTGGTTTTGGCGGAGCCGTGGCCTCCGTGACTACTTCTGGCTGCGCGCGTTGGTGGAACTGATCGCTAAAGCCATGCTTTTACAGAGGTGATGGCGGCGATGACGCGGCACACCGAAGTTGACGTCACCGCCTTCGCTCAGCAATTCAAGAAGCCCTGCGGCTGCAGCCGCTGTTTTTTTGCCAAGAAATGCCGTTTGCGTTCACTTCTGTGAACTCTTACATTGGCTTTCGTATTCAACAAGGATCAAGCTATGATTACACATTCCCAAGCCATTTTTTTAAAAAGTGCTTCAGCTTCCCTTTTAAAGAAATTGGTAGCTGACCCTAAACCTTCACCTAGGTGTGCGGTAGTGCCACTCGTTCATCGGCATCCGTGTGTCCTAATATACACATTGGCGGCCAAGGAGGCACCGGTGGCGCCACGAGTTCGACGCAAGTGAGGCCGCTACCCCTCTTCCAGTTCACACTACCACTGAGCACGCAGTAAATGGTGACGTAAGCATGCGAACCGATGCTGTTGTAGAAGTCGGAGCAGCGCGCGCACGGGCGTCCTTTCCACGGCTATTGTACCACAGCACACCCAGAAAAGCAAGTAGTGACGTAAGCAGGGCCATATTCTGAAACGATCGCGAAAGGCGGCAGTATCGATTTTCGTGACGTAGAATCTGATGTGTTCAATAACTGAACCAACGCTTGCCCGCGATGTCATTGCTGCGCTGGCCGCTGGTGTTTTGAATATCTCACAACACAGGAATCAGTGTAGTGTACGAGCGCAGAGCAGCCCGAGTATGGCGCTTTCGAGCGTATGCGGGCATCTACGCAGTGGCTAGGCTCCGCTTTGGCTACTTGAAATATAGGACTTGTTGAAAGTGCTTTCAACGTTTCTTTGTGCAACTCTATAAAGCGAAGTATAATATTTGAAGAATGGAACTTTATGTATTGAAAATGTATTTACGTTCAGTTTAACACGGCATACACGGAGTGTTCAGGCTGTATTGTGTCGCCGCAGCGATATCGTCTCAGCATCTCAACATGTTGCCGGCGCGCAATAAACCACGCGAGCAACGCACGGTTCATATTTCAGGAGCGTGAAAACGACGAAAAAACGCGAGCCGGCAAATAAGGAGTACTGAAGACACACCAAGGTAATGCTCTCTGATAGCTTCAACGTAAGAGATGCTGCGCACATCCACCGAGGATTGAATACCAGAAGCTACGGTCTTTGTCACTGAAATGGTAGACTTCCCCACCAAGCGACGGTGATAAGGTGTGTTCGTTTATTCTAGGCATGTCAGGAGCACCGCACAGAACCATCATGCCGATGAAATTGCGAGATGGCGCCCTCACTTTTCTGGTTTTGCTCAATAGCCAACCAGCACGCACGAAAAGCGATACTTTTGCGATTGTCGCCTTTCGCGATCGTTTCGGAATAGGGCCCCAGGCGCGTTTACTTATATGAGGGCGGAGGAAAGCCGAGGCCCGTGACAGCTGGCGAGAGCTGGAGCAACTGCAAAAAACACGAGTCTTGTCCTATTTTGTACGTGACACGAAGGCTGCGTGTCCCAGTGAACAGCTGGCGCAGTGAGAGGGACGACCGGAAGTTACCGGGCGGCGAGGAGGACGGGGCGGGAGACTTACCTTAATGCACACTATGTCATATCACCCCATCCCTTTTATATTCTTTGTAAATCCCCAGCCCTCTCGTGAGGACCATCTCGTCGCTGGCGCTTCGCGTCTATTGCGGCATGCTGAAGCCATGGATTCCTGGGGGTCCGTGGAATAGGGCGTCCACCCCTATGCACCAGTGGCCATGTATGCTTCAGTTCGTTTTCGCCCGCCGAGGCGCACACATTCACAAACCCGCTGCCGCTGCCGTTTCGTCAAGGCCGCCTGTCCTTCGGCGGAGCCAACCACACGCGGCGACCACGCGGCCACTCTCTGAGTCCTCAGGAACGAAATGAACTGGGTAAGGATTGGAAAGAGGCTGTGTGTGGGAAAGCTTTCTACGAGTAAGGAGAGCAACTTGAAAAGTCCATAGTTCTTTTAGCGGGAAACCAAACGTCACGAAAGAATACAGGACGAAGTGCTACTCTCAACTGACATCATTTACTGCGTCAATTCACTCTTTATACAGACCAGATACAAGGACATGCGTAGTGTACGCAATGCGCAAAAACCACCACAACTTGGTCAACCGAGCGCACTCATGGCAGCGCATCCAAAAAATAAAATTCTGTGCCAAACAAGATTAAAGATGCACACTGATGCACTAGGAACCCAATGACTATAAAAAATTACACCATCTCCCGCTAAAGGGGACCATGAGCCGATGCGAAGCCGGAGCACTTGCACGATCGCGTTCCGTTGGCGTTCGTTGGGCATGCTACGACCTCGCGTCGTGGAACGCGAAGAGGGACGCTACGCGCGTCGTATCTTCCATCTAGCCTGGCCGTTAATTCTCACAGGGCGAGCGGGGAACGCGGTCGACAGGCGGGCGAGACGGGGCAGCGTAGGAGAGGAGAGAGAAGGGGAGGGGACGCGCATGCACTCGAGCTCATCGCGGCGTTGCGCAGGAGAGAATTTCGGCATGTCTAACTTGCGTTTCAGAGGAAGAGTGGAAAGGGGGAGGAGAGAGGGGTATGGCAGAGGGGGAGGGAGAAGGAAAGGGGATAGGGGTAGAGGACAGGGGGAATGGTGAGGGGGAGTGGAGAGGAGGTGTGTGGGGAGGGTATGCGCATGCGCAGTAAGGGTGGTCACGCCGCACACCACCACCACCACCGGATGGAGCTCCGCCTTAAGATACTTGGCATCTAAAAAAAGCTTCCAATAACTTCTGGTTGATGTTTGTGTGTCTGGCATGCCTTCACAATCTTTGTATAGAGTGAAGAGGTGTTCCCTCATAGAGTATGCCGCGTCTCCAAGTAATGATACTGGTTCATAATGCAAATGGTTGGCAGGGCCCCTATAATTATTGACGGCCGAAGGACTCTGGCGTCATGAATCTTCCTCGGTTTCCCTGTAAAACGTCCTCAAATTTCTCATCGTTGTCGCATACGCTTTGCATGGTGATTACAGTATGGTGGTGTCTGTCAATGTATCTTGACCTGACTTCGTTGTTGGGGCATCTGATTGGAATGTAAGTCTCCTCAATACAACCAAACACGTTGGGAAACCCAGCAACCTGAGGAAAGGTTAATTTAAAATGAAACTACCCGCAGTTGTTTAGTAATGCATGCTGAGCATTGAAGCATTGTTCACATACAAAACAAGTAAAGACAGTAACATCAAAATAGTCACACAAACCAGCGTGACAGCTGCAGCAACCATTTTAGAGAAGCAGAAAAGTGGAGCTCACTCAGACTCACTCAAGAAATATATCTTGTGCTTAGGGCTCACTTGAACTCAGACTCACTAAAATGTTTCTCAGCCGGACTCACTCGGACTCCAACTCACGAAAATATTACTCATCCAGACTCGCGGCCCGATCTGATTATGAGGGACTGTGAGTGAGTTTGCCAAACTATGGAGACTGTGGGAAATACTTCTGCTTTCTAAGTAATACAAACTCGATGGTAAGTTGCAATATTGGTTCCAAACGTGCAAGCTCAATGGAAGCTTGCACGGAGTGAACAGAAGCACAGAAAGAATATTCGTAAGGGCACCAGTACGGCTCACTGAACATGTTACATTTCCAAAACTGCATTAAACATTGTTGTAAACACTTTGTACCTACTGCAAAAGAATAGCGATAAAGGTTAGCAAGGATTTGTGTACTTCTCACCGCACACAAATGATTTCTTAGATACAAATATTACTTACACACATGTACTAATTATTTCTGAAGTACCTACACTTATCTATCTATATATATACATCTTACTCTCCACCACCTCCACAATTCGATAACACCCTAGAAATCAGAATCATGCATAAATCCCCGGTGTTCAGCCAGTATGTGAACCCTGTCGACTGTTTCTGTCATGCCCTGGGGTTACATTGCTGGTACCAGAAAGCTTACTTTTCTAAATTCTCTTGCAAAACTTCCTCCATTTTTCGAAAAATAGATCATATGCGGTGCTATATTGCGCATATAGTGGAGAACCCTGTTTACTACGACCAGCTGTGTCAACTCAGCGATGTCAAAAAGCACGGACCCTTCTGTCATGGAAGCCTCTATTGCAGCGCACCTGATATTAGAGAAATACAAGTACTTAGGTCTTGAGCAGCGAACTGGAAAGCATGGCAAGGTATTCCGACAGAATATTCATCCCTGTTTTTCACACGCTTCGCGCATTATCTCATTTGCTCCTTGAAACTTGCCTACACATCGCTAGTCTTATGTAGACGCGATCATACCAACGCACGTCCAAACGTATATAAATAGTGCCCTAAACCCCCCTCCCCCCTCAAAAAAAAAATTCTGGCTATGCCTCTGTTACAGCATAAAATGCAGACCTATATCATTTGTTAACTTTTCCGCCATAGGCAGCATTAGTTCAATGTGCAGCATTTAAAAAAGATACCGTAATACTTGAAACCACTGGCCCACTTTAAACAACTTTCAGGCGGCAGCTTTGAGAACGTAATTTTTTGCACTTTGCTCCTCACAAGGACTCAAAATGGTGTACCACGCGAAATTCAAACGATTGTTGAAGGGCCAACTAGCCACCAAAATTTCTGGGCATTTGTAAAATATACAGTGAAACCTCCAGGATACGATCACAGCTCATACGAATTTCGGGGTGATACGAATTTTTCGTTGGTCCCGGCCAAGGCCCATTGGCCTTCAATGTAACGGAGTATGGTTGTTGCGGACCGATTTTCACCCAGCGACGTTTCATACGAACGTACGCTACCGCCCAGGTACGAAGAGGTGCTGCCGCGTTGTCGCGGAAGACGCGCCGAGCACGTGCAAGCGCGGGAACACAAGCGTGGGCATGCGCTCAGCACCGCCAAATCGTCAGAATTACGGTGTAAGAAAAACACTTTTCTTACGATCAGAATAAACCTTCAGAGACGCGTCACGGCCTCCGAGATTGTACGCGCGAATCTTTGAGGCTCTTGAGTGCCTCTGTGTGCCTTTGCTTTTAGCTACAGAGGACATTAGCGCCATGCTTTTTTTTAACGCGTCGACGCGTGCTGCTGTCGTTGTACTGTGTTTACGCGTGCCTGCCTCGTGCATCAGACATGGTATGAAAGGTTGACTAGGACCGAAAGAAGGCGAGGACGCTCTTGGCGAAGGAGTTGGGCCTCAAACGTCAACATGCGCGACCGTTGAGGTCGCACTTGTGCGGGCCCGGCCGTAAATCTCCCAAAAAACATCCCCAACACCTCCGCGATTACAAAATCATAACACAAGACCGTGGTTCTCTAATTTTGTGGCCTTGATCCACCGCGTCAAATCGCTTGTTTTGTCACTTTCGCTGCAGTACTTCGTTGTCATGCAAAAAAAAGCATACTAAAATTTGGAAGGGGCTACTGATGTCGCGGGTCACAACGCACCTGGTTCATTAATTAAATACGGGTGTACGGGCCGTATATTTACGAGTGCTGCTGTGATTGCCGACATCTAGAAACTTAACTGACAATCATTCAGGGTTGTTGCTGACGTTGCTGTGGCCCTCAAAAACAATAAATGAAAATGTACGTCAGCTTTCTTTTGTCGCATGCTAATTTTCCATGCTTTCTGGCGATACGAATTTCGGATGATACGAATATTTTTGGTGGACACATGAGATTCGTATCACCGAGGTTTCACTGTATTGTTGCGACCGGGATTTTAGATTCATCCCACCGTTGTCACCAGTTGTTGTAACCGGGGTTTAAATCCATCCCACCACTGCCACCAGTTGCTGAGACCGAGTTCTAGATCCGACCTACCGCTGCAGCCAGGTGTTGCGACGTTAGGGTTGCGTCGGAGCCGGACTCCATTTGGTAGCGTTGTTGACTCTCCGGGTTGAGGATCTGATGCTTGCAAGTTGTGAAAACGAAAACAAATAAATTTACGGGCACTTTTGGTACACTTATGTACACAGTGAAAAGCTAAGAGTTCAGCGACGAGCGAACTGAATGAGCGTTTAACCCAGGGCTCAGAGCTTTTGTTCTCAGCACCGTCGTTTTGACCCCTTAGGCTGGCTCCTCCCCTTGATTGCAACTAATCACACACGCGACCCCATCCATCATGGCACCAGCCAATAACACTGTCGCTGAGGGGTCGTAGCACTCATTGAAGCAGCAAAGGTCCTGTGGTCAACGACACGCTTGTGGGGTCAGACGGGAGAACAGGATACTCGAGCAAGTTCATCTGCCTCTCCCCAGAAGGGCAGGAAAGGGCTTACGGCAACTAAAGGCTCTTGTCAAAACATACAGCACCGGTCGGCACCGCAGCATACCAAACCATGTCAAAGTGGCCCATTGCGAAGACGTCGCCAACTCTGCTAGTTCATTGTATCTCTGCCGCCCAACGGAGCTCGTACGAGGCTCTTCCCATTGTGTGGCGCTTCCAGTCGCGGGGAGTCCGTTTCAGGGATGGATTCCGGAGCCCCTCGTAGTGTGAGAACGCATCGCCCATTCATTCTTATAGTCACTGCGTCGCCACCGACGAGCAGTCATAACAATATGCACGCACGCCATCAAAAGCCGTCACACGGGAATCACGCATAAACAGGTTTAATATACGACAGAGCATAAGCGAAATACTCCACTTCATTGGCCTGGGATATACTGCCCGATTCTTGCCATCTTTTTTTTATATTTCTACTGCCTGCTCTATGCGTACCGGGATAAGGGAAAACTCCGAGCATTCATTGACAAAAATGGTTCCTTTAAACTTCTTTTGACAATATATGTTTCGTTTGTTACTTCGAAAGGCCAGTGTACTGTGCCCGTGCGCGTATATTTCTTCATTGTGTCTGCTATCGCAATAAGCAGCGGCAACGCGGTGACAGATTAGGCAGAGAAGTGATTGCGAAAATGGTTTTCCAATATGTGTTTTGTAGCGCACTTCAGGCAACGTACGAAATAGAAATTAGGCTATCAACGATACCCGATTTCGGCAGCTGAAGCATTACACTTTTCTTAACAGAGAATGGAAAGGATGTTCTCCTCAGCAGTTTTGGCTGCTGAACGACCAGGATCTTTGTTAGAGGGGTAAAAACCTGACTGAGAAACGCTCGATCAAGGCGTAAGAGGACCATCTTGGAAGCCAAAATTTCCTGCGAAACTGGAAAAAACAGCATATTCACAATATAATTCGACTATTTGCTACAAACATCACGCCTCTTTGTCGGAGTACATCCGGACAACGTTCGCCAGGCAACCTCTGGCCTTCGATATTACTTTCGGTATCTCGGACAGCTGGGCCAATTCCTCTGAGCAAACAGTGCTCCATTCGTTATCACTTTCGAAATTTTTCTCTGCTGGATTCCGGGTAGGTGAACTAAGTATATGGCATAAGTACAGCGCTCAAACGGGCTCGTGACAGGATACTATGCAATTACCAGACGACATGCAAATCCCTTCGCACCTTCCACCATGTTTTGACATGACACTGCTGCCGCCGAGATTATGGCGGTATTTTGATCACCTGACCGGAAGCGCTCGCACTGCTCCATTGAAAAGGCTCGGAGCAGCTCAGAGCGCGCGACGAAAGAGGAGAGCGATCGAAAAGAATCAGCCGAACGCGAGGCGTGCGCTCCCTTTCGACCAGACGAACACGATGCCGCTCGCGAAAGCGCTCTAGAGCGCTCCGAAAGGACCAGATGAGGATGCTATTAAAGACTAATGAGCCCACATGTCTACTGCGACGATGCAATTTTGTGGCAATCACCACACAGTGAACCAGTATTGATAATGACCGCCAATGCATATGCAAAGCGAAGTATACTAATAGCGAGGAAACTTTAGTGGTGATGAGTTTCCAACCTGTATACGAGTGCACGACCAGCAACCGTGTATTTTACCCGCTGGTTTATTCAACCTCGCTTTCTGAAGGTGTACACAATAAGCGCCTGTTTTGCATATGAAGATGGCTCCATTTTGTCTCTCCATCAAGAATTATTCATCTCTCTGTACCGGCGCAACTTGAGCAAGGCGCTGAAGAATGCAACCAAGAAAAAAGACACGGTGCACATACCGCCCGACAACGACATTCCATTGAATGCGACACCTCGAAATAAGCGCGGGAAATACAAGCGCGTGATAAAAGGCAGCCATCGGGAGCTAATAGCGCACTACACGGCTTTTTTACGTCATTTTTCGTTCACTTAACATTTCCAAGTTGCGACCGCCCCTCTGCATTTCTGCTAATTATGTTTAACACAACAGCATGCGACGACGAAATAACTGGTGGTAAGTGGCAAATTCTGAAAAGTTATCTGGACGGATCCCAAAGGAGATTCTTGTGCGTAATTACATTAATCTTTTTTATGAACTGCTGAGCACAACAACAACTTCGGTTTCACTCACGAAAATGCATTCGCAGAGCTTCGCACAGATACCAATATTCGTATCGAGATTTCGGGCAACATATCATATTTATATTAATTTTAAAATTATTTGCGCGTCATTTCTGCAGCGCTTAGTCTAGATTTTACTTTCACAGTGGCTCTTTTGGCGCTTCCACATCTTTTGTACCGCACCATCTGTCATGAGAAAAGTCGGACCACTGGGAGTCTTGCGTCTCATTTCGACAACAGTTCGCAACTTTTAGGCGCCATCATTAGAGTGAAAAGAGACTTAAAAATCTTATTTTCGAATTCTTTGTATAGAGCTCCGTGCTTTCTTTACTGATACTCCCTGATGGCTTCCCAGAGCGGTTTTTATGAAAAGCTTAGACTCCTAGCTTATAAGCAAGTGATAGAAAAACTAGTGTTACTCCTTCTATTAAAATATATGAGGCTTACCTGTGAATCCTCATAATGTTGGCTCCATGCACGCTGGTACGTTCTGGTTTCCAATTTGTTTGTCCGTTCCTTCAGGACAAGGAGGTTGAAAAATATTGCTGGAGTGGCGAATATATCGCAACAGTGTAGCCGTGCCCACCAAAAGATGGCGGCTGCGCCCGCCATCTTAGTAGGGGCACGATAAACCATCTGCGTTTGGAGAAGTAAAGCGAACGTTTTCCTCGCACGCCAGATGAGTTAAACATAGGAACGTTTACGGGTCAGATACTGCTCCAAATGTGTCTTTGTGTTACCAGTTTTTTTAAATAAGCCTCAAAATCATGGCAAATATTATTTGAGATCAAAAGCCAATACACCTCTCGACGGGTTACTTTTGTCGGCAAGAACAGTCTTTTATTTTATAATTAAGGTAGTATTTACACAAACAGATCGAAACCATTTGATCTCTAAGTAGGCACCACAAGAAAAGAGCACGTTTCCGAGTTCTTTGGTGGGCAAAGACTGGCTTCACTTTCGCTGGCACGGCGTTGCGAGAGCTTCCACTCCAGAATTTTTTTTAAAGCTCCTTGCTTCAGGAGCAGAGCACATGCAGCGCCTCATCTATTTGTTTAATTGGCAGCCAGAAGCGCCCGATCAAGCCGTTCACCACCCTCTCATCTCGTTCTTTTCTACTCTCCCTCATTGGCTGGCCTTCGCGCCTGCTTTGAGTTGACAGGGGAGAGTACCTTCATGTGGGGCCCCATGGTGGAAGCCAGTGGTGGTAATTTTTAAAGACGATAGTCTTTCTTGGGGAACCTAAACGCCTAAATTTTGGTCTGTCTGTCTGTCTTTCTGTTTGTCGGCACGTCCCTCGATTCAGCCACCCGGCCAAAGTTGAACCACTTGCTTACCGCCCAACCATCTTGAACTGGTATGGCTGTTCATACTAGTGAACGTTGTCGATCAAAAAGTACATATTACGCATATCTGAGGCGTAACATCATTAGGCAAGTATTAGGTGGTGTCTTCGTTTAATAGAAAATACATAGATACGCAATTTTAAAGACCTTGATGGTATGCGTTTAACGTTGAGACAGTAACGCTGAAGCGATCAGCGGTCCAAGCCGAGCAAGCGCGAGCGCCAACAACAACCGTCTTCGTCTTCTTCTTTCGCAGGCGTTCTTGTCTGCGCCCTACCATGTTACAAATCACTCCCCCGCGGAAAAGGAGCCATCCTGGCGACCTAAGGAACAGGTACAACTGGTGGGTCATAATGCGGCTTCAGTCGATCGACGTGAACAGTCTCGCGGCCGCGACGACGGCGGTCCGTAGATGATTTAACAGGCTCAATCATATAGTTAATTGGGGATGCTTGACGTAGGACGCGGTAGGGGCCTTCGTACTTAGGCAGTAGCTTTGTGGAAAGGCCAGGAGCGGAGGAGGGAACGCGAAGCCACACCAACGTTCCAGGCGAATACGACTGAGGAGGCAGGTTTTCGTCGTGACGGTCCTTCTGGCCCTACACGCCCTACAATGTTACAACCCTAGTTTCTTAAGGTGCGCTGAAAATGCGACTGCGCTGAAACTTGTCTTCCTCCGTGCCCTCTGGACAAGCTCACGTTGTGTTTCGGTTTCGGTTCAGTATTGCATTGTACGAATGACAGGGGGCGCCGCTCTGGCATTCCTGTTTTACCCAGGCGACGTGTAAGTAAGAGAGTTTGTGGAGAGTACTCGTTGAGTGCGGACGTTTCTTCTCCTTCGGCGCATCGCGCCAAACAGCCTGTTTGGGCTGGCCGGCGTCCCCACCGGTCGCGTTGGTCACCGCCGGTCTGCGCCTGCCGCTGCGCCGGGACTACCAGCCCGCAACACAGCACTCATGTTTCCCGACGTATTGCCAGATGGCATCCATATCTCACGCAGCGCCTCTTCTATCGTCTTTAGACGACATTTGCAGCGAAGCACGCAGATACACGGCCAATTTTTTTGTTCGGTTGTCTTCATATCCGTGGGGCGGCGTCTTGCATCCCTCGTCATCACTATGTTGGCTGTGACGCTGGCTTTCAGGGACGTGGAGTTTTCAGGTGGCTAGTCTCCGTTTGTGGCGATATGCTGGCAACCAACGGGGATGCGTCTCGGCGAGGCTGCTGCATGCGCTGGCTACAAAGGGCCCCTAAACCACCCAGAAGTCGAAATTTAGTAGCGTTGCAGTTGTGTACGATTCTACAGTGAACGTTAGCGGAGCCACACGCGTTCGCTCCTTTCACTCTTTCCTTCGCTAAGCTGCGTACTTCGGCTTGTCTGTCCACCTCTCCGACTGCCCTTCCTCCTCGTTCGAGGTGAAAACGCAAGCAGAGCGCGCACTTGCTAGCAGAAAACACGTTATTGTTCGCCCACTGACAGTGTCTGTTGCTCGCGACGTCACCTAATCGAACAGGTGACGTCACGATGGCCATTGCATATAGCAGAAAGGCAGGGAGACGAGCATGCGAGCGTCGGTGAGTGTTTTAGGGGCCCTTTTGAGATGGGCCACACACAGCGCTGTGAGGCGGCACCGGCATTTTTTCGAGCCACAAAGGAAAGGGTGCGAAGAAACAAATCTGACAGACGTATGACATAGCAGAGGGACGGCGCGGATCTCCATGAAAACGCGCTCAGACGCACGTGTGACGCAAGCAGCCGTACCATTGAGGTTGCGTCGCAACACGACAACTCCTTGAAATAAGGTGGGCCAGCAGTTCCCATTGAGAAGAGAGCGTTTGTACTGGCAGTGAAAAAAATAGTGGAGGCGCTGGCACATGGCATTTTAAGTCGTTCACGTTTAATTTTAGACAACCGGCAAGGCGAATTCTTTTCCACGGCTACGCTTGTGTGCTTTGATTTAAGTGCACTTAAAGGAAACCCAGGTGGTTGAAGCTAATCTTGTTCGCCTACTTCAGCGATGCTCTTAATTATATCGTAATTTTGGCACGTAAGAAACCAGCAATCCTTAAATAGGAATCGATTACCTTTTAATCTGTACACCAACCGCAACGCGTTTCAAGGAAACACTCCATTGTTTGGACGGCTTCTCACTCTCCCATAGTACAGTAGCACATTGTACGCTGGATTGTCTACCATTTTTCTATAAACATTTTGTATCACCACAGCTTATCGCTCTCATACAGTACAATTAGTAGAATCTTAAGTTCCACTCCCTGCCCTGTGCTTTTCTAAAGCGAAACAATTATCGACAAACACGTCCTAAAGTAGCGTATGCAGTTGGGCCGCTTGGTTCATGATTGCGAACAGAATAAAGAGCCCTAAAGGACAGGGCGAAGAAAGAAGACCAACCACAGCGCCATCGTCTGTGTTCTCTTTTCGTCCTCTCGTTTAGCACTATTTTTTTCTCCTGGTACCACTTCACAACTAGTTCACAATTTTTCTACGTAGAAAGCAGACTGCTTACATCTATCTCATACAGTCGAGCGCAATAACGTAGCCTAGATTGTTTCCTCTGATTTATAAACACAGCACACTTCCTCTCGCCAACGAATGCATACCGAGTAATGGATAAGATTGTTACGCCATTACAATATCTCCATCACTCATGCCAAGAATTTCCGCAAATGCTTGTACAAACATCATAAGATTGAGGAATCGGTATTATTTCTTCTTTTTTGATTCAGTGCATTTTTAAGCAATTTATTATGAGATTGCGTTGTTTACAGTATTGTGCGCTACGTACTTTTATTTAATTTGTTTGCGTCCCCATCACTCAATGCTCCTTTAGGTGCAATGGGATAAAAGTTCAAATTTCTTGAAAAGCTTTGGTTACTTACACCATGCAGGACAGTCAGGCAGCTCTCCTGCATTGTCTATAGGGATAGAAAGTACATTTTTTATTGAAGCTTAACGAACTGCTGGACTTGTCGCCAAACTTAAACTGCGGTAATCTTAAATGGTGCAAACAGTCGAAAGTAAAATGTCAGAGGGCAGCACTGTGGAATATAGTAATCTTGAGAATCTGCAGCCATTCTGAACCACGTCCCCAAGACAGGGCTTGTGATCCCGTATAACTACGTTATTACAGTTCCTTTTTTTAGACTTTGTTTTTAAATGCCTGTTCAACCAGCAATCTCCAACGACACATCATATGCGATGTCCTATTTATGATGGAAATAACAAACAAAAAACACAAATAAACTAAAAAAGAGCAAAGCAAAATAAAAGGTCTCTCGTTCGCTTCCCTTTCCTCCTTCCAAACTCTTAATTCAGTTCTAGTCTCACCTTCCGGCCATTTCATACGGTTTTGCTTCCAACGTGCATTCTCTATATTCTTCATACGACTCGGCACCTTCAGAGAATTCTATGGCGCTTTCGCTTCACCTTTACCAATGGAACGCGACAGCGTTATTCTGCGCTGAGTTTCTGCAGTGAAGTACCTACTACGTCTCGAGTGAGGCAGTAGCATTGCATAGTTTCGCGCTTTGTTGATGGTACATGCCAAGATGATTAATTATGGCTGGACCTTTTGCAACGAATGGGCACCTATAAACCACCCACCCGCAACGCTGTTCACATGCTGTGACGCTACGCTTCTGGCATGCACTAGTACATCTGTATTGTAACTCCTCGCCCCACATCACTCGTGTATTGCGATAGCTCGAACCCTGATTTTTATTCCTTTTTCTATTGAGATTTCTCGTTTACGAACGTCGCCATCGACGCCGACACCGCATTATTGCGAAAAATTCACGCTTTGAAAATCGTAGACCAGCGAACCCTGTTATAACCCTGCTGCGAAGCTGTGTTACAATGTGACGTAGCTTCGAACGAGTGAACGACGCATTACATAAGCTGTTCGAAGGCCACAAAATAAACGCACTTCACCATCGTGTTCACGTTGCACTTCGGGCGCCCTAAGCATGCTTAGTTTATTACAGTGCTTCCACACTTCACTTGCAAGATTCAATAGATATGGAATTGTGGCAACATCACTCCTTGCTCCTTACGCTGTAGCTGCCACTTCCCTGCAGCTGCAGATTATGCGATCGTATTTTTTATCAGAAATGCGTGCGTTGAATACTAGGTATTTCTCATTAGGAAGGAAAGTTGGGCGATTTGGTACACTTGTATGATGAACGCAAACAGCCCAATAATACTCAGAGAAAGCGCAAGGAACTTAGAACACTGAAAGAGCGGTTGTCGTGTGTTCCTTCCGTATTGTCTGCGGTTCATTGAGCTCTTTACTTCCTATGTATATACTTATCTTTATTGGAATGCGCCTGATCTGTCACCTGATTTTTTTCCTTGTATGGCGCTTCTCCGATACCTATTTCCAATGGGAAGTGCATGTGTTTTCTATACGGCCAATGTCACTTTTTGCTTGAATTCGCGGGTAGTTTTTTGTCAACTGTGCTGGCGATGGACAGGAAGAAATTCCGGAATATTAGTCATGTACAGTTTCGTCGTAAAACATTCTCTTTACTAAATCTAAGCCCGACGATGTTTTTCTCTCTTTCTACCAGTGGTTCTCTTTTTGTTCACACTTGTTCTCTTTTCCTACACTCTTTTTCTACCTGTTGGCGTTACGTAGCACGTGAATTTGTTAAGAGCTGACAGCTGACGAATAATCACTCGCATACCACCTGAAAGCATCAAGTCTGCTAGAACGAGACCCTCGCTAGGAATGAAGGAAAGAAGTGTTGGTAGCTCAGTTGGTAGAGCATCGGACGCGTTATTCGAAGGTCGCAGGTTCGGTCCCTGCCCGCGGCAAGTTCTCTTTTAGATGTGAAGCCTCTTATAGCGGAGTTCAATCCGGTGGTGGTGGTGGTGGTGGTGGTGGTGTGCGGCGTGACCACCCTTACTGCGCATGCGCAAATCCTCTCCACTACCCCTCTCCCTCATCTTTCCCTCCCCCTCTCCACTACCCCTTCCCCTTCCCCTCTCCCTCGCCATCCCCCACACCCTCTCCACTTCCCCTCTGCCGTCCCCTTTCCCCTCTCCCCTCCCCTCTCTACCTCCCCTCTCCTCTTCCCCTCTCCCCCTCCCTCTCCGCTTCGCCTCTCCTCTCCCCCTCACCACTCCCCCTCCGAAACGAGGGCTCTACATGCCGAAACACTGCTTCGTATCGCCTCATGGTCCCCTTTAGCGAGAGATGGTGGGATTTTCGTCCACTTCTCTTCCTTCACATTTACCTTACATTTACTACTAATAACATCCCCTATACTTTCCTTGGCATTATTGTCTCTAAGTGCTCAATAATATTGTGAATAACAAAGCAAAAAACAAGCCCTTAATATTAACACTTCTTTCCTTCATTCATAGCGAGGGTGTCATTCTAGCAGACTTGATGCTTTCAGGTGGTATGCGAGGGATTATTGGTCAGCTGCCAGCTCGTAATAAGTTCACGTGCTACGTGACGCCAACAGGTAGAAAAAGAGTGTTCCACACTCGCCGTCATGGCTACTGGCAGCGCTGACTGATGCTCCCACGTTTAAATTTACATAATAGCCTGTAAAGTGGACGGGGGGATGGCCGCCGCGGTAGCTCAGTTGGTAGAGCATCAGACGCGTTATTCGAAGGTCGCAGGTTCGGTCCCTCCCCGCGGCAAGTTATGTTTTCGTCCACTTTCCGTCCTTCACATTTACCTCACATTTACTACTAATAACATCCCCTATAGTTTCCTTGGCATTATTGTCTATTAGTGCTCATTAATATTGTGCATAACAAAGAAACAAAAAGATGGTTGATCCCTCCGTCATAGGAATCGGAATAACACGAAAGTAAAGCGTGCCCTTACAGAAGTACCTGAATGTTTGCTGTACATAGATATAAGAGAGTTTGCACAATGTATATTGATGTCTGGTAGCTATAGCACCGTTTAACGTAGAGGCACCCACTTTGATGATTGGTGGTACATCTCCATCACGACGACTAACGTCCATGTTAAATGATTACACAAAACCTTGTGGTAGCTGCAGTAGTTAACGGTGAAAGCGTAATCAGAGAACGAGGTTTGATAGCCAGAAGAGCGTCGCATATTGGACGCAGAAATGGTCACCAACCCGCGGCATGTTAAAATGTGATTAAACACCACGGCCGAACGAGAGGTAAACGCAAAGTGCGTCGTGCCGCCCCCCGGCCGCGATTTTTCTCGGGGCGAGCGCGTGAGCGGGGAACGCGGTGTAACAGCCAGGTGAGGCAGGCGCGCGTCGCAGAGCTATTAAATGCGAAGCATTTCTTAGCGAACTTCTGCGAGTTTGAGCGTATCTATCTATCTATCTATCTATCTATCTATCTATCTATCTATCTATCTATCTATCTATCTATCTATCTATCTATCTATCTATCTATCTATCTATCTATCTATCTATCTATCTATCTAGCCACCTACGACTTTGTGCTCTCCTGGCCGTTTCGTTAATCGGATGTATACCAAAATTGGTATGGAATAACATGACCGTATTACGAAGATAAATGACAGGTCATAACATGAAAATCATGACATGCATGTCATGAACAGCATGATTTACATTCCACGGCCTTGGGGCTCTTGCGGCCATTCCGTTAGTTTCATATATACCAAAACTGGTCTGATGTGACAAGAGTTCATGGCGAACATAATGACAGGTCCTAACGTGCAAATCATGACACGCATGTCATGTGCGGCATGATCTACATGACATGGTCTCGGGGCACTCGCGGCCCTTTGAATGAATGGATATATACGAAAACTGGTATGACGAGACATTTCGACATGACATAACATAACTGACACGTGATAACATGAAAACCATGACATGCATGTCATGATTTACATGCCACGCTCATGGTGCATTCGCGGCCGTTTCACTGGCTTGATATACACCAAAATTGGTATTTCGAGACGCGACTGTATGACGAACGTAAATAGAGGTGGTAACATGAAAATCATGGCACGCGTGTCATGCACGACATAATTTACATGCCACGCTCATGGTGCGCTCGCGGCCGTTTCGCTAGATTGATATGCACCAAAATTGGTATAGCGCGATGTGACTGTATCAAGAACATGAATAACAGGTGGTTACATAAAAACCATGACATGCATGTCATGATTTACATGCCACGGTCATGGTGCATTCGCGGACGTTTCACTAGCTTGATATACGCCAAAATTGGTATTGCGGGACGCGCCTGTATGACGAACGTAAATGAGAGGTGGTAACATGAAAATCGTGACAGGTCATGTGCGACATGATTTACATGCCACGCTCATGATGCGTTCGCGGCCGTTTCGCTCGCTTGATATAAACCAAAATTGGTATTGCGCAACGTGACTGTATGACAAACATATATGACAGGTAGTAACTTGAAAATTGTGATATGCATATCATTTACGGCATGATTTACATGCCACGCTCATTGTCCGATCGCGACAGTTTCGCTAGCTTGATATACACCAAAATTGGCATTGCGTGACGCGAATGTATGACGAACATAAATGACAGGTGGTAACATGATAACCATGACATGCATGTCATGTGTGGCATGATTTACATGCCACGCTCATGGTTGACTCGCGGCCATTTCGCTCGTTCGATATACACCAAAATTGGTATTGTGCGATGTGACTGTATGACGAACATAAATGACAGGTCCTAACATGCGAATTATGTTATGCATGTCATGTACGGTATGAGTTACATGACACTGTTATGGTGTGCTTCCGGCCGTTTAGATAACTGGATATATACCAAAATTGGTATGACATGACAGGAGTGCATGATGAACATAATTGACCGGTCATGCAGTGTATATACCAGAATATACGTTTCATTGGCATGGCGTATACCACATTCTGCATGCATGCGTGCATGGCAAGCATGCGATATATGGTGAGCTAGATGCCATGGTATGAATGATTTCATTTGGCTCAAAAATAAACAAAGCGATGTATGCAGCTCTTTTTTTTTTGGTTTGGATTAGCGTGATGCTAGGAGCAGGGCCGAAGCTCTTACGACGCATAACGACGCGTGGGCTAAGATCGCCACCTCGCGGTGTGTTAGGCATTGATAAAATTGAACTTCTTTCAAAAACGCGCATAATTGGACGGGCGTGTAACGCGTTGCAGGTGTTAATCACGGAGGCCATAGTGCTGACCGAGCGGTCGTGGGTTCGATGCCCGTTGACGGAACTTTTTTCTTTGCCATCTGATCATGTAAATGTTTTCGACGTCATTTCCGTGACGGAAATACATCACTGAAGTCTTGGTGGACCCCGGCATAAAACCCTTTCGTGTTAAAAAAACGAGAGCTCAAAATTAACACTTTTTTCCTTCGATTCTGAATATAGTCATTTTTATAGGCATTTGTGAGCATTTATGCAGAAAAGCCAAAAATAGGCATTTAGAGCCACTCTAAAAACGCTGTAAAAACCCTTCTTAACCTCTAATTCATGCTCATGTATCAAAATGCCGCGATAGGTGCGCAAGGAACAAAAGAGGCATTTGCCTAATATCCGGTCTCTAATCATTACATATGATTGCACACGGAGTGCATCACCTGGGTCAGTCGCGGTAGAATAGACTACCATCGGATGTACTGTTGCCTGCGAGTTGTCCGAATGGACTGTCTGTGGTGCATTCTGGACGAGAAAGCTATAGTTTTGAGAGAAGTACATTATTACTATAGATTCCGCAGGCGTAAGAGCCGTCTTCAAATTGTGAAGCTTTTGAGACTGGACCTTGCTGACAAAGCGATGAGTTTTCACATCGTTTTACATCTCAAGGAGACGGTCGACGAGGTCATCAGTCGTGAAAAGCATCGTTTCTATCCGACAACGAACTCGACTTGCCCATTGACTGACGAAAATAATGGTAGCCAAATCAGGGTCCAGTGCAGGAGAACTTAATATCAACGATTTTAGTGCTGAATCTCCAGGGCAGCTGTTGCATTTAACGGTCATGCAGCTCTCATTGTGAATGTCGCACACAGTCATCCCGAGAAGACATTAAGTCGATTGTGGGATGCCCAACGATTATCGGGAAGCCGCACTTGAGGCTTGAGTTAGTTTTTTAGATGCTTCGTGGTGGTGGTGGGGTGGGGCGTGACCACCTTTACTGCGCGTGCGCATACCCACTCCACCCACCTCCTCTCCACTCCTCACCTTCCCATTCCCCTCTCTCATTTCCCCCTCTCCACTATCCCTCTCCACTTTCCCTTTCTTCACTCCCCTTCTCCCCTCGCCCCTCTGCCTCTGAAACGCGGGATAGACATGCCGAAATTCTCTCCTGCGCAACGCCGCGATGCGCGCCAGCGCATGCGCGTCCCCTCCCCCTCTCTCTCCTCTCCTACGCTGCCCCGCTCTCGCACGCCTGTCGACCGCGTTCCCCGCTCGCCCTGTAAGAATCAACGGCCACGCTAGAGGGAAGACTAGACGCGAGTAGCGTTCCTTATCGCGTTCCACGATGGGAGGTCGGTAGCATGCCCAACTAACGCCAACGGAACGCGATCGGACAAGTGCTCCGGCTTCGCATCGCCTCGTGGTCGCCTTAGAGGGAAGCGGTGTAAATTTTTTTTTATTCTTCGTGCGCCTCCTTGAGGTTCAGAAGTAGCAATCTCTTTTGCTTGCCCCGGAAAACGTCTTTATTTACGGGAAGGCACATGGATATAAGCTCATCTTCGTAGAACCTTGTTATGCTTTCTTTGGTCATCTCGTGCAGCGGTCTGTTTATGTTTGTTGGCGGAGAGCACAAGATTCCTCCCTGCCGACTAATTTTCCCAGAAATTCGTAAATTATGTTCTGAGGCACCAAAGAATTCCGCAATTATTTTCTCAACCAGGGGCCAGTGTGAGAAGACAAATTTTTTCGGCCTTTTGTTTTCTCGTGTGAACTGTTCCCAGCATTTTCGAGAAGCTCTAAATATTCTTGCGCAAGTGAGACTGAAGTCGTCCTTCTATCAGGTACACCACAGGTTTGAGCATTCGTGCTATCGCTATTACACCTGGTAGCTTCCGCGAGAGCTTTATCGCCGTGTCGTGTGCGTTTTCTGTTTGAGACCCTTCCACTCACTTCTGGAGGTGCAGCATAGTGTGTGACGGGAGAAACTCTGGCTTTATCTCTACCCGCCATGTTGTTATTACCTGTATGTGGTTGCGCCCGCACTTGATAATATCGAATCTTGCAACTTGGACGTAGTCTGTCCAGGCACCAGCCCGAATGCGGGTATTGCTGCGCCGAGTTGAAGGGTTATCACAGACGTTCCTCGACGATTTGGCCGGTGGTCGCAAATGGGTCTGAACACATACTTGATGCGCACAATCTCACGACCTCCTTAATGAAGATGTGGTAATGGTGGGTGTAAAGAATTATTATTGTGTCCTAGTCAATTCTGGAATGCAATACCAGAATATATCGTTCATGCTCGGTAAGGGCTTCTTTTCTCAATATGAATGTGTCCTTTATTTGGGTACTCTTGTGGCAGTTCCTTGGTCGCAGGGAGTAGGTACTAGGTTTTCTGAAAGTAGGAAAAAGTTCAGCGATTATACTACGAATGATTTTATAAATGTATTGCCTGAATCATGTGAGCGCTCTTTCTGACATATCTACTACATATGAAAAATTACTTGTTGTCATGGACTGAATATAACGTACCTTGCGCACTGCCAGAAATCCTTGACGAAGGTAACATGCTATGAGTGTTTATCAGTGACGGCTCCATCGCTCATCTGTAACACATCGGACTCTCGCCGCATTGCTCGTACCGTACGTCTGTTCTATATCAAACGCAGACGACAGCCCTCCTTTCTTTCTCGTCTCCCTTGAAGACGATGCCAAGTTTGCCGTCTGCATCGCTGCTGAGTGGGCGTGGGCTGCAGACGCGCAGTCGCGGTTTCTGAGTGCAGCTTCCATTGCGTCGGACGAAGGCCGCTGCAGATACTACATTTCAAACAATATTTCTTGCAATAAAAAATAATATCATTTTCTAACTTCACAGGTATTTAACTAAGACGCAGGGCCATCAAATGAGTTCTCACGCATATTTTTAATGCCACCACCAAAGCGGCTTTTGTGACATTGAATGCAAAACCTTTTACAAATAAAGTCAAATTTGGCATTTTTTTTCACAAACTGCTAAATCTTGATGGTCTAAAATATTTTTCTTTCGGAGTATGTTAAACAGACTACCAGTTGCTGTTTGATTTATTCTCTTTGAACTGGGATTTCTCTGAAAAAAATCTAAATTAAGATTTTTATTCTTTTTTGCTTGTGCAAAATAAGGCCATATATATTGACATACTTGAAGAATGCATTTTTTTTCACTCACGTGACTTCATTTCCTTCCCATAAACAGCACTTCATTGACTGCGTCAGACAGTGGTCGGCTGCAAAAAAAGAAATTGTTGTTTGATGCCCTCCAGATCAATCAACGCAAAGCAATAAACAGTCAGAAATAAGCGGCAGAATTTTTAACAACAAAACAAAAGCGAGCAGAATGAGTTTTGAGCTTCACAGAAAACGTGGAAATTTTTCCAGCCATATTTATCATGGTCGGAAAAACGGTGGATGATTTGGCATGTAACGACCCTACTGGTAAAACTTGCCACATATGAAGAACTATTTATCTGCTTTGGGTTGAGGTATCAGGTTCATTTAAAATTGGAGCACCACGTGGTGAAAATTGCGTCTGAGGGTGGACCGAAATGATGATTTTCTAAAATTTGCTATTTTTTCTCGTAAAATTAAAAACAGCAGTGATCTGAAAATATTTTGACGCAAAATATATATTTTAAAGTAAGTATTCATAACTCAGATATTCATACATAGCGCAATATTACAATGGGGAAAATGCAAACAAAGGACATTTCGGCGAAATTTCAGGAGGCGCATATGACAGAAAAATTGCAGTAATATTACTGAGCTTTGAACACCTTACTCAAACGCCTTTGTTTTTTATCTAAACCAAATTTTGTATTGAAACAAGAAACAATACACTCAGAATAATTTTTCTGACAAACCACACTCAGACGACATGCTGCGAAATTTAGAAGGCTCCCGCGTTAACAAACATTCTTTTTTTCTCACCGAAATATTCTAGCAATTTGCTGTTTTCAGTGCAAGAAATGAGCACCATTTTTTTCTAGAACATTTCAGATGGTCGCGAAAATGGCTTGGACGTTTGGCGTGGAATACCCCTATCGCGAGCCTTTGCCCCGATACCACTATTAATTTAAAATGCCGCCCGTCCGCCATGGTGGATCAGTGATCGAGCTCCTCGTCTGATGGCCCGAAGGTTGAGGGTTCGATCCCGGCAGCGGCGGTCGCATTTCGGTGGAAGCGAACAGGCAGAGGCTTGTTTACTATGTGGTGTCAGTGCCTGTTAAATAACACCAGATGGTCGAGGTTTCCGGAGCCCTCCACTACGGCGTCCCTCATAATCATATTGTGGTTACGGGACGTAAAACCCCAGATATTAATATTATTATAAATACCACCCTTCACATCACATTTATTGCGACTCATTGTTATTTGCGCTTCATTAACCCAGCGCTCATCCTGAATTCATTCCCACAATATGTTTGTTGATGCTCGAATAGGCGTCTGCTCTGCTGCACCACCTGTCGCGAACGTCCGTTGTAAGCACACCACATGGCCTCCGCGATCAGCTCCAACAGAGCGGCTGCGCGCTATCGGAGGTAATCGCGGAGGCCACGCATTCGTTCTGGTTTGCAGGGCAGTCCATGAATTCCGCAAGACAGACAACTAATGTGCGTCACGGCTCTAAGCGTCATCATTGGGCTAAAACAGATTTAGTATGTTCGATTCGAATTTTTTGTATATAGTTGAGGGCTTGTATTAAACAGGTATTCACAGCATTTATTCCAATCCTTATTTGAAGTTTTAAGGCGCGAATAAGACACGGACGAAGAATAGGAACGCACACACGGAGCGCCACTTCCAACATAGATTTATTTCGAAAGAGCACAGAACATATTTATACCCCACGCGCCCCGTCAACGTGCCTCAATGCGCAGTCGCATTCAAGTAGCGTAACTCTTTTGGCGATAATGAAATGGAGGCAACGCTGACGCATAGATCACCTGATTCGATTATTTTCTTAGCCTCAATAATTAGTCGTACTGATTTATCAGGACTTCGGCCGACTACCGCGCAGGCGCTAAAGTTCGGAACGCAATGACAATCCCGGCAATGTATCGCGAGGTGGCCCTCTCTGCCATTTCTGACGTTATTATTATGCTGTCTTAGCCTGTCATTCAGGCACTGTTCGGTCTGGCCAACGTAACTTCTACCACACGACAAGGGGATCTCGTAGACCACGCCCTTCTGACAGCTTACATACTTGTTCTTGTGGTTGATAATGCAGGCCGGAGCTTTCCTGAGGAAAGGGTTAGTCATCCTGCAGAGCCTGGAGAGTTTTAACGGGGCAGAGAAGACCACCTTTACATCAACATGATTGGCAATCTTTTTCAAATTATGGGATACGCGGTGTACATAAGGAATCACAGCAAGTTTGACATTGCTCTGGGGCGGCTCCTCACTTACGTGGCGGTTCCGCGACTTCCTCAACATCTTCTCCGCCACAGACACCAGAATGTGCTGTGGGTAGCCTGCCTCCTCAAGACGGTCCACCTGCTTGAGGAAACTGTCAGCTGCTCTGTGTGGGCAGGATTTCTTGAAAGCATTCAGCAGGCACATGTTGACGATGCTACGTTTGACAAGCTTGCAATGGGACGAGCTAAAAGGCAGCAGTGGTTTGTTTGCACGAGGCTCATATTGCCAACACGCATGGTCAGTTGCTAAAAACAATCTTAGATCTAAAAATCTTATAGACGAATCTACCGAAAGTTCGTGTGTCACTGTTAAGGGAAATAAAACATGTCTAAAAGTTGTCAAGGTGTTAGTGACGACGTGGTCGGTTTCCGTGAATTTTTTGTCAATGAGGACTAAAAATTCATCTACGAATCTAAACACCTTGATAACACCGCTACCTTCGAGAAGGCTAGAAATGGTCTTGCCAGCGCGAGCTAAAAACAAGTCACTTAAAAATGGCGCTAAACAGGAACCTATACAAACGCCGCTCTTTTGCAGGTATAGGCTCCCGTCCCACTCCACATAGGTCGAACTCAGATTCAGTTCTAGCATTGCCATGAATTTTCCTTCTGGGATACCTGCGTCATTTTGAAAAGACAGAGGGCCGTATCGGTCTATGCTGTCCTGGACGTACTGAAGCAACGCATTTTTCGGCATGGAATAGTACAAGTCTTTCAGGTCAATAGAAAAAACATGTTGATGTAAAGGTGGTCTTCTCTGCCCCGTTAAAACTCTCCGGGGTCTGCAGGATGACTAACCCTTTCCTCAGGAAAGCTCCGGCCTGCATTATCAACCACAAGAACAAGTATGTAAGCTGTCAGAAGGGCGTGCTCTACGAGATCCCCTTGTCGTGTGGTAGTAGTTACGTTGGCCAGACCGAACAGTGCCTGAATGACAGGCTAAGACAGCATAATAATAACGTCAGAAATGGCAGAGAGGGCCACCTCGCGATACATTGCCGGGATTGTCATTGCGTTC
Source organism: Rhipicephalus sanguineus (assembly GCF_013339695.2). Taxonomy (NCBI): domain Eukaryota; kingdom Metazoa; phylum Arthropoda; class Arachnida; order Ixodida; family Ixodidae; genus Rhipicephalus; species Rhipicephalus sanguineus. Next base: position 115,242,854 of record NC_051185.1, read on the forward strand.
CGAACTTTAGCGCCTGCGCGGTAGTCGGCCGAAATACTGATAAATCAGTACGACTAATTATTGAGGCTAAGAAAATAATCGAATCAGGTGATCTATGCGTCAGCGTTGCCTCCATTTCATTATCGCCAAAAGAGTTACGCTACTTGAATGCGACTGCGCACTGAGGCACGATAACGGCGCGCGTGGTGTATAAATATGTTCTGTGCTCTTTCGAAATAAATCTGTGTTTGAAGGGCGCTCCGTGTGTGTGTTCCTATTCTTCGTCCGTGTCTTATTCGCGCCTTAAAACTTCAAATATGTTAAACCAACAAGCCCAGTCTGCCATTCTTATATTACAATCCTGTATGCATGAAGCTGCGCCCGATAGTTTAAAAACAAGTCGTATAGAAGCCTGAGTCACTCATGCTGGCGAAACGAAAGAGCTTTCTGTGGGAATTAACGTAGAATTGGCACGAACAGCTGTGCCGTACCATCTGTCTAGACGACGTACACTGCGACGCTATAAATTATTATAATCTGTACCAACAATCGTTTGTCTATCGCTATTCGAGTCATGGCTTAGGTCATGTCTCTTTGGGGGAATCGTGCTCCAAAGTTGGCTGCAACCTAACGGTAAATATAAGCGCCGCCCACAGATTGCGGGTTTCCGTTCGAAGCGCAAGCGCTTTCTTTTTACTGAAGTAAACATTTTTTGTCGTTTTTAAATGCGAAGCATTTTCTAGCAAACCTCAGGCACTTTGGCCGTATCTATCTATCTATCTATCTATCTATCTATCTATCTATCTATCTATCTATCTATCTATCTATCTATCTATCTATCTATCTATCTATCTATCTATCTATCTATCTATCTATCTATCTATCTATCTATCTATCTATCTATCTATCTATCTATCTATCTATCTATCTATCTATCTATCTATCTATCTATCTATCTATCTATCTATCTATCTATCTATCTGCCTACGTCTGGGCGCTCTCCTGGTCGTCTCCATAAATTGTAGTGTACGAAAATTGTCATAGCAGGGGATCAGTGTATGACGAACACAATTCACTGGTCATGACATGAATAATGCAAAATACCTGTCGAGTACGTCATTAAACCCTTTCTCTCAGTCACGTGTGGCACATACCCGCATATGAGAGTTCATGTTATGCGGGTATGTGCCACAGGTGATACAGAGTTTTATCCAACGCAGTAACGGCAAACACACACATTGACATGCAAGGAAAGTGATAAAAATAATAATTGTTGGGGCTTAATGACCCAAAACCACGATATGATTATGAGGGACGCCATAGCGAAGAGCTCCGGAAATTTTGACCACCTGGTATTCTTTAACGTGCATCGAGATCGCGTAATACACGGGCATCTAGCATTTCGCCTCCATCGAAATGCGACCGCCGCGGCCGGGACCGAACGCGCGACCTTCAGGACAGCAGCCGAGCACCGTAACCGCTACACCACCGCGGCCGACGCAAGGAAAGTGAGGGAGCTGAAGACAGAACACCCCTGGATGGCGCTCAGTTACCATCCACTCGTCCACGTGGTCAGCAACGTGGACTACGTGGATTACAAAAAAGCCGGGGTGAATGTTTCCCTACAATAAATCTGCCGAGGGAACCAGTGACTTCAAGTGACATCATTACCGGTGACTTCTACATTGACTTATCAAGGCCCAAACGCGCCTGGTCCTTATACTGCATGAAAGAGGGCTTGGATGTGGACAGGGCATCAGAATACCTCGCTGCCACGTCCAGGGCAGGAGGCATCGCAGATCATTTCATCGTAAGAGGCATCCAGGATTTCCGCCAGCTGCACTATACCTCGCACTTCACTAAGACGCCTCGTAGCCGCAATCACGAATGGATCCGATAACAAGTCCGGTCCAGCTGCTGGTGCCCACTGATCACGGTGATGATGACCTTGTTCGAGAACTGTCAAGAACCCCTCATACACATACAAACATAGGTTCGTGAAACGTGCGTGCGTTCTCCGTCATAACGGGCAAGTCCAAGCAAACAACTGTAACGCATCTGTAGTGACTGCAACTGTTGCGCCTGCGCGTGCCACTCGGCTGCGTACCATATATCTTGGGCTTGTTGGTGCATAGTGGAAAGGCAGTTTCTTAGCGCTGGTGTAGACGAGGACACATAGGAAGAGACACTAGACACATGGGCGCTACTCACAACAATAAAGTTTATTCCTTGATCGCTTTCGAACAAAAGTGCCTTCACTTACACGTCACAAAACCATGTGACCTTCGTGAGATAAAGGAACCAGACAAAACCGGACGAATGAACAAAAAACACTGCAGCGGAATCGCACAATAGATAAATGTTTACGGTTTGCGCAGTAAACTAATTTCTTTCTCAGACAGCGTTAGCGAAGTCTGGCTGCTACAAGAGCTACCGTAATAGTCAATCTGCTCACTTTCTACTATCAATCGGGTGACTTCGCAGTTGCTCTTTCTAACAATGAGAGTTTTGTCAAACAACGGCACACACGCGCATTCTTGGCAATGTATTGCCAGATAACCATCTGCGGGCGTCTTATTGCATTTATAGTGGTGCTCTCGAAGACGATCGTTCACGCACCTTCCTGTTTGTCCGTTATAAAAACGCTGGCAGGAGAATGCGATAAACAACACCTGATTTGCACTCAACAAACTTTCTCTTGTTGTTCTTATCGCACTTGTCATTAGTCCTCGTTGGATTAGTTTTTTTTACACAAGCTTAAGAGTTTCTCAGGCGCTGTGAAAACAACTTTTACATTGTCCCGAGCCGCTATTTTCTTTAAGTTGTGCGATATCTGGTGGATATACGCCCATGTGTCTAGTGTCTCTTCCTATGTGTCCTCGTCTGCACCAGCGCTAAGAAACTGCTTTTCCACTGTCTAGGGAAACTTTCCTGAATGAAGCTTAGTTGCGAGTAACGCCTGTCCTGTGCACCTGTGTCCCTTCTTTGTCCTGTTCGGATTCGCGCTATCCAGGATTGAGGACTATAAGCACTACATATCAGCTTACCGCGTCTGGTGTTGGTAACACCCATGTTGCTGTTGACATCGTTACGCAAATGTAAACCACTGGTTCTATAATGCATATGTGACTTTCGACATATGAGTGTGCGTATACCACTCCCACATTTCTCTAGCGCTATTCCGTAACGTTTCGCTTAATGTGAAACATTACGCCGCAGTCACCATCCCGCGCATGCTTCGCATAACACCGATTCCCACGGTACGTGGGATCTGCCGATTTTTTCAATAAAATATTGGATCTAGCTGAGCGCTTATCTCAGGATGTCGAAAAAAATTGTCGAGACGCTCGAGCTCACTCGCTCGAGCGGCACACATGCATCAGTAAAGCAACATGCTCAAACACTTAAACTTGCCGGGGCCTTTACGCCACCAAAATAAGCGGACGTTATTGAATATAGTACCCATCAACTTCATCGCCGAAGGCGATTGCTCTGTGCGGAGCTCATATTTACTCTTAGGTTGTAATCAAGTATAGTGTCATATAATTTCACGCTCCCATCTAGGAGATTACATAGTATATTTGAAGAAAAAAGTCATTTGACCCTCTTTTGTTAGTCCCGACTTGCCACGTATATGATTCTCTTGAAAGAGGCACGGGAACTATCTGTAGAACAATATACTCTCGCCGGAGGGTCGTGGGACCCAGTGGAAAGTCAACCGGTCTCTTTAAAGACAGTCAGATACGTGGCACGTGAGGATACAAAGAAAAGATAACACATAGTTTTGTGTAACATAATTGTTATCATGTTATAAAACCCCTTATATTCCCAGCGTCCACATCTCACGAAAACAAATTAGCACAGTGAGATTACGCTAGCCACCCCGTTGTCTCAAAGATCGGTGTGAAAGCTCGGCATTATTCATTATCATGAACACGTATCCACGTGTCAGCTGTCTGAACAAATTGCGCACAGAACAAGGGCGTTTTCCTCAAGTCGCTTGTGGAGGTGTATATCTACATATTCACAGTGAAGCAGCGTAGAGCTAGCTTGAAGGAGTACACGTAGGCAAATTTATGGTTGCAATAACTCCGACATAACAGCCATGTTGTCTCGGAGCGCTCAGACAATCGCTATGGCCGTCGCCTTGGACGTCTGCCATAGACAACTCTGTTCGTTTTATATCTGCAGTTTCACGGGCGTGTTGACGCGGACGCCGCCTTAACAAAAGGCGGCGTCCGCGTCAACTACTTCGGTCGAATATGGCGCTCCCCTGACAAAAACTCTCACGACCCTTCTCCCGGCGAGGCGGCGCTGACTTCGAGGTACCTTGATTTTGACTAGAGTCACTAGAAGGGGAAAAGTACCCCATTCCCCGTCTCTTCGCCGCGAGCTCTCGACGGCTTCCCAACATAAATGGTCCACCTCGCTCGCCTCGCTAGTGTCCCCCGTCTGCCGACGCATGACGCTTTGGAGGGATATTGTTTTCAGAGGCTGAGAAAAGCGTGCAGCAACTTTACGACATCTGGTATCGTTTTAACGCTTAATCGCAAGCCTGTCAAGGCATCGAAAAATGCGTGAGGGCTGCGCTTTTGGATGAGGCAACCGGCGGGAATCTAGGAAAGCGCTCTTTGCTATTCCAAACCGGAATTAAAAGCGAAGCATTTCTTGGCGAGTTATGCGACAATTAACGCATCTATCTATCTATCTATCTATCTATCTATCTATCTATCTATCTATCTATCTATCTATCTATCTATCTATCTATCTATCTATCTATCTATCTATCTATCTATCTATCTATCTATCTATCTGTCTATCTATCTATCTATCTATCTATCTATCTGCCTACGACTTTCTGCACTGCTGACCGTTTCGTTCATGGGATGTATGTCAAACTTGGTGTGGCATAACATGGTATGACACGGACTGACGATCAACGATGTGACTGCGAATCTGCAGAGATTCGGCGCAGCTCTTTTTAATAAACAAAGCTTGAGTGCGAGAATTCGCATTAGGATTTATACTCTCTGTTTTTTTTTTTTTGTTGCGTGCTCGTTTAATTAAAAGGAAATAGCTTTCTCTGGCTCTTTTACGTTGACCGATCAGCTTGTGGACTTGCGTTGCAAATGTAGCTATGCAAAGCGTGCGCTCCCAGCTTCGTCGTAGGGTGCGTTCATCGTTTAGGAACCTTACGTATACGTGCCATTTCGCGCATATGTTCACGTGCTATTTCGTGTGAGTGGAGGTTTTGCGATGAAACGTTTACGGTGATACGCTAGTTTTTACATTCGCTTTCTTGTTCATTCAGCGATATAGTGCGTATGTCAGATACATCTACAAGGAGCACTTGAGCAATACGGTTGGTGCGTTTAATCACTAACAAAACAACCAACGGCGTCCAAATATATCAACGATAACTGATGTACGCCTTCTGGCGCAATATTATTGCTAAAGCTTTATATGCCTCTTCGAACGCTAAAACAGACCGTCGGCGTCTCGCGTCGGCGGCGTTAGCACGAGTGATGCAAAAATATCAACTCGCGAAGACGTCACCAAATGACGTCATCATGACGTCACACATTGTCAGAGCTGGTGACGTCATGGTAACGTCACTATGACGTCATCATGCCGTCCCTAACTTGACGTCACACAATACCATCAGATGACATCGTCGCTTTGCATTGGCTCCGTGATCGTTGGGCCGATCGCGGAGGTAATGCAAAACCAGGTAAGGTGCATAAAGCTTTCTGTGGGGTGCGGGGTAGGATCAATATGTGAGCAGAGAAGGACAAGAAGATGGTTTTCGCCTTCGAGTCATCTTAGGCGAATGCATAAAGGACCCTGTGAGTTTTGCCTAAGCGCCTGATGTCCAGGACTAGTTGATATTGCGCGAGCGGTGACTTCAGGGACTGCAGTGCGTCTCCAGAGTTGAAATTTACCAATTATAAACCATCTTACTAATAGAAAAGCTACTAAATTTACCAATGAAAGGCAAGCACATGCTCTCTGCACGTATTGTATACCCTATGCGGCACTACACTGCTGTCTTGGGTCACCGCTACGCTCATTTAGAAAATGTTACATTATGTTATCGAGCAGCAAAAGGTGCAGTAAAATAATTGTGCATAAGCCACCGGAGAGAAATTTTGTGCTCTAGACCCTTGGTGCTCTTTTATGCAATATTTTTTCCATTGGTGTGGTGTTCCCGAATTCTATTTGCGAAAAGGAGTAGCCCGGTGCAATATAAAAGCGCTAACGTCTCCCAAAGAAAGAATTAAAAGAAAGAAAAAAAATCGACACATCCCACGTACAGTGGGAATCGATGTTATGCGAAGCATGCGCGGGATGGTGACTGTGGCGTAATTTTTCACATTGAGCGAAAAGTTACGGGATGACGCTAGAGAAATGTGGAAGTGGTATACGCACACTCATATGTTGAATAGTCGCATATGTACTAGACAGCCAGATGTATACAGTTGCGTAATGATGGCAAGAGCAACGACACCAGGCGCGATAAGCTGTTATGTAGTGCTTGTATTCTTCAATACAATGCTAGATAGCGCGAATGCCAAGAAGGAACACAGATGCACAGGACAGGGGTTTCTCGCAACTAAGCTTCAATCAGGAAAGTTTCCCTAGATATATACACAGCTGAGTGGCACGCGCAGGCGCACTACACGTGCGTTGCAGTCACAGTTACAGTTGTTATGCTTTTACTTAATTGTCCGTTATGACTGAGAACGTATGCACGTTTCACGAACCCGTGTGTATGTGTAGAAGGGGTTCTTAACAGTTCTTGAATAAGGTCAACATCACCGTGATCAGTGAGCACCAGCAGCTGGACCAGACTTTTTAATCGAATACGTTCGTGATCGCGGCTATGAGGAGTCTAAGTGTAGTGAAGTGCGAGGTAGTACAGTGCAGCTCGTGGAAATCCGGGATGCCTGTTACGATGAAATGATCTATGATGCCTCCTGTCGTGGACGCGGCAGCGAAGTTATTCGATGCCCTCTCCACATCCAATCTGTCTTTCACGCAGTATAAGGACCAAGCGTTGTTGGGTCTTGATAAATCAACGTTGAAGTCACCGGTAATAATGAGATGTCTGGTTCTCTCAACATATTTATTGCAGGAAGCACTGACGCCGGTTTTTGCGTAGTCCATGTTGTCCACGTTGCGGACCACGTGGACGAGTGGATGGTACCTGAAGGTCTTCCAGGGGTGTTCTGTGTTGAGTTTCCTCACTTTCCTTGCGTCCGAAGCGGTGGTGTGGTGGTTAAGGTGCTCGGCTGCTGAACCAAAGGTCGCTGGTTCGATCCCAGCCGCGGCGGTCGCATTTCGATGGAGACAAAATGCTAGGTGCCCGTGTTTTGTGCGATCTCGGTACATGTTAAAGAACACCCGATGGTCAAAATTTCCGGAGCCCTTCGCTAAGGCGTCTCTCATAATCATATCGTGGTTTTGGGACATAAAACCCGAACAATTATTATTATTATTAACACTTTCCTCGCGTGTCAAGGTGTGTGTTCGCGGTTACTTCGTTGGTTGAGACTCTCTATCACCTGTGGCACATACCAGCTTAACATTCTCTGGTTTACGGGTATGTGCCACACGTGACTGAGAGAAAGGGTTTAATGACGTACGCGACAGGTATTTTGCGTTATTCATGTCATGACCAGTGAATCGTGTTCGTCATAGACCGTTCCCCTGCTATGCAAATTTTGGTATATTACAAGTTATACAGACGACCAGGAGAGCGCCCAGACGTAGGCGGTTAGATAGATAGAAAGGGCCAAAGTGCCTGAGGTTCGCTAAGAAATGCTTCGCATTTAAAATGTTAGGAGCTAGACGGCTGGTGCGAATCTCACAGCGCGCTGCCTGGCAAGCAAGCGCTTTCTCTGCGAAAGGCCGTCTGCAACGCAGGAGCAAGGTAGGTGGCGCCACGTTCGAAAAGAGAGTGCGAAGAAGAGGAGACCAAGGAGGAACGAGAGTGGAGGAGGGGAGTGTCGCTACTTAACGAACTTCAAGGGGCTTCACCTGGGTTTAACCTCCCTCACCATCTGTCGCGAAAACCGTACAACGTTAGCGAGTCTACACTATTTATGGCTTAATATTCCAATTTGTAATATATATAGTTCAGTGCATGTTTCCTTCATCTCATCTCACAGTTTGCTAAAATAGTGTGTATTTAAAGATTAGACTGGCAGTCTGTAAACAAGTGAGAGAAGTTTGTGCCACCATTGTTGGTAAAAGGAATGAGCCATACCTGAGAATAATCGAAACACTGGCTCCATGCACTCTGAACCATTGCCAGCGTGGCGTCTGTTATTGGCGGTACAGTTTCGTTTGTGTGGCCATAAACTGGACGACAGCTCCTCTGAATCGTTTACCTGATTTCCGGCCACGGCGGCTGGATTTCTCACATTGGTGAAATCCAGCGAGCACGCGTGTGCTTATATTTAGGTGCACGTTAAAGAACATCATGTGGTGCAACCTAATATGGTGTCTACATCTACGACGTGCCTGATAATCCTGTCGTGTCGTCGACATGTAAAACACTGGTCATTCTTATTGAATCCAATACATTTTCCTCTAAACAGAAACCATAACGCTTCCAAGCTCAGGCTATACTATTTCGTCGGCTTGCCGGTATCCCTTAGCACAGTACATTTTACGCTGAAACTTCGGCCATATTTCTAAATACTCTCTTTGTGCTGGCGAAGCTTATCGTTCCCCCATAATAGAGGTCATAGTTGTAGCTTTCATGTAGACGCCATAGTTGTCACAGTCTCCCATAGTAGAGGTCGTGTTGTATCCCCTACCCCTGATTTTCCAAAAGGAAGTGCATGTTTCACTCACCTCATCTCACGGTTTGCTAAAATAATGTGTATTTAAAGAGTAGACTGGCAGTCTGTAAAGAAGTGATAGAGAAGCTTGTTCCACCACTGTTGGTAAAAGGAATGAGTCATACCTGAGAATACGATTAACACTGACTCCGTGCACAATGGTCCTTCGTCAGGTTGGAATGTTCACGAAGTCATTATGTGAAAATAAGATTGTTGTGTGTGTTAGCCCACAATAGCATGTGTTAAGACGTCCTGTGGACTTGGACTTCTGTGTAAAAATGTTTCATGTTTTCAGTGCTTAGACATTTGTATATGTTACTGTCCTTGACTACGACACTGTACCCAACTGTTAGTAGTGTCCTGTGATGAAATAAACTTTTTCTAAACCATGCAGTTTCCTTGGTGTGGCCATAAACATGACGACAGCTCCTCTGAGTCGTTTACCTGATTTCCGGACACGGCGGTCGTATTTCTGACATTGGTGAAATCCAAGGAGCACGCGTGTGCTTATGCTTAGCTATGGTGTCTACTCCTACAACCTGCCTGATATTCCTGTCGTGTTTTTGCACGTAAAACACTGATCATTCTTATTGAATCCTTCACCTTTTCTTCTAAACACAAACAATAACGCTTCCAAGCTCAGGCTCTATTGTTTCGTCGGCTTGCCGGTATCCCTTAGTACAATACATTGTGCGGGAGCCGCCATGGTTGTATACACACGAGGTCCCCACGGCCTGGACCCGCTGCGGTCGTACCACCTGAGGTCGCAATATGCGAATAACTGCATATAGACCCCATGCCCTCAAGCTGGTTTGCTTACCCACTCATCTAAACACCTTAGCTTGCCAATAGGTGTGAACCATATGAACGTGTTGTGTCAGCAGAATGACAACAAGCAGCTCAGAAGCCAGACAAAACGTTTTCGAGAAGGCCCATCGCTTAACATACGCGGAAAGCACTGTTGGAAATTGCGCGCGGCGCGGACAGAAAGAAGAAGGGTAGCGGAGTGGTGCCTGAATTGGTTTTGAACTGTTTGATATGTACGCCACGTTTAGAACGGTACCGTGCTGAGCCGCAATAAATGCGGCACAGAGATTTTCTCTATTGGTTTTGGTGTTGAAGACTCGGGAAGTCGGCCTTCGTCACCACGAGCTGTTGCTTTTGATTTGGGGAGTCTCTGCAACCAGACTGCCATGGAGCGTGCGAAGAACAAGCGGGCGTCTCGTCGATTCCAGAGTACGAGGATTGCGAATGAGATAAACCAGCTCATCCGATGAGAACAGCTCGAGCTCTCCACGCTCCATGTTCTCCACAGCCGGTGAAAGGCGGTCAAGGCGGAGTTAGCGCGTTGAACGCCGAGCTGGAAACCTTCATGACAGACGAGCAGGTCATAGAAGACTACAATTCCGTTATGGAATTTGATGATGCTGCTACCAGCGCTTTGGCCCTGCTTGATCACCACGTGGACAGGCTCAAGGTTTGCTCGCCGACTTCGATGGCGCATCCGCCTGCAACCACTCATGAGGACCCACCAGCGACCTTACACAGGGAACCAAGGCGACCGCAACGTGAGTTCGGTGAACGATTGCCCAATTTAGAACTTTTACGTTTTCACGGCAGTGCGACCGTTTTGGGACACATTCTCGCACGCTGTACACAATAACCCAAACTTGTCAAACTGGGATCGTTTCCACTACCTAATTTCGCTGCTTGACGGAGTCGCTGCTCAAGCAGTCACCGGAATTGAAGTGACGCATTCATCGTACCGCGACGCGCTTGAGATCTTGAAACAGTGATTTGGAAACGAAACGTTAATCGAGCAGAAACATCTGGAAAGGCTGCGCACACTAAAACCTGTTAGGTCGTCCAGCGACGTAGCCGCCTTGCGGAAGCTTTATGGCGAAATTCACGTTCGAGCTCCTAACACCAGCGACATAACCATGCCTCTGTATAGCAACAGTCTTAAATTTTTAGCTCGCAGGAGCCTTTACGTCACTAAAATAAGCAAACGTGATTGGATAAAGTGCCTATGCAAATTCTTTATTCGTGGAAGGGTGATGGCTCTTTGTGGAAATTATAATTATTCTTAGTTTTTAACCTGTTATAGTTCAACAGAATTCCACGTTCACTCTAAGAACAAAAAAATTCGGCAGATCCCACGTACCGCGGGAGTCGATGTTATGCGAAGCAGGCGGCGGGAGGGTGACTGTGGCGTAATTTTTTTACTGAACGACACACCACAGAATGACGCTAAAGATTTGTATAAATTTTATACGCACATATATATTTTGAAGAGCCCCATATGTGTTATATAAACAGTTGTTTACGGTTGGGTAACGCTGCCAACGGCAACGTGGGTATTACCACCACCAGAAGTGGTAAGCTGATATGTAGTGCTTATACTTTCCCTTTATGATGGAGAACGCACGCACGTTTCACGAACCCGTGTGCATGTGTGGAAGAAGTTCTTGACAGTTCTTGAACAAGGTCACCATCCCCACGATCAGTGAGCACCAGCAGCTTATCATGACTTGTTATAGGATCCGGTCGTGATCGCGGTGACGAGTGGTCCATGTGTAGTGAAATATGAAGTATAGTACAGCTGTTGAAATTCGGGGATGCCTCGGTCATTTCGTCTACAAATTGTCAGTCGATAGCGCCAACGACATCCTGGTACATGAAGCCACCCTTCGCGTTGGTGAGGTATAGGCCGTCGAGGCTGCTAGGCCTGGATAGGGCCACGTAGACCAACATCAGTGGATGGCACTTGTCGTAGACTACCTGGAAGTATGTGGCCTACGTTATAGTCTACAAAGCGGCTGTCAATCAGTCTGGCATCATCCTTGGTCAGCATGAGGCCATCGCCCAGCCTCGTCAGAAATGAAAAGGACACTGCGTCATTATGGCGGACGAAGTGCACTTTACGGTGCGATGATGTAGATAATGGATGTAGACTGCTATAAAAGCGGAGCCAATACTGGAACCACAGACGTTAATCCTATATGGCGTCTGTATCGTAGGAGTACACATCGTAGGAGTATCATGCAGTGCTCATTGCTTTCTTGTAAAATTAGATAGCAAGCACCACAACCGCAATTGACGTTGCACCGATATTACGCCTGCGTAGGCTGTTTTTCCAAACAGTTGATAGACATGGCGTGGCTAAGTGGTAGAATACCTGATTGCCACGCAGAATGCTTGGGTTCGATTCCTGCTGGGATCCTAATTTTCGTTCTTTCCATTCGTCAAGTCAACGCTGCCGATGTCGGTTTTTCTTAACGATCTCGCATTTGAGTTACCAATGTTTCTTCTCGCCGTTCCTGGGTAGATAAAAACTGTCAATCACCTGTGGCGCATACCCGTACACCGCGGCCCGTGACAAACGGGTATGTGCCACACGTGTCTAGTGGAAAGGGTTCGACGACGTACGCGACAGGCATGACACGACAATCATATTCGTCAGATCCTCTTACCCTGCCATGCCAATTTTGGTTTACACAAGGTTAAGGAGGCGATCATGACAGCACCCAGGCGTAGGCGGCTAGATAGATAGATACGTAGATAGAAACGCTCAAAGTGCCAAAGGTTCGCTAAGAAATGCTTCGCATTTAAAAAGTCAAAATTGCGGGGACGCTTAAGCTTCGCCTTTAAGAGTTGAACGCGATAGGGATATCCTGCCCCTAGTGCGCACTTCGAACACTACGAGTGTTTAACAGAATGCGCGCACTTAGGTGTGCGCCTTATGTAATGGGTAGCATGCTTTAAACCAGGGGCAATTATGCTCGAGAAACTTTTTCGAAGTTGCGATGCACCCACTACGTGGTCTTAAAGGAATACGCGCAGTAATGTGCCTTCTGTAATGGGTGGCTGTCTTTAAACGACAAAGTCGTTATGATAATGACATGGTGTGACGCCCGATGACAATGTACGCTTGTACCACGCAATATTACTGCCATATTACATCTCGTACTGTGACACCTGTATACAGGACGCGTATTTTTGGGAAGCATGAAAGTTACTTTCAGTGCAGCTCCAAGCAGAGGCGTGGCTGCGTGGTAGAACACCTGCTTGCCACGCAGACGGCCTGGGTTCGATTCTCATTCGGACACAATATTTTTATTATTTACTTTATTTGCAGCTTTTTCGATTTTTCGGTCACGGACAAGATGATGATTTTTCGCTCACAACCAACGGTGCCGACGCCGACGGCGGAATTTCTGCGATACGAGCTCTTTAACGCTATCTCGTTAAAATAGGATCACGGCAACCTGGCTCTCTTCGGTTACCCATCTGACCCCTTTTGGAAGGTAGAAGCTGAAAATGAGAGTTATGTTTTTTTCCAAAGTTCACTTGACTCTTCTGAAGCATGATTCGATTGGCTTCCGTATGAAGACGCCGCTGTAGACGTCAGACAAATCACGTGGCTGGCGTTCGGTGCCGTTAGTATGCGCTGTGTGCTGTGGCACCGCGGCTCGCCGTCGACGGCGGCGGCGCCAGGGTTGCAAGTGTTGGCTACCTTGCGCCAATTTGGCTACTTTTTTAGGCCGGTGGCGAGATGAAAAATGTCTTGCCTAGTTGGTATTATTTTGGCTACTTCCGCATTCCCTCGATTTTAACCAAGTTCTCGATATACAGGACGTTTCTGCTAAGAAGCACCAAGTATTAAAATATTAAACATAGGCGCTATGCATCTCCAAATACCAAAGTATTGTTCTGAGTTATGTAGAGCACATCAGAATATTGTTTTTCCAATCCGCCAAGCTCGACAAAGGACAAAGCTTACTTAATTAACTTTTTAAATAGCAACTCCAGAAAATTTCTTTAATGCAAAGGTTGTTGCGCTTGTTCAGAAACATCGAATTTTTTATTCCATGCTAAGATAACTCCTCTGCTTAATTTTTTTCTAGCCTTTCTTTAACGCGGAAGAATTTTAGAACATACCACGCGATTACCGCCTAATGCGCGGCACTTTTAGCGCCACTCTCATACCTAGTAGGGCAAAAAGTACACTCTAAGAAAAGAACAAGTGTACCTTAACTTTCTTTAAGGAGAGACGTGAATGTCTTTGTATAACACTGCACTGTCGCTGCTGTGTCGCCGGATTCAAAGGCAAGTTAACCTTTCTCTTGAAAGAGTGTATTATACATGGCAAGTCATGACTCACAGCAAACATAACACGTACTAGAGTATAGTCAAAATAGTTTCCCTATTAATAAATGCAGCACACTCAGTGGCGAAAGCATCCGGAAACATGGAACAGTTCATTGCACCGATGGCATTGTTCAAATAATTTGTATTAAGCATTTGCACAAATACTTGAATACACATTACAATGTAGAACAACGTCGTTAGTTCACCTCCTTTCTTCCAGACTTTTCGTCTCTCCTGTTCTTGGTAAGTGTATTTTGCTGCTTTCAGTTTTGAGTGCTAACATGCGTTTTTTGCTTTGCACCTCAAAAACTCGATTCTTTTTTAAGAACGCAGTGATGACTTTCTAAATAAAGAAATGCTCTCTTGCCTCTTTGACAGCCCTAGTCAAGGAGCTCTCGGTACAAGCCTAGAGAGAAAATTGAATATTGAAGTTTTAGTCTGGAAAACGCTACCGCATTCGTACAACGGGGTGATCTTAAAATTGCGCTGAAAGCCCAAAATGACACGTAGGGGCGAAAAATTGAAGAATGTAGGCCTCTTGAGAATCAAAAGCTATTGTAAACGAAAATAACGTTTCGCTTTCCATTTCCGGCTTATGAATTATTATTGCGGCATAGAATCCTGAAAAAGATATAATTTTTTTTTTCAGTTTGCGCTGTGATTGGGGTTGGCCAGCCAAGCAGTGCTATCACCTGATCGAATAGACCAGGGGTCACAAACATGCGGCACGTGAGAGCAGCCTTCGAAGCAACTTTCGACGGCGTGTTCGCACATACAACATACAGCGGGAAGCATCAACTGTACCGCGGGGACACTGCCCTCAGTCTGCTTCCAAGGCTTACGACAAGTTTTGGCAAACCTCGCACGTACATCAAGAAGGCGCATATAAGAGCTGTACATCTCGGACCTCCTCACCTCTGAAGATGAAGCCGGTCAGGCTTTGAAACGTCGAATATTGCATGCAGTTTTCTATCGGAAAAACTTCTTTGGGGACCCCCGAAGAATACGCCAACAACCGCTAGATACAATATGTTCGCCATCGCACCGTGGTGTGCGTTCGTCCAGACAAAAGTGACGTCTGTGCTTGAATGTGAGTGATTTAACGTGAGTTCTTCGACGTGACTACTCAAATTGCAGAAAACGTCAATTCAGCTCACCACGCTTGGCAGAAAGCAAAAAAGAAAAGCTGTTTGGTTGCTACTCGCCTACTGCTTCGCATGACGTCGACTTCCAAGGTAAGTGGGAGCTCCCACATTTTTCTATACACGGTCCTACTTTTAGGCGAAGCTTTTATAAGTCACATATTTTGACATCGTACGCCGAAAACGAGGCGCGGCCCACGTAGGTACTCAGGCCACATGCGTATTTTTATGCTGCGGTTTTCCAACAAACGATGCTAATCACAGCCGATATGCTCATTCACAGCCGCACTAGAACACTAAGGTAGCGATCCAGTGCGGCCCTGGCCCAATCCACCCGACCACTCGCCCAAAACGCGTATTATTACTAGACAGTTTTAGTCACACGTGCGTAGAGACTTCACGTACGCAAACCAGAAACGTCCTTGTACCTTACGTGCATGCCATCTGAAACGCTTTTAGCAAGAAGTGCGTCATGCGCAAAGAGGAACCACATAACTCCATTTCTCATGAGGTCACGAACAATCGTCACGAAATCCCCGCGCGACGCTTCTACGAGAGCAAGAAACGCACGCAAAAAAGCGGATTATCACGTACGCTCGTGAGAGCAATGCGCAGCCGCTACTCTCTGCGCAAGCGCAGTGCCTAAACGTAGAAGCTCTCCGCACACAGTCTCTACGTACGGGGAACTGTAGTGTACTAGAATATGGGAAAGTGTGTTCAGGCGCCCCCGCTCGCCATGCATGGCGTGAAGCGGCGCGCGTGGAAGACAACCTGATCCGTAAGGCGGCGCTGCTGCAGCATGGCCTGGTGAGGGTAGCTCTGCCAGCTCTGCATTCCCGGCTGCTGTGCCGTGACTGCTGCCTGTGTTAGCGCCCGATCAAGAAAAGTTTTTCTTGCCATTTCTTTCTGATGCAATCATTACTGCTGGCCATTGGAGAGTGATGGAATGCCGAGTCGTCGGCGGCAGTGGCACTGCTCTTCACCTGGTGCAAAGCAGCGCGTTTTGTGAAAATTTATAGTTCACAGAGGTTTGTGAGAGACGTGGGATTCTCTACCCGTCTTATGCATTATTACACGCTATAAAGAAACTAAAGGGCCTATTTATTTAGCATGAAGCAACAGCGTTGTTGATGTGCACGATGTGGCTTGCAAGAAAACACTTTCACTGTACCCTACGCTGCAGCCAGCACGCAGACCTACTCACGGCAGCAGCGGTAAAGTTATATATACTAGCAAGACTTCACGTTCTCGTCAACGGCGTCAACCAGTCGCGAGACGCGAACCGGAAAAAAAGGAAAAGCTTCACGCAACAATCAATCGGTGTTCATAAAGGTACCACTTCAACCATTTGATCATGAACTGATAAAATATTCGCAATGATCACGAATTTAAGGTCAGTGTTTCTGTTCACTGCAGTGAACACATAGGCTACATCTGTAAATAAAGTTTCTTCTTACACTCTGGCAGAGGGCCCCATCGTAGTTTCCTTTTGCCTGTGGAACACCCCGACCGCGGTGGTAGCATTTCGACGGGCGCGAAATGCTAGAGGCCCGTGAACGATGCGATGACAGTGCATGCACTTTAAAGAGCACCAGATCGTCAAAGTTTGCGAAGTTCTCCTCTACGTCGTGCCTCCTAATCATATCATGCTTTGGCACATCAAACCCGAGAAGTTATTATTATTATGAGGATTAGAAACTTGCGCTTAGCGCTAGCATAGATGGCGAAAAGCGTCCACAGCGTGCTTTATAAAGTACAGACGCGCGTTGGCCACATGCGCGCAACTTTGTCACTCCGTCTCTGCAGTCGCGCCGAGCGTAGGGATGGTCTCCATGGGCGTGGCAAGACAATTTTTTGTAGGGGAGGGGGGTTTAAACACCCAATTATGCATGTTCGTATATTTGTATGTGTGCGTGTTCATATACACATGCAAATAAGAACCCCATGTGATCAGAATTATTCCGGAGTCTCACTACGGCATGCCTCACAATAACATCTTGGTTTTGTCACGTACAACCACATATTACTATTGCACAATGCAACCTTCAACAAGAATCAAGAACAGTGGCGCGCGCGTAACGAAGAAAATCGAAGTTGTAGCAGGGTGCAGGGCTCCGATCCATAATAGCAGTATTTTAACAAGGATCATCAGAATTCATAGATTCTCCTTGCTTCCATCTCCCTAAACTTTATTTCCGTTCATCGACCAAGTTGCAGAGAAAGTGTACGGAGTTTTGTTTTCGCAGCTTTCACTATTTCGCTGTCATTTGCTAGTCGCCGCTTTTCCTTTGGGACCGTGCCTGGCAGCCTTATTGCATTTCGTTTTGTTTCGTATGCATGTACGCCCACAACCATTCAGAAATATGCTCCCACTGACGTGATAGAAACAAAAAAAATCAGATTATCAAGCGCAATGTATGCATAGCACCAAAGCGCATCGGAATCGATGCACGATGTGACAGCCCATGTTATATCGGTGCCATCTTGTGGCTTTCGATATGGACTGCGGCAGCTATCACTCCTCCCTGAACACACTACCCCACATTCTAGTACACTATAGTGGAACCAAATCTGTCTACTATCACGGCTGCGCCGGAACGCAAACAGCGTTGCAAGAGCTCCGGCTTTGAATGACATGCCCCCCTCGCCAAGGAACTTGGGCCACCTTGGCCAGGCTATGATGGCAGAGCCAGGCGTCGTTGTATACACCTCCTCTCTCCATCCGAGCCAGCGCACAACGACGCTCCTCACATTCTCCCCTTCTAAGCGAGCCTTTCGCCGGCTCCCAACAAGACGCAGCCCTTTCCCCTTCCTACCGAGCCTGACTCTCGCCACACTGAGAAACCGCGCGACCCATCGGGGAACCTGCGGTGCTACCACCTGTGCGCTCTGAGCGATGACTGCATACACTCGGCGCGTACACCGCATACACTCAGCCCCCAAACATATCCTCTGTTACAGGAAGTGGCATTTCTTTCCAAGAATATACACACGTGAATGGACTATTGCATAATTTCATGTTTGCACACATGATTTATGCTGTGTTTTGTATGATGGGTGTATATGTGCTTGATGCGCAGACCATATATGATTGTTCTTTTTAAATAAACGCTTGTTGGAAGGCCAGCGCCAGTCCTGTCGTATGCGTTTCTTTCGTCTGCGTAGTTTTCGCTTTTTATGAAGACTGTAAATATGCAACAACCCGCCCAGATCAACGCATTGTTCCTTTCGTCTTCCTTCTAGCGTTCGAACTGCGCCGGAATAACGCCAACTCGAATGCGCCTCCCCCGATCACCGCAGCGCTTGCAAGTCATAACGAAGTAAAAGCGGCATGTGTGGAGCTTCTAGGTGTCACAGTTAGGCTAAACGCAATCTCTGGCACGTTCTATTCAAATCCTAATAATACACTTCAGTGGTCTTTTAGTGATGTCATCTCGTGGTTTCGGAAATTGATGCATATGTATGGTGTAGACTGATACTTCAAAAAGAGACAACAGTCAAACCTTGCACTCCTCTTGTTGCCGAAAGCAAAGAGTTTCACCTGGAAACTCTCGTGCCGCTGGTTCCAACTTCAATGCTGGTGTTGCTTGCCGGGTTTCTCGTAAATTCCTTGTCTCAATCGGAGATTGCTTCTCTCTCATAGCCGAGTACACAGTACTCTAAATCAGTCGAACATTTTAAATGCGAAGCATTTCTCAACGAACTTCTGCGGCTTTCAGCGTATCTATCTATCTATCTATCTATCTATCTATCTATCTATCTATCTATCTATCTATCTATCTATCTATCTATCTATCTATCTATCTATCTATCTATCTATCTATCTATCTATCTATCTATCTATCTATCTATCTAGCCGCCCACGACTATGTGCTCTCCTGGCCGTTTCGTTAAAGGGATGTATACCAAACTTGGTATGAGATAACATGAATGTATGACGAATATAAACTACAGGTGCTAACATGGAAATAATGATATGTACGGCATGATTTACATGCCACGCTCATGGTGCTCGCGCGGCCGCTTCGCTAGCTTGATACACACCAAAATTGACATGGCGTGACAAGAGTGTGTGACGAATATAAGTTACTGGCCATAACGTGCAAATCATGGCAGGCATACCCTGTAATACATAATTTACATGACATGGCCTCAGGGCGCTCGCGGTCGTTTAGAAAAATGCATATATACCAAATTTGATATCATGAGGTATTTCTGTATGATGATGGTTAGTGAGAGGTGGTAACATGAAAATCATGACTTATATGGCATGTGCAGCATCACTTACTTGCCACGCTCATGGTGCGCTCGCGGTCGGTTCGGTAGCTTGATATACACCAGAATTGGTATAGAGCGAGGTGACTGTATGACGAACATGAATGACAGGTGATAACGTGAAAACCATGACATGCATTACATGTACGGCATGGTTTACTTTACATTGTCTTTGTGCGCTTCCGGCCGTTTTGTTAACTGGTTGTATACCAAATTTGGTACGGCATGACGTGGGTGCGTGACGAACATAAATTACAGGTCATACGTTGTATATACCAGATTCTACATGCATGTATGCATGATAAACATGCGATATATAGTGAACTAGATGTCATGACATTAACGATTTCATCTCACTCAAAGACGAACAAGGCGATATATTGTCACGTGGTCGTGACGTCGACGAAGACAGCAGTCAGCACGTCCGAGATGAAACTGTTTATTTGGCCGAACTTGTGGCCGAGAAACGGAAAGGTAATTTACAGCAATACACACTGTATTCACTGATAGCGGCGAACAGAGCGTCGACCGTCGATCAACTGACAAGCAGTCAAGCGCGTCGGCTTTTATACAGGTGCCATCGAACTTTCCAGCGATATCGCTGTTGGCGGCGTTATCTCTCGACAAAGCTGGAACATTCTCGTGTGGCGCGCAATCTTAACAGATTGTTCCAAAACAATCGCGAAGCTTCCTACACATCACGGCGAGGCCTGCGCAGCGCGTTGCCCACAGTCTTTGTGGGTGAAGCTTCAACTCATGAAATATAAGACTCGCGGCAATGCCCCCCTCTGAAAAAGCATCGTCCCGATGCTTAAAAACAGGACATGAACACATGCAATACTAAAGAAAACTAATAAAGAAAGCAAACATTAGAGTCCTCAGGTGCGCTAACGAGCATAGTACGGTTTAAGGCGCACCACATGCACGACCTCGGGTCGAGCTCGGCGCCTCTGAGAGTTCGTGATGCCGTCGGGGACAACCTCGTAGTCGAGTGCGCCGAGACGTCGAAGTACCCTGTACGGTCCGAACTATCGTCGAAGAAGCTTCTCGCTCAGTCCGCGTCGTCGTATTGGCGTCCAGACCCAGACACGGTCGCCGGGCTGGTACTCCACGAAGCGTCGTCGAAGATTGTAGCGACGGCTGTCGGTGTGCTGCTGGGTCTTGATGCGCAGGCGGGCCAGCTGTCGAGCTTCTTCGGCACGTTGTAAGTAAGCGGCGGCGTCGACATTTTCTTCGTCGGTGACATTGGGTAGCATGGCGTCGAGCGTCGTCGCCGGGCTCCTTCCGTAGACCAACTTGTACGGCGTCATCTGCGTCGTTTCTTGGACGGCCGTGTTGTAAGCGAAGGTCACGTACGGAAGGACGGCGTCCCACGTCTTGTGCTCAACGTCGACGTACATGGCGAGCATGTCGGCGATGGTCTTATTTAGACGCTTGGTGAGGCCATTGGTCTGTGGGTGGTAGGCGGTGGTGCGGCGGTGGCTCGTCTCGCTGTACTTCAAGATCGCCTGAGTTAGGTCCGCAGTAAAGGCGGTACCTCTGTCTGTGATAAGGACCTCTGGGGCGCCATGACGCAAGACGATGTTCTCCACGTAGAACTTGGCTACCTCGGCGGCACTGCCTTTGGGCAAGGCCTTTGTCTCGGCGTAGCGGGTGAGGTAGTCAGTCGCTACGACAATCCACTTGTTGCCGGAAGTCGACGTCGGGAACGGCCCCAGTAGGTCCATCCCGATTTGCTGGAACGGCCGGTGTGGTGGTTCGATTGGCTGCAGAAGTCCCGCTGGCTTAGTCGGCGGTGTCTTCCGTCGCTGGCAGTCTCGGCAAGTCTTGACGTAGTGGGTGACGTCGGCAGCAAGGCGTGGCCAGTAGTATTTTTCCTGTATTCTGGTGAGCGTGCGGGAAACACCGAGGTGTCCAGCCGTCGGGTCGTCGTGTAGGGCCTGGAGGACTTCTGGTCGCAATGATGAGGGCACGACAAGAAGGTAGTCCGTTCGCAGTGCCGAGAAGTTCTTTTTCAGGAGAACGCCGTTCCGTAAGAAAAACGACGGCAGTCCTCGCTTGAACACCTTCGGAACAACGGCGGTCTTCCACTCCAGGTACTCCATAAGGCCCCTCAGTTCCGTGTCGGCTCGTTGCCTTTCGGCGAAGTCGTCGGCACTTATAGTTCCGAGGAAGCAGTCATCGTCGTCGTCTTGCGGCGGCGCGTCGACGGGGGCACGAGAGAGGCAGTCGGCGTCAGAGTGTTTTCGTCCGGACTTGTACACGACGGTAATGTCGAATTCTTGAAGCCTCAGACTCCATCGTGCGAGACGACCTGAAGGATCCTTCAAGTTAGCTAGCCAACATAAGGCGTGATGGTCACTGACAACTTTGAAGGGCCTGCCATAGAGGTAGGGGCGAAACTTTGACGTAGGCCAGATGATGGCAAGGCATTCTCTTTCTGTAGTGGAATAATTGGCTTCTGCCTTGGATAGTGACCGGCTAGCATAACTGATTACCCTTTCAAGCCCGTCAGTCTTTTGCACAAGGACGGCACCGAGTCCTTCGCTGCTTGCGTCGGTGTGTATTTCCGTATCGGCGCAATCGTCGAAATGCGCAAGTATGGGTGGCGTCTGCAGGCGTCGTTTAAGCTCCTCAAATGCTTGCACTTGCTCCGTTTCCCACCTGAATTCCACGTTAGTCTTCGTAAGAAGCGTCAGTGGTTCGGCGATGCGTGAAAAGTCGGCGATGGCAGCTGTTTTCCGCGGGTCTGGGCACACTCCAGGCTTGCTGATCACATGACCTAGAAACAAGAGCTCGTTGTACGCGAATCGGCACTTTTCTGGCTTCAGGGTCAGTCCAGAGGCCTTGATTGCTTGAAGTACTGCCTCAAGCCGCCGGAGATGCTCGTCGAAGGTCGAGGAAAACACGACGACGTCGTCCAAATACACAAGGCACGTCTGCCACTTCAATCCGGCCAGTACGGTGTCCATGACGCGCTGGAACGTCGCAGGTGCCGAGCAAAGACCGAAAGGCATGACCTTGAACTCAAAGAGGCCGTCGGGTGTTATAAAAGCGGTCTTTTCTCGGTCTCTCTCGTCTACTTCGATCTGCCAATAGCCGGTCTTGAGGTCCATCGACGAAAAGTACGTCGCGTTGTGTAGTCGATCCAGGGTGTCGTCTATCCGTGGGAGGGGGTACACGGCCTTCTTCGTGATTTTGTTCAGGCGCCGATAATCAACGCAGAAGCGCAGTGTCCCGTCCTTCTTCTTCACTAGCACCACAGGTGACGCCCACGGACTCTTGGACGGCTGGATGATGTTGTCGCGTAGCATCTCGTCGACTTGTTTCTTTATCGCGTCGCGCTCTCGAGTCGAAACTCTGTAGGGGCTCTGACGGAGGGGCCTTGCACTTTCCTCCGTTATAATTCGGTGTTTCGCCACCGGACTTTGTCGAATTCGTGATGACGACGAGAAGCAGTCCTTGTATTGCAGGAGCAGGGTTTTCAGCTGGTCTTGCTTGACCTTCGGAAGGCTCCGGTTGACGTCGAAATCTGGTTCGGGTCCTCGATTCGTTGAAGCAGGTTCGGCAGCATCGAAGAGGGCGAAAGCATTGCTGGCGGCCACACATTCGTCGATGTAGGCGACCGTCGTACCAATGTTGAGGTGCCTATATTCGTGGCTGAAATTTGTCAGCACTACCTTTGCTTTACCGTCACGCAGTTCGGCTATACCTCTTGCGACGCAAATTTGACGGTTCAAGAGTAGTTGCTGATCGCCCTCGATGACGCATTCAAGGTTCGCAGGTCTTTCGGTGCCGACGGAAATAATGACGCTGGAGCGCGGCGGAACGGTCACCTGCTCTTCTATCACGTTCAATGCATGGTTCCCTAGCGTGGCGTGGGGCGGGAGCGCTTTGTCTGAGGTTAGCGTTATCGACTCAGACCTCAGGTCGATGACGGCGCCGTGGTCACTTAGGAAGTCCATTCCAAGTATCACATCCCTAGAGCAATTTTGTAGGATTACAAAGCTCGCAGGATAAGTCCGGTTATTGATGGTGACTCTCGCCGTGCAGACACCAATCGGCGTTATCAGGTGGCCTCCAGCTGTCCGGATTTCGGGTCCACTCCAAGCGGTCTTTACTTTCTTCAGCTTGGTGGCGAACGGTCCACTGAGGACAGAATAGTCGGCTCCGGTGTCGACGAGAGCTGTGACACTGTGGCCGTCGATAAGAACGTCGAGGTCGCTAGTTCGTCGTCTCGCGTTGCAGTTAGGTCGTGGCGTAGGGTCACGGCTGCGTCGGTGTGTTCCGCTGCTTCCATTTTGCGTCGTCGGGTCTTCTTCAGTCCGCGAGATTTCGTCGTCAGGGGTCTGTCTGGTTCGCGTCGTGTTGTGAAGGTTTCGTCGCGGCGTCGTCGTCGACGGCGGAGGATCTTCGGTAGTTCGTCGTACAGCAACCGCACCTCCATCGGCTGCTGCTCTTAGTTTTCCGGATACGGGCTAGGTGACCGGCCCCGGTTTGGGCCAGTGTACGGCCGGCGGTGCGGTGACATGTAGCGGCCGGGCGACGGCGAGCGGGAAGGTCGTCGTTCTTGCCACTGTGTTCCGGTGAGGTAGTCGTCGATGTCGCGCCGCCGTTCGCCTGGCTGCGGGCGCGGCGCGTTGATGGCGAATCCGCGTAGTCCCATCTGTCGGTACGTGTGGCCGGCCTCTCCGCAGTGGTAGCAGAGCGGGCGGTTGTCGGGGGCACGCCAGACATCGGTCTTCCTCGGGGTGTTGCGCTGGCCGACAGGTGGTCGGTAGGGCGTCGGTGGCGGCGGCGGCGGCGGCGTCTGGCGACGGTACTGCGGCGGTGTGGCGTCTTGGCGGGGGCGTGGAGGAGGAGCATGACGGCGGGCTGCAGCAGCATAGCTAATAGCTTGCGGCTGCGGCTCTGCTAGCTGAGGCGCGCCGAGTGAATGTTGGATCTCCTGGCGCACGACGTCGGCGATGGACTCTACTTGAGGTTGCGACGAAGGTAGAATTTTTCGCAACTCCTCTTGCACGATTGCTCGAATCGTCTCACGCAGGTCGGCGGGTCCTAGGGCTTGAACGTCGGCGTAGCTTGTAGCCGAGAAGCTGCGGTTGTATTGCCGCGTTCGCATCTCAAGAGTTTTCTCGATCGTGGAAGCCTCCGATGCAAATTCAGCGACCGTCTTCGGCGGGTTCCTTATCAATCCAGCGAAGAGTTCCTGTTTGACACCCCGCATGAGGAACCTCACTTTCTTCTCTTCGGGCATACTTGGGTCGGCGTGTCGAAACAGGCGATTCATCTCTTCCGTGTAGATGGCAATATTTTCGTTGGGCAGCTGCACACGGGTCTCCAGCATAGCCGCGGCCCGTTCCTTGCGGACCACGCTCGTGAACGTGCTTAGGAACGTCGTCCGAAAGAGATCCCATGTTTGTAAGGCGGATTCTCGGTTCTCGAACCACGTCCTCGCGGCGTCTTCTAGGTAGAAGTATACGTGGCGCAGCTTGTCCTCGCAGTTCCAGTTATTAAATGTTGCGACCCTTTCGAAGGTCTCGAGCCAGGTCTCGGGCTCTTCACATGGCGAACCACGGAACGTCGGCGGCTCCCTGGGTGGCTGCATCACGACCGTTGTAGGTGGCAGGGGGTCTGTCATCGTCTCGGCGGTCGATGTGACGGTCTTCGGCTGCCTGGCGTTTTCGGGAAGGAGTCCGTACTCTGGTTGTAGTCCCTTCTGCCGGCGGCTGGTTCGAGGATCCGGGTTGTCCTTAGCGCCGTCTTCTTGGCGGCTTGGGCTTGGGTCAGCGCTCCGCGGTGGCGTCCGGATCATGAAGCAGCACCTCCACCAGATGTCACGTGGTCGTGACGTCGACGAAGACAGCAGTCAGCACGTCCGAGATGAAACTGTTTATTTGGCCGAACTTGTGGCCGAGAAACGGAAAGGTAATTTACAGCAATACACACTGTATTCACTGATAGCGGCGAACAGAGCGTCGACCGTCGATCAACTGACAAGCAGTCAAGCGCGTCGGCTTTTATACAGGTGCCATCGAACTTTCCAGCGATATCGCTGTTGGCGGCGTTATCTCTCGACAAAGCTGGAACATTCTCGTGTGGCGCGCAATCTTAACAGATTGTTCCAAAACAATCGCGAAGCTTCCTACACATCACGGCGAGGCCTGCGCAGCGCGTTGCCCACAGTTTTTGTGGGTGAAGCTTCAACTCATGAAATATAAGACTCGCGGCAATATGCAGCTCTTTGCTGGCTGCTTCGCATTAGATTGATTCCCACAATGCGTGGTATCGGCCGGATGGACACAAAAGGCACAATTATACAGTCACGTCACGCGCTACTTGGTGCATATCAAGCCTGGCATGTAAGCATGGCATGTAAGTGGTGCCTTACATGACATGCGTGCCATTATTTTCTTGTTACAACCTGGTATTGATTTTCGTCATACAGTCACGTCACGCAATACCGATTTTGGTGCATATCAAACCAGCGAACCGGCCGCGAGTGCACCATGGGCTTGGCATGTAAATCATGCTTTACATGACATGCGTTCCATTATTTTAAAGCTACCACATGGTATTTATGTTCGTCATACAGTCACGTCACGCAATACCAAGTTTGGTGGATATCAAGCCAGCGAACCGGCCGTGAGTGCGCCATAAGGCTGGCATGTAAATGAAGCCTTACATGACATGCGTGCCATTATTTTAAAGCTACCACATGCTATTTACGTTCGTCATACAGTCATGTCACGCAATACCGATTCGGGTGCATATCAAGCCAGCGAACCAGCCACGAGTGCATCATGAGCATGATATGTAAATGATGCATTACATTACATGCGTGCCATTATTTTCATGGTACACACTATTATTTATCTTCAAAATTAGATACAGCGAAATCGACAAGGACTACAAAGGAACACAGATGTACAGGACAGGCACTACTCGCAACTAAGCTTTATTCAGCAAAGTCTCCCTACATATATACACAGCCGAGTGGCGCGCGCAGGCGCAATGCACATCACAGTCAACGACGCTAATCAGGATTGGGAGAGCAAAACATATTCACATCATAACCAAGTTTCTAAGAACAGTTTTTCCTTTTTGCGCAGAAAAACAGAAGTGTCACTGATACAATCACCGTCTATCTTTTTAATGTGATAAGGCTCCATAAGTTCTCTCGCCAGCGCATTCCCACTTCTGCCGAGAATTCGAATGCTAGACAGCACTGGCTCACAGGCAGATGAAAAGTCAAATTATTTTTAACAGATCGCTCGTGTACCCGTGCTCGATCGTTGACGCAATGAGCAGTTTGTCCCATATAAACCTTAGTGAGTGGGATTTCGTACACGACGCCTACGGCGCATGTGACGTAGGGCCGAATGTGCTTTTTTTTCCGCTCGTCGGTTTTTTAGGTGGTCCAGAAATGCGAGGGCATAGCCCACCCGCGGCGCTGAAAAAACGATAGGTACACCCGTCGGCAAAATAAGTCGGGACGCGCGGGTGACGACCGCAATCAGATAAAACTAGAGTTACTGTATAAGTATATGCTACCTTTAGGTAGCAGAGTTGCGCATAGGTCCGCCATCTTGACCGCCGTGGCATCCACGTTAAACAGCAAAGCCACCTCTCTGGAATGTAGGAGCCGACGCGGCTGCTGTTGTTGCTGCTGTCCTCTCGGCGTAGCGGCTCCGTGCACCTTCTCGTTCGTTCATAACGCGTCGCTGGCGCAATGACTTTCGATTCGAAGAAAAAAAGGAATGGAAAACTCGGAGAAACAATAATTTCAGATGGAACAGGTGTGGATGGAACACTATCGCAAGTAATATTTTTGTTTTAAATGGCAATTAGGAAAAGTGCGACGGTCACGATTCTGGACAAATTGAATTCGGTCTAATTATTCGTTTCACGTAGTTTTTGACGCAGCGTTTCAAAAGATTAAGTTAATAGCTCGAGAAAACAACTGCTAAAATTATCACTGTATTTTACAAATAGCGCAAGCTGACGAGAATTTCGCGTACGTCTAGGTAGATGTGGCATATAATAAACACACGGTCATGCTTCAAACTTGTATGCCGCACAGTGCTCGGAATGAATGATGCTGTTCTGATAGATCTGTAAGGTTCATATTCACACACATCGCCTCCTTCACACAGTCACTCGCGCATATTTGTACCGTTTTGCCCCGTTCGATTTTTAGTCAGCCTTTGACCAGTGAGAGAGAAGCAATATATATCCTGTTCGTCATCGCCGGCTTCTGACGTCTCATGCGCAGCAGCCACTTGAAACGGCGACGGACGACGGATACAGACTTGCCACATCGAATCGAGAAGAAGGCCTTTCCGTGCTCTTGTCGGTTCGTGCAGTGGGGAGCGCAGCATGCTGTCATTATGGCAACTTCGCCACACTAGTCAGGGCGCTGCGCTGCGCAGACGTTCGCAAAAACGGACAGCAGAAGACACCACCACAACAACGACAAACAGTCCGAACTCAGCTGGACCGTCTTGCGCTTCGCCGGACGGCTTGATTTGGCTTGGTACAGCGGTGGTGGCGCGGCGATAGCCAGCACCCGCGCGGCCGTGAAGTTGGCTTTCCCTAAAACGGATGCTTTTTGCGCACGTGAGCGCGCTGGGCGAGTGGTGGCGCGAGCGGCGATTTTTATCAGAGGCGAAACTCTGCTACCTGGGGCGAGGTTGAGATTTTTTATTTATTTATTTATTTACAATACTGCTACTCTCATTCGAGAGCGTGGCAGTTGGGCAGTACAATGATTTTCAGTACAATCAATAAAAAAAATAGCGAGAAAGAGGGGAACAAAAATCAAAGCAAGACAAGTCAGATAAACAAACACTAACATTTGTAGCGTAATTACAGCATATGTGGGTTACAGAGAAAAAAAAACAAGAAACACGATATGTACAGTATACAGTATGGCAAACAAATGCTGGTTAAAGAAACGGCACATTCAGTGGAATTTATACACAAAATGCATAATACATGCTAGGTTCAAGGGAAATGATAAATAAAGACGGAAAAAGGAGGAAAATGAGGCTTCGCATGAAGTGGCCAAAAAGAATGCCAATAGTACAGGTGTCGCTAGGGGCTGGTAATAAAACTAGGGTAACTAAGATTAAACGTGTAGCATTGAGCCCAGCGAATGAACAAGCTGTCGTAAATGGAAAGTTTTTTAGATGGTATGAGGAAATCTACGTAGGTGATGTTGGTTACATAGGTGTTCTTACGCGAACACATTTTTTTCTATTTGAGCCATAAATTCAGATAGTGATTCGACGTTGGTGATAGTATCGTCAAGTTGATTCCAGTCTGATATTGCGAGCGGAAAAAAAGAATACCTAAACGTGTATTTTTTACATGCATAAACTGTCAATGTGTGCGCATGCTTATTACGTGTAGGTCGAGCCTGGGAAAGCGAAATGTACTTAGAAATATTTATTCTATAAATATTTTTCAGTAACTGAAATAAGAATTTTAGGCGAGCGTGTTTTGCTCTTGTGGATAGCTTTCGTAAACCGGATTGCATTAAAAGATGCGTTGGCGAGTATGTGCGTTTATATTTGTTATGAATGAACCTCACAGCTTTTCTTTGTATTGATTCAAGCTTGTTTATGTTAGTCACTGTATGCGGAAACCAGACTGTGTTAGCGTATTCGAGAACAGGTCTTACAAATGATGTGCAGGCTAGTAGCTTCGTTGCCGTTGTTGCGTGTGCTAGGCTTCTTTTAAAAAAAATAGCTTCCGTAGTGCCTTTGAGGTTATGTTACTGATATGCTTGTCCCGCTTGAGATCCGATGTTATTGTGACGCCTAGGTATTTATGTTCAACCACCCTATTAAGGGGAGTGCTATTAACTACGTACGTAAAGTTGGATGGTATTGCTTTTCTGGTCACAGTCATGATCGCTGACTTTTGTATGTTGAGTGTCATCTGCCAACTAGAGCATCAATTAGCTATATCAGCTAGAGAATCATTCAGCTCGATATGATCACTGTAATCACTAATTTCTTTGTAAATAACACAGTCGTCTGCGAATAGCTTTATATTGCATTTGATGTTGGCTGCGATATCGTTAATACAGAGTAAGAAGAGCAATGGTCCGAAGACAGGCCCTTGTGGGACTCCGGATGTAACTGTGACTGTGTTAGATAACGTATGTTCGTAAACTACAAATTGCGAGCGGTTACTTAATAAGCTTTTTACCCAGGCTGAAAGTTCTCCTATACCAACAGCATTTTCAACTTTGGCGATTATTTTCTATGGCACACACAGTCGAAAGCCTTGGATAAGTCAAGTAGAATCAAGTCGGTTTGACCACGGTTATTAATTGTAGCAGCGAGGTTGTGTACTAGTTCAGTGAGCTGAGTCACTGTCGATAACCCACTGCGAAAACCATGTTGGTTGGGAGAGAAAAAATTAATGCGCTCTAGGAATACTGTCATGTGCTTTAAGATTATATGTTCGAGAAGTTTACATGATGTACTAGTTAGTGAAATAGGCCTGAAATTTGAAGGTGAATCTACGTCTCCTCCTTTGTGGATTGGTTTTACCTTGGCTATTTTCCATTCTTGAGGTAGCTGTGAAGTACTGAGTGATTTCCGGAAAATTAGGCCTAGGTATCTACTAACAAAATGGCTAGGTGGGCTAGTTGGTAACGCATGATTAAAAAACTTTGAGAGCGCAAAAGGACGTAGGACCAGAAGAAACACTGAGCGCTTGTGGTTTGTGTTTCTTCTGGTCCTACGTCCTTTTGCGCGCTCAAAGTTTTTTAATCATAGGTATCTACTACACCACTTTGCATATCTTTTGAGGAATGCATTTGGTATATCGTCGGGGCCACTACCTTTCTTGGGGTCAAGTTTAAGCAAAAGGGTAAAAATCCCTGCGTCCGTAATGTCCAGTTTATCGATTTCCGTGTATTGTTGTGTTTTAATCTCGGGAATGATATTATCATCCACGGTGAACACTGACTGAAAAAATTTGTTATATGCGTTGGCCTTAGTTTTTTTTTTTCTTCGGAAAGAAGATGTGATGTAACGGTTTTATTGGTACGAAAGTGATTCCAGAACTTTTGGGGATTATCAACAAGAAAATTAGGCAACACTACATCAAAATAGTGCTGCTTAGCACGTTTAGCTTTGAGTTTGAATTCCGCGATAGCTTCCGATAGTTTCCGAATTTTGGACTCTCCTCCTCCTTTCGTTTTTATCGCCCTGCGTAATCTTTTCAACCGTCGCTTCGCTTGAATTACCTCCCGTGTGATCCATGGATTATTTTTTGGAGGACGCTTTGTTTTTGTGGGTATGTAGTGGGCGACTGATTTGAAGTGGAGCCAAAGGGAATCTACATCTATTGAAGCATGGGAACCGGCTTCTGTAAAACGCTGGAATTCATGAGCGAGGTGCGTCTGTATGCTATCGTCATCGGCGTTTTCGAAGTCTGTTATTACAGATACAGAAGAATGAGTGGTTATGGTGCCGTCAAGGGGTACGGAGCACACTGGTACGTCGTGGTCAGATATACCATGGACTACATCAGTTTTAATACGGTTTATGTCGAAGTGATTACTGAAAAATATTAGATCAAGTATATTCTGAGAAATTCCCTGCGAGCGGGTTGGACGTGAAACGACCTGATGGAGATTAATGGTAAGCATAAGATCAAACAATGTATCCGGAGCTGATGATGAGTAGCACATACTATTCCAGTTAATATCTGGCAGATTAAAGTCCCCCATGAGAACAATGCGCGAACCAAGGGTGTGACGTTGCATGTAATCATGAATGGCACTGATAGAAGCATCACCAGAGTTTGGGCTCCGATAAACACAACCTATGAATATACTCGCGCCGTCACAAAGCAGTTTGCAAAAAATGGCCTCTGCGCCTTGTACATCTGGAAGAGCCACAAATGAAAGTCCCTTTTTTATTAATAACGCCACTCCACCACCACGTGTGGGGCGGTCTTTTCGGATCACAGAATAGTTAGGCGGGGCAAACTCGTGATCGAAAACGTCAGGTGTAAGCCAGGTTTCTGTAATTGCTGCTAAGTGAGGCTCATGATCAATGATCAGATTTTCAATCAATTCAGGCTTATTGATGACGCTGCGTGCGTTCACCGTGAGGAGTGCTAGTTCGCCGATTTTGCAGCACGACGAGTAACAGCTCCCTTTTTTGTTTGATGACTAGGTACGTTCGCCGCCGTTGCTGAACATGTAGTAGCTGTGTCTGCTTCTACAATTTTTTTATTAAGCGGTACCTTGTCATCCTTCTCATTGCTCCAAACATATGCGCGATTATTTATATATATATCTTATCAAAAACAAGGGAAACTTTCTCATTATTTTGTCGGTTAGCTTTCGCACTGTTCCATAGTTTTCGTCGGATATCGCGTACACGTTTAGAAAAGTCTTCAGCAATTGATAGGCCGGTATCTTTAAGTTCATATCCCCTCTTTAGTATTGAAGGTTTGTCTCTAGAGTCTAGTAGTTTAATAATTACAGGTCTAACCTTGTTTGGTGCTGCTCTACCTATCCGATGTATGCGCTCGATTGCTATTGTTGGGTTTTTGGATCTTTGACTCAACCTCAAGCAGGCACGCCTCCACGTGGCGCCCCTGGGTACAGGGTGGTTAAACACCCTGTAGCTAAGTGCCTGCCGACCCGTGCTATGGAAAAGCCGGAGAGAAATTCCTGTACTATTGAAACCTTAGGACCTCTGACAAAATAGCCAAAGAGGATCCAACTCTCCGGGACGACACTACTTTGCAACTGGATTATACAATTTAGCGGGTCTTCCGCGAGTGACACTTGGTGTTGCGTATAGTTTTTGTGACATAGCGGCTTGTCCGCGAGTGGTGGATTGAGCCATCTGCGCTCTCCACTGCGCCCCACGTTGGGACATAGCGGGGGGCACCGCAAGTGGTGGGTGGAGGACCTCGGAAACTAGCGCTCAGCTAGTGAGGAGAGGTCATCCCCACTGCGACTCCTTACTAGAAGGGTCCTTCCGAGGCAGGTTTCCAGCTAGTGGGCTTGAGCTGTGCTCGCCCACAGGCTGTGGCACTGGGGTTTACCCTGTCGGGTCGCAGGGGTACTAGGAAATTTCCTCTGGATAGAGTGCGCACCACCTAAAAGTGGTAGCGATTGCTCAGAACGAAGGAGTTGCTCCTTGGAGGCCACTACTCCTCCGGCTACACAGTAGTGCCTGCAGTCGACTGCAGAAGGGTGTTCGCACCGAAGAGGTTCACTACATACCTCTCCCAAAGTAGTGCCCGCCTTACGGTGGTAGGGAGCTTGCTCCAAAGGGGTCACACTACTCTTCCCCAACCAGAGTAGTGCCTGCACTGCAGAAGGGTGCTCGCACCAAGGAGATCCGCTATTACCTCACCCAAAGTAGTGCCCACCTCTGGGTGGTAGGGAGCTTGCTCCAAAAGGGGTTACACTACTCTCCCCTAACCAAAGTAGTGTCTGCGCTGCAGAAGGGTGCCCGCACCAAAGAGGTTCACTACACCTCCTCCTAAGTAGTGCCCTTGGTTTCAAGGAAGGGGCCTAGTCCCAAGGTGGTTCGTTGCTGTCGAATTCAACAACGCCCTGGTTACACCAGGCGCTCTGACTTTTCAGAGGATTCCTCCCCCCCTTTTTCATTTCTGGCATGCTTGTTGTTGTTGTCGTGTTGTCTAGCCTCCATTTCGTTGGTATCAGGTGTTAGGAATAGTCGGTAGCTTCCTCCAATTTTTTTTCCGCCCCGGTGGGTGCGGTCGCCCCGTTTGACACGCGTATTTTATTGGGTCTTTGAGATGGCAACTTTTGTAAGAGACTTTGTTACTGGCAGGTCCACAGCGTTTCGAGACAACTCACTCGTCTGACATGTGTGTCAGACTCGAGTAACATCTCGAATCAAGCTTGAGGAACACTATTCCAATGTGCATACAATACAACTTTTGTGGCGATGTCTCTCATGTGCAAGGGAATACAATTCGTCACAGAAAATTTCCTCTCACTACTCGAAGTGTGTTAAACGTAAAACACACAGACCACAAGTTCCTTCCTCTTCTGACACACCGAATGATGTTGCAAGGGCTCTCTCGGGTAGTGCTTCTTCTTCTTCAGTAGCCCAGAATAACACAGGCTCCCATAGTCAAGGGGATGGGTCAGTCGCTAGTGGTAGCACTCCTCTTGTGCAACTCGACGCACCGGTATCCCAGGATGTTGCGTCTCCAATACCGCAGATTGCTGCTTCTGCGGTTGCTATGCAGAGTGATTCGCACACACCTACTAGTCAGAGGAATCTACCACACGAGTCAGACGACACAACCCAGGACACAAGCGACTCTTATCACCCGACAAGCCAGGGTAGATGGACTGAGAATGAAATCGCCGCGTTAGCTGCTGCTGAGATTCGTCTCTCTCGTGGAGCCACTGTGTTAAGCACGCTTGCAAACCAGTTTCCTTTGCGAACTGAAGCCGCAATTGAACATATTCGAAGGACAGCGCGCTATAAATTAGCATTAGAAGCGCCACATGTAAGCGAAGAAGAATGCGATGCGGCCGAGCTGCCAGCTAGCACACAACTCCCACCCCCCACCGATTCTCACTGTCGCTGGACGGATGCCGAAATTGCTGCACTGGCAATGGCTGAGGCCAGTCTTCCGGGGAGTAGGCGAAATAACGAGGATCTCGCTAAGCGATTCCGCACGTGAACGCTTCAGGCGATAGCTCAGGTGCGTCACACTGCACGCTATAAAGACGCTCTCGATTTGGCGAAAACTTGTACAGTGAACCCACACCCGAGGCGCCGGTTCGATAATGTAATGGAACTGGAGCCACTTACTCTTAGCATAGAAGCTACTCGTCTCTCTCTGACGCAAGCGGGGATAACTCACGAGGGACTCGTGTCAGCTTTTACAGTAGGCCCCCTCTCAATGCAAGACATTAACTTTCTCCTTGATTTTTATCAAATAAAGCGCTCCCCTCCTAAAAAGCGCTCTTTGAGACCAACCGTCGATCTCTCTGCCTTATCACGAAAGGCTCGACGCAAGACAATGTATGTTGAGCACCAGCGGCTTTACAGCCCAGCGGCCCAGCGGCCCTCGGGGACTCTCTTCTGCTTGGGGGGTCACCTGCAGGGTGTCCGCTTGAGGATCTCCATGAAATGTACGACCAAATTTTCGGGGCACCATCCACTGTTGCACAAGAGAATTTGGATGGTTCGGCCCGAGCTGAAGTATCTCAGTGTCTGTTTATTGAAAGTGATGTGGCGAGGGCGTTGTACTCCTTTCCGGGCAAGTCCGCCGCTGGACCTGACGGTCTAAAACCTTCAGACCTTAAGAAAATCCCCGCGGGGATACTACTCCATATTTTTAATAATTGGTTAGCATTTGCATCCATTCCGATTGAAATGAAGCTGGCGAGAACTGTTTTTATCCCCAAATGTGCGAATCCCTCAGGACATGGCGATTTTCGTCCTAACTCTGTCTCTCCTGCTCTGTATCGCGTCTACGCGAAGATGCTTTTAAATCGTCTGACTCAAAACAACACTTTTCACAAATATCAGGCGGGTTTCCAGGACGACAAGTCCACATCGTCTAACATCCTGGTTTTGCAGGCACTCATGAGGACCTTAAAGAAGAGGCGTAGGCCATTCTACGCACTAAGTCTCGATGTTAAGAAGGCATTTGACTCCGTCTCGCATGACGCTCTCTTCATGGCCTCAACTGAGCGGGGAGTGCCAGAGCGTATTCGGAACATTTTAAAAGACATGTACCGGCACTGCACCACAACGTTTTGGTGCAATGGGCGCACCGATGGCCAAAGAGTTCCTGTAAGGCGCGGGATTAAGCAGGGGGACCCACTCTCGCCACACCTTTTCAACTGTGTGTTGGACCCGTTACTTGAGAGACTGAACGGCTCGAGGTTGGGGGTGAAACTTGGGGAGTCTCATATGTCCGCCATGGCATTTGCGGACAACCTTGTCCTCGTCTCTGATACGTACGAGAGTCTTCGTACTCTTACAAGTCAAACGGAAATGTATCTCTCCAACGTCGGTTTGGCAATTAACCCCTCCAAATCGCAGTACTTCGGGTGGCGCCCAAACCATGTCAAAGGGATTTGACTATTCCGTTGAGCCCATGCCTGTGGCTGGCACTGAGGTTCAACCCGCTGTGAGAGATCAGCCCATCAAGTATCTTGGCCTGCATTTCTACATAAACAAGGCACCTACAGTACGGTCGGAAAAGGCCAACAGGCTTCTAGAGCTGATTGGCAGCGCTAAGCTTAAGGTACATTGTTGGCGGCAGCTTGTCCAGCCAGCGTACCTGTGTGGCGCCTCGAACTCATTACAAGTGTACGCTGAGGCGGGTCGCCTGGACAAGTTGATTTCGAAAACAATAAAGACAGCACTACACCTGCCAATGGGTTTTCCCAACAGTCACATTTGGATGCCCAGTCGGTGTGGGGGGTTGGGGATGTTGCAACTGCAGAGGGTAGCCCTTGTCACCCACTACAAGGCGCTCACGCGGTTAGTCCGTCTTGGAGATGGATTCGTGGACGAATTGTTCACGGATATTCTGGGGGCAAGTCGGCAGCGTATTGCACAAATGTTTGTGACGACAACCGACCTAACCGAGGCAGCCCATGTGAAGGCCGCACTTAAGAAGGGGTCGATTGCCTGGTGGAAGCGGCAAACGGAGCGGTACACAAACAAAGACCTTTTTGCACACAAAGGCCAGTTCACTGCAAATTCATGGTTGGCGTATGACTCAAAGCAACTCAAAGATTGTGACCGCATAAAGGCACTGAGACTTCGCACAAACTTGTATCCCACCAGAACACTGTCCAACAAGCATGCCACCGATCCAAGTGCGCGGCAATGTCGGCGTTGTGGCAATAAACCGAAAACGGCCTTTCACATTCTCCAAGAGTGCCCGAGTGTACACCTCCCGAGGACAGAGCGGCACAACTTTATCATGAAAAACGTTGCTCGCATGGTTAAGGAGCGGCGGCCAGAGGCAATTGTGCACATGGAAAAGTTGCATGTTACGAGCGGCGAAGTGCGGCTCAAACCTGACCTGGTGGTGACGGAGGGAAATGACGTCACTATTGTTGACTTCGCCGTGACCTGGGACGCCAACGAAGGCATCCTGATACAGATGTGTGCGGCTAAAAGGGCAAAGTACGCCAGCTTGAAGCACCTCTACCCTGGCAAGAATGTCTCCATTTTCGGTATGTCGTTTGGAGCCAGATCAATGCTCTGCCGGTAGACGATCAAGCCTGGCGAACGCCTTGGCCTGACTAAGCGGGACGTGGGGTGGCTCTCCGTCCGGACACTGCTAGGAAGCATAATTGTTTTAAGCAGGTTCGGTCGGCTGGTTAACTAACCCTCTTTTAACGATCGTTGATTTTAACATTTTGGTGTTTTGATTATCACTACAGGTCAGCAGTGTCGATGTATATTTTAAATACCTTTTTTCTTTTTTTTCTTTTCCCCAATGGGTTTTCACCAGTACATAAACACCTGGTCACAACAAATGAGAGTCACTTAAGCGTTTAGCTACTTGACTTTCGTACAAGGGATCTTTCCTCTACAAAGGAGGGCTTCGGCCCAGAGGCGTAGCCAGGGGGGGGGGGGTTCAACCCCCCTCCCGAAATTTTTCAGTTTTGCTTGCGTATATATACACGCGCACATACAAACGCACGCATGAACATACATAAAGTATGGTTGAACCCCCCCCCCCCCACCCCCGAAAAAAATTTCTGGCTACGCCCCTGCTTCGGCCCTACCCGCGTGCAACAAGGGTCAAGACCCGAGCAACAGGGGGGCACATTGGGGACACTTTTTTTACTCTACTTGCTAGAGAAAGTTCTGTTTTTAGCATATACAGTAACTCTAGACCTTGCATCTCCTGCGCCGCGCACACGGCACAGAAGCGTTGCTCGATGTGAAACCGCGGAATGGGGGTTCTCGACGGAGAGGGGGAGGGGGATTATTCAAGAAGTAGGGGGTAGAGGGAGGATCATCTCTTTAAAAAAAAAAAAAAAAACTAATGTTCTCAGACGGCTCGCTACATAATGTAGGTATGCATGTGCTCGCGGATAATACAAGCTGAAGCTCAGTAAAAATGCGGAAGAATCGGCTAACGAGGCATAATGCAGGAGGCATAAAGCACTGGCATTGATCAGAGAGAGAGATAAACAACGCTATCCTGCAAGCAGAGAGCACCAAATACCTTTGGCCCTTGGTCTCGTTGGACAACGAGGCCGCAATTAAGAGAGGTCGCTTACAGAAATGACGAGCACGCTTTCCCTTTGCTAGCTATCTTCTATTTATTTTTCCAAATACATTTAGAGTGGTTTTCAGAGCTAGAAGCTGCGGTCTGCAGCTTGACAGAAGAAAGAAAGTAAAAAACATGGTTGATCCCTCCGTCATAAGAATCGGAATAACACGAAAGTAAAGCGTGCCCTTACAGAAGTAACTGAACGCTTACTGTACATTGATATAAGAGAGTTTGCACAATGTATATAGATGTCTGGCAGCTAACGGAAACGTTTAACGTGTATGCACCTACTTCGATGATTGGTGGTACATCTCCATCCCGACGACTAACGTCCATGTTAAATGATTAAACAAACCTTTGTGGTAGCCGTAGTAGTTAACGGTGAAAGCGTAATCAGAGAACGAGTTGTGATAGCCAGAAGAGCGTCACATATTGGACGCGTAACTTGGTCGCCATCCCGCGGCATGTTAAAATGTGATTGAACACCACGGCAGGACTAGAGGGAAACGCAGACCGTCGTGCCGCCCCGGTAGCCCGGCCGCGATTTTTCTCGGGGCGAGCGCGTGATCATGGAACGCGGTGTACAGCCAGGTGAGGCAGGCGCGCGTCGCAGAGCTAGTTTTGCTTTGTATTAGCGTGATACTTAGCGAGGCCGACGCTTTTACAACGCTTGGGCAAAGGTCGCCACCTCGCGGGGTGTTAAGGCATTGACAAAATTCAACTTCTATTGAAAACGCGCCGAATGTGACGGACGCGCAACGCGTTGCAGGTGCTAGTCGCGGAGGCCACAGGAATGACGAATTACTTTACCTTACCACTCCCAGAGGTCAACACCACCCAGCCGACCGGGAGAGTGGTAGATATAAAAGGCGCGTTCGTAAAGCCGCCAGAGTTTGTGACCGTGGCGCAGTGGATAGCGTGCCCGGCATCTGTTGTTGCGGACCGAGCGGTCGTGGGTTCGATGCCCGTTGACGGTACCTTTTTTAGGGGCGAAGCTCCTTAAGGCGGCACCCGTTCGTCCCTCGTAGTCGTAGTCATAGTAGTAGTGCGTAACAAGTCTTACGCTTTGACCTCCAAGGTGGTGCCGGTGGGAGATTTTAGGGGCGAAGCTCCTTAAGGCGGCACCCGTTCGTCCCTCGTAGTAGTAGTAGTAGTCGTAGTCCGTAACAAGTCTTACGCTTTGACCTCCAAGGTGGTGCCGGTTGGAGATTTTTCCTGTGCGTTGTTGAACAATAAAAAATTCGCAGCGTGCGCGTTAACTAAAAGCCGAATTCTTCTGTCTCTCGTTCCCCATTAGCAGCCATTGGCATGTTCCAGTAGGGAACGTTAGTAGAAGTAGAAGTGTAAGTGTTAGCTAAAAGCCGACTTCTTCTGTCTCTCATTCCCATTAGCAGCCATTGTTTACCTCCAAGGTAGTGCCTGGTGAGATTTCTCCTGTGCGTGAGTAAACAATAAAAATTTTGTTCAAAACGCCGTTGATTGATGAAATAAACCAACGAAAGACGCCAGATGTTTTGTAAAAGCAGAACGAAAGAACGCCAGATGTTTCTAAAGCAAAACGAAAAGACGCCAGCTGCTTAACGAAAGACGCCAGATTTTTCTAAAGCAATGGTTTTCTAAACAATGAAAATTCACAGCGTACATGTAAAATAAAGTGACCTGCAAGTCGTCATAACTCATCGAACCTTTAGTATAAACGCGCCCGATCTCACGTCGGTGATGATGTACTGGGCAGAATTCACGGAAGATTCACGGTTTACCGATGAACCTCCGCAGCTTCGCCCACTCATCATCATTCACTCCGTGGATATGCTGTGATTTTTTAAACCTCCTTGGGTTAAACACGGTCGCCCCTACGCGGGTTGTTCGGTGAGCAGCCCGACGAGTTACAAGTGTGCAGCGACAACAATTCAACGGAGAGGGTTACTTGCACCGTTTCAACAACAATCATGAGCCTACCGCACATGCGGAAAGAGGCAGCTCGCAAACGTACAGACGCAAAAAAATATCACAGCATATCCACGGGGTGAATGATGATGAGTGGGGCGAAGCTACGGAGGGAATCATCTGTAAACCGTGAAACTCTGCCGTGAAATGCGCCCAGTACATAATATAAAGAGTGTGAAACATCGTGTGTATATTAAACATCAAACTTTTATTGTACTGTTGGTTTACGTGGTCCCTTCATTATCACTTGTGATCGGTGAAATGCAAGGAAGAAGTCCGCTCCCGAGCGAAAGAGCGCCAAGAGCGACCGCATTCCCCGCTCGCCCTGTGCGAATTAAAGGCAAGGCTAGAGGGAAGACAGGACGCGCGTTCCACGACGCGAGGTCGGTAGCATGCCCAACGAAAGCCAACGGAACGCGATCGTGCAAGTGCTCCGGCTTCGCATCGCCTCATGGTTCCATTTAGCGTCCCAAAACCAAACATATTGCTCAAGGTGTGCCTTGCGTTTTTCGTAGAAATAATTTCTTTATCATGTACATTAAGACGAAAAGTTGAAAGCTCACTAGAGTGTATCGCCCGCAAAGTATGTCTTTTAGTGTGATTTAACTCTCGTACGGCAGGGTCCTCGCGCCGTTGCCGGTCCACCTCGCCCGTTGACGATCGGGCGAGGTGGCTAAATACAACAACTACTACTACACTTTAAGAAAAACATCTGGCGTTCTTTCGTTCTGCTTTTACAAAACATCTGGCGTCTTTCGTTGGTTTATTTCATCAATCAACGGCGTTTTGAACAAAATTTTTATTGTTTAATGACGCACAGGAGAAATCTCACCAGGCACTACCTTGGAGGTAAACAATGGCTGCTAATGGGAATGAGAGACAGAAGAAGTCGGCTTTTAGCTAACACTTTCACTTCTACTTCTACTAACGTTTCCTACTGGAACATGCCAATGGCTGCTAACGGGGAATGAGAGACAGAAGAATTCGGCTTTTAGTTAACGCGCACGCTGCGAATTTTTTATTGTTCAACAACGCACAGGAGAAATCTCCCACCGGCACCACCTTGGAGGTCAAAGCGTAAGACTTGTTACTCACTACTACGATCACGACGACTACGAGGGACGAACGGGTGCCGCCTTAAGGAGCTTCGCCCCTAAAAGAAGGAAGAGGGGCAAGCGTTTCATATGGACATCCGACCGGCGCAGGCAAAAAAAAAAAGCCAGAGCAACCAGAGGCGAAATGGCGACCGGCGCCTCTGTCGTACTTTGTGGTTGTAGTGATATTTTTTTAGGGGCGAAGCTCCTTAAGGCGGCACCCGTTCGTCCCTCGTAGTCGTAGTAGTAGTCGTAGTGCGTAACCATTCTTACGCTTTGACCTCCAAGGTGGGGCCGGTGGGAGATTTTTCCTGTGCGTTGTTGAACAATAAAAAATTCGCAGCGTGCGCGTTAACTAAAAGCCGAATTCTTCTGTCTCTCATTCCCCATTAGCAGCCATTGGCATGTTCCAGTAGGAAACGTTAGTAGAAGTAGAAGTGAAAGTGTTAGCTAAAAGCCGACTTCTTCTGTCTCTCATTCCCATTAGCAGCCATTGTTTACCTCCAAGGTAGTGCCTGGTGAGATTTCTCCTGTGCGTCATTAAACAATAAAAATTTTGTTCAAAACGCCGTTGATTGATGAAATAAACCAACGAAAGACGCCAGATGTTTTGTAAAAGCGAAACGAAAGAACGCCAGATGTTTCTAAAGCAAAATGAAAAGACGCCAGCTGCTTAACGAAAGACGCCAGATGTTTTCTCAAGCAATGGTTTTCTAAACAATGAAAATTCACAGCGTACATGTAAAATTAAAGTGAGCTGCAAGTCGTCATAACTCATCGAACCTTTAGTATAAACGCGCCCGATCTCACGTCGGTGATGATGTACTGGGCAGAATTCACGGAAGATTCACGTTTTACCGATGAACCTCCGCAGCTTCGCCCACTCATCATCATTCACTCCGTGGATATGCTGTGATTTTTTTCCTGTGCGTTGTTGAACAATAAAAAATTCGCAGCGTGCGCGTTAACTAAAAGCCGAATTCTTCTGTCTCTCATTCCCCATTAGCAGCCATTGGCATGTTCCAGTAGGAAACGTTAGTAGAAGTAGAAGTGTAAGTGTTAGCTAAAAGCCGACTTCTTCTGTCTCTCATTCCCATTAGCAGCCATTGTTTACCTCCAAGGTAGTGCCTGGTGAGATTTCTCCTGTGCGTGATTAAACAATAAAAATTTTGTTCAAAACGCCGTTGATTGATGAAATAAACCTACGAAAGACGCCAGATGTTTTGTAAAAGCAAAACGAAAGAACGCCAGATGTTTCTAAAGCAAAGCGAAAAGACGCCAGCTGCTTAACGAAAGACGCCACATGTTTTCTAAAGCAATGGTTTTCTAAGCAATGAAAATTGACAGCGTACATGTAAAATTAAAGTGAGCTGCAAGTCGTCATAACTCATCGAACCTTTAGTATAAACGCGCCCGATCTCACGTCGGTGATGATGTACTGGGCAGAATTCACGGAAGATTCACGGTTTACCGATGAACCTCCGCAGCTTCGCCCACTCATCATCATTCACTCCGTGGATATGCTGTGATTTTTTTCTTTGCCATCTGACTGTGTATATTTTTGCGACGTCATTTTCTGACGGAAATACGTCACTGAAGTCTTGGTGGACCCCGGCATAAAACACTTTCGTGTTAAAAAAATGAGAGGACTCTTGCTGCTGAAACCCCTTCGGATGGCACGCGTGTGCATTGTCAAGGTGTTAACGCCACCTGGAAACATTATTTCCGGGGACACTGGGCTCTTTTGCGTTCCTTTGTACTACAAGCCACATCCATGAAGAATGTGAAGAACGCAGCTGCTTACGCTCGCACGCCGCTTGCCCTGGAACTAAAACTCTCTTGTGCAAATCAGTTCTGCGCTATCCTTCGAGTTCGTTTAGAAAGAGAAATTGATAACATTCCAACATCAGTGGCGTTACCATTAAATGCATGAAAACCTGAGCTCATGGTCGTGCACTGTTATTTCCCGAACTTCAGATTGCACGCGTGTCGTTGCAGCAGTGGTAAGCGACTAATTTTATTCCAGGACGTGAGCTTGCATTTGCCGGTAATAGTTTGGAACAGATACATCGGCAGATCGTAACCGTCAATGAAACGCATGCTTGATGGGAACTGCTGCAGTTTCAGGCGTCGAAAGCTTTGCTAGTTTTCGTGCGTATCAGTCCAATTGTGCGACAGTTTTTAACGCCATTTTTGTTCTCAATATTCCCGATGAAAACCGCGTAGAGTAATATGTTATTTGCCTTTCGGACAATTTCCTTTTACGTTACGATGGTGTTGTTTGATATGTCTGTCTGAGTGTGTTTTTCAATGTGTGCTTGTGTGCTTATTTTATATGTACTGCTGTTTGTATGTTATTTCTTTGTTGTACGCTCGATATCCACTCAAGGGCTAAGGAGTAGCCGGCGCCTTATTCGTGCGCCAACATCTCATCTTACATTATGTGAACAATAAAAAAGATCATCTCCTGACTCTGCACTGAGATTTTTAATCTCTATCTCTCACGAGAAGGGTGACGAGGATTGACGCGCCTTTGCATTCAGTGCCGTACTTCCTTGGCGAACCGGGACGCTTAATAGGATTGTAATCGCAATCTTTCCTTGAGGAAAATGAAGCCATGCAAATGCTTATGAGAAATGACAGATAATTGTCGTCTTCACTCCGCTCTCATGTAGTAGCGTAGAGCTGAAAAGACATCGTGAAGGAGTATTGACACAGAAATATTGCATCTTGTTTTCTTTTTTTTTTTGTTGCTATAACTAGCTACTGGCCCGTTTGTCACAGCTGGAAACCCCTAAACAGATCGAGCGCACACTACCAACTGTTTTTATTGAACGTAGAGCATCAGTTAAATACGGAACCCCGAACTGCGCAGACACCCCGTGGCTGCGCATAGATGCACCGACACATCGAGGAACATCACGTGTTAACGCACCTTATACACCAAAAAAGACACTTCTACGCCGTAGAGCGTTACCGAGGCCTCACTTACACAGCTATCTTTTTTCCCCTTAATGAAGAACGCTTCCAAAACCTCCCGAGCACACGTGTT
This sequence comes from Rhipicephalus sanguineus, assembly GCF_013339695.2. Lineage (NCBI taxonomy): Eukaryota > Metazoa > Arthropoda > Arachnida > Ixodida > Ixodidae > Rhipicephalus > Rhipicephalus sanguineus. Next base: position 115,286,628 of record NC_051185.1, read on the forward strand.
TTTGCTACGTCCAAGTATTTTAGTCTGTTGAAATCGTGCTTCGCATCCACAGGCAGCGCAGTGAGCTGGCAAATTCGCCATTTCTTTATTTTTGATTGACAGCTGGTGTTCACGCGCGCGGTCATTTAGAAGCGGCTTGTTTGGCACACATAAGACCTGCCGCAGGAAAGCGGTATCTCGTACACCACTCCTACATCGCATTGCACAACCGGGTTGGCATGCTTTTTGCTACGTCCGCCGCGGTGGTATAGCGGTTACGGTGCTCGGCTGCTGACCCGAAGGTCGCGGGTTTGATCCCGGCCGCGGCGGTCGCATTTCGATGGAGGGGAAATGGTAGAGGCCCATGTACTTACATTTAAGTGCACGATTTCAACAGACTAAAATACTTGGACGTAGCAAAAACACGTGTGCTCGGGAGGTTTTGGAAGCGTTCTTCATTAAGGGGAAAAAAGATAGCTGTGTAAGTGAGGCCTCGGTAACGCTCTACGGCGCAGAAGTGTCTTTTTTGGTGTATAAGGTGCGTTAACACGTGATGTTCCTCGATGTGTCGGTGCATCTTTGCGCAGCCACGGGGTGTCTGCGCAGTTCGGGGTTCCGTATTTAACTGATGCTCTACGTTCAATAAAAACAGTTGGTAGTGTGCGCTCGATCTGTTTAAGTGTTCCTTCTTTGTGTTGTCCTTTTCTAGTTTAGAGCAAATTTTTCCTGCATAGTATGAACCAACTAGCCCCTCAAGACGTCCTGGAAACCCCCCTTGCACACGATGACTCCTGAGGTCGTTTCAGTGGTTTCAGTGGCGTTCAAAGAGTCCGTGGTCGCGACTTCCGATTTGTAAAGTAGGCTGGCAGAGCGGGGAACACACGAGAAATGGCGTTAGGCTTGCGGCGCGGCTTGTCTCTCGGCAACGATACGGCGTCAGCGTTTATCGCGACATCGTCCACATGGAGGATGTCCGATGAAGCAAAGTGCCTCGCACACACACCGACATGCTTCGAATCCATGCTGAAGTTGTGCGTTTCTTGACACGTTATGGCTCACTTCCAGTTCTGGAACTGCCCACGAACACTTGGCATGCAAAATAGCGATACCTTTTCTGTCGTGCCTTTGTAGCCGAAACTGCACCTCGGTACAAAGCATTTAAACCGCATCGTCACGCGAACTTGCCGCATCAACTGTACAATACCTGAGCTTGGTCCCTATCTAAAAAGCAATCATGGCTGCTGAGATCATGCGCAAACTTTAAACTCGCGCCGGCCGCGTGTGCTGTCTCTGTGGAATCAACCCGGAGAAGGGTGGCCTCTAAGCGACGATGGCGCCGCGGCGCGACAGCTTTCAGCGCCATATCAAGCGCCCCCATACCGGGACGGCGAAGTTTCCTGACCAGAAAAAGTATTGAATGACTATGCGAATGCTAATTTTGAGCTCAGCTTCATGTTGGGGCAAGGCCCATTGTGTTTGAGGTTCTGGATATCCGCAAAGCATCGACTACGCCATCCATCATAATTTTTATGAAGTACCACAGCAACCGCTACGCCATTATTCGTCTTTCTGCGGATAAGCGAAGTACCTGCTGCAAATCTGTAAGGTATTATGTGCACTTTGTTGATGCTGCACGTGACTGATAGCGATGAAGAATTATGGCTGAGCACTTTGCAGTGGGTGGGAAGCATTAAACCACACACTTATTGCGCAATTAGCATTGTGTTGTCAGTGGGTATTTTAATATTATGTCACGCTATATTACATTGATTACCGCGATTCATTGCCCGGCATGACGCTTGTATAGGGTGATGTTTGCAAATGAGTTTCAAGCACCCGCGTGGCTCTTTGGCAGAATGCTCGACTGCCATGCAGAGTGCCCGGGTTCAGCTGCGATTCGATCCTGGATACTTTTATTGCGATAGCAATTATATGGACAGTCTCGGCTGGATTTTGCCGTCGCCGTCGCCGTCGCAGCCGTCATGCACCATATATGTATAAGTATGTATATGTATTGTTAGGACTGTTGTCCAAACGGGAGCTTCACGTACTACACTGCATCGACGCCACGCCCCAGTCGCCCTCCAACCTTGGTCCGAGGCACCCCTGCGCGGCCTCGGCGGGAGCGCATTACCAGTCGGTGCGCTGGATTTGCAGATACAAACGGAAGCCGGGAGCAAGTTCATTGCCGCCGTTCCCGTCCTCGAGGATTTGCACGCGACATGGTTTTGGGAGCTGACTACCTCCTGTCTGGTGACGTTCAGCTCATTATAGATGGCGGTCAAGTAAAGCTCCGCTGCTTCACTCCGAACACTTTCTCGGCCCCAAATATCCAAGTTAAAAGACCGCAGCCACGGATGTCCAGCAGCGAGAGCATCCTCAGTGACCAGCCGCAGGCACATCTGCTGACTTCACGGCAGTCATCGGCTGAGTGTGTCGCGTGGGCTTCGCTCAAGAAATCCATGGCTGCCGAGGACACATTTATCGAGCATTTGCCTGTTTTGTCGGGATCTGCAAGCCGCGGCATAGCCGAGGTTATCGATGCGCCGCCGGAAGATGGAGCCAGCATCGACCCTTCCGGCCGCCTGGCGTGCGACTCTACTGACGACGACGGGCAGTTCAGTCTGACCGCGAGTGTAAAACACGAATGCCGTACGGATCACCACAAGGCGGTCTGTGCTTACGGGGGACCCGACGCTCATCGGTCGGATGGCCGCGGTAGGGAACACCTAGAGAGCATCTTTGTTTCGTGCAGCTACGGAACAGGGGAGTGCGGTGGCGGCCGCGCAGAAGCTACTGCGTCAAACCATGAAGGCCAGGTCTCGCAGCATGACCAAACTCGCAAGCATGCTTCCTTGGAGAAGTATGTGTCTGCTCAGTCCGCTGACATGCACAAGCATGCGTTAGAGCGAAGCACGGAACAGCGACGACGTAACCTCATGGTAAGCGTGCGACGACCATCACGACATAGCCAATGGCGTCCACCAGAACCATCATCGCCTGACTTCCAAAGCAAGTCGCAGCGTGGCCGTGACCGGCCTCCGCGCAGCAGCCAATGCCGTCCGCCAGAAGCATTAGTGCTATCGATGGTGGTTCATGGGCCAGGACCTCTAAGAAACGACCACCGCCACAGAAAGGCCATCTTTTAGGAGCACTCCATGCTCGCAGTGTGGCCGAGTGTAAGGACAGAGCGGCCTTCAGGCACGGGTGCATGCTCGGCTGGTGAAGCAGAGGAAGACGAAGACAGAGAAGAGAACAGCCGGCCTAGCGAACAGGCGTTGTGTCTATTTCACTCGTCATTACAATATATAAAAGACCCAAAGAAAAATAATTCAGAAAAATGCTTCCGAAGCGCGGAATCGAACCAGGGACCTCTTCCACCGCAGCGAGTGGCGCTAGCCACCACGCCACGAAAGGCAGATCATCCACGTATGTAACGGCGAGCGTTATATACACACTCTTCACCGCTGGACGGACTCAGAGACGGCTGCGCTTATGAGCGTTTCTTCATTACCAGCGAGATGGCGTTAGGAGCGCGACAGGCGCACTTAAAAGTCGTCGGCGAGCTCGCTCGCTTCTTATACTTGCGCAGGGAGAACCTTGCCCTTCCGCTGTCTGCTCGCGCGGTTTTCTTGCGCTACGGAGCGTACGAAAGCCACTCGAGCTCAAGGGACGCCGCTAAACGAACAACCAGAAGATGAGCGCGAACTATCAAGTGTCACAGCTCGACACTTGAAGCACGCTAGTTTCCTTCGCTGCTTCGGCCGCCTTTGTGCTGTTCAAACTAAGAGTATCCATTGGCGAGCCTCACTTCATACAGCCTTAGTTTCTTGCTATCGCATTCACTGCTTCGGCCTTGCGGCGAAGCTGTGACTTTTTTTCTCATTTTACTTTTATGGCTATCGGCTACGCCACCGACGGCAACGGCGACGTCAACGGCAACGGGCACGCCGCTCAACGCAGGAACGGGCGCCTAAGAGCTGCGCTCTACGACATGGCTGATCCCTTTGTCATAGGCACCGGGCGCGGGCGACTTTGGGCTGGTGGCGCCTCTATCGGTGGCAGTGCTAGCTAATGGCATGTGGGTGCCGAAGAGGGGCAGGCGCTTGCTGCGGGGACTCGGGACTGGACGTTGGCTGAGCTTCACTGTTTTCACGTCGCTTGCGTCCTGCGCTCCCGATATGTTGGGGTGTGCTAACAGCGAATTTTAGAACGGAATCGAATAGTGATGACCCCGCATCAGATACGAATAAAAATCGAATACTGTTCAAATAGTAAAACAACAATTTTCAAAGCAGCTCTACGCTGGTTAAGTAACAATTTTTGAAACATCCCAAGAATTCCACAACATTTTATTTGAAACAAATATTCACAAGCTTTTTCAAAAGGACATTACGATTACTTTGTACCGAGAAAAAGTACCGCAATTATTTAACCTGAAGTAAGTGCGTATACAGCAGCAACTATAGAGGCTTCGAAATATTTTAATAATAATAATAGTAGTAATAATAATAATAATAATAATAATAATAATAATAATAATAATAATAATAATAATAATAATAATAATAATAATAATAATATAGGGGGTTTAAGGTCCCAAAACCACGATACGATACTTCGAAATATTTTGTAACTGCTGGCTCAAATATAGCAGTGACTACAGCTTTCGAGGTGGTTCCTTGTCAACAGCTTTTAAATAAAACTGATCCAAAATATTAAAAACGTTTCGTGAGTTACTATAATCATGAATGTCATCCTACTGCATTAATTCCATGTCATGTAGTGGACTGATGACACTGTCGCATCGGTGACACTGTTTTAAGCAAAAGCACCTTCATCTTGAGCAATACAGCGTCGATAGTCCCGTCAGTACACGGGTTGCATGCATCTAAGTAATTCGGTGATGAAAACAGGAAAAATCACCCCTCGCTGTTCCAACGTCTCGTTCCTTCGCACATTTTTCGTCATTGCGGATTATTCGAAATATATTCGGTATATCAAATATGCACTGTTTGATTCGAGTACCAAATAGAATAGAGCTCTATTCGATTCGTTAATCGAAATATTCGAATATTCGCACACTTATACCGAAAGGCTTAGGAGAACCAAGTCCGAGCAGACATATTGCGTTGTAGGCTGCACAAACAGCTATGCAAACATTGACACAGCGTGTGTTCATTCAGTTCCATCGATTCCCGTGTGCAATCGCCGCCGACGGCGGCCTTGCTCGTGCACTGGCTGCCAATGACGGCCATTGTTGCGTCAGTCTACGTGAAATACACAGACTCAAGATTACCATAGCTGTTAAAATATTAGGAACGGCGAAGCATTGCATAGAAAAAAACGGTAACAGAAGTGCGCAAGTACAATAAAAGAACGTGTGGAATCGGCGAAGCATCGCGCAAAATCGGCGAAAAGTGAATGGGAGACGTACGCTCTCCTTTTTTTTTTTAAATGTTAGGAGATAATGTTAACGTTCAGACAGAATAACAAATTATTTGAAAAAAATAGAAAAGGTGCTATTTATATCTAGCTCCACATCGTAGCTTATCGCGTTAAGTTTCTTCTGCGGGGCGCGCTTACAACGCGACTATATCGTGATATCGTCTACGTGACCTGCTTCGTGTAATCGGCGACCCTCCTCTAGCCTCCACAGTTCCAAGATGCAATAATGAAAAAAAAAACTTTGTGGAACTGTTTTATTTGGTTTTATGCCCATGGAAACAAACGGAGAAAAATTCCGAACCAGAAAAATTAAGCGGTTGTATCAAAATTTGATGGTACCCATTTGGGTACTCTGAGTCTCAACGAGTGTGAAATGTGAGGAAGCAGTGGCGGTTCTACGAACATAGAAATACATCGTACTTCAAGTTAGTCACTGTTGATTTGCGACCGCATCCTGGGTGGCCGCACTTCATTTGAGATGTGAGCTTTTCATGCTATGGGAAGTGTCCAACATGGTCGTACCGCACCTCATCAGGTGGAACTGGGATTATCTTGCTCTGCTTCACAGCGCTCGGTGATGGCTGCTCACGGTCTTTCAACTGAGGTTTGATCTTACCCCCTGTTCAGTGTCATCTTTGAGGAGCCCCTTCGCCAAGTTGGATTTAAAATCCAGAAGATTTGGTCTGTCTGTGTCTGTCTTGGGAGCCAGCGGCTTTTCGCAGTCCTTCTGGTATTCAATCCAGCTGTTGCAGCAAGCAAGATAAAAAATGCGTGCAGAAACTCGTAGTGTCCATTTGCGCGTCCGGAGGAAAATTCTGTAGTATGAGACGCAGCGATCAATTAGGTCCACTCCATTCATGTTTGTATTGTACGTGCTCACCACGTGAGGCTACGCGACTAGTTAGGTACTGTTAGCCAGTGATGTCAGGTACAGGTAACTGCTACTAGTCAGCTAGTGTTGTCAGGCACTAGTAGCTACTGGTACCAGTGGCGTAGGCCGAAATTTGTTGTTCTTTTTTTTGGGGGGGGAGGGCACAGCCTTGATGCGTTATGGAGTCCGGGCAGGTAAGTGTGGTGGAGTGTCATTTTGTGCTCCGTATCCCATAGGTGAAAAAAAAATTCGGCGAAGGGGGCGGGTGGGCACAGGCCCGCTATGCCACCCCCTCGCTACGCCACTGACTGGTACTAGTAGTCAAATACTAGTAGCTAGCGTGAATAGTCAGCTAGTCAGGTACCTATTGGCCGCGAGATCGACCTATAGATGGCAGCAGCGTCGCCGCGTTAGTGTGGACAGGCGGTCGGAGGCGCGTGTACAAATGCACACAGCGGCACTTCGTTGTGCGCAGTTTGAGCCGACTGTCGGCGAATAAAATGCGTTGATTGCTGCTTACTGGTAATATATACCGTCCTCATTGTTGAATTGATGCACGAAGATCATCCAACGTTCCTCTTACTAGTGAGAAAAGCGCAATCTGGAGATGAAAGGGATGCTCACCCTGGATGACAGTCTGCGCTTACGCACTATATATATATTGTTGTTTTCTCTGTACGTGTTTAGCTTGTGTTCTGTGTACTGCGCACTGCTGTTGCACGACTGAACTACTTAAGTGTTTACTTCTTGTTCATTTGTATACCAGCCCATATTCCTGTGCAACGAGTTCAATAGCACTGTTCACGCGAATACGCATACGCAGGTAAGAGTTTAACACAGAGCTTTCATCGATTGATTACGTGCACGACAGTGATGCAACAAAGGTCCGGTTATTTTGTGGAATAAGTGTCTTTTTTTTAGGGGCGAACCTCCTAAAGCTGTGGGTCTGTCCTTCCTCTGTGACCGGTTTGTAACCACCTAGTTGGGGCCACCTCTAGCTCGTGAGAAGCGCGCGTTTTGGTATGCAGTAGAAGAAGAAGACGGGAACACAAGATACAACAGCAACGAGAAGATGCCGCCGCAGCCGCCGTTCGAGACGATTCCGCTGCCGCAGTTGCCGACGAAGACACCGACCTCTTGCGCAACGAAGAGGTGGCGCGTGTCGTCAGAGGCCAGTCCATGTGCCGCAGGCGTATGCCACACTCATGCGCATGACGAATGCGGAACAGTACGAGTTGCTTCGAGAAATCCTCCACAGACAAGCGAAGCCCGGAGCACCTCCGTTACGCGTCTTCTTGACGGGACTTGCGGGGTGCGGTAAAACGTTTCTCCTGAGGCTCGTCATGGACGTTTACAACCGCTATAACGATAGCACAGCTGCGTATACAATGCGTTCGTCATTTGCGCGAGCACGGGAAAGGCAAGTGATAAAAGTTGATTTTGTATAATATACGCACAGTCTTACATCGTTCTTAATGATGTAATGGGCTAACTTTCACGGGAGAGTTATGGTTTACAAATGATCTCACCCTCTCGAGCTTCGTCCACTTATCATCATTAATTCCGTGGATATGCCATGATTTTTTTTCAAAATAATAATGTCCGCTGCCTTCCATCAATTTATAACAACTCCACACAAACGCTCAAGATAATGTGAAAAAAAAAGGATGAGGTTTTGCGTGAAATTATACGACATAAATATAAGGCACGCCGTCGGGCTAAGAACACGGGTGGTTCTGCATAAATTTCGGCCCCAAGTTCAAAATGCGCGTGGCAACACCGTTTTATCACTGCCGTGTCATTCCATTGTCTTGTTTAGGGACAGTTTGAGTACCGAAGTCTCAGACTTCACTCTGCAGAAATATTCCGCTGTAGCGGGATCACGACCGTCAAATAAAAGGACACCTTAAGCGTAACTAAAGCTCATCATGAACTACAGTGCCGCAGTTATACACCTAACAACAGCGCGAAAGTGCATGAGCCTCGTTTTTGTTTACTACAGAGTCGCTAAAACGCTGCATTCACACACAATTTAATGCTCCTCATGTTTGGGACTATGCCAAGCGCACTTTACGGCGTGCTTGAACCAGAAAGCGGCATCAGCACTGAAATGATTCTGGCCAACGAAGGGTACGACACCAATACACAGCCTTCTCGAAAGTCGCACTCACTGATCTTATTACAATGCGCATGCAGCCGAGCAAGCCCATTTGCTTCTGTACACCATGTTAGGTATACGTACGGCCAGTTAAAATCGCGCTAACATAACAGAACAAACCGCCCTTTGAGAATGTGCAGGACGTAAGCGCACATGCAAACACGACGTGGCTAGCAGACGGCGCGGGGAGCAATCCACACTAGGCGCGCTTCAGCCAGTAGCCGCCAGGCGGCGACTCCGCTCGATCTCGCGGCCAATAGCTCAAAAGCGTTAGATACACAACTGAGACCCGCAGTACCCAAATGGGCATCCTGAACTTTTGAAGTCTGTATGACTGCGTGCAACAAAACCATCAGACCGAAATGACTTCCAATATGTTGTTTCGGGCGTATATAGTTAAATGAATGTACAATAGACGGTGTCGTTTAGCCTACAACTCAGAAAGAGCGCTTTTATTTACCACGAGGACGCAGCGGAGCGCTCGTGCAGCTTGCAGCCATCGTTGTTTACTCGTTTTTTGAAGATGACTGGACACACGGCGCCACTTCTCAAGCTTTAGGGAAAGCAACACATGTCACTTGTGGCAAGGTGAATTTGAACACGCGAATGCCGAATTGTCGTGATGCGTAGCCTTTTTAACAACGGTACCCATTTGGGTACTCCGGGACCGAGGAGGCTAGAGCAGACGCACGAAAACGCGTACGCCAGTTGACCATGCCTTTACAACGGCAGGGCAAAACAACTGCAGCGTCACGGTTGCACTAACGCTGTCAGGACTCGCCTTTCGGCCAGGGCTCCTCCAGACAAAAGTGAGGAACAGCGAGTTCGGCAGCTAAAATGCAAAGATGCTTATTTTACAACTTGTCGCCAATCGGGCCTGTCTAATTTGAAGTCCCGAACGGGAGGAAGTATCGTGCACCTTCTGGACCGCGTCCGAACGATAACAAGCGCCTAAAAGCACAACAACCCACAAAAAACCCGACTCATTCGATTTTCCGACGGCGTTCCTCGGTGGGAAGACATGAGGAGGACACGTGTCATTCTTTCTAGCTGACTTGGCGACCAATAAACGCTCCCACGACCGCAAACGACTGTGCGGGAGTTCCCAGAAGCCCGGCGACGGGCCCTGTTATCTGAACACATGTTTGACACTCGAACTCTACGTGCATTGTTCAAAAGAACACTGTTGCTACCGCTTCCCTTTGCTTGGGCGCCAAACTGCAAACGCAACGGCGCGCACAGCTTCGGATGGTTCAACAAGAAGCACGCCGCTGCCCCAACGTAACAGAACCTACTCCGCGTCGTCTGTTTCACATGACAGTGCGGTCTCTGCTGCCGCTTGCGGCGCTGTTTGGGAGCGGAGCTGCTGGCGCCTTACGACGTCCGCCCTGTTCCTTTAGGAATCCGTATAACAGGAAAGTGAAACATGTCCTCGCAGAAGTAGTTGAATGTTTATTACACATTGATATATGAGAGCTTGTATAACGTATGTTGGTGTTTGGCAGCTATAGCACCGTTCGACACTGATGGACCCCCTTTGACGTGTAGTGGCCAGTGCTGCGGAATGGGCGCCTTCATTCCATTCCAGTTCCATTCCAGGGAATTAGAACTTGCCGCAATTTCATTCCTTTCAATTCCTCGGTATGAAGAATCTTAGCCTACTCCCATTCCGGGAATGGCTGGGCAGATCAATTCCATTCCTATAATTCCTCAACATAGGAGAAGCATCTTGATAGTTTTATCGAGTTAAGAATGAACGCTCCATAAAGCTGATGTCATCAGATGCATTAAGAACTGCAAAACTACGGAAACCACGTTACCAAGGTCGAGGGATAGTAGCTTGGTGACATACCTCATTGAGTACAACCACCCTACTATTCTCCATAGGGGCAGTTCTCCCGCTACTATAGCATTTGCATGGTCAGCATGTTTGAACGAATGGTGATGTTTTAATATTGTTTAAGCTTAAATCCGTTAATGCTAAAATGACCACTTAGCTTATTTTTATGCTGGCAAAAGTAGTATTCGAGAAGACTAGGCAGTTTCGCCACGTGTCTGGAGCGGTCGTGATTATGGAGAAAACTAAGATTTGGTTAATGGGGAACAAAACCATCTAGACCTGCTGGTTGGAACAATGCACCGCTCGGGCACCTTGTGCCTTTGCATCGAATATGGAATATTGGGCCACACTGCTCGTCAGTACTTATGCTTGTCAAGCGCGCCCCGCATACATGGATGGAGTGTGGAGAACTTTTTGTGTTTAACAGTAGAAAACAGCGCTAAAAGACGAGACGAAGAAAGGACACAAACCACGGCGCTGTGGTTCGTGTTCTTTGCGCCGTGGTTTCTGTCCTTTCTTCGTCCCGTCTTTTAGTGCTGTTTTCTACTGTTAATCATGAAATAAGGTCGAAGTCTGGGTCAGTTGGTACATGACGCTGAGGCAAAAACCAGTCAAAAAGACGCCGGACAAGGGGAAGAAGTGACACACACAAGGACTGGACTAGCAACTGTGCTTTATTAGCTGACAGCACCTCCCAGAAGAACCACGGCGCATGCGCTAATCACGTAAACCCATGAAGTAAAAACCCAAAACAAGAAAAAGCAAAAGCAGAAATTGGCCTACATAACGGCCAAGAATCTACCGCCAGAGTGACAGGAACTCGCATCCCTTCTGCAGTAATGAAATAGATGTACTGCTTACACAATCATCGCGGTGCGTGTTTATATGATAAGCCTCAAGGATTTCGCGCTCCTCCTTGCCACCCCCTCTACCTAAAATCTTAACATTGGAAAACAGCGGCATACAACCACAGATCTGGCAGTGGCGGGGAAGATTAGCCCCGTCTGACGTGTTCAACGAATTGTGGTGCTCGCGCAGTCGTTCATTCAAGCATCGGCCAGTTTGGCCGATGTATACTTTTTCGCATGTTAGCGGAATCGCATACACAACATGTTTCGCGCAGGTAGTGTACTTGGTTTTATGCCGAATAGAATATGCCGCTGTGTGTGTCACTTCTTCCCCTTGTCCGGCGTCTTTTTGACTGGTTTTTGCCTTAGAGTGTTAATCATGAACCAAGCAGTCCAAATGCGTACCCTTCCTGTGTTCGCCTGTGCGCAGGTATGCAATGTCTTCCTTGTCGCAAAGGTTATTTACGTGTGTCAGGTACTAAACTGCTCGTGAGATAAAGATCATGCTGTGCATGGAGTATTGGCCATTTTCGTATGGGGGTATCAATGGGTACCAACGCTCAGGGGTAATTTGTTTCTCCCTTCAGTATCTGTTAGGATAATGTATTTGTTTGTAAACTAACTTATGTCTCGGTTGTAGTGGGCGCGTTGCTTATAAATGTGCCGTGCTTGTAATCAGCCAAGCCATATTAAAAATACCACTTTATTGTTAAATTCGAGGCTGTGACTAACGAATGTTTGAAGTTTGAAGCAGCACGTAGACGAAAACGTGCTGTATTTTCGGAAAAAGACGTAATTCCCTTCTCATTGGATTCCGTGCGAAAGGCGCTTAATTCCATTCCCATTCCATTCCGGGGTTGCGAAAATGTGGAATGCTTCCTGAGTCATTCCAATTCTGGAGTGGCAACTCCGCAACACTGCTAGTGGCACATCTCGATCCCGATGACTAACGTCCATGATGAATTTAATCGTCGTGGTAGCTGAATTTGTTAACATATACATGGACACAGTATATCATGACTCCCGCGCAATGATGGCATCAACGGGCACATGATAAACACCCGTACTCGATATGCACAGCTTCCAAGCGTGGTCAATTGACGTGAGAAACGCAAGATTCGCGCTCCCGCGTTGTAGGGCAACCTAGGCATGTGCCCATGCATACACTACCAACACTGCGCTTCAGCAACACGGGCGGCAGAGGTTTGTAGCTTGAGCCACGAACTCGCGAGGGCGGAGTTTCCCGCTGGCGTCGGTGTCGCTCCATCAAGGTGCGACATTCGCCGTCAACATCGTTGCCTTTGTGCGGCGCTTTTCGCAGCAGTTTTGTTAGTCGGTGCTATCGCACTCGCAGCAGTAGGCGGCGGAGAAACACAGTTGGTGCATGTGGAAGCTGCACTACTTCGACAACGAACCCTCACGCGCTGATACGAATTGAAGGGCCAAGAACGTGACTGCGTCTAGGGGACTCCTCGATGCTGGCCAGGCCAGCGTCTTTCGCTGTCAATAAGAGCCCCTAACGGCGTCGCACCGATTTGCTCCTTATCGGTCCTAGTTATTGTCATAACGCAGTACTTCACTTCGCCTCTTACAGACGGCGACACCACCTCGCACACGAGCGCTGTGCAAGAGAGAGTATGTGAGAAATATAAGGCGCGTTTCTGGGGCCCCTTAAATGTACCTCTGTGGCGCAGATGTTAAAGCGGGAGCCACCTACCGTCACGGACCGAGAGGTCCAAGGTTCGATTCGCGGTGACAAAACTTTTTCTCCTTTTTGCGTTGTCATCCGTTAGTATACATTCTACCAACGTCATATCCGTGACGGAAATACATCACTGAAGTTTCGGTAGACCCCGGCATAAAACACTTTATTGTTAAAAGCTATTGAGAAGCAGTGATGGTCCTTTCGCTAGCCGTTCTACAGGCTGACGAACGCTGGGAAGCACATGACAAAAGCCACGCTGGTTCCGGCCAAAAACTCTGAAACTCTCTAATAGAGAGCTTAATAATACGGGCCCCAAGGAGCTTGCGAGCCGCCAGGGCTCATGCGCAGAACCCAACACACTCTTGGGCTCTTGCGTTCGCGTTGGCCCAAGACCCAGAAATCGAAAACTAGCGTAGGTTCCCACAGCGTCTTGGGTCGCCGCGAGTACGCATACGCCGTGCGGGCCACGACGCTGCACGGCTCGCGTGAACGCACGATTTTTAATTCACCACGTGTGGCGCCCATTGCATTTCACCCAACGCAGCCTGCGTTTGGCCCAGTTCTCAAACCCAGCGTCTTGGGTCCCCAATTCTCATACTCTCTAATAGCTTCCAACCGTATGAACCCTTGCGTCGCATTTCGAAGACAGCTCATAATGTTTTGTTCAAGGGAAAAGTTACGCGTGCGAAGCTTTTAGGCATCATCATTAGGCTTCAACCAGACATTGACGTCTGATGTTCAAGTTCTTATGTTCCGTGCTTGTTTATTGGTGCCGAGCCATGGTATCGTAAAGTGATGTATATGAGAAGGGTAGGGCACTATGCTAAAGCGCAGTGATAAAGAAAACTTGTGCAACTGCTATTGCTGAAACGGAAGAGCTCAATCTGGAAAGCCTAGGATATTGGCTCCTTTTGCGCCGCACGCTATTGGTTCTGGCTCCTTCCACAATATTCGGGACGGTCTTTCTCTGTCCCATAGTATGTGTGCGTAATGCTCTAAATCGTTTCCGATTTGTCTAAACAAACAAACAAGGAATGTAAGCCTGTCCTTTTGTGACAGATTTGTATGTACGAAACATCGATTGTACGTATTGGCTTCTCGTCATATTATGATTTGATTTATGTCCATGTAACTGAACTCTGTTTTGTGATTCTCGTATGTCTACAAGGCAAATATTGTGTTTAATTGTTACTGATGTCAACCGCCTATGATTTATTTTTTTTTCTAAACACACGATCCTAATTTTGCTCTTCCCTAATAGAGTAGAAAGCAGTGTGAATCGTAAAACAGACAATTTCTTAAGGATTCGAGGGCTTTCTGGCAGCGAACCTGTTCTTAGTCGACCCTTAGCAGCCGCCTGTGGTGTAACGGTGCTCACGTGGCCTTGCGGTGAGTGTGAAGTGAGGCACGGAAGGAAAGGAGGCGTGCTGCCCGCGCCGCGAGAGGCCTGGCGGAAAGGGGGTAAGGCAATGCCTTGTCGAGAGGGGCGACATTGAAGGTTGGTGGAAAGGAGGAACCAATGGGAGGCGCGCCAAAAGGGGTGAGGTTCATGCTCCGCGGAATGCTCGTCAGTACCACGCTGTAAGGTATTGTCACGTGGTCGTGACGGTGAAGGAGCAATCAGCTGAACTGAAAAAAACAAAAGCCTTTATTGCGCAAACTTGTGCCCAGGAAATGAAAAGTGTATGTATGAAGCAGTACACGCTGCGTACTGATAGCGGCCATTCACAAAAGTCGGCCGTTGGTAATCTCATCAGTGGTGAGGCGCGTCGGCATTTATACATGTGCCATCACAGATTCAGGCCTTGTCGTTGATGACGACGTTAGTTCCAGAAGAAACTCTACTGTTCGCGTTATCTTATCAGAACAAACCAAAATAATTGGGAATGTGCGACATTCCGGCGCGGCGCGCGCAAGTCAGCGGTAACACGAGTAACGGGTCGGTTACATGAAAATAGAAAATGAAGCGCGCGATGGCAATATTTGCCACTTTGGTGAGGGCATTCCTGAGACGCGATCGACCATGAAAAGTAATAACACCACGCGCCCCTCGGTCCGTAAAGTCCCTTAATATATAGAAAGTAGTGACACTCCTGCATATGCTCTACAAAGTGTCCAACCCTCCTCTCCAAAGTGTCCAAACGTTATTTATATCCTCTCCGAAACGGCCACCGTGCGGGCACCGGCCCCATAACCCGGCTTGCGCCACTTTCTTATCAACAGTGCTATGTCACGCTGATAACGCGCGCGTTTCCCAGGCGACGGCCCGTGAAGCGGGGAGGTGGAATGCGGGAGAGGAGGGTGCTCTATGTGGCGGCTCGGTTAAAAGAAAGACGGTACTTCCCCAAACATATCCAGGGGCTTTAGGTCCGTAGACGGCAGCGTATATCTATCGGCGGGACGACAAAACATGGAGACAAAACGGCGCCGTCGCAGCGACCGGCGTTTTGCGGGAGATATTAATTTCTTAGTCAAAAAATGCGGCAACGACACGCTTGCGAACAATGCTGGAAACGCGTGCAGCGTTTGTGCAACGATATAATGCACAAACGCTGTGAAACGACCCGCAAAAAAAAATAGAAAGGAAATAGCCTGAGAAGAAGGTTGGGGGGCTCAAGTTCGAAGTTTGGACGGCTTTCGCGGAGTAGTTGAATACGCAGTGCTCGAAATTGCCCTCCAATTGTATAACGCCATTCAAGCTGGGTCACGGAACACCTAACTACCTTCCAACTGTAACCCAATGGGCTACAGATGTAAGGAGAGAAGAGGATGGAATGCCTCGGAGAGAAGCTTGTCCACGTTTCCGTCGGTGGACCTATCATTACCGAGCGCACCTTGTCATCCTTCGTTTGTTAGTTTTCAGGCGGGTTAGTTGTTGACGTCATGCC
Source organism: Rhipicephalus sanguineus (assembly GCF_013339695.2). Taxonomy (NCBI): domain Eukaryota; kingdom Metazoa; phylum Arthropoda; class Arachnida; order Ixodida; family Ixodidae; genus Rhipicephalus; species Rhipicephalus sanguineus. Next base: position 115,302,365 of record NC_051185.1, read on the forward strand.
ACATTGTGTCGCTGTCAGTACTTGTCGTGTGAAAAATGAGAAAATGGAAAAGAGATGAGGCTCGCCCTTCCCCGCCTATCAGGATCGTAGTACGGAGCTCAAGAATTATGTAGATGAAGAAGGACAATTAGTTGAGCTTCCGCAGTGCTGCTGCGTACACCCGAACTAAAAGTGACTATTGACGTGCTGTGCGGTAAGGCAGCAGTTATGAAAACGCCTGACGCATATGCAAACCGAAGTATAATAATACGGTGAAAACGCTGGTGGTGATGAGTGTGCAACCTATACGAGCCCATGTCGACAAACTCTAGTACCGACACTACCTAGATTACCCAAGGCCTCCCCACGCGTCTGTGGCATCACGCATGAGGTATCGGCCTAAAAGTTGGCTCCATATGAGGGGTGCGTTGTCGGAAATTAAAAGTAATTTTGCTCGCTCGTGCTACGCGTATAAACTAAAGTAGTAACTGAAATGCCGCATCTACAATTACGCATGCAGTTGGGCGGTGAAAATTGTCACAGTTTGTTGCCTTGTTAATGAAAACCATCGAATATTGAGGCCAAGGAAAGTATACGCCACCTCAATTGCACTGTTTTTAGCGTAAAGTAGTATTACGGATATAGACATCAATAAAGTAATGTGGACTGAAAGACAACTTGCCGCCGGAAGGGATCGAATCTGCAACCTTCGGATAACGCGCCCGATGCTCTACCAAGTCAGCTACGGCGGCAGTCACCCCGCCGTCCATTTTATAGGTTATTAGCGTGCATACAAACCTGGGAGTGTTTGTCAGCGCCACTCGTAAACATGATGGCAAATGTGTAAATCTCAACATGAGGGTTTTCGTTGTAGGAATATTCATTGTAGGATGTTATTGGTTTTTCATCAGGCTGCATCGAAGAAAGAAACGAGTCCGCCAAATTTCCTTCTTTCATTCATTTCTAACCTCGCGCGGCTTTGCTTATTCGTGAAATAAACCGTGTTCTGTATGAATTTAGCTGATTCTGTTTGAAATAGTTGTGTAGGCTGCGATTTCAATACAATGAACCGCATTTAAAAGTAAAGGTGAAAAAAGCCAAACTGAAAGAAAATTCAAAACACGTACACTGCCGTATTTCGGCAGCATGCTTTGTAATCATTCTTGCTGTTGGAGTGGAATATAACAATCACGCATGATCAAGCACTTATTTTCTCCCAGTGGCACACGACCTTTATGCTTGTAAAGTTCTTCATGCCCTTTGTGATCCTGGAGGGGCAGTTGAAGTGCCTTTGGGAGCTCCTCAGCTTCCAAGCGACCACCGTTTTGGCGGCTTTCAAGTCCGGCTGCCTCCCGACAAGGGATGTACGCTCGGAAGTGGGATAAAATACCTAGTTTGGTGCCACGGTTTACCTTTTTAGGCTTAAGGGACACCTCGATCACACTCCCCGGAATTCTCACAAACCTGAAAAGAAAATCGTCCAGTGTAATATAGTGAGAAAAAACACACTGGAAAAACAACTTTATGAGTGCGCTGAGTTCGCTATTATCCAGAGAAAAGCAGAAGGATAAAAAAAAATGTGGAAGAGGATATATCAAGAATGAGAGGGCAAACTGTAGCCGGCCACCATTTCGACTGGCGGAAGTGGGAGGAAATGGTTCAGCAAGTATTTTCTGGGAAAAAAACGCTGTCACGCTTACAAACAATGCATATTCAGGCAAAATTTTGACAATAGTTATGCCCCTGCTGCTTTGCATTTTACGCCAGAACTAGGCTAGAGAACCTAAAGGGCTGTTACGCTTCACGCTATTCATGAAAAAAAGCGCGCTTGCGTGTGACTTAAAGACTGCGCGAAACTGCAGTAAAAAACATCTTTCAAAATACTGCGCATCCATGCAATCATAAAGAACAAGTCATCATTGCATTTTGGAAATTTCATTTATTTACTCATAATAGCTTCTTTACTGTTGCGAAAAAATTGCAAACGTTTCTGGGTTGATTGTCATCACTAGCCCCGAAAATCGCCTTTTCCTCTCCGTGCAGCGTCTCTCGCCAAGATGACACTCGGAGGCAAACCTCCTGGTCGTTGCGAAGCCTGCTTCGCTTTCAGGAAACGCCGTGCTCCGAGACGACCGATAGACTAAACATCGACCAGACGTCCAAAAACACCTGCGCGACATAGCAAAATGCAGAGCAATATCACGAGCAAAATACGTACCGGTGTATTTTTAAAGACGATAGTCTTTCTTGGGGAACTGAAACGCAGAAATTTCGGTCTGTCTTTCTGTCTGTCTGTCTTTCTGTTTGTCGGCACGTCCCTCGATTCAGCCACTCGGCCAAAGTTGAACCACTTGCCCAAGGGCCAGCCGTATTGAACTGGTACGGCTGTTCATACTTGTGAACGTTGTCGATCAAAAAGTAATTATCAAACAGTCTGTCGAATGGCGGCAGTTACAAACCCGATCCTACCCGAGTCCAGCTATCATGCATGTAATACACCCAGACTTATACACGACAGACAAGTGTAGACATTGTGACTCTAGAGCCACCTTAGAGCACATACTATGGGGATGTCCAGACATAATAAACAATAGCTGTGATGCAGCCTTAAACAGCGACAGCCTCCGCGCGCGCTGGGAGTCTGCGTTGCTCAGCTCGGACCTGGAGCAACAAATCTGGGTCGTCCAGCGAGCCGAGGAAGCCGCCAAGGGCCAGCAACCCTTGGCCGAAGCCTAGGCGGGATCCAGGCCTATCCCACCAATTCGCAGGGCAATCAATAAAGTTAATTCATCATCATGCATATCTGCGGTGCAACATCACTAGGTAAGTATTAGGTGGCGTGTTCCTTTAATAGAAAATGCATACATACGTAATTTTAAGGACCCTAGTTTCTTAAGCTGCGCTGAAAATGCATAAGAATGGAAGCTTGAGCGAGTTGATATGCGTTCATCTTTGTTGAAACAGCGCTCACTAGACGACGACGAAGTAAAAGAAGGCACAGGACAGGCGCTGCCTGTCCTGTGCCTTCTTTTACTTCGTCGTCGTCTAGTGAGCGCTGTTTCAACAAAGCTGAAAATGCGACTGCGCTGAAATTTGCCTTCCTCCGTGCCCTTCGCACGAGCCCATTGTTGTGTTTCGGTTTCGGTTCTGTATTGCACTGTACGAATGCCATGGGTTGGTGTTGAAAAACTTTAGTTTTGAGGAGGCCAAGAAGGTGAAAAAAAATATTTAAAAAATGAAAAAGCAGCGTTGTGGGCGGCCTTCAGGCTGCCGGTTGTGGGCGCCGCTCTGGCGTTCCTGTTTTACCCAGGCGACGTGTAAATAAAAGAGTGTGTGGAGAGTACTCGTTGAGTGCGGACGTTTCTCTGCTTCAGCACTTCGCGCCAAACCGCGTTTTCGGGCTGGCTGGCGTCCCCGCCGGTCGCGTTGGTCACCGCCTGTCTTCGCCTGCTGCTGCGCCGGGACTACCAGCACGCAACACAGCACTCATGTTTCCCGACGTATTGCCAGATGGCGTCCATATCTCACACAGCGCCTCTTCTATCGTCTTTACACGACATTTGCAGCGAAGCACGCAGATACGCGGCCAATTTTTTGTCGGCACGAAGTTCTCTCTTGAGGCGGCTTTCGTCCAGGCGTTCCTTTGATTCGGGTCTAAGAAAAACCTGAACACACGGCATGCAGTCACTCTGAGCTAGTTGAGTGTGCAGTTAGGCGCGGAGCAGCATTCAGGCGTGTTGAGCCGATCTTCTCGGCAAATTGCTAACTACTCAACCAGGGGTTCAAGCATGGGACCAAAGCACTCGATAGCAGTTCAGGCGCTTGCTCCCATCATACGTGGCCATTCAACGCAACGCACATCCAACGCAAACTGATCCGATTTTCTTCCACCGCGTTCCGCACAACCACGCGGCGTCTCTTTCCGCGTCGTCGCGCCTCAGATGTCACTGTGATGACGTAGTTGGTGGAGAGAACGGCATGCACAGGCCTTCTTTTTTTTTGTCTAAATGGTGTTGCCTAATTTTCCTCGCTTCCTGAAAGTGTAGAGTCCCAATTCAGTTGTTGTACCGGCAAAGATAGCGCCATTTTCTTTCTCCATCAAGAATTGCTCATCTCTCTGCACCGGCGGAACGGCAGGAACCCGCTGACGAACGCAACCAAGAAGAGAAAAGACGCAGTGTTCATAGAACGGAACGAATACATTCTGTTGAAAGCCACAACGCGAAGTAAGCGCGGGAATTACAAGCGTGTTGTGCTGGACGCCAACGGGAAGAAATAGCGCACTACTCGGCTTTTCCTAGTTTCATGCTCACTTAGCAATTAGATGTTGCGAACGCGCTCCTGTGTTTCTCACAGTTACATCAAACACAGGAGCATGCTCACTGACGAAAGAAACAGTGATTCGTAGCAAACACTTGCATGTTTCTTAAACGAAAAACAGAGGACATTTTTTCGTGGAAATAATCTTAACCCTCTTTGCTTACTGCCGAGCACAATAATACCGCCGATTTCTCACGGATTATTGCGCTGGTATCATTATTAATTTTCACATTACTCGCACCATCTCATAATCAAACTAACCTCAGCATTCCTTTTCTTTAATTACGGCAGCATTTAGTTGAGCTTTCATTCTCACGGTGTCTTTTAAATGCGAAGCATTTCTTAGCGAACCTCTGGCACTTTGAGCGTTTCTATCTACGTATCTATCTATCTATCTATCTATCTAGCCGCCTACGTCTGGGTGCTCTCATGATCGCCTCCTTAACTTGGTGTAGACCAAAATTTGCACGGGAGGGTAAGAGCATTTGGCGAATATGATTACCAGGTCATGACATGAATAACGATAAATCCTGTCGCGTACGTCGTCAATCCCTTTCCACTAGACACGTGTGGCACATACCCGTTTACCACGGGCCGCGGTGTACGGGTATGCGCCACAGGTGATTGACAGTTTATATCTACCCAGGAACGGCGGGAACAGACATTGGTAGCTTAAATGCTAGAGCGTTAAGGCAAACCAACATCGGCAGCGTTGACTCAACGAATGGAAAAAATGAAAATGAGGATCCAAGCAGGAATTGAGCCCAAGCATTCTGCGTGGCAATCAGGTATTCTACCACTGAGCCACGCCAGATCTATACACTAGTTTTGAAAACCAGCCTACGCAGGCGTAATATCGGTGCAACGTCAATTGTGGTTGTGGTGCTGGCTATCTAATTTTACAAGAAAGCAATAAACACTACATGTTACTCCTACGATACAGGCGTCATATCAGATTAACATCTGTGGTTCCAATGTTGGCTCCGCCTTTACAGCAGTCTAGTAAACATTACGTTTGTATTTCTATGATTCAGCAATCTATATTGAAGCATTGCTCGACCCCGGAGGATTACATTAACGAAAGTTACATATGATATCCACATCACCGCGCCGTAAAGTGCACTTCATCCACCATAACGACGCAGTGTCCTCTTCATTTCTTACGAGGCTGGGCGACGGCCTCATGCTGACCGAGGATGATGCCAGATTGATTGACAGCCGCTTTGTAGACTAGGCTACGTAGGCCGCGCACGTCCAGGTAGTCTACGAATGCGACAAACATCATCCACTGATGTTCGTCTACGTAGCACTATCCAGGCCTACCAGCCTCGACGGCCTATACCTCAGTAACGCGAAGGGTGGCTTCAGGTTCCGGCATTTCGCCGGCTCTGTCGACAGACAATTTGTTGACGAAATGACCGAGGCATCCACGAATTCCAACAGCTCTACTAAACCGCATACTTCACTACACATGGACCCCTCGTCACCACGATCACGACCGGATCCTATAACAAGTCATGACCAGCTGCTGGTGCTCACTGATCACGGCGATGGTGCCCTCGTTCAAGAACTGTCAAGAACTTCTTGCACACATGCACACGAGTTCGTGAAACGTGTGTGCGTTCTCGGGACACGTATAAGTACTACACATCAGCTTACCGCTTCTGGTGTTGGTAATACCCACGTTGCCATTGGCAGCGTTACCCAACCGTAAACAATTGGTTATATAACACATATGCGTCTCTTCAACATATATATCTGTGCGTATAAAATTTGTAGAAATCTCTAGCGTCATTTCGTAACGTGTCGCTAAGTAAAAAAAGTTACGCCACACTCACCTACCCGCCGCATGCTTCGCATAACGTCGACTACCACGGTACGTGGGATCTGCCGAATTTTTTTGGTGATTGAATTTCATCTCTCCCACTATCTGCCGCTCTAAACAGCCGACGTTAGCGAGACATCTGTATTGTTAGCGAGGGAGTTCATAAGCTTTTAGGTGTCATCATTAGGATAAAAACAGTCTTTAAGATTTTATATTCCAATCTGCAATATATAGTTCAGTGCTGGTCTCACTGATCTCATCTCGTGGTTTCTTAAAATAGTCTTTACGTGAGGTTTAGACTTGTGGTTTGCAAATAAATAATACAAGGAAACTTGTTCCACTACTATTGGTAAAACGAATGAGGCCTACCTTGCAATACTCTCACAGCTGGCTCCATGCACACCCGTCACGTCCTTTCTCGCGCCATCTAGCCTACGACGTTAAACAAGAAGTGCTTGTGTGGGATAGTGAGTGCAGGAAAGAAAAATCACAGCATATCCACGGAGTGAATGATGAAGAGTGGGCGAAGCTGCGGAGGGTCATCGGTAAAGCGTGAATCTTCCGTGAATTCTGCCCAGTACATCATCACCGACGTGAGATCGGGCGCGTTTATACTAAAGGTTCGATGAATTATGACGACTTGCAGCTCACTTTAATTTTACATGTACGCTGTGAATTTTCATTGTTTAGAAAACCATTGCTTTAGAAAACATCTGGCGTCTTTCGTTAAGCAGCTGGCGTCTTTTCGTTTTGCTTTAGAAACATCTGGCGTTCTTTCGTTTTGCTTTTAGAAAACATCTGGCGTCTTTCGTTGGTTTATTTCATCAATCAACGGCGTTTTGAACAAAATTTTTATTGTTTAATCACGCACAGGAGAAATTTCACCAGGCATTACCTTGGAGGTAAACAATGGCTGCTAATGGGAATGAGAGACAGAAGAAGTCGGCTTTTAGCTAACACTTACACTTCTACTTCTACTAACGTTTTCTACCGGAACATGCCAATGGCTGCTAATGGGGAATGAGAGACAGAAGAATTCGGCTTTTAGTTAACGCGCACGCTGCGAATTTTTTATTGTTCAACAACGCACAGGAAAAATCTCCCACCGGCACCACCTTGGAGGTCAATATCTGGTACTAGCGTTACGACTGGTTACGCACTACTACGACTACGAGGGACGAACGGGTGCCGCCTTAAGGAGCTTCGCCCCTAAAACAAGTTATCCGCCCCACATGCTACCCACCCTTTCTCATAACAGCCAATAATCCGCCACGGTGGTCTAGTGGTTTGGGTGCTCGACTGCTGACCCGAAGGTCGCGGGATCGTATCCCGGCCACGGTGGCCGCATTTAAATGGAGGCTAAATGCCAGAGGCACATGTGCTTACATTTCGGTGCATGTTGAAGAACACCAGATGGTCAAGATTTCCGGAGCTCTCCACTGCGGTGGCCCTCCTGATCATATTGTCACGTGGTCGTGATGTCGACGAAGACCGCAGGCGACGTGTCCAAGATGAAACTCTTTATTTGGCCGAACTTGTGGCGGAGAAACGGAAAGTTTATTTACAGCAATACACACGGTATGCACTGATAGCGGCAAACAGAGCGTCAGCCGTCGATGAACTGACAAGCGGTGAAGGGCGTCGGCATTTAAACATGTGCCGTCGAATATTCCAGCGTTATCGCTGGTTGTCGCCCAAGCTCTAGAATAAGCTCGAGTGTTTCCGTCTTGCGCGCAATCTTAACAAAACGATCTACAAAAATCACGCTATCTCCCGCTAAAGGGGACCATGGGGCGATGAGGGGACCATGAGGGAAAGAGAAGATGAGAAGTGGAGAGGGGGCGGAGAGGGGGAGGGGAGTGGAGAGGATGTGTGTGGAGAGGGTTTGCGCATGCACAGTCTGGGTGGTGACGCAGCACACCACCGGTTTGAACTCCGCCATAAGATGCTTCGCATCTAAAATCGCGAAGCTTCTCGAACAATGAGGCGCGGCGTTGATGACAGTCTTTGTGGGCGAAAACCGAATACAGCAAAAGTTATCATAAGAAACGCACGTGGCAATATTATGGTTCTAGGACGCAACACCCGAACAAATATTACTGCAAGCTTCAATACAGGTTCTTTTCTGCTGCCATGTATGCGACGCCAGTTGCTCTAACGTAGTAGCGGTTGTAAGGCTCTGGATCGTTTACACGATCTCAGCTCACTGCGGCTGCATTTCTCATAAGAGCGAAATTCAACAAGCGCCCGTGCGCTTAGTTTTACGTGTGCGTTAAAGAACGCCAGGTGGTCGAAACCAATCCGGTGTCCCCTACAACGGCGTGCCTCATAATCCTGTCCTGCTCTGGGAACGTAAAGGTCGCTTCACATCACGCTAAACACAGCAATTTTCAGGCGGCGAATTCGTTCGCAGCAGAAAAAACGGCTGATCGCTCTCGCCACAGTGGTCAGCGGCGAGATACCAACATGTTAGAAATTCCTGGCTCTGTTCGGAGCCGCGAAGCTAATTTTCGGTGGAGACCCCTAGAAATTACCGTGGAGTTTCGTATGATACACTAGAGGGAAATCTGGCGCTAGTGTCTATGGGAGCTGCAACGCATCGCGCTTCAGCCATCCTGGGAACGATGGGTAGTACACGGATTTGTCTAAACATTGTTCTTTTGGCTCCGTTTGGCTCCGCGTCGCCTGCATCCGCTTTGCCGTACTATGAAGTTCAGCAAAATTCAGCAGTTCCACTTCACCACTTTAACCTTTTAGGCTCACCAATTCAAACCTGGTCATGAAGTTCACAACGGTCCATTCTCTTATCCGAAACAAACTCCGAAACACAGCGATAAACAAAGCCACGAGTGCGTTCGAAGCCGTAAGCACGAAGATTAGGCAAATCCGTGTACTACCCATCATTCCCATGGTGGCTGAACCATCGGAACGCCAAAGTTCCCTCTATGTAATTGTAGGGAGCTATGAAAATGACTCCAAGCCGGCCGAGCCGTCATAACTGCGCCGACGTGCTTGTAATGGTTATGGCCGCTGTTGCACACGTCGGATAGCATAAATATTGGAAAGCGTTCTTAAATTACAAAACACGCGTGCACTTCCTGAAAACTTAACAATATCATAACGAACAGATTTTGCATTACAATTGAACAATTATGCAGTGTCTACCAAAACGAACGACAGCAAGCAACCTTGCTTGCCGCGCCAGTCGCAGAAGAAAAATCGTAGCCCTCGTGAATTGAAACCGCCATTTGCGGCGGTTGCGAATTTTACACGAACGGAACGCTTCTGTTCGCTGCAATCGCAGCATCTGAACGTCTTTCAGACGTCAGAAAGTCTTATTAACAAATCGTTAACATTTTCTTCTAAACATAAGCTGCATTGCTTCTCAAACACAGACTCAAATGTTTCGTTGGCTTGCCGCGGTCCGCACGTGCGATGCATTGTACGCTGAATAGTTAATAATTTCACAGCGAAAGCTGTTATGAGATCATAACAACAGTGCCGTAGTTGTTCGCCGCACCTCCAGTGTCCGTAACAGCTATCGCGCGAAATAAGAAAAATAATATGAAACAAGAAAAAAATTGGCCGCGTATCTGCGTGCTTCGCTGCAAATGTCGTGTAAAGACGATAGAAGAGGCGCTGTGTGAGATATGGACGCCATCTGGCAATACGTCGGGAAACATGAGTGCTGTGTTGCGTGCTGGTAGTCCCGGCGCAGCAGCAGGCGAAGACCGGCGGTGACCAACGCGACCGGCGGGAACGCCAGCCAGCCCGAAAACGCGGTTTGGCGCGAAGTGCTGAAGCAGAGAAACGTCCGCACTCAACGAGTACTCTCCACACACTCTTTTATTTACACGTCGCCTGGGTAAAACAGGAACGCCAGAGCGGCGCCCACAACCGGCAGCCTGAAGGCCGCCCACAACGCTGCTTTTTCATTTTTTAAATATTTTTTTTCACCTTCTTGGCCTTCTCAAAACTAAAGTTTTTCAACACCAACCCATGGCATTCGTACAGTGCAATACAGAACCGAAACCGAAACACAACAATGGGCTCGTGCGAAGGGCACGGAGGAAGGCAAATTTCAGCGCAGTCGCATTTTCAGCTTTGTTGAAACAGCGCTCACTAGACGACGAGGAAGTAAAAGAAGGCACAGGACAGGCAGCGCCTGTCCTGTGCCTTCTTTTACTTCGTCGTCGTCTAGTAAGCGCTGTTTCAACAAAGATGAACGCATACCAACTCGCTCAAGCTTCCATTATTATGCATGTTCAGCGCAGCTTAAGAAACTAGGGTCCTTAAAATTACTTATGTATGCATATTCTATTAAAGGAACACGCCACCTAATACTTACCTAGTGATGTTGCACCTCAGATATGCATGATATTTACTTTTTGATCGACAACATTCACAAGTATGAACAGCCGTACCAGTTCAATACGGCTGGCCCTTGGGCAAGTGGTTCAACTTTGGCCGAGTGGCTGAATCGAGGGACGTGCCGACAAACAGAAAGACAGACAGACAGAAAGACAGACCAAAATTTCTGCGTTTAAGTTCCCCAAGAAAGACTCTCGTCTTTAAAAATATTCCAGATCGGAAGGGATTTGAACACGGGTCCTCTGAGTAGAAGCAGAGTATTCTACAACAGAGCAACGCTTTTGCTTCAAACTCTTTTGCAAAGCGTCCCTATACAGGGCTCATGTCTGGCAAGGAATCGCGTTTACATATTACAAATAGCGTGGCAGAAGAGTAAATAACAACCATGCACCACACATTGCTAATTGCTCAATGTGTGTGTGGCTCAAATCTTCCCACCCACTACAAAGTGCTCAGCCATAATTCTTCATCGTCATCAGCAAGCCCGTGAGGCGGCGAGGAGACAGGGTCTCCGGTCCTCCTCGGGGGCGGCCTAGGCCGAGGCCACGAATTTGCCAGAGTTCTTAATAGCGTTGCTACCACCACCACCCTCAGCCACATGCACCATCAACAAAGTGCGCATAATGCCTTACAGATGTGTAGCGGGTACCTTGCTTATCTGAGAAAGAATACTCGCATAGTGAGCGCCTACACAGGTCGGATCTGGTACAGTCACCCTTATGCCTCCACTGCAACGAGAGTGAATCTCTGCATCATTTCTTTTAAATGCGAAGCATTTCTTAGCGAACCTTTTCTACTTTGAGCGTTTCTATCTATCTATCTATCTATCTATCTATCTAGCCGCCTACGTCTGGATGCTCTCATGATGACCTTCTTAACTTGGTGTAGACCAGAATTTGCATGGCAAGGAAAGAGGATTTGAGGAATATGACTGTCCGGTCATGACATGAATATCTTGAAAATCCTTTCGCGTACGTCGTAAAACCCTTTCCTGCAGACACGTGTAGCACATACCCGTTAACCACGCGCCGCAGTGTACGGGTATGCGCCACAGGTGATTGACAGTTTATATATACCTAGGAACGGCGAGAGCTGACATTAGTAATTTAAATGCGAGAGCGTTAAGAAAAACCGACATCAGCAGCATTGAACGACGAATGGAGTAAATAAAATTTAGGATCCCAGCAGGAATCGAACCCAAATTTTCTGCGTGGCAATCATGTATTGTACCACAGAGCCACGCCAGGTCTATAAACTGGCTCGGAAAAACAGCCTATGCAGGCTTAATGGCGGTGCAACGTCAGTTGTGGTTGTGATGCTGGCTATGTAATCTTCCAAGAAAGCAATAAACACTACATATGCACCTCTACGACACAGGCGTCATATCAGATTAACGTCTACGGCTCTAGTGTGGGATCCGCTTTTATTGCACTCTAATAAACATTACATTTGCATTCCTATGATTCAGCAAGCTATATTGAAACATTGATCGAGCCCGGAGGAATACATTAGCGAAAATTGCATATGATATTCACACGATTGCACCATAAAGTGCACTTATGACGTATGTACTCTAACGTGAGGGCTGACGTTACGTCGCACCATAAGTTACCGTTTAAACGCCAGTGCTGTCGATGCACCTGGTAAGCCCACAATGCGCACACAGCTACTACACTTACAAAAACACGTCGATCCACCTCGTAACGCTTGGCTTAAAGCCATAAAATACAGCATAAAAGTACTCGCTGACTGCTTCGCATGAAACCGATTCCCACAAGGGGTGGGATCTGCCGAATTTTTTAACATGCAGATTGTTCACAAATCAAAGAAAACGATTGCTAGATCAAGCTCTCCGAAGGTTGGGCTTAAATTTATCCCTTCCGTTTGTTCTTTCCTTTGGTGCAACTGAAATGGGCTTTAAACACAGGAACGTTTGGGAAGCCGTGTGCGATATTTACGTGATAGAAAAAGAACAGATTGTTAAGTTTATGTACAATTTCACTGTTCCAAACGATTGGCTTCTTAATTTTTTGTTAATTTATTTATTTCTATTTTATTTACTTCTATTTTTATGAAAATCTGGATTGTACCAGTGAATTTTTTCTTAAACCATCCATTCCTAGACATATTCGGATTGTAAAACAATTTTATTTTTAAAATGAGGTACCACCTGTTTCATGGCCGATCTCCCGCGGCGGGTTGCGCCAAGTAGCTGAGGATCAATCAACCAGCCAACCAACCATACTTCACAAAATTATGGTTTATGGCGTTGTCGATACCTTGCATGTGTACTTGTATTAGTTGCCCGAAGCGTGTTTACAGCGGGCTCTAGCAAGGCCACTCTTCCCGATTGCGCTGTGATTGTGCTGCCCGTTCCTCGCAGGGCTGGCGTTTTTTTTTAATTGCGAAGCATTTCTTAGCGAACCCCAGGTACATTGAGCGCTTCTATCTATCTATCTATCTATCTATCTATCTATCTATCTATCTATCTATCTATCTATCTATCTATCTATCTATCTATCTATCTATCTATCTATCTATCTATCTATCTATCTATCTATCTATCTATCTATCTATCTATCTATCTATCTATCTATCTATCTATCCGCCTAGCTCTGGGTGCTCTCGTGATCTCCTGACCTGTCTCCTTCCTACCTGTCTGTTGTGGTTTTTTCGCGCTTTTTAAAGATCAAGCATTGTGTGTGGCAGTCAGGTGTTCTAGCACAGAGCCAGGCGACGTCTGGAAACTGCTTTGGAAAAATACCGTATGTAGGCGTAATGTCGGTGCAACGTCACTTGTGATCGCAGTGCTGGCTATCTAATTTTAGAACAAAGCAATACAGAACAGATGTTCTCCTATGATACAGGCGTCATACCGGATTAACCTCAATTGTGGTTCCAGTTTTGGTTCTGCTTAATAAACATTATACTTGTATTCCTATGATTCAAGAAGCTATATTCAAGCGTTTCTCGACCCAGGAGAAATACGATAACGAAAAGTACGTGTGATATTCATATTATCGGATCGTAAAGTGCACTTCGTTTCGATAATACTGACGTCTATTGTACAAAGTGAGTGCTGACGTTACGTCAGTCCATAGGTTACCCTTTAAACGCCAGCGTAATCGACGTGCCTGGGAAAGCCACGATGTGCACCCAACTACTATGGTCTACAAAAACACGTCGATCCACGTCGTAACGCTTGGCTCAAAGCCGTAAAATGCAGCATAGACAACTACTCGCTGATTACCTCGCATGAAACCGATTCCCTCAAGGCGTTGGATTTTCCTTTTTTTTTAAACACTTTCTGTGTGTAAAAACAGCTTATGGCTTTCACGCAGTAGATGTCATAGTACTCTATGTTCTATCCTCCACCTCTGCTTTTACAGAGAGAAACACCTTCCGAGAACCATGTATTACAGGTACCCATTTGGGCGAGTTGGTTCATGATTACGAGGAGAGAAAAGAGGTCTAAACCACAGGAAGAAAACAGAGGATGGCGCTCTGGTTTTGTTCCTTCATCGTCTTTTTTTAGAGCTGCTTTTTCTGCTTGTACACCTGCACTTGTTCAGTATATTTCCGCGTAATAGACAATACTTACCTCTCTCTCGAACAGTAGAGCGAAGTGGCCTAGATTGTTTCCATTTCTTACACTGGAGCTGTTATGCCAGAGCTTTGCCGTGTGTCGTAGATAGAAATTTACCATCACAATGATCAGGCACGCGCTCTCTTCGTCCTCTTCTGCTTCGCTCCAAGAACACCTGTGCCAATAAGCCCTGCGTAGGATGCAATAACTCAACTGATACGGCGATGTGGGCGAGTTGGTATATTAACATCTTCGGCTAAACGTCTTCGGGTACACATCTTCGCACTGCATAAAAAAGAAATAGAATTTCCGAATGGCTTGCTCCCGCGTTTCTCTTGTTTATGTGACTGAAACGCATTTTTGTTTGTGCACGAAATAAATTTTCAGTTGAGAGTCAGCGCTCGTGTCGTCCGTTTCTCGTCCTTTGTCTCTGCCGCGCTGCAAGTTTACCCGAAGGCGCAATAACTCTGATGGAAAAAAAGGAGTAAGGGAGCGAGAGAAGGAGAGAGATAAAGACAGACAGAGAAACGAAGGGAGTGAACGAAAGAGAGATATTCTTGGCGAGGCGAGATTCGAACCCGCGTACTCACAAACCAAACACGAGTGTCGTAACCGCTCGGATATCCAGGCACGCTAGGAAAGCATTGCATAGTCTTGTATAGTATAGTATAGTATAGTATAGTATAGTATAGTATAGTATAGTATAGTATAGTATAGTATAGCAAGGGGGCGCAAAAGAGAAGTGATGGTGGGGCAGAGAGACGTGAGAGTGAGAAGGAAGGAAAAGAGAAAGGGAGATGGAAAGCATAGCATAGCTATGTATGGCGCCACGCAGGCAAAATCATGTACATCATAGCATAGCATAGCAAGGGCGCGGGAAAGCAAAGCGAGGGTGAGGAAGAGGGACAAGAGGAGGGGAGAGGGTAAAGCATGGCATAGCCATGTATGGCGTCACGTGGGCAAAAGCACGCTAGCATAGCCATGGATAGTATGGTATAGTAAGTGTGCGGCAAAAGGAAGTAAGGGTGAGTAGCAGGAAAAGGAGGAGGCAAAACCGTGCACAGCCATCTATAGCATAGCCATGTATGGCAATGAGGTGGGAAAGGTAAGTGGAGGCAGAAGGAGGGAAAAGAGGAAATGAGTTGGCTGTCATCGTATGCTGTCATTTCATGCCGTCGCTTGGTTTCCTGCAGGCAAAACCATGTATAGCTTAGTCATACATAGCTAGGGAGAGGGAAAAGGAACTTCTGTGAGAAAGAGGGAAAGGAGGAAGGGAGATGGTAAAGCATAGCATAGTCATGTATGGCGTCACGCACTCAAACTATGTATATCATAGCCATGTGTAGTAGGTATAGTAGGGGTGCGGCAGAGATGTGAGGGGTAGGAGGAGGGAAATGAGGGATCGGGGAAGGTAAAGCACAGCGGAACCACGTATGGCATCACACAGGCAAAGCCATCTACACTCTAAGAAAAAATCGAGTATTTGGGGAGTATTTCTGCCACACAACAATAATCGTCATCTGGCTTGCTCGCGTTTCCTGTCTTGAAAACCCGGCTCTCGTCACTTTCCTATCAAGAATGCTGTGTCATGCTGGTAACGCGCGCGCCGTTCGTGACCGCGAAGTGCGAGGACCGCGGTGATAACGCAAGGAAAGTACGCGAGGTGGATGACGATCGTGTGGCAGAAATACTCCCCAAATACTCGATTTTTTCTTTGAGTGTATACTTAGCCATTTATAGCATAGTAATATGCAGAAAGAGGGTCAGAAAGGGAAGCGAGGATGAGGGGTGGCATAGGGTAAGGAGGGAGAGAATGATCATGGGAGTAGGTAAAGTATAGCATAGCCAGCACAGTGTCATGTCGTCGTGTCGTTGACAAAGGCAGCAGTCGGCGTGTTCTACACTAAACTTTTTATTTGGGTGGACTTCTCTCCGGAAAATGAAAGGTCAAGTAGAAGCAGTTCGCACTGCAAACTGATAGCGGCGTGAAAAGTCGTCGGCCGTCGAGTAAGCTGATCATTGGTGGAGCGTATTATGACTTATAAAGCAGTCGTCAAATGCTCCAGCGTTATCTAAGGTACGTGCGTAGGCTCTGGAATAAATTTGACTGTACGTGTCCTGCGCGTAATCTAACTGAATTTTCTCAAATAATCGCGAACCTTCCGAAGCATTCCGGCGCGCTCTGCGCCAAGCGTTGCTAACAGGTTTTGTGCCTGAAAACCGAATACATCAAAATAAAGTTTATAAATGCGCGTGGCAATAGTATAGCATAGTCATCTGTTAGCGTGAGGTGTAGCCTGACTGCGTTGCTATAAATTTTTGAATTGGCGTCCAGATATCAGTCATTCTGCCTGACATTATCTATACGTTTCTCGAATCCTGACGTCAAATCTCCTTAGAGCGACCAATGTGTGAGATATGGGAATGTCATCTTTGAAACGGCAATCTTAGTTGGCATCTTGTGTTCGCAGCTTTTAAGGGCTTTCTCCCAGTCGTGTTCTGTGTAGAACGCTGGACGCTGCCACAGGATGTGAGCGAGTGTGCAGTTATCCGCCCCACAGCTAGGACATCCTTCAGCAAAGTGACTAAACATGCTGCGAGACGGGAACGAGCCTGTCTGCAGCATCCTGTGAGCTGACGACTGCGGTCCAGCAAGCTTGGAATGTGGAAAGGGACACACGCACCTTGACAGCTCATAGACGTCACTTCGTTGAATGTGCCAAGTGGATCCCTGAAGCTCTCCGCGAACGCGCCAGGACCGCAGTGGCACGTGATTCATCGCGCACAGTTAAGGCAAGCACGTTAACGTTGGGAACCAATGGATGAACCCCTGAGCCCATGCGAGTCGGGAACCAGGTAATTGTAGGAGAGGCCATTGCACCCCTCAAACTGAGGATAGCGGCAGCCTCCCTGGAGACCACTTCCGAGTCGAAGGCCCGGACAACAGCCCTAGAGTCAGTGAATATCTCAGTACGCCAAGGGTCCTTCATCGCTGGAGCTATCGCTACCTGCTCTGCTACGGATGCAGACACCTTCCTAACCGAAGCTGATTTGGGTACGCGACCGCCATGATCAACAACCACGGTCGCAAATATATCGAAGCGGCCATACTGCGCCGCATCGACAAAAGCCATTTTTTTCCAGGGGATTTAGCTACGGAGTCAAGCAGAGACTTGGCACGTGCCATACAGGCGCGAGACAGTGAAGAATATAGTCTGCTTGAGAACTTGGAACAGTTGTAAACCAGATAAGCAATGCAAGCTTTGTGATTCCATGCGCTATATAATTGCAATTTTGTATGCCTAATCATTTTTTTTTCTTTTCTCTATTAGAAGGACGGCGTTTTATTTGTGTTTCTTTTATTATTATATGTTTTTGTGTTGCTGAGTGCGAATAATTGGCGACATTGTTTGATTAGTTGTTTGCTGACAACGTATCTTCTTTCTTCGTTCTTTTTTGTATACCCTCCCCGACTGTAATGCATATTGGCTCTGTCGGTAATGAAATAAATAAATAACAAAAAAGCTATGTCTTACAAAGGACTCTGCCACCAACCTTTTCCGACGAGGTATGATGTGCGAATCGGCATTCGGATGTCAGTCATTCTGGCGGTCAGTGTCGATATATATATATATATATATATATATATATATATATATATATATATATATATATATATATATATATATATATATATATATATATATGTATATACCTCAAATCCCGACGTCAGATCCTCTTACGAAACTGCCCACATGTGAGATATGGGAAATGCCTTCTTTCAAGTGGCAACTTTAGCTGACATTTTGCTCTCACCGCCCCCCCTTCCCCCTTTGCACTGCCTTAATCTTTTTCAATATCCCGGCCCTTGCCGGAACCTAAATTTAGCGACTGCGGCCCGCTACCAAAGGTGAGTTTGCGACCACTGCGATAGACGACTGTATCATAGCTGTGAGCGATAGGAATACACTGTATGGAGTCATTGACAGAAAGAAAATTAAACGTGTACCATCGAGTTGACACTGCTCATCGAGAGTTCTAACTGTGCATGGTGTCACATAGTGCTATCAGTTGCTAGGCGGCTTCTTTAACATATGAAAGTGCGGTGACATCCCTGCTTGTTCGGTAGGCTACAGTCACTGCTTCCCGGTAAATTCAGCTTATGCGACTCTAATTTTTCAAGGGGACGCATACGGCAAGCGCTGTGTTCTTGATGTTCAACGAACGTGACTCATATATCGTGCGGATGTGACGCTTCTCTTCTGTTTGTCTTTGTAGAAACGAACAGTGTGGTGCATCTTGCCGGTATAGTTCCAAACGCTAAGTAATGCGTTTCCGAGTTTTCGTTTCTTTTCACTTCACTTGCACGTTTCACTTTCAGTTAGTTGTGTCAAGTCTCAACATGGGTGCAGAATGCATTAGAACAAGTGTGTCGTAGTTATTCCTTATATTCATTGCTTGTCTCACAGGCCAGAGAATGCTAAATTAGGCACGGCATTAATGTTGCGTCTACGGCAGCCCAAACCCAGGAAAGAAATCTTCCGCCGTGCAGAAAAAAACTCAGCAAGTAAAACACAAAAGGCAGACTAACGCTTGTCTCGTACACCACACAAAGAAATTTACTGATTGCCATGCAGGTATGGTATATAGAGTTCCTTTTAGCTGCGGTGCCTTTAATGTAGGGGCAGATGTGCCGATGTGTTAGTCAGGGGAAAATGGAGAATAAGAGGACGTTAAACGAAGAGTCAGCATAAACTCTATCCAAACATTGTCGAGAGTGTAAATGCACGAGTAAATTCGATGAATGGCCTGTGTTCTGCAAGCACAACAATAAAGCGACGCCCATGACGGTGGACACCTGGCATGTCGAAAGTACTTGTATCGTCGATTAAGACATAAAAGGGAAGAAATGTAACGCCTGAATAGTTAACTCTCGCATACAACCCGCGTTTGCGGATTGAAAGGTAGAGCTACATGCCTGCGCATGCTCAGATAAGCTTTTCTGATTAACTTATTTTCCTCAGCAGTGCGCCTTTTCGCTTGATAGTCCGCGTCTGTGATCTCTTGAGCTCTGGTCCTGTGTCCCACTCTGCACGCCTACCTTACTTTGCAATTTACATATATGTACAAACCACATTCACCAACACGCACGAAGATAGAGATAGTATGGTCTGACCTTGCTATGCGCATGTTGAAATCTCCATGGCGATGGCATGTTCTCATGTCATTACTTATTTCCAAATAAGACGCACCGTATCATGCCTATTGTAACATCTGTGGTTTCTTTTCCATTACTGAAGCGCTTGATCTCGGTAATATTTTTGGTTATGTTTGATGGTGCATGAATTGGAGCCTTGAGCGCTTCTATGGCAGCGTCGCCTTCCGTTTTAACGATGATGACAAAATAGACCCCGTCGCCACCATATCGTGACAGACTGGTGAACGCGGACCCGCGTTTACGCGCGATGCGCTGTCGCGCTGTATGGTGTTGCCAGTTTAGGGCGTCCATACGTACTCCAACACACTATGGCGGCACTGCCGCACGTGTCACCACCCTGTGAAAAAGCAAGCCTGTACGAACGAACGCTTTCGTCGAGGCGCTTTATGGCGCCCACTCTCGCGCACCATTGTCGCCAACGGCGTCCAATCGAAGCAACTCTTGCGTCTCATGCGGGGGTACACCGTGTGCGGGGGCAGTCCATATTCTTTTGTACAAGGTAAAGTGACGCATGCGAGGCTTTTAGGCATCAAAATTAGGTTTAAATCAGATTTTGACATTTTATATGGAAATTCCTATAATATAGCTCAGTGTTTTTTTTACTGAAGCCATGTCAAGGTATTGCAAATTTACCTATGTGAGAAGGTTAGAATGTACTACCTTAAAACCAAGTGATGAAGGGAACTTGTGCCACTACCATTACTGAAACGAAAGAGCTTAATCTCGGTGTCCTTGTACACTGGCTCCATCCGCATGCGTGCCAGTCGTGGAGTTTTGTCTCCATACAGTCAGAAGAGTACAAGGGACAGCTGCACAGAGTTCTTCTACATTACATGGTATAGTGCTCCGAATTGTTCATATAAGCCTTAACACATTTTAAGAGATATGCACCCACGTCTACGATATTAACAGCGGAGCGGTTTAAACCGATCGTCGCTCCGTAATCTGTGAACCAAAGCTACCATTACCATGAACGGGCACGCTCTCTCTTAGTCCTGTTCGTCCTCTTCTTCATGTTCTGCTTCGCTCACAGTAGAAGCATAGAATTGCGACGGTTCGTCCGGCGCGCGATTCTAATATCCCTGATGGGTGAGAGAACAAATAGAAAGAGAAAGGAAGAAATATAGAGAAAAGAATAGAATGAAGGAGAAATTCTTGGCGACAAATTTCTTGACGAGGCGGAATTCGAACCTGCGTACCCACGACCCGAAGGCAAGCATCGTGACCACTCGGCTGCCCAGGCACGCTAGCAGCGCATAACATAGTGCTGTCTGGTATAGTATAATGCTGCCTAGTAAAGGCAGGGGGTGAGAAAGGAAAATAAGGGTGAGGAGAGGGAAAGAAGGACCGGTGAGAGTAAAGCGTATCATAGAAATATTCAGAGAAATATAGAGAAAAGATGGGCAGACAGACAGAATGGGAAAGAGATAATTAAAGAAGCAGAGAGATATAAATTAAGGGAGAGAGAAAGAGGAAAAGAGGAATACATAGATATAAGAAAGGGGAGAAAGAGAAACAGAGACATAAAAAGAAAAAAAGAGAAAAATAGACAGAAGGTGGAAACGAGAAATGGAGACAGAAAGAGAAAGACAGGGAAGAAAGACAAAGAAGTGTACAAAGAGCGAGACAAATAAATAGAAAGCAAAAGACACAAAAAACTAGCGCAGCTTGTGCTAAGTACTGCAAGGCTGGGTCCCAGCAGAGCAGGTGGGCCTCTACCTGATCACTGCTTGGCTTGGCTTTTTCCCTCTCGCCTCTCTATCTTTCCCACCTCTTGCTATACTGCACTGTACAAAGCTATACTTGCTCTATTTTGTTATCTTTTTTAGTCTTTCTGTCTTTTTCTACCTTTCTTCCATTCCTTTATCTCATGTTTCGTTCTTTCATCCTCTTCTTTTCGCTGTCTCTCTGTAGTCGCTCTAGTCTTCTGTCCTTTCCACTCACTCGACCTTACCAGCTCTGCTGTAAAACTGCTATAGCGCGTATGTGCTACGCGAATTGGGAAAATTCCGCTAGTCACCACAGTGGTCCACTAAAAGCTAACGAGGCAACACACGGAGGGGCAAACATCGATTAGAGGCCGTAAATCTATGGTTAACCATCCTTACTCATTACTTTGGCCGTGGTTGTACACGTGCTGGTTCATGATGATAATTTTCTATATACGACACAGGGCAAACCTCCATTATGACATATCTGCTGCAAAAGAAGGATAAAAGCAGAAAAGAAGAATAAAAAAAAACTGAAATAAACACAAACGAGGGAGGCCGTCCAGCTCCGCTGTTCTTTCAGGATTGGTACCATCAGTGAGAAGCTTTCGTGAATTTTGCGTGGACACTAGTCGAGATCTGTTCACCATTTTTAACGCGACAGTGTTAAAGAGCTCGTATCGCAGAAATACTTCGCGGATTCGCAAGACGAAGAATTATGGCGTGGTGGGCACATCGCAACTGTACTTGCAGTATGCATTCTTGGAGAGGCTTAACGCGATAACGTTAAAGAGCTCGTTTCGCAGAAGTTCCGCTGTCGGTGTCAGCGTCGTTGTCGGTGTCATTATGAGCGAAAATTCAGTGTTGTCCTTGACGGAAAAATTGTGAAATATGCAAATAAATAATAAAATCTTCGGTTCGAGTGAGAACTGAACCCAGGTCTTCTGGCAACCAGGTGTTCTAACACAGAGCAATGCGATTGCTTGAAGCTGCTTAGCAAAAAAACACTGTATGAATGTCATGTAGTGGGACGAGTAGCCGACGCATGTAACACTGCGTAGCAGAAGCGTAGAATAGCGCCAGGTGTCCAAACGTGTGAGCTGCAGAAAGAGTGGGGGTTTTAAAAGCCCGCCCATCCGCCCATTATAAACCGCTGAGAGATATTTATTCTTCATTAGCAAATCATGACATACAAACCATGTATATCATGACCTACGTGTTCTGCTCATAGTGCGCTCGTGGTCGCTTCGTAGCTTGATATATGCCAAGGTTTCACTGCGCGACGTCAGCGAATCAGGAGCATAAATGTCCAGATAAGATCGAACGCGAGGTCCCGGTCCCGTTTCCCGATTCCCAATTTTGACGAAACTTGCCGTAGGTCTAAGCATTATACCCAGAACAATGGTTCCGAAGTTAGTTTCGCGAAAAAAATGTTGCTCGCCTTAAAAAAAATGTACAAATTTTGGCCGCAAGAAACACTTTTCCGCCAATTTCGCGATTTCTGAATTTTGAGCCCACCTAGGGAAAAAACCGTGCACTTCTTGGTCACAATATTTATTCTCCTCAAATAACAAGTGAAATACAATCTTATGAGTCTAATATTTTTTTCGCTTGTCCGAACACTTTTGAAGAAAAAAATCACAAACTTGGCAAATCGCAAAAAATACCTGTAATTGAGGAATGTATTGCTGCAAACAGGCTAAAGGGAGGATAATAAAAATCAGTACGTATTAACTTTGGTACTTTGTCTCTCTTTTAAAATAAATTTCGTGGTTTTATCGCGCTTTATTTTACTCGATAATTACGCTCAAACGTAAGTGATTTACCAAAAACACCGAACTTTGAAAATTGTTTTCTCAAAAAGGCCATTTTTAATTTTTTTTAGAATCCCTCTGGTTGAAGTCAGGGACGTCGTCTATCATTCTGCATAAAAAACTTCGAATTATTTTGGTTGCTAACAAGTTACAATGCGCCAATTGCGGTCATGTCAGCCTAGCGGCCGCGTCGTTCCTTCTGTGCTGAAACTGGGACATGTTCAAAATACTTGTACGTGACATAATCACATATGAGCAGCTCCACATCAACAAATCCGCGGCCAGGTGTTATGGTTCAGCAAGGTTTATCTTGCGATCAGCCGCTTGACAAATTGTGGTGGCCGCTCGATGATGCGGGCGCTCACATTACATGAGTGCCGCTTCGACTGCGGATCAGCTCCGCTTGCGCGCCAAACTACGCTAAGAGGACGAACGTGAAAAGGAATTCATCTCTGTGAAAGTTAAAGGCTGTTAAGTGCCAACAAATGTCATAATGTGCAACAAAAACTGTCGGTAATTTCGCAGTGAGGACTTCCAGTAGTGCGCTCGTGTGTTGCTTTCTCTCTTCCGATGACCTAGAGATAATTAGGTTCACTCTATCAGCAATATATGACACAAAAGCAAGCCATTGACATCTAATGAAATGTCTCATACGCGCTTCTGATGGTCGAACAACTCAAATTGCAGTTGTTCTCTATCTCGTGTCTGAACACTTGTGTCAGCCGGATGTGAAAAGAAGTGAGTGCAAGTCCGTTGCTTCAATAAAGCACCTCTTTTACAAAATTACACCATTTCCCGCTAAAGGGGACCATGAGCCGATGCGAAGCCGGAGCACTTGCACGATCGCGTTCCGTTGGCGTTCTTTGGGCATGCTACCGACCTCGCGTCTTGTCTTCCTACGCGCGTCTTGTCTTCCCTCTAGCCTGGCTGTTAATTCTCACAAGGCGAGCGGGCAACGCGGTCGGCAGGCGTGCGAGAGGGGGGCAGCATAGTAGTAGAGAGAAAGAGGGGGAGGGGACGCGCATGCCCTGGTGCTCATCGCGGCGTTGCGCAGGAGAGAATTTCGGCATGTCTAGCCCGCGTTTCAGAGCAAGAGTGGAAAGGGGGAGGGGGAGGAGAAGTGGATAGGGGAAAAGGAGAGGGGAAGTGTAGAGGGGGAGGGGATAGGGAAAGGGGAGAGGGGAAGGGAGAGGGTATGCGCATGCGCAGTAAGGGCGGTCACGCCGCACAGCACCACCACTACCACCACCGGATTGAACTCCGCCATAAGATACTTCGCATATAATATTGTAATGTTTTGCGTCCGCAGATTTAATATTCAACGCAAGCTGAGCGTTTATCACGATATTTTGTGCTGCGGGCATCCCAGGAGAGAAAAAAATACGTGTGCTGTGTTGAAGGCGCGCACTCCGAAATTGCAGGCAGAATTTTCGTTGCATATTATGACATTTGTTGGCACTTAACAGCCTTTTTCTTTCACAGAGATGCATTCCTTCTCTCCTTCGTCCGTATACAGTTCAGTGCTTGTTTTACTGAGGTTGCTTCATCATTTTATAAAGTGGCGTATATGTGACGTCTAGGCTCCTAGTTTTAAAACTCGCGCAGAAACTTGAACCACTCACGTTGTTGAAACAATAGAGCATTAGCTGGGAATGATCGTATAGTCTGGCTCCAGTCGAAATACCAGGTGTTCAACATCAACACGGCTCTCCCACAGTAGAGTGCACATACTTATCTAGAGCATTCACAATTTGTTGTCGATACATATTCGGGCAGGGTTACCACTCTCTAATGCTAGAATACATAACAGCCTACACTGTCAGCCATTTCTTAAAGCCCTTTCTTAGTCACGAGGCAACTGATGGCTCTCCCATAGCAGAATTCCTAGGATTCGAAATCAAGCCCTCTTTAACAGGGGAGCTCTTTAAAGGCCAACTCCGGCGATTTTTCGGCCATGTCAAAGTAATGGTGCTTTTATGTTCCTGAGACGCTCCTGTTACGGGCCCGATAGCAGAAATACTCGGCAAAATGGAGAATAATTTTAAATAAGCAAAAAAGCGCAACACCGAAACCGAAATCCAACCGAGTGTGCTGTCTACGTATGACGTAGATGTTGTTACGAACGAACCGGAAGTCGTGCAAGGCATGCCGGTCACGCTGGCGCCGAGTATGAAAACTGTGATAGCCGGGACTACCAGCGAAGCGCCGGCCAAACCAACGCTGTCTGTCGCCTTGTGCGCAGTAGACGCAAGCTGTAGCGGCCGGAGCGCCGAAGTTAGCGGTGCCCTCGGCTGCGTCACTTTTGCCGCCTTCCCAATACTGACGTCACAGACGCAATGTTGCCAATAATTGTGGGAAGCCAGGAGGGCGTTTGCAGACAATCTTTAAAATTCATTTGCAAACAATCTGCGCATGTCTCAAGCCTGTAATTTGGCATAAACGACTGAAACGTGCAAATGAACGTACCCAGCGAATTTCATTGAGATCCATCGACCTCGAAAAATCGCCGGAGTTGGCCTTTAGAACCGTGAGGGGTCAACAGAAGTGGTGATCATCTTGAACCGACACGCGCTCTCTTCGACCTCTTAATCTTCTCCTTCGCTCCCAGAACATCTGCGCCAATTTGTCCGGCCTCTCAGCGACAGAACGAGTACAGAGAAAGAGAAAGAAAGAAAAAAAAACATAAAAGTTCTTGGAGAACCAAAAAAAAATTCGGCAGATCACACGCACTGTGGGAATCGATGTAATGCGAAGCAGCCAGCAAAGAGCTGCATACATCGCCTTGTTTGTCTTTGAGCCAAATGAAATCATTCATGCCATGGCATCTAGTCCGCCATATATCGCATGTTTACCATGCACGCATGCATGCACAATTTGGTGTACACCATGCCAATGAAACGCATATTCTGGTATATAAATGCATGACCTGTCGTTTATGTTCATCACGCACTCGTGTCATGCCATACCAATTTTGGTATATATCACACTAACAAAACGGCCGGAAGCGCACCATGACAGTGGCATGTAAATCATACCGTACATGACATGCATAACATGATTCGCATGTTAAGACCTCTCATTTATGTTCGTCGTACAGTCTCATCACGCAATACCAATTTGGTGTATATCAAAGGAGCGAAATGACCGCGAGTGCACCATGAGTAGAGCATGTAAATCATGCCATACATGACATGAATATTATGGTTTTTCATGTTACCACCTGTCACTAATGTTCATCATAGAGTCGCATCGCGCAATACCAGTTTTGGTCTATATCAAGCTATCGAAACGGCCGCGAATGCACCGTGAGCGTGGCAATTAAATCATGACATACATGACATGCATGTCATGGTTTTCATCTTACCAACTGTCATTCATGTTCTTCATACTGTCACATCGCGCTATACCAATTTTGGTGTATATCAATCTACTGAAACTGCCGCTAGCGCATCATGAGCGTGGCATGTAAATCAGGTCATACATGACTTGCATGTCATGATTTTCATGTTACCACGTATCACTTACGTTCGTCATACAGTCGTGTCGCGTAACACCAATTTTGGTGTATACCACGCTAGCGAAACGGACGCGAATGCACCATGAGCGTGGCATGTAAATAATGAACATACATGTCATGGATGTCATGGTTTTCGTGCTGCCACCTGTTATTCATGTTCTTCATAAAGTCACATCGAAAAAAACCAATTTTTGTGTATATCAATCTAGCGAAACGGCCGCGAGTGCGCCATGAGCGTGACATGTAAATCATGTCATACATGACATGCATATCATGATTTTCATGTTACCACGTGTCAGTTATGTTCGTCATACAGAAATGTCTCGTCATACCAGTTTTCGTATGTATCCCTTCATTTAAACGGCCGCGAGCGCCCCGAGACCATGTCATTTAAATCATGCTGCACATGACATGCGCGTCATGATTTGCATGTTAGGACCTGTCATTATGTTCGTCATGAACTCTTGTCACGCCGTACCAATTTTGGTATATATGAAATTAACGGAACGACCGCAAGAGTACAAAGGCCGCGGAATGTAAATCATGCTGTTCATGACATGCGTGTCATGATATTCATGATATGACCTGTCATTTATGTTCGTGATAAGGCCATGTTATGACACACCAATTTTGGTATACATCCGATTAACGGAATGTCCAGGGAGCCCAAAGGCCGTGGAATGTAAATCATGCTGTTCATGACATGCGTGTCATGATTTTCATGATATGACCTGTCATTTATGTTCGTAATAAGGCCTTGTTATGACACACCAATTTTGGTATACATCCGATTAACGAAACGGCCAGGAGAGCCCAAAGTCGTAGGCGGCTAGATAGATAGATAGATAGATAGATAGATAGATAGATAGATAGATAGATAGATAGATAGATAGATAGATAGATAGATAGATAGATAGATAGATAGATAGATAGATAGATAGATACGCTCAAAGTCGCAGAAGTTCGCTAAGAAATGCTTCGCATTTAAAATTTCTTGGCGAGGCGGGATTCAAACACGCGTACCCACGATTCCAAGACGACCATCGTAACCATTTGGTTATCCAGGCACGCTAGGAGAGCATAACAGAGCCTTGTATAGCATAGTATAGCAAGAGAGTGGAAAAGGGAAGGGGAGTGAGGATACTTCTTGGCCACCTGTATACCACACCCGGAGGGGAAGTGAAAATTTTGGATAGTCGCTTGCTCTGTTCCAATATGTTAACGTTTTTTTTAAGACCCTATTAATGTTGGGTGGGTTGTTTGTGAAAGTTAATACAAGATATTTCTTGCGCTGCTGATCGGTATGTTTTTGTTGGTGTAGTAAAGTCTGGCGGTCCAGATTTGCCGCTTTTTTGATCACGTCATCAATGATAGCTGGTGGGCAGGGCTGGGCAAAGATACTTTGAAATTGTATCGCGATACGATACAAAATACTCAGGCAAGAAGTATTTGAGATACAGATACAAGATACTGCCAGAAGAATTGTATCCGATACGATACTTGGCCAGTGTATCTTAAGATACTTCGATACATTCGCAAATTTGTTTTTATAAGTCCATATAATGTAGCAGCAAACGCCTATGCACAAAAATGTCTCCTTGAAAATTTCTTAACTGTGACCCATTTCATTTCATTTATTTATATACATCGTATTGTAGGCCATGTGGCCCAAGCAGGAGGGGCAAGGTACAACAAAATAAACACACGTACAAGGCACAATTGAAAATGTCAAACGAAGGAAGGCAAACAAATAAACAGCTCTAAAATGAAAATGTTGTTTACGAAATAGTGAGAAGGTAATTATGAATTTACTCAGGTGAGTCCAGCTGATGAAAAGGTATCAGCTTCCGCTCCTCAGTAGTTTAAAAAAAAATAAATAAAAAGAACATGAGTGAAATGTCCGTTAGTATCACAAAAATTTGCCCTTCTTCCACAAATTACATTAGTTTCCTTCCGACATAAATTATTGGCGTTTGTTTAAGCTTCTTAACAGGACAGCTCTTTATACACTTCGCTGACAGTGCTTCTTGCTTGTAATTTTTGCAATTGATGGGAGTCGCTGCTCTGCTTGCCGACCAGCTAACGGGTTGTCATCTAATCACAAGAACTTCAATAAGAAGCCTTCGCACGATGACGCAAATAACGGTGTGGACTTTTGCCTTGTCCGTAAAAGACCGTTCGCGCAATACCGGATCACTGGACAGGTGCAGAGCAGCAAGAACGCTGGTAGCGATGTTTTTTTTCTTGACTCATTGTGTATACCACGGGTCTCAAGCACGTGGCCCGGCCCGCACATATGACCGTCTTCGTCCCATTTATTTTTATTTTTTCAATAAGTATTTACATGAGCTACACTGACATGACTGGTCTCAATCACTCTTTTCGTGAGGACATATGGTCACCATGTGTTGAAACATAACCGTGGAATAATAACTTCGTTCGATCCCGGCTGCGGCGGTCGCATTTCGATGGAGGCGAAATGCTACAGGCTCGTGTACTGTGCGATGTCAGTGCACGTTAAATGACACCAGATGGTCCAAATTTCCGGAGCACTCCACTATTACTTCCCTCATAATCATATAGTGGTTCTGGGACGTTAAACCCCAGATATTATTATTATTAACAAAAACTCGATATTTCAGTATCCGCGTCCCGATTTCAGTCATTCTGTAGAACGGTATCGATGTTTCTCGAATCCTGACTCCAAAGTCCTTTCTGAAATGACCAATGTATGAGATATGGGAAAGGCTTCCTTTCAAATGGCAACATTGCTGTCATCTTGGTCAAGCCACTTCTCCACCCCCCCTCCAACCTTCACTTTACTGCCTTGGCTCTTGCGGGACTGCATTTAGTGACGGCGGCCCGCTGGCTATACGGCGAGTTTGACGCCCCTGTTATATACGTAGGGGATGCAAAACTGCAATGAATTTTCATATTGTACTTATCTGCTGGCGTAAAGGATTCTTTGTCGACATACTCACTAAAGTATAATCTTTTAACAATTTTTCTTCAACGAGAAAACATGTGCAATCCAGAAAAGTCTCAGGCGTATTGTTCAGTTGCACAAAGCGTCGCGGGATACCGCCACTTTTCGCGCTGTTGCCACTTATAGTTCTGATTACGAGGCGATTAGTAATACTAAAAAAATTACACCATATCCCGCTAAAGGGGACCATGAGGCGATGCGAAGCCGGAGCACTTGCACGATCGCGTTCCGTTGGCGTTCGTTGGGCATGCTACCGACCTCGCGTCGTGGAACGCGAAGAGGGACGTTACGCGCGTCGTATCTTCCATCTAGCCTGGCCGTTAATTCTCACAGGGCGAGCGGGGAACGCGGTCGACAGGCGGGCGAGAGGGGGCAGCGTAGGAGAGGAGAGAGAAGGGGAGGGGACGCGCATGCGCTCGAGCTCATCGCGGCGTCGCGCAGGAGAAAATTTCGGCATGTCTAGCCCGCGTTTCAGAGGAAGAGTGGAAAGGGGGAGGGGAGAGGGGTAGTGGAGAGGGAAAGTGGAGAGGGGAGGGGAAGAGGGAAATGGGAGAGGGAAAGTGGAGAGGGGAATGGGAGAAGGAAAGTGGAGAGGGTGAGTGAAGAGGAGGTGTGTGGAGAGGGTATGCGCATGCGCAGTAAGGGTGGTCACGCCGCACACCACCGGATTGAGCTCGGCCTTAAGATACTTCGCATCTAAAATTCAGGAAGGCCTAAAAGAGGAAAACAAATATAGGTAAAATAGAGAGGTGGTTCCGTATCAAACATTCACACTGAATGAGTACAGAAAGACGATACAGGCGGTGCCCTTAATAGCTACGACAATTAAGCATGAAGTGCCGTCAACTCACCTGTCAAGGTGAGGCAATAGAAAATTCAGTGCCTATGGAAAAATGCCTGAAAAAGGTCTTTAGGACGCTCGTCAGAAAAGCAGAGCATTCGGTATATCAGCGTTTCTTGAACCCCCTTCCTAACATCTTTAACATGACTCCTAATAATTTCCTCTTTTATAACGCAAACTCAATTTCGCTATTTTACTAAGCGGTAGCCAGAATGCTTTGTACTGTATACTCAAGGCGTGCCCACATGATTACATATGTTTTCAAAATCGCCTTGGCAACGTGTGAATGTGTAAGCAGTAGTAGAAATAATGCAGACAGTCAAAAGAATAAAGCAGAGATCTTATTTTGATAGCTCGTTACAAAAGATATACTGCAGTGACCAGACCGTAAAAAACAGTACAGAGTCCTAGCTAATTTATGGGATGTAAAAGGACAGCTAATAAAGCACTTCTGCTAACATTCAAATTACGATTTCATAAATCCTTTGAATAAAGACAGCAGGAAGAAAAAATACGGTAGGCCAAGATATCTTCTGTTAGGTAAACGCTCGCTCTATTATATTTAGCATCAGTATCAGTGGTGCTAAAGTTGTTAGAATCTTATTTGCATGTAAGTTAATTCATTGCATGTAAGTCAAACATACATCCCCGAGATCCTTCAAATCGCTGATGTGTAAGAGCCACGAGACGCAAAGCAACCCCATCCTTGCAGGCGTCAGATTTCGTTTCAAAGCAAGACGCAAGAGAATCTTCAATAAGGACACTATAGCAACATTAGAATTTGCGAGATAGACGCCGCACGCATTGGAGTACGCGGCGTAGGACAGTGGTTAGGAGCAAGTGTCATGACATTGGGGCAAATAAAAAGAAAAAAATATTGAGAAAACAGAAGGTCGTGAGAAGGGCGTAGACGTCCGCGCGCTTGTTTCTGTCGAGACTGCGCGAGTGCTGCCACGTGACTCTGCTCCACCAATAAGGGACACGCAGACCTCATATTCTGTCCTCACTGGAGGGCACTGGCGGAAAGAAAATTTCATCACTGCCTTTAGTTTTATTCAGATGGCATAGTGGCGCCAGTACCAGCTTGAGCAGCTGGGTTTGGCCAGCGATTATTGTTTCGCACAGTTGTGTTGCGATAGCACTATCTTGTATCTTAAGATACACGATACATTATCGAATGTATCGGAAATACAGATACAGATAATTGTTTTGCGAGACGTATCGCGATACAGATACAAGATACCCAAAGAGTATCTAGGATAGTATCTAAGATACATGTATCTTCGACACTGCCCAGCACTGCTGGTGGGTATCCTTGATGGAGGAGTACCTCGCGCATACGTGCGGTGTTTTTTTTTGGAAATCCTTAGAGCGAGAGCAGATTCTTTTGAATCTGTGTGCTTGGGAATAGGGAGTACTGGTCTTGCAGTGGCGCGGGTGGCAGCTTTTGAAGTGCAGGTACCGTTGCCTGTCCGTAGGTTTTCTTTATACACTAGTGACCAACGCGCCATCCTCTATTCGAATGTGTGCATCCAGGAAGCTTATTTCAGTGTTAGAGTAGGAGTACGTAAAAGAGATGCTGGGGTGTGCTTGGTTAAATGCACGCATGAATTTGAGGAGTTAGTTTTCTGAATCAGTCCAAATCATGAATATGTCGTCTAGGTACCGTTTACAGAATCAAGGTCTGATGTCACAGCCTGAAAGGAAATTGGACTCTATGTGGTGCATGAATATGTTAGCGTAGTTTGGGGCCATTCTTGTACCCATTGCCGTGCCGCTGATTTGAAGGTAGTACTGGCTGTTAAATTCGAAGCTGTTCAGTTCGAGGACAAGTCAGGTTAAAATTTAAATTACTTTTTTGCTTGGATATGCGTCAGGGTTGTGGTTGCCATATGATTGTACAAGTGCCCTGATACCATCGTCATGTGGTATATTCGTGTACAGTGAACTAACCTCCAACGTTACCAGGAATGCGCCGTCTGGAAATTTTACGTCCGATATTTCGCGAAGAAAATGGTTTGTGTCGCGCAAGAAAGACTCATGTGTGGGTGGTATGTTTTTGAATAAAGAGTCAATATAGCTAGATATGGGTTCAGTTAATGTTCCCGTTCCTGATATAATTGGTCGACCAGGGTTTCCCTCTTTGTGAATTTTGGGGAACATGTAAAAACGACCTGGTGCCGAATGTGCCGTAACAAGTGCTTTTTGAAGCTGTGGATTGATCTCGTCCTCACGTCTAAGCTTCTGCAGAGCTGTCAGAATTATTTCTTTATGTTCGGTTGTAGGGTCCCAATCGAGATGTTTATGGAATTTTTTGTCATTTAGTTGTCGCTTGCCTTCCTCAATGTAATCCGATGTATTAAGAATAACAGTCGCGCCACCTTTGTCTGCTGGTTTAATGAGATCTTCGCGGTTGCTCAACGCGAGAAGCGCTTCCCTTTCTTTCTTTGAAATATTATTCATACTTGGTTTGTACGCCTTGTACGCATGTATGACATCTTTCTGAACCGCATCTATATAGAGATCCAAATGTCGGTCCCTGTTGGCGTCTGGGGTCCATTGTCGGCCAATGTTACCGCGGAAAAGTGGATTATCTTTTTGGGATTTATCAAAGAAATATTCCTCCAATCGTAAATTTCGTGCGACGTCGTCTAAATCTTTTAGAAGCGTGAATTCATCGTACTACCTATTACTAGGGCAGAACGTAAGGTCACGTCATAGTACAGTCAATTCTTCTTTGCTAAGTTCTTTTTCTGAAAGGTTGATGACGTTTGCTTCTTTAGGGTGTGCCGTTAGGTCTTTCTGAATGTGAGGCGGTTTGGTGTTTTTATTGTAGGCTACAGCGGGTATTACTTGTTTTGGAACGTTACCTCGCCCAAATTTCTTTGTTTTAAGCTTTTCTATTTCTCCCGTTTTCTTCTGCTCGAATAAGTCGAGTTCTTTGGCCTCCAATTCCAAAGAGGAAGGTTAGTTCTTGCGTGCCGCTCCTCGTCCATAAGTGCCATTAGAGTCTTTTCACAGTGTTTAATGGTGACCTTAGTTAGCTCCAGTGTGGCATGATCGAGAATTTTGTTCCACTGTCTCATTTCTGCTTTAGAAAAATTATGCATCGAAGGTGATGCTGGTAAGCGCAGCCCCTTCGGTGCCGTACCTGCCAGTACATATGCCTTGAGGGTACGCACATGAAGTTCGTGCCGAATCCGTTTGTCGACGAGCTTTCTAAGTTTAAGAAAATGTGGACCTGTTTTATGGCTTATTTCACCTGATGGGGATGGTATTCGCTCGTTCGCACAGCCAGCATCTCACTTTGCACAGGCGCGGCGAGCTGGGCTGCCAGGTACTCGGAGGTCGTACCTGGTTTTGGGTGCAGCTTCATTCGGCCGTGCCTCCCGCGACGTGGTGGCCTGTGGACGACAGCTGCCAGTGGATGCAGGCTGCTGGTTGGTGCTGCTGCTCGATGCCAGATGATGCTGGCTGCTGGCTGCCGGTGGTAGTGGCCCAGCGGGCCGTGGTCGTGGGCCCGGGTTCCCGCTTGTCGCCTCTTCCGGGCTGTGTCTCCTGACCGGCGTCGACAGGCGTGGTACATGCGTAGCCGGTCGCGCACCCCGTGAATGTGGTCCCGACCGCATCGGCTGGCTCGTGGAGCTAGCGGTTGTCTCAGGGGCCACTATCTTTGCGTTGTTCCCCTCGACGCTTCGACAAGCGTCACCAGGATGGTCACGTTGAAGTGCCTGTGAGTAAGATGGCGTCTCCCCATACCCGTACGCCTCCGGCTGCGGTGCGTAGTCCTGCCAGTCGGTGATGTATGGCCGCCGTAGATCAAGGAGCAGGTTATAAAAGTTCAACGCGAGGAGAGACACTCCAGCAAAGCTCGGGTGTAGACCTTCAGCAGCGAGCACGGCCCATGGAGGGAACCTGTCGATTGCATGGTCCACATAGAACACACCCTATCTCGCATGGCACAAACCCAAAAGTCGAAAGTTGAATTCTCGAGCCTCGCGGTTGAACCTCGTCACCGCCCGCCACTTGCGTAGGAGAAGCCGTTCATTGGGGCCATGTGGGAGCACCGGGGTAGCAAATACCATAGTGATGTCCGGTCTGTCGGATCGAATGCGCTCGAGTAGTGCCGCGTACCGGTCGAGTGCAGTTCAGGCATATGCACCGGCAATGTCATTGGTCCCGACGTGGAGAATCAAGTTCGAGATCCTTTTAGGCACAAAGTCCAGCAGGTCGCTGATGTCGTCAATATAGGCTCCCGGTTGGCAGATGAAAGCTGGGGAATGGGGGCTGGCAGGATTGAAGTGGTCATGGACATATTTTAGTTGGGAATCACCGATTATTGCCGAAGAAGGAACGTTGAGCGGAAATTTCCACGTCAGCTGTTTTCGAAGGGCGCGGGCAGCAGCCATATGTAATAAGGCCTAAACACGGAAGAGTAACTTCGGTTGCCGCAAGGTTATAAGTATAAAAGTATATGCGCCGTCATAAAAACAACTGTTTATTTTGTCTACGTTTCGACGGGAGCCCCGTCTTCTTCAGGACATAACAATATTTACAGCGTGTGTGCGTCCTTTTATAGCATCTTGAGAGTGGAGGGGAAGGGACAGAAAGGAAGGAAAATAAGAACGTAACAAGTAACGGAGAAGAAGGGGGGGACCACGACAAACACAACAACAATAACAACAAAAAAAGAAGAAAATTCCCGAAGGTCAGTAATAAGGGTTTTGCTTGACGCGGACATTGTGTTAGTTTAGGAAGCGACAACAATAGAGCCTCCGGGCACCCACCTTCCCCCAAACGGACAATGTAATGACCAAGCGCATCTAGTATGACACTTTCCGGTGTGAGGCCACGGGTGGCGTTTTTGACGTCCTTCGTCGTTTA
This sequence comes from Rhipicephalus sanguineus, assembly GCF_013339695.2. Classification (NCBI taxonomy): domain Eukaryota; kingdom Metazoa; phylum Arthropoda; class Arachnida; order Ixodida; family Ixodidae; genus Rhipicephalus; species Rhipicephalus sanguineus. The sequence continues at coordinate 115,337,415 of NC_051185.1, forward strand.
CCGCGTCAAAGTAATTGGTGGGGTGGAGAGTGAGGGCTTTCAGCTTATAATAAAGTTAGAATGTGTCAGAATCTCTGAGAATATTGTGGATATCGTAATGGTTTATCATAGGCAATAGGAATTGCTTTAGTGCCTCTAAAAATTTATCAGCATTTACTTCCTCAGCAATTGCTCTCGGCACTTGATTCCACTCCAGGACTGCCAAATGAAGAAAATAAAACGAAATAGATCAGTACGGGCGAACGGTTGACGAACTTTAAATGAGTGATTCATGCGTCGAAACGCTGCACCTAGCGCCAATAATAATGTTGTAGTATAAGGCGTAGGGTTGTGATACAACTTATGAAGGAATGTTAAACGAGAAACCTTCAGTCCACTTGATAGAGTTGCAAGGTCAAGGCTGTCTTTGAGTTTAGATGCACTTGAATAGGAAGAACAATCGGAGACGACGAACCTAGAAGCTTTGTTTTGTAATGCTTCTAGCCTCTTAGTGAGGTATGCTGGATCAGGACTCCAAATAACTGAACAGTATTCAAGCTTGGATCGGACTATTGAGTTGTAGGCAAGAAGTTTGGTATCTTTATTAGCTTGGCGAAGTGTGCGTCAGAGGAAACCAAGAGTTTAATTTGTTTTGCCCAATAACCAGTCGATGCGTGTATTCGAGGTTAAGTTACAAGTTAAATAAACACTTAAGTATTGAAGTCACTCGGCAAGTTCAATTACCTTATTATTCACTGTATATTTCCGCGACAAAAATTATTACAAATAGTAAGCCGCAATAGTTTTGTTTTACTATTCTTAATCTTCATGTACCAGTCATGACACCATTCATCCAATATGGGCAAGTTTTTATCTAATTCTTCGCAATCATTATGGTGAGTAACAGCACGATAAATAATGCAGTCGTCAGCAAATACACGAAATTTAGGACGATGTTGGCCCCAATACTGAACCATGGGGTACACCGTATATCACAGGCTTACAGTCGGACACAACGCTTTCAATCAAAACCGCTTGACGCCTACCGCTTAAATACTCTTTAAAGGGCCCCTCACCAGGTGACATAACGAATTTTAGTTAGACATTGGAAGTTGTTGCGAGCCCAATAAAGAGCATTATGGCGCAAGAATGTTTCTAATCGGTCCGTTAGAAGCTGAGAAAAACAACAATTTGTAGCGGCGCGAAACCATGATGCGAGGAGGCGAGCTGCAAACCCTTGCCGCTCGCCCCGTGTAGCCTTCGCAAGCCAAATCCCTTCCCTGCCTTCATCGGCACGCGAGCGGGAGGATCACATAACGCATACGCACGAACACGTCTTGCGCACACAATGCCACGAGCGCATAACGTGCCCGAACCAGCCAGAGCCCCCGAGACGCGAGCGGTGTCGTGGCGGCGTTCTTTGCGCTTCATCTCTGCAAGTTATGCCGAATGCGCCCTCGCCGATCACTTGGCTTTAAACCTATTAATGAGCACGAAAGCTGCGACATTTGTACGGACGCGAGACTAGTGGTGTGCCGCATGAACATCTAGTTTGACGCGGGAGGATAAATGAGCCTAATGAGCGCTGGAACGCGGTAGAAAATTAGTTTCGTTGTAAAGGGTGGCGTCTGCAGGATGCGCAAAGCGCGAGAACACGAACGCGTGCGAAACGGAGGTAGATTAGTTTCGAAACTCGCTGCGATTCGCAGAAAAAAAGAAAAAAACATGGCTGATTCCTCCGTCATAGGAATCGGTATAACACGAAAGTGAAACTTGTCTTCACAGAAGTAGTGCTTATTGTGTAATGATGTATGAGAGCTTGTACAATGTCTATTCGTGCTTGGCAGCTATAGCACCGTTTGACGTGGATGCACCCATGTTGACAGCATGTCTCTATCGCGAAGACTAACGCCCATGATCATGATAAAACCGTTGTGGTAGCTGACAGTGTGAGCATATATTTGGAGACAGCGAATCGTGAATCCCGCGTAAAGATGATATCAACAAGCTCATAATCAACACTGGTACCCGGCATGCACTTCTTCAAAGCGTCGTCAATTAACGAGAGAAACGGCACGGTGTGCGCTTTCTAGTAATGGGTAGCCGATGCCTGTGCTCATGCATACATAACACACACTGCGCTTCAGCAACACGGGAGGTAGAGGTTCGTAGCCTGAGCCGCAAACACGTGCGTCCCGCTGGCCTCTATCTCGCAGGCGCTGCTCTCGCTCCACCAAAGCACGACATTCGCCCGTCGAAATCGCGTCCTTTCTGCAACGCATATTGCAGCAGTTTTGTTAGACGGTGCTCTCGCAATTGAAGCAGTCGGTGGCGGAGAAATCCCGTTGGTGCACGTGGAAGCTGCACTACTCCGATGAGCCGACGCACGCTAACACGAAGCCAAAGGCAAAGAACGTAACTGCGTCAAGGGTGCCTCGGCGACGCCAGCGCGGCCAGTCTACCTCTCTGGTATCGAGACGCTCTAACCATGACCTCCGATATCGCGTGCAATCTCGGAGTAAGCGCTAGTAAGTGTCGATCGTGAAGCATTACTTCTTTTCACCTCTCACAGACGGCGGCACCGCCCCGCTCCGCCCGCCGCGAAAGAGAATGTGTGAAAGATACAAGGTGCGTTCGCGCCGTGCCTAGCATCTCCCGACTTAGCTTAGTCGGTAGGGCGTCGGGCGCTTGCCGTCGCGGCCGCCACGTCGTGGGTTCGATTCCCAGCGGGGTATCTTTTCCTTGGTTTCTTTCTTTCGCACCCGTTGGCGTCCATTTTATCAACGTCATATCCGTGACGGATGTACTTGGTGGACCCCGGTATAAAACACTTTCGTGTTAAAAAGAAAACGCAGACATTCCGTTTGTGTGTTTTATTATTGCTCTCAAGTTTTATTCATCCTTTCAAACAACAAATCACACAAACTACACGTCGTGACAAATAATTATCGCAGTGTCACGTGCTGCTGTTGGCGACGTCAGAGCACAGTCGTCTACGTAGAGGAGCTACGTCACAGCAGTACCATCCACGTAGGGCCATTTTCTCATGTACGTCATCCCCTCATTCTCTAAAGCGCGCGGCCGCGAGAGCAAGGGCAAGCAGCGTTCACCTTGAAATTTGAACCTTTTGCGCGGCGCGTAGCGTTGCAAATTTTGGCAGACGTGATCGTGAACGCCCAGTGCATGCATTGCGCTCGTCAGCTAAAAATTGCCAAACCTGGTGAGGGGCCCTTTAACCTAATCAATGAGCTGGTTGTCTATTTGAAGAATTCTCATTTTATATTATTTGACTTTTCATCTATTTCTCTCTCTCTCTCTTATTTTATATATCAAACGCTTGTGGCCCACCCAGTCAAAGGCCTTTTTAAAGTCAGTGAAGACTGCATCAGTTTGTGTTAGTCCATGCATATTGGTGTGAAATTCAGTAATTAGTTCGAAAAGCTGTGTCTCACAAGAGCGTCCTTGTTGAAAGCCATGTTGGTTTGAAAATGGAATGTTTTTTCAGCCACGTATTTCATAATCTGAGAACACAATATGTGTTCAAACAGCTTGCAAGCGACAGTTGTCAATGATATTGGGCAATAATTTGCCATTTCATTCTTATCACCCTTTTTAAACATCGGCACTACGTGAGCAAGTTTCCAGTCGTCAGGAATTTGGGTCGTATCTAATGACTGCTGAAAAATGACTCCAAGTGTAAGCGCTGAGTAAAGCTTTGAAAGTTTCAGCAATTTTGTGCTTATACCATCAAAGCCATGACTTGAGTATGATGGCAAACGTTCGACAGCTTTTTCAAATCCACTAGACGTTGGAATTAAGCGACACATTACAGAGGCGCCATATGCGGGTGTTATATTACTGTTCATCCTGTCAATATTAAGGGGCTTTTCTTTCAGAAAAACGATACAAAAATATGAACTGAAACCATGCGACAAATAAGTTGCACTCAAGGGAGAACGATCCTATGAACAAATGTGAGGTAATTCCTTCGAAGGCTCAGGAGATATCACCCTCCAAAATTTCTTTGGGTTGTCTTTTAGGAAGTTGGGCATGTCCGTATCGAAGAACTTGTCTTTTATATTTTTGATTTTCTGCTTATAAGAGTTCGCCAGGTTAAAAGTATCCCGTCCAATCGTCTTCTGCTTTGCTGCCGTTTGATTTTGTGTACACACGCTTTTTCTTATTCAGGCAACGCTTGACATCTGTGGTGAACCATAGTTTATCTTTAGCCTCGGTGATCAGCCTTTTTGGAACGTGTATTTTCTGCAGCCTTCTGACCTAATTTCGAAACAACGCCCAGTTTTCGTGCACAGATTGGTCGGCATATATTAAAAACTCTGAATACAACTTTTTCATTTCGTTTTCTAACTTATCTAGATCGACTTTAGAAAAGTCGTGTATTTCTTTAGTACGGGACTGTTCTTTATTCATTTTCGTTTCATTGAGACAGTGAATGACTGTGGTCACTGATCTGTTCAAGGACGGTTGCTGGTGCTTGATCGGGATGCGTTGTAATCAAGAAATCAAGGATCGCCTCAGCACGCGTATTCGTATGGGTCAATTGTGTGATTTCAAAAATGATAACATGTCATGAAATCGTGGCATTTCCAATCTTCACGAGTATTACTTGATGGTAAACATAGCCAATTGATACCAGGGTAGCTAAAATCTCCAGCCATTGCGATATGCGTGTTAAAGTTGCTTTGAACGTATGCAATAATATCGGCGAGTTCTTCAACGAAGTTTTCGTGATAATTAGGGAGCCTCTAACACGTACCTGTTACGATCGTTGCATGGTTTATGTAGTGTACGACCCATGCAGTTTAAACAGGGCTGTCAATGAAAACAGGTGTGATCGAATATGCTTTTATAGCGAAAGCTGTTATGAGATCACTACAACGGCCGTTTTTGGCGCCGTAGTTGTCTGCCGCCGCCGCCAGTGTCCGTAACCACTATCGCTCGAAATAAGAAAAAAAACGAAATAAGAAAACATGCCCAGAATGGGACGAGGTTTGAACCTGGGCCTTCTGCGTGGCAGCCCAGTATCCTACCTCAGAGCCATGCCGTTGCTTGAAGCTGCTTTGCAAAAAGACCCTATACAGTCTTCATGTCGGGAAGGAACCACATTAACACATGCAATGTAGCGTGGTAGAAGAGTAAAATAACAACCAAGTGTCACACAATGCGAATTCTGTAACCAGGCGTAACACAATGCGAATTTCGCAACGAGTGAGTTGTTGAACGCTTCCAACCCATTACAAAGGGCTCTGCCATAATTCTTCATCGTTATTAGCCACAGCATCAACAAAGTGCACATAATGCCTTACAGGTGTTTAGTAGGTACCACGGTTCTGCGCAGAATGACGAAAAATTGCGTAGTGGCTGCTTCGTTCCTTCACAAAAATTATGATTTATAGCGTAGTGGCTTCCTCGCGAGTGCACTTTATTGGTTGCCAAGGAAGCCCATAAGGCTCTCATGATCCATTTCCTCAGGGTCTCAATAAAGTTAGTTCCCTCTTTCTACCTCTTTCTCAAGTTAGCGTATGTTATAAAGCGTGGTGGGAGAATGAAATAACGACCGGGCGTCACACAATGCGAATTACGTAACTAGTGGGTCATTTAATTCCAACCCATTACAAATGCTCAGTCATAATTATTCATCGCCATCAACCACCGCAATAACAAAGTGCACATAATGCCTCACAGATGGTACCTCGCTTCTCCGCAGAATAACGAATAATGTCGTGGTGGGTGCTTCCAACTTCACAAAAATTATCATTTGTGGCGTAGTGGGTACGTTGCTAGTGTAGTTGTATTAGTAGGCACAAGATAGTTTATAACGGGCTCTAGAAATGCCGCTCTTCGAGCTTTCGCTGTGACTGTACTACGCTTTCCGCGCAGGCCTGGCGTTTTTTTAAAGCAATTAGCACGCCACCTCCCTTCCACCTCAGTCTATGTTTGCAAACCACGGAAATCATGTTAGATATAAGACGTTCACTGGTATTGATGTGTGGGTTTAGCCACGTTTCCGTGCCGTCAATGACATCAGCAGAGGATGTGTGAACAACATTTTCTAGATGGTCTTGTTTGTGTACGATACTGCAGAAATTAGCATAGATTATCGAGCAGTTTTGCGCCTGCGTTGTTTGTGAGCGGTTAGGTTTTCGGGTTGATGTTTAATCTGAAGGTATCATGCAGACCTTGTCAGTGGCATTATCATCATTTATGATACCTCAAAGGCCCCAGTTAAGGGCTTTTGCATAATGAGTGGGCTAGTACAATGAATTAAATGCTTATATGCTTGATCGCTGCTTTCAACTTGATGATACTGGAGTGGTACACAGCGTCAGGAGAAAGTCCATTCCAATCTTGTTCTGTCTTGACGAAGAAAGATGAAAGGTGCGCAATGATTGAGCATTTGTCGGGTAGACAGCTTACCCCTGGTTGCTGCGGCCTGAATGACGATGGGTAGTCTTGATGGCGCGAGTACGAGGTGATGCGTGCAAGAACATGAAGAACAAGCACAGACGACCTATACGGTGGCGTGAGGAAAGGCTAGCAACGATAGTGCAAGATAGAAATTCGGTTACGCTTGACTGGTATCAGTAATCTGAAAACATGAATTTTGCTGCCAGAGTTTGCGCAGTTTCCAGTGTTTCAGTGGTCTTATAATGGGGAGGACAACGAACAGCGCATGCTTGTTCAAGTGTGGGTCTGATTAGTGTCTAATATACGAGTACTTTCATATGGTTTGGAGCTGGATAAAGGTTTCGACGTAGACAGCCAAGAGTGTGGTTTGTTTCGTTAGCAACGCGCGTTATGTGAAGGTACCATGCTATGTCAGAAGATGAAAATGACATCTACATACTTGTACGCGCTTACAGATGAAATTTCCCTATTGTTAATTGCGTAACTTTGGCGTTCGAAAGTACTGTCGGCTATGAAAAAAGGCTTGCAATGCTTTGTTTGTGTTTACGAACGTTAAGCATTCGTTACATCAGGTCGAGATTTAATGAAGGTCAGAATTAAGTGCATGGACACCTGTTATGTCGCTAATTTGGCGATAAATGATGCAATCATCTGCGAAAAGTATGATGTTATAAGAAATGTTATTTGGCAAGTCATTGATATATATCAGGAAAAGAAATGGACCTTTGACCCTGCCCTGAGGCGCGCCTGAAATAGCAGGGCGTAAAGAAGAAGATAGATTATTGGCCTGAACGAACTCCTTGCGTTTAGTAAAAAAGTCAAAAATCCAATAAAAATCTAACAGGTCATGATTACGACAGGAATCTTTTAAGAACAACCGTTTATAAGGAACTTTTTCAAATGCTTTCTTGAAGTCTAGAAAACATGCGTGAACCGGTATATTTGCAGCAATGCTAGAGCTAATAACGGTAATGAACAGAGCTAGTTGCGTGTCGCAGAAAACACCTCTCTGGAGAACGTGTTGGTTTCTATTAAAGTAGTTGAGAGGTACGAGCAAAATAACTATGTCGGAATAGATTACGTCTTCAGCATTTTGGAGCATGCACTTGCGAGCGAAATGGGACGATAGTTTTTGGGTGAGTGTGACCTGTCTCTCTTTGGGATTGGCATGACCTTGCCTACCTTCTAGTCTTATGGCACCGATCCAGGTGAGAGTGATTGCTGAAAAATAGCGGACAAAACCACACCTAACGTAAGAATTCGATCAAACACATCAGCATGCGACAGCGAAAGAACTGGTGATTAGTAGTAAACTCTTAAGCATAATTTACATAGATTACAGAGGAGATTTTGCGGTGAAACTTATTCTAAAACCTCTTCGATAACTACCGAGACGAATATGACCTGTGAGTACGAGCTCAGAACTGCATTCCAGAATTTTAGCGCTTAGACCATTAGTCATTTCGAAATTACGTGCACCATGTCGTATTTATTGTGACCCCGTAGTTTTTGGATTTCATTATTACACAGTTTAGTTTCGGTTTTACTTTCACAGTGTCTTTGTCGGTGCTTGCGTTTACCGCACACAGACAGACAGACAGACAGACAGACAGACAGACAGACAGACAGACAGACAGACAGACAGACAGACAGACAGACAGAGGAACTTTATTGTGTCCTGGGACGAGGGTTCCTAAAAACCCGCGGAGGGCATCGCCCGCGAAGGGGTCGGGAGCCAAAGGTTCCCGATCGCTTCACAGGCTCCCTGGACCACCCGGATTTGATTCGCAAGATCCGGACTTGCGATGCATTTTAAGAATTCTGTCTTGTTGATGTGATGCTTTCTTGTGCAAACGCGCAAGCGGGGGCACCGCCACATTAAATGAGAAAAAGTTGCTAGCTGATCGCAAGCTGAGCACTTTGGCGAAATGTCTGCCGCACAGCCTCCAGAAAGAAACGTCCGATGTTAGTGAATATTACGTCCCATTTGAAGAGGGGTTAATAAGGTTTTAGGCGTAATATTTAGGCTAAAAACATACTTAAAGATGGCAAATACCAATTCTTGTTATATTGTTCAGTGCTTGCTTTACTGATGTCATCTCATGCTTTCCTAAAATGGTGTTTATGCATAGCTTAGGCAGCTGGTATAGAAACAAGAGATAGAGAAACGTGTGCCACCATTAGTCGTGACACGAATTACCTTTACCTGAGAATCCTCGTGAAATGGTTCGATTCACAGTACAGTCATGGTGGCCGATGAGTCAAATTAGTAAGCGGCAATACAATTCTTTTTGCGCAGCCAAAACTGGGGCGACCGCTTAACCATTCAGTTACAGTTTACTCCTGGGAGTAAAACGAATGACGTCTATCTGAGAATCCTCGTAAAAGTAGCTCCATTCACAGTGTCATAAGCTGCTCTTTCACCCAGTAACCGGCAACACAATTGCTTTTCTGCGGCCACAAGTGGTACGACTGCTTCGCAATTCAGTTACAGGTTACTGCACTCCCACAGCATAGTTTGTACTACTTTGAATTGCTCATCTTAGTCCCGGCCACGGCGGCCGTATTTCTGATACGGGTGAAATACAAAAAAGACCAATGTGCTTACACATAGCCTTCTATATTTTTTCATGCCCGCGCAGTGGAGCGGCGGAGGCCGTCCGCTGCCCTCCCCCTTCCTCCACGATTTACGCCTGCCTTCGCTGCAAGGGGCGCTCGCACCCCATTCCTGCCTGTACATGCTGCGGAGCGTACCAAGCATAGTCGGCATAGTTCGCTACGCTGCAATGGGTTGGGGCACCACGAAGTACCTACCAAAGTGGCTATACAAGCAAACGTTGGTCGTGTTTGCCTCAGGCAAGCTTGTGTGTCTTGCGGAAGCAGCGATTTTAATTATGTTCTTTTGTTTGAACTATCAGGGAAGCACGACAGAACTCGCAGTCAATGTGTGTAGTTCTCGCGGAATAAAACGCGTCTTGTAAAGATTCAAAAACAAGAAATGGTATGTGCAATTCCACGTGATAAGAACGTCATATCGCTTAAGATCTGACCACTAATGTTGACGTGGTCTCTGGTGTAAGTGTAAGAGGAAGCGCTACGCTATCGTAGCACAAATTCAGAACGCTGGAAGTGGATGTACGTTCAATACATAGCTTTAAATCGTCGTTTTTAATTCCTTGAGCATTGTACAATGAATTAGTTACATGAACGTTTATTGTTGTAACAGCGTTCTAAACATTAAGGTTCAGTGTCACTGAATGAAGCGAACGTTTGTTTACTCGATTATACGGGACCACATATGTCAGTTGCTATAGCGCCGTGACCACCTATACTGTTTGCTACTATAAAAACCGCGATTTACGGTGCATATTTCATGCTGCATTACTTTTGACATATCAATTTGGTTTTCTCTCTGCAGTGTGGAATCAGTTGGGGTGCCCTGCGCGCGACAAGATGCCGTACTGCTGCGTACCACGCTGCAAGTCTTCGAACAAACAACGGACGCCGGGCATATCGTTCCACGAGATACCAAGCAATCCGGAACTGCGAGCGAAATGGCTAAAGGTAGTTTCTAGGGACGACAGGACACAGAATACGACGTCGTGTTACTCGATTGTATGGAGCCGACACTGCGGCTCCTCCGACGTAAAGGAGCGCTGCAAAATTCGCAAACTCAAGAAAGCCGTTGTTCCCAGCATTTTCGAAGAGCATCCTGCGTACCTGCAGCCTCTGAAAGAAAGAGAGAGGGAAGCGACGCGTCTGTGAGAAAACGCGAGGCAGCTGTGCCAGTGAACACACCACCGCCGACACCAAGAGCAGTTGAGAGCCCACTGGAGACTCCTTCGCTTCCTCTCAATGACTTGCCGTCCGTCGACGTCGCCTCTAAAGAGTTATCACTGATAGACTGCGCCGAAACCCAACTGCAGCTATCTATGGAAAACAGCGCAAGCGAGCGATGCATCACTGCGACCGTGCAGGTGGACAGAGCTGTGCAGGTGTCGTCATTATTCTCGGTTTCGACAATGGACAATCGAAAGTGGAGACGTAAGGAGCCAGAATTGAACGCGCGAATTGAGCGGCTCAAGAACACCGTCAACAAGTACAAACAGGAACTGCAAAAGATCAAGGAAGAATGCTATGTGTCTGCATTCCTGCAAGTTGTGGAGAAAGCGAAAGAGAAAGACCTGGCTGCTTCAATATTAGTGGAACAAGTTCAGAATTTCGCGAAGAAACCAGCGTGGTCTGAGGTGAGAGTGCGCCATGCTGTGGTTTTGCCTAATTTCTCGACTCACGCATACGCACACTTAAGGAACAAAGGTATTCTTCGAATTCCCTGTCAAAGTACCCTCGACCGCTTTATGGTCTCATCACGTGGAGAAGTTGGCATGACCGAACTCGTGAAGCAAAGGCTGTCTGAAGAACTCGCTTCCCATCCCTCGTTGCAAGCGAGGGCATGCTCTTTAATTGTAGACGAAATGCGCGTCAAACAACGGCTACTTTATCACAAGCAAAGAAATGCCTTCATCGGCGACGTGGACTATGGTGTTGACTACCCCAAAGATACAACAAATGGGCCTGTGCTGGCCAACTCACTCTTTTCTTTCGTCCTTAACGGCCTTTAAGTTTCGTTCAAAATACCCGTGGCGTACTTTTTCGCGAGAAACGGCACTGGCCGTGAGCTGCACATGCTCATGAAACACGTTCTGAAGGAAGTTGAGGAAATAGGATTTATCGTCGCGCGCATTGTCACGGACAACCACAAGATCAATGTCTTGGCTATGTAACTTCTGGGCAACGGAAGCCTCAAGCATTGCACTGACCATCCTGGAAAACCGAATCGAAAGCTCTTTCTTGCATTCGATCAGTGCCACCTGATCAAAGACGTTCGATCACAGTTTTTGTCCCGTGACATGAAAAAAGGCGGCGAAATACCATCGAACCACCTGAAGAGCCTCTACAGAATGCAGCAAGGCAGCCTTGTAAAGCCAGTATGATTTTTGAGGATAAAGAACGTATTCCCTAAGAATATAGAAAAAGTGAACTTTGCTTACAAAGTTCTTCCGCCCAATATTCACCAACTTCGCTCTGAAAGCGACAGACAAACATGACGTCGCCAAAGTGTTCGATATAAAGCTGTTTTCACGAAGGGCACCGAAACTGTGAGCTCGATCTCATAGCTGGGGGCCTAAGTGAAAGAATGTCCAGCTTTCACAATATGTCTCGTGTTGCTTGCTTTCAATGTACTGTGGGGATGGAAAGAAACGTGAACAGTGCGGCATATACATTCTCGGCTGTTTCGCATTTCTTTTCGAGTGGTTGCAGCCAGCATGATAATTAAAAGCCACTAGAATAAAGCTACGGCAGCATCTTTTTTATTCCCACCAGGGTAACAGCGGGATGAAAACATCGCGCCGCACTGTTCGCGTTTTATCCCATCACCCCTGTGCATCAGGAACAAACACCAATGCAACCTGCGTATTTAGTTTACAGCTCCATCTCTAATACGAACGCAAGTTTCTCTCCAAAAGCGCGCGCGCAACAGCGTTGTCGCGTCGTCGGCTGTGGGAGTGGGCATTAAAGTTCCTGGATATTTGTGGGAAAGTACCGTCTTTCTTTTAACGAGCCGCCACGCCGAGCACCCTCCTCTCCCGCCTTCCATCTCCCCGCTTCACGGGCCGTCGCTCGCGAAACGCGCACGTTATCAGCGTGACATAGCATTCTTGATAGGAAAGTGGCTCGAGCCGGGTTATAGGGCCGGCGCCCGCACGGTGGCCGTTTGGGAAATATATAGATAAGGTTTGGACACTTGGGAGATGGAGGAGAGTGTCGCTACTTTCTATATATTAAGGGACTTTAGTGGGCATGGGGTGACAGCGCCGTGTGGTGGCGAGCGCATGAAATAGAAGGTACGGACGGAGTGCCTTGCTCCGCTCGCCACTCGGCGGGCATGAAAAAATATAGGAGGATATGGCTTAGATTTAGGTGCACGTTAAAGAATCCCAATTGGTGAAAACTCATCCGGAGTCACCTACTACGATGTGCCTCATAATCATCCCGTGCTTTTGAGTTCTCGTGAATCCCCAGCAACTTTCTTTATTGAATTGTTCACATTTTCTTCTAAACACATGCCGTAACGGTTTCTAAGCAGAAAATCAACTGTTTCGCGGGCCTGCTGCTCTCCCATGGTACAGTACATAGTACACAGAAACTTTAATCACTTTTCTTTAAAATTTTCTAGTGCTGAGACGGCTTATTCCTTTCCCACAGTAAAGTCCATAGTGCTTTCTATTGCATCCCCTCCCCCCTTCTCCGCTGTATTTTCAAAAGTACCACGTTGCCAGAAAGTTGGACTACTTCCGTATTCTTAAACCTGAAAGAAGAACCTCTGTTTACACAGTACAGCGCAATAAAAATACTCGAAGTTATCCCATTTTTTTTTAACACAGCACTTTTCCTACGCAGACGATTTACTCTTAATTCTTGCATGCGTGATGCTATCCAAATTACTCGTGACAAAGAGTTTTTTTTCGTTCTTTCCTTGTGCGTGTTCCTTTTGCGCGTATTTACGCACGCACCAACGTTCTCGCGCTCTATCACCGGAACTAGCCCACGCTGATGCCGCTTGACACATGATTTTTTTGCATTCTTTTGTTGCCCCAGCACTAACACAACAGTTAAAGGTGGAAAATTCCCACTCCGCACCACATTACAAAAATTAAGTACACTTCAAGTGCCCTCTGTGAAAACTCAGCGCAAAAGACTACAGCGCGCAGCAGACGCCCCTCGCTTTCCGCGGGCTTCCCGAGCACGGAAAGCCCACGGGTCCTAAGGGGTCCGGCGCAGCAGCGGCGCGACGCGGCAGTTCACCACAAAAAGCCCACGCAGCAGCCGGTGCTTTGGACAAGGTCACTCTACTTTTACGGCGGACCTAACGCAAGCCATTTTGAAGTACAGCCAGACAAGTAACCAACGGCCAAGCGCCTACCACCCACAGACATATAGCCTCACCGAGCGGCTGAATAAGCCCTCGCCGACATGCTGGCAGGGTACGTGCACATCGAACACAAGACATCGGACGCCATCCTTCCCTACATAACCTTCAATTATAACATGGCAGTGCAAGAAACAACGCACATGGCGCCGTTCAAGCTGGTTTACGGAAGGAGCCCCTCAAGGACGCTTGACGCCATGCTGCCTACCGTCAGTGACGAGTATAACCTGGACGTTGCGGTCTACCTTCAGTGTTCCGAAGAAGCCTGACAGCTCACCCGCCTACGCATCAAGAATCAACAGACGACCTATAGCCGCCGTTAGAATCTTCGTCGACGCTTCGTGGCATACCAGCCCGGCGGCCGTGTCTTGGTCTAGACACATATACGCCGACGAGGAGTCAGTGAAAAATAACCCCACCTACCCGAAGGGAATCGTGAGGAAATGCGAATGCATTTCTTGCGCCGAGAGAGGGTACCGTTGCCGTCAGACATTCGCCTTCACTGACTTCTGCCATCGCCTTGAGAGGCGCCCAGCCAGCGAACGGTCGAGAGTGAGGCGCGAGCGGACGGGAGAGTGGGGTGCAGGGAGGAGAGAGAGCGAACGGCGAGAGAAGCAGCGGCGAAGCACTGCACCTACCCTCTCCTACACTCTCTCGCACCACATGCTCCGGTTGCTAGGGTCGAGGACAAGCGCGCGCGCCCGCAGCTGTTGCTATGGGAGAGCGCGCCGCGGACAACGCCGGACGCCTGACATAGCCCGACTTAGAAATGCATTCGCATTTAAAACTTCTTCAGCGATACTTCGGCGCGTACAAGGTGCTTCGAAGCCTTGGTGCTGTGGACTACGAGGTCATGCCGGACGGCATTACGAACTCTTAGCGGTGCCACGCACTACGTGAAACCGTCCATATCGCGCGCCTAAACAGTTTTATACGCGTTAACGAGCCTGAGGACTACTTTTTGCTGCCTTTATCATTTGTCTTTTCTTTGCGTGTGCATTTCTTTCCACTTCCATGTTCTTTTTTAAGCCTCGGGACGATGGGTTTTAAGAGGGGAGCAGTGCCTCGCGCACTTGTTTTTGTATCTTTTATGTAACCGGACTCTTACACGTATAACCACTGCTTCGCGAAAACCGAGCCCGAATGTCTAGGAACCTTCTGAATAATTTTAGAATTTTCTGATAAGCTTGAGCGCCCAACGCGAACAGTAGAGTTTATTTATGGAAACAGCCCGACAAGAAACCATAACGCAAGAACTTACGATGCAACATATATAAAATGCCGACGCGCTTTACTCGTGATCAGATTACTCGACGGCCGACTAATGTTCTCGCTGCTGTCAGTGTACAGCGTGAATTGTTTGTACCCTGATTTTCACTTACCGAGCAAAAGCTCGCGCAGATAAAGGATGCCGTATTTCGCAGTCATGCTGCATCCATCTTCACCGTCACAACCACGTGACAATATACTCTTTAGGTGAGGACACTCTTTTTAGACGCGATCAACCAGAAAAATCAGAAAGGCCACGCACCCTTTGGTCCATAGAGGGCAGAGGATATGTATGTGACGGACGACGCGGACTGAAGACAAAAAGGCGTCGCCCCAACCGGCATTTTGCAGGAGAACGCGGCAATGGCAAGGTAGCGACTAATCCTGGAAACGCAGGATGGCGTTTAAGCAATGATACAACACAAAAATACTTAGAAAAGGCTTGCAATACATGAAAATACTTGGAAAAGACTTCCAAAACATAGAAAGGCAATAGCCTGATAAAGGAGGGGGGGGGGGGGGAGTAGTTCAAATCCGATGTTTTGACGGCGTTCCCGGAGTGGAGCTGGCTGGACTTTTTCAGCGGCAGCTGTTTTCCAAATTCCGCGCAGTATCTCGTATTTACTGTAACTAATTGTTCTTTGTGTTTAGTTACTGCCGCGTTCGTTGTTCCATTATGGCCCGCTCACGCTATCGGCAAGCCTGCCGCAACGGCGCGGTGCCGTAGAACGTCGGCCGCCGCCGCACGCGCGAGAGCTGTCCAACGTGCACGGCAAACTTTGGCGGTAAGGCAAGCGCGCCTCCAAACAACATGGCCGCATTGCCAAAATCAGTTGTCGTCCACTTCGAATCTATCAAGCGGCCAGCGTGCATTCTCTAGCGTGTAATCTCCGAACTGATGCTTACATTTGCTTTAGATTCATGTCCTTAAGCTTCAACAGCCATGTACTCGTCCCGATTCGGCGCCGTTTTTGAGAGCCGTACTGAAATAATCGGTGCTGTAGGCTGATCGAGTGGAGATGGGCGCTTCCTAAATCTCGGAGGACATAGACTACGCTTTTCTTGGGTGTTTCAAATCTTCCTTAGCTGGCGCCACCTGGCGCTAGCTTGGGGGAATTTGGTTGTACGTGACGCTTTTTTTAATGCCGCGCAGACTAAAACGCTCTATTGATTGCTGGTACCATGCCTGGCAACACCACGGACGACATCCGCACTTCAATCGTGAAAAACGGGGAGCTAAAAGCCCGCAGCTGGATGTGTCGCGCGGCCGACGCAGACGACGCAGAAAGCCCATAGCAGACGACGGGGCGCACCGTAGTCATGGCGACCGCTCTTCCGTCGATGCATGGCCACATCGCTCTCCGGCAGCCGGAGAACGGTGCTAAAATGGGTCTCAAACCTATTCTTCGAACGGCAGAGAACGGCTGACGTGCGCGAACGAAACAGTTTGCGCAAGGCAGCCTGAGAACGGGCCATTACTCTCGCAATACATTTAGATGCGAAGCATCTCGTGCTCGGGGGTATGTCTCGCGGCCTGCTTGTCCGCACTCACACTACGCATGCGCAACTCTTCTCCTTTCCTCCATCCAACAGCTGCGTGTTACTCTTTCAACTTCTCTCCGAGCAGCTGCTTGCGCTTCTCCTGCGTTCTCGCTTTGCTCTCGCGGCGCATGCGCTACTCTCCCTCTCTAGTCTCCTCTCGTTCAAGCCGGTAGAGCGCTGCGCGCGTTGTCCAACGCTTGCTTCGGTTGACTCCTCTGAAATGCGGGTTCGACATGCCGAAATTCTCTCCTGCGCAGCTCCGCCCTATCGGAAAAATCACAGCATATCCACGGAGTGAATGATGATGAGTGGGCGAAGCTGCGGAGGTTCATCGGTAAACCGTGAATCTTCCGTGAATTCTGCCCAGTACATCATCACCGACGTGAGATCGGGCGCGTTTATACTAAAGGTTCGATGAGTTATGACGACTTGCAGCTCACTTTAATTTTACATGTACGCTGTGAATTTTCATTGTTTAGAAAACCATTGCTTTAGAAAACACCTTGCGTCTTTCGTTAAGCAGCTGGCGTCTTTTTCGTTTTGCTTTAGAAACATCTGGCGTTCTTTCGTT
Organism: Rhipicephalus sanguineus; assembly: GCF_013339695.2. NCBI lineage: Eukaryota > Metazoa > Arthropoda > Arachnida > Ixodida > Ixodidae > Rhipicephalus > Rhipicephalus sanguineus. The sequence goes on from NC_051185.1 coordinate 115,354,196, forward strand.
TTGTTTTTACAAAACATCTGGCGTCTTTCGTTGGTTTATTTCATCAATCAACGGCGTTTTGAACAAAATTTTTATTGTTTAATCACGCACAGGAGAAATCTCACCAGGCACTACCTTGGAGGTAAACAATGGCTGCTAATGGGAATGAGAGACAGAAGAAGTCGGCTTTTAGCTAACACTTACACTTCTACAGAGACAGAAGAATTCGGCTTTTAGTTAACGCGCACGCTGCGAATTTTTTATTGTTCAACAACGCACAGGAGAAATCTCCCACCGGCACCACCTTGGAGGTCAAAGGGTAAGACTTGTTACTCACTACTACGAGCACGACGAGGGACGAACGGGTGCCGCCTTAAGGAGCTTCGCCCCTAAAAAAAAACACCAGGCCTGCGCTGAAACCGCAGCACAGTCACAGCGAAAGCTGGAAGAGCGGCGTTTCTAGAGGCCGTTGTAAGCACTCTTGGGGCTACAACACAAGTACACTAGAAAGGTACCTACTACGCCATAAACCACAATTTTTGTGAAGTTGGGAAGCACCTACTAAGCCATTATTCGTCATTCGGCGGAGAAGCGAGGCACCAGCTACAGGTCTGTAAGGCATTATGTGCAATTTGTTGACGCGACGACTGATGACGATGAAGAATTATGGCTCAGCCCTATGTAATGGGTTGGAAGCTTTAAACGGCCCACCAGTTACGCAATTTGCATTGGGTGACGCCCGGTCGCTATTTCCCTCTCCCGTCATGCTGTATAACATACGTTGACGTGGGCGAGAGACGGGGGGTGAGAGGGGGGGCGAATAACTTTACTGAGACCCCGAGGAAATGCATCATGCGCTTATGGGCTTCCTTGGCAACCAATACAAGTGCACTTGCGAGGAACCCACTACGCTATAAATCATTGTAATTTTACTGAGACCCCGAGGAAATGGATCATGCGCTTATGGGCTTCTTTGGCAACCAATACAAGTGCACGTGCGAGGAAGCCACTACGCTATAAATCATTGTAATTTTTGAGAAGTAGGGCAGCAGGCACTGTGCCATTTTTCGTCATTCTACAGAGAGCCGTGCTACCTGCTAAATGCCTGTAAGGCGTTACGCGCACTTTGTTGATGCTGTGTCTGATGACGATGAAGAATTATGGCAGAGCCCTTCGTAATGGGTTGGAAGCATTCAACAACCTACTCGTTGCGCAATTCGCATTGTTTGACGCCTGGTTACAGAATTCGCGTTGTGCGACGCTTTGTGCTTATTTCACTCTTCTACCACGCTATATTGCATATGCTAATGTGGTTCCTTCTCGACATGAAGCCTGTATAGGACCTTTTTGCACGGCAGTTTTAAGCACCGGCGTGACTCAGAGGTTGAATACTGGGCTCCCACGCAGAGGGCCCAGGTTCGAACCTCTTCTATCCTGGAATTCTTTTCTTATTTCGTTTTTTTTTTCTTATTTCGAGCGATACTGGTTACGGACACTGGCGGTGGCGGCAGCGGCGGACAACTACGGCACCAAGAACGGCCGGTGAAATGATCTCATAACAGCTTTCGCTGTAAAACCGTGATGAGGCCATGGCTTGACGCACTCTCGTACAGCTGAATGCGCTTCGCCGAAATGAACATGCCCTTAAGATGGACCGTTCGGGAATAGCTTCATTCTGAAAGAGCATATTGCGATTATTCTGCCTGATTAACATGACAGATCTTTATATACCATGCTGACAGCGTTTTTGCTTGTGGCGTGTGTAGTTGATTGGAGTCGCTGCTCTCCATGCCGACCAGCAAGCGGGTTGCAATCTGACTGCAAAAACTTATATAAGAACATTCCGTACGATGGCGCAAATACCACTGTGCAGTTTTACTTTGGGGTATTTCAGAACGTTACGGAAACATGGTACGGAAATTCGGTACAGTATTACCGTACTGTACCACTCCTCCTTTCTCGATCGCCGTGCTTTAGCAGCTCCCAGTTCCAGTGAGAGTGAGTCCCCTGAACGACAGTTTCCTCGTTAACAATACGTAGGATGAAAGGCAGCAATGAGTCGTGACATACCTATAGTAAATTCCGAAAAAAAAGGCATTTGAGTTCTTGTAGTGCCATCACTGGAATTAGCAGCAGCCAAAGCACAACGAAGGAGAAAGGAGGAGCGGTACGGTAATACCGTAGCGTACTTTCCTTGCGGTATTACGGTAACTTGTTGCACGAGCCTTTTGTCCGTAATGATATTGCTGCTTTCGCCATACCGGATCACCCGACAAATCTATAGCAGCAACAATGCTGATGGCGACATTTTGTGTGTCGTATCGAGTAATGAAGAGGACATACAACGGCAGTTAGTTTTTGTGTTCTACTTTCCTGCTGCCGTAAAGCGTTCATTAGCGAACCGTGCTAAATTTAACCATTTTTCTTCTACGAGAGACCATGTGGAGCACAGAACGTATTGCACAGTCGCAGCAAGCGTCACAGGACACCGCGGCTGTTAGCAACATTGTCACTTTTCTCTCTGATAAACTGGTGATTAGTAAAGGAAAAACAAAGACGTCGGTGATCACCTTTTCGTAGGAATGGGTATAACACGAAAGTGAAACGCGTCCTCACATGTGTGAGTTGCGTGTTTATTGTGCATTGTTTCGCCACAAGGGCGAAGGAATGAATGCTATAGCAACAAATTGTAATGTCAAGCGAAGAACGGCAAGCAGCCCGAAACTTGCAGCGCGCCCTAAAACAGAAAGGACGCACGAAAATAACATACACAGCACAAGCGCGAACGAACAACTACCACAATTCTATCTTTGTATGTGAGCAGCGCGCTCCTTTCGGAAACGCGGCCGCTCCAGCGAGTTAAGTGACCTTAGTGCTATCTGTAGCATGAACGGAAACTTGCGGTGAAAGCACAATAGTACAAACCACCCCCATCACGAGATAGGCGCTCGCGCACGGCATAATTTTGTGTATACGACACACGGCAAACTTCGAGCTATACAGCTCTGCCGTAACAGACTCAGACGATAAAGAAGGAGAAAAAGAAGAGGATGGCTTTAGCCTTCTAAACGGCTTGGAAAATGCAAAATGGACCACGTTAACTTTTTTTTTTATTTTGAAGTGTTCATCGGCGTCTGCAACGGCCACGTCACGTGGAGATTCACGCGCCCACCTAGACGCCGGTGTCGCAATAAATTTTTTTATTGTGTAAATTTTGCTGATTTGTACAATCATCTATGTAAGCTCTAGTTCTTGCAGTGCAGATGGTTTTCATTATACTACCACAAATTTGAAACACGGATTTGTTGAGACCGCTCTGTTCCTGCATTTGCCTTGTACATCAATGCGCTCATACAGACTTTAAGATCTGATATTGAAATTCTTTTTTTACGGTCATACTCAGGCCCCTCCTGATTTATTAAAATGGTGTGCGTGTAAATTAAAAAAAAAATAACTAGCTTAAAACAATTAGCTTTGAAAGTTGTATCACTGCTGCTGGTGAGACAATAGAGTATCGCCTGAAATATCGTCGTATAATTGGCTCCAGCCGCATTGTGCTATGCGTCGACCTTTGGGATCGCATAGCTGTCACGTAATAGAGTACACACAATAAAATTTCGTTAATTCGACCCCCGTTAATTCGGAAAATCAACTAATTCAGACGTGTTCTGTGGTCCCGCAAGCATAAGTATTGTTTTGTGGCATCAAACTCTCATGTGCGATCATATTTGGCCGCAAGCCGGCTAATTCGGACAATCCTCGGAGCGCGCCAAGCACGGAGCTGCGTATATTTACTGCGCAAGGAAGCGGAAATGGCGTCTGCGAACAACCGTGACCATTACCACCCACAACCTTGCCATACTCACGTTGTTGGCGACCAGGGCCTAAGCGGCTTCGGCATATTTGTTCTGTTTACGCTTTTTCTCGGCCCACGCTAACTTTGTGGGCGATATCTATGAGTGCTAAAATTACGTATTCATCAAGAAAATGAAAATGGAATGATGCAATAGACAGTGTTTATTGTTTTCTTGAAACATTCCGTAATACGGCGTTCGGTGAATTCTGACATTTTCGCGGTCGCGTGAAATCCAAATTGACGAGCTTTTGCTGTATGTTATTTCGACAATTATTCCTCTTAGCGTTTGTTAAGGTGTTTAATAGACAGCACTCAACGATAATGAGTAATGGCGACAGTCACGGCAAGCCACGAACTCCCTGCGCGAGCGGCGTTCTTTTTCAAGCAACCAAAGAGGACGACCCACTAAGGCGCTGGAGAGGGTGAACCATTACCATGTCCCAAGGCTTCTCCACGCGTTTTTTAAATTACGGGAAATCGCATCGCTAACCCACAGTAAAGTTATTGGTACTCTAAGTCATGCCTTCTCTATACTAAACAAAAACACACTCCGACAAACCTTCATTCAAGTTGCTTACAACCTGAGAATATAAGTTCCGCCCACAAAATTGCGGTTAAGCTGTCCTTCGCGTCTGCTAGAGAGCAGTATTAGGTCGTCTTCCTTCGATGCGCATGTACTTTCCCTTCAGTGACGTAAATAGATTTCATGCAAAAGCCTGAAATCTCCGTGTTTCGAAGTCGCGTTGCGAGTTACAGAACATTTGACGCGAGCGTAGAGTGTGGCGTCGACTTCGTCCTTGTGCAATTTGCGGGACTAAAATATATATGAAAGAACTCAGGAACCCTTCGGCAGTAGGGGAAATGGGGGCAACGGAAGCTTGCCGTAGACGTGGCTGACCTACCACCTTTCTTTTGTTCTTTCCTTCTTTCGCAGAGCGAAAGAAGGAAAGAACAAAAGAACGGAACTCCTAACGTAATCGTTCAGTTTTATTATAGGTAGCGGCCGTGCCCGGAGTGCTGTCCTCGGGCTGAATCGGCATAGTGTCTTTCATGCTCTTTCCAGCGTCCTTCAGTGTTAGAAGCGCGCAAGAAACTGACCCTCATGCGATCGCGGAGACGCAGGTTAGGAGTACAATTTTCTCGAAGTCGAAATTTGGATAAATGTGGATTGCCGATTGGACCTTACGCGTCGCCCAGCAGATAGAGTTTAGTCCGCCAACACGAAATACTTCAATGAAGCACCCGCAGCATGTGTACAACTTCCCAATCGTTGAGCCGGTAGAACACATTCGTACTCTTAATTCATTTCACATTGGCCAAGCATACGCGCGTGGCATAGCATAGTTCATTCGTTAGGCCACGCGCCCATGCTTTGGTGTGGCCCATGGACTTATAGACCAACGCATTTCGTGGGAATTTAATGACCTTGTGTGCACCAAAATAGCTTGTAGTTTCATTGCATACATATAAGTCAAGAGCACATTATTGGAAAGAACGTGTAGCCAGGCTAAAGGGTTCGACCCAGACGGTTATTCCCCATAACCTCTCACTCTGCGGCAGAGCTAAAGCATGAAATTTATTCCTCACAACGAAAATGTTCTACATACTGCAAACACACCAGTGTTGAAAGTGAGAAATGTCTTGGCGATGTGTTCCTGTGGTGACTCAATCAACAAACACAGCAAGTCAGGACAGAGCGCCATCTAGAAAGATACCAGCGACCAGTAGAGTGAGGCGAGCGAGCCGAGCTACACGCAGCACGCCGAGCGTTGGCGATAGTGCTGACCGGCGACGCGTCTTGTTCTTCACAATTCGCCCCCGCCAAAAAGAGCCATGCTGGCAACCTAGGAGTCTGGAGGCCGAGGGCTGTACTACGGCTTGAAATGGGCCACGTGGACGAGGTCACGTCCACGCCGGCGCATTCAGTCATATGGGGAAACGAGCTCAACAGGAAAATTCACCGGGGATGTTTGCTCCAAAACGCGGTAAGGGCCCACGTACTTTGGGACGAGTTTTGAGGAAAGCCCAGGAGTTTGGTAAGGAACAGCCAGCCATACAAGAGATCCAGGGGAATAGCTGTGGACTTCAAAGTGAGTCGACGTTGTTTTCCTTCTGGTGCTGTTAATCTTTGGATGTAAATCTACGCGCGAGTTTGCGGCACTTTTCCGCTTGTCGGGCAGCTTCAGACACAGGTGGGCATTCGGAAGCGTCAGGACCATATGGAAGGAGAGTGTCGATGGTGTGCGAAAGTTCACGTCTGCACGGGTGGAATGAAGGTGAGAATTCCGTCGTAGCATGTGCCGCGGTGTTGTAGGCGAACGTTAAGAATGGAAGAACGCGGTGCCAGTTACCATAATCAGATGTCACGTTCATCGCGAGCATATCACCGAGGGTGCGGTTGAATCTTTCTGTGAGCCCGTTAGTCTGCGGGTGGTATGCCGTGGCCCTTCAATGAACGACGTGGCATTCGAAAAGTAGAGCTTCGAAGATTTCTGAGAGGAAGGCTCGACCTCTGTCACTGAGGAGTTCCCGAGACGCGCCACATCGAAGGATGAATCGGCGTAGGACGAAAGACGCTGCATCCCACGCTGTGGATCCTGGCAGAGCAGCAGTTTCGGCGTAGCCAGAGCCGTATATACGGCTCTGGGCGTAGGGTATCAAATGTTCCACAGCGACTATGATACCCCGATAGTCGTCCGGTGTCATGGGTAGTGGGCCGCTGATATCAATGGCGACGCGTTCGAAGGGTTTGTCAGGGCACGGAAGTGGCTGCAAGGCTCCAGACGCACCTAAAGGCGGTGATATTCGACGCTGACAGTCAGGGCAGCACTCAACAAATTTTCGTACAAAATTGCACGTTCCACGAGCGTAGTAGCGATGGCGAATACGTTCGTATGTTTCGAAAGCTCCGGCATTGCCACATTGTGGATCGTCGTGGAAGGCAGCACATATTTGTGATCTTCAGCTGCGGGGAATGACTAATAGCCATTTACGGCCTGCGGGAGCGTAGTTCCGTCGCTGTAGCAGCCGATCACGAATGACGAAATAGACGTCAGACTCTGCCCAGGCGGCGCTGCGAAAAACATCGCCACCAGCGCCCTCATCGTAGCCCTGGCACTAACTGGGTAGTGCAAAGAGAGCCGCCCGCAAGCCAATGTGCATAGGCCGCAATATGCACTCCTCTTTCGTTGGTGTGGAGGCGCGGTTTCCTGAAAATCAAGGACTTGGAAAGCTTCTTCCGCCAATCCACGCTTCAGAAACAAAGGAAGCTGATCAAAGCGAACTGCGAGTACAATGCAAAATAAGTTTTAGTTATTCCCGCGCGCTGCAACTCGCAAGTACAAGCGAGCATCACACGACACCGAGTTCGAGGCAATCCCTCCGACATCCGTTCTCTAGAGCCTAACTGCGTTTAAATCGGGTATATACGTATGCCACAGCGGTAAAGTACCTACATACACGTAACACGATCAATTTACTGAGCCATGCATCTTACGATCAGTGTTACAAAACTCGGTTCATCAGGGGCGAATAGCTCCGGCGATTTTCGCCTTTTCAGTTGCATTCTCACTTAATTTATCTCTCGCTTCCTGTGCATTGGAGTGTTTTATTACGCATCCTCAAATGGTCTCTTGATGGTCGTCTTCCGTTTGTATGTACTGAAAATGGGGATACGTGCGTGTCCACTTTCGCGGGGTACAACCAAAGGCAAAACCGTGGCCTCCGAGATACCTACGGCAACCGCGGAGGACACGGGCGAAACAAACCTGAAGGGGGTCACGACCAACATTCTGCGATTTACTTGTATGACGCACGTGGTGTCAGCTAGTTAGAACCGGAACTCTGAGCCTTCAAAACGTATATACGTCCGCAATGCTGTGTTGTGACGACCAACTCGTCGCGGTGTGCGTATCACGCGTCTCCAGTCTGCCTCTAGTTGCTCACTTCGTGTTACACGACAAGCACCGCGGTGAGAGCCTCTGCTGAGCTTCATAGTCAAGGTTACCACGGTTTTGCATCAGGGCTACGCAAAACAACAGCAGAGCCACACATTCATGCCACCGGCTGTGGAGAACGCGGGTACTTCGCTTACCCAACACGCTCGCAACGGCCCGTATCCAGCACTCTCGCCTTTCTTCTTCGTACGACAACTATGGAAATCGGTAAATCTGAACGTTATTTAGTCTTTTACGTGGAAATTCACAACGCAACAGTGCGTCTTTTGCGGAGTTTCTTCGTAGCGTGCGGAGGGCTCTCGTCTGCTGCTGTTTTCTCCGTCGTTCAGGCGAGTGATCCAGCAAGCACTTCACGACGGCTCGGTGGCGCGTCCGACTAGCGGAGAGCAATTCACAGCTCTCGTTCTGAGTGCTAAATGCGCAAACACACGCGATATTAAGATCAATCGTTGTTTCGCACTCGCTAGTTGCACCTGGTCCCATACCAAACTGTGCGAGAGAGTCGGTCTATGTACTACTCAATACTTCTCCGACAGGTGGCGTCACACATCTTGGAAACTCCAGAGTCTGACGTCTATGGGCAGCTTGGCGTCGGAGAGATCGGGATACAGGAATCCCCAGAAAGATAGCCGAAATGAGAAGCGATCCACAGGTCACGGCGTTGTTCAGTAGCAATGGAGTCTGTCGAGAGATGAGACTGAGTGTCCGCAGTCGTTGCACAGGCAGCGTCTGGAGGTAGAAGGGAATGGTACAAGGCGCCTGCGTGAGAGTGCTTGCGTCCGCTGCGATAGATGACGCGAATATCGTGCTCCTTAATCCGGAGTGCCCAACGTGCTAGTCGACCAGAAGGATCTTTCAACGTGGCGAGCCAACAAAGCGCATGGTGATCCTTTACCAGGTCGAACGGGCGACCGTACAAACACGGGAGGAACTTGTTAAGCGCCCATACTAGAGTTAAGCACTCCTTTTCGGTGACGCTGTAATTCGTCTCTGCTTTTGTCAGCGTGTGACTCGAATAGGCGATGGTGTATTCGGAGTAGCTGGGCTTACGTTGGGCGAGGACAGCGCCAAGAGCGACCCCACTAGCGTCTGTATGCACTTCAGTTGCAGCTGTTAGGTCGAAATGGCGAAGGATGAGATGAGAGGTGAGCAGACGACGGAGCGTAGCCAACGTGACGGCGCATTCAGCAGACCAGGAGAAGAGGTCTGTGTAATCGCGTAAGAGCTGCGTCAATGACATGATCGACGCGAAATTTCGGACGAAGCGCCGAAAGTACGAGCATAACCCGATAAAACATTGAAGCTCTTTGATGGTAACAAGCTTCGGGAACTCGGCGATGGCACGAAGTTTCGCACGGTCGGGTAAAAAACCTTGCTTGGACATTATGTGGCTTAAGATGATCAGCTCCCGCGCTGCGAAGCGGCACTTTTTTAGGTTGAGCTGCAGTCCAGCGTTGTTTACACGCGTCAAAAACTGTGTGAGCCGATGTAGGTGGGTAGGAAAATCAGGAGAAAAAAACGACAATATCGTCTAGGTAGCACAAACACATAGACCACTTGAGGCCCGCAATGTGTTGTCCATGAGTCGTTCAAACGTGGCAGGTGCGTTGCAAAGCCCAAAGGGCCTCACGTTAAATTTGTGCAGTACGTCAGGTGTAACAAATGGAGTTTTCTCGTGATCAGCTTCAGCCGTCGGAACCTGCCAGTAAGTAGCCAGAACGTACGCCTAAGGGCGAGAAGAATTGTGATCCTCGAAGGCTGTCAAGGGCTTCGTCGATGCGCGACAAAGGATAGACGTCTTTCCGCGTCACCTTACTTAAGCGACGGTAGTCGACGCAAAAGCGAATAGACCTGTCCTTCTTGCAGACTAGAACGACAGGAGATGCCCAAGGACTGTGGGATGGTTCAATAACCCCACGACGTAGCGTATCTTTGACCTGCTCGTTGAATGATGACACGACGTTCTGCAGCAGAGACGCGGTGCGGTCTTTGACTCAACGGCTGGTGCAAACCGGTGTCAATGTACAGGTGCACTTCCCACGTGCGACCCAACTGCAGCTGAGGAGGATTGAAGTGGAAGATATGAGCTAGGCTGCGTTAGTGCGTCGTAACGCTCTCCCTCCGCGCCCATGTGAAAACGCCGCACCGCTGCAGTTCCGCCGCCAAACACCGCCGCCGCCGCGGACACCATACCGCCCGCCTGTCTGCCAACGCTACGCTCCGAGCAAGACCGACGTTTGTGCGCCCGTGACCACCGCCCTCTCTTCTACCACTGCGCGGAACGCGGCCACAATTACTGCCGCTGCCAATACCGACTGACAGGTCTACCCGGTTTCGCCCTGTACGCACTGCGTCCAAAGCGCGGTGAACGACCACATGACATCGCGGACTACCTCGTAGGAGCGCAGACACTTGCAGTAGCTTCGATAGTGGGCTCTATGTAGATTTGTAGTGGGCTATATGCATGTTACCTATCGCGAGACACTGGGAGGTGTGAAGGAGTATGTCTACTTAGAGACAGGTAGTAACCGCAGGACCGAACCATGACAGTGAAATAACTAGAAGAATAAGAATGGGATGGGGCTCATTCGCAAGCATTATCGAATCATGAATGGTAGTCTACCACTATCCCTCAAGAGGAAGGCATGTAACACTGCATCTTACCGGTACTTACCTACGGAGCAGAAACGTGGAGACTTACAAAGAGGGTTCAACTTAAATTGAGGACGACGCAGTGAGCCATGGAAAAGAAAATGATAGGTGTAACCTTAAGAGACAGGAAGAGAACAGAGTGGGTCAGGGAACAGACGGGGGTTAAGGATATCATAGTTGAAATCAAGAAGAAAGAAAATCGGCAGATCCCACGTACCGTGGGAATCGATGTTATGCGAAGCATGCGCGAGATGGTGACTGTGACGTAATTTTTCATATTGAGCGAAACGTTGCGGAATGACGCTAGAGAAATATGGAAGTGGTATACGCCCACTCATCTGTTGAAGAGTCGCATATGTATTATATAACCAGTTGTTTACAGTTGCGTAACGATGGCAAGAGCAACGTGGGTGTTACCAACACCAGGCGCGGTAAGCGGATATCTAGTGCTTATATTCTTCAATACAGGATAGCGCGAATCCGAACATGACAAAGAAGGAACACAGATGCACAGGACAGGCGTTACTAATAACTAAGCTTCATTCAGGAAAGCTTCCCCAAATAAATACACGGCCGAGTGGCACGCGCAGGCGCACTGCTCGTACGTTACAGTCACAGCTACAGTTGTTATGCTTATATTTTTTTATGACAGAGAACGCACGCACGTTTCACGAACCCGTGTGTATGTGTATAGAAGGGGTTCTTGACAGTTAGTGAACAAGGTCATCATCACCGTGATCAGTTAGCACCAGCAGCTGGACGGGACTTGTTAATCGGATCCGTTCGTGATCGCGGTTATGAGGAGTCTAAGTGTACTGAAGTGCGAGGTATAGTGCAGCTGGTGGAAATCCTGGATTCCTCTTACGATGAAATGATCTATGATGCCTCCTTTCGTGGACGTGGCAGCGAGGTCTTCTGATGCCCTCTCCACATCTAATCCGTGTTTCACGCAGTATAAAGATCAAGCGTTGTTGGGTCTTGATAAATCAATGTTGAAGTCACCGGTAATGATGAGAGGCCTGGTACTCTCCGCATAATTATTGTAGGAAGCATTGACGCCGGTTTTTGCGTAATCCACGTGGTGCACGTTGCGGACCACGTGGACGAGTGGATGGTAGTTGAGCGTCTTCCAGTGGTGTTCTGTCTTCAGTTTCCTCACTTTTCTTGCGTGCCCCGCGGTGGTGTAGCGGTTAAGGTGCTCGGCTGCTGACCCGAAGATCGCGGGTTCGATCCCGGCCGCGGTGGTCAGAATTCGATGGAGGCAAAATGCTGAATGCCCCTGTTCTGTGCGATCTCGGTACACGTTAAAGAATACCCGATGGTCAAAATTTGCCGAGCCCTTCGCTACGGCGTCTCTCATATCATATGACCGTTTTCGGACATAGAACCCCAACAATTATTATTATTGTCACTTTCCTTGCGTATCAGTGTACGTGTGTTCGCCGTTACTGTGTTGGTTGAGACTCTGTATCACCTGTGGCACATACCCGCATAATATTAACTCTCGTTTACGGGTATGTGCCACACGTGACTGAGAGAAAGGGTTTTATGACGTACGCGACATGTATTTTGCGTTATTCGTGTCACGACCAGTGAATCGTGTTCGTCATACACTGATCCCCTCTTATGCCAAGTTTGGTATATTACAAGTTATGGAGACGACCAGGAGAGCGCCCAGACGTAGGCGGCTAGACAGATAGATAGATAGATAGATAGATACCTAGATAGAAACGGCCAAAGTGCCTGAGGTTCGCTAAGAAATGCTTCGCATTTAATAGATATGGGCCGGGCACGTAGCACGTCGGCAGGATAACCGGTGGTCATTAAGGGTAACTGACTGGATTCCAAGAGAGGGCAAACGCGTGAGGGGGAGACAGAAAATTAGGTGGGTAGATGAGATTAGAATGTTTGTAGGTATAACGTGGCAGCAGAAAGCACAGGACCGGGTTGATTGGCGGAACATGGGAGAGGCCTTTGCCCTGCAGTGGGCGTAGACAGGCTGATGATAGTGATGATGATGATTATGATGATGATGATGATGATATGCATGTTTGTGGTGTCTTCTGCTAGATTTAAAGGTCGAACACAAGGTTACTTTAAAGAGATCATCGAGTCATTTTGCTTCCTAAAGGCACGATTTTCTCTTGAATATTTAAGCACACTTTCCCGAAAAAAATTATATAAAGATGTATTTTACGTTGTTCCAATTCCACTGCACCGTTCTCAGTACTGTTGGGGAGCATGGAACAAAGTGTTAAAGCGCGTTAAGAGCATGTGTGTGCGTCCAGGGGTCAAAACATTTTTCTTTAAGCGTCATTCTCGTGCCTTGCCACTTAACACGTGGTTGCCAGATAAATGGTTATCCGTTCCGTGGGGTGATTACTACTTTTTATGTCGCAAGTTGGAAAGAGTCAAGCATGATTGTCCTGATCGCGGGGACGCGATCTTCTTCTGGGACGCCCGGTAAATGACATTAAAGAAAGATAGGCCGCTAGACACGCAGGGAATAAGGTCTCTGGCCATTGAAAGCAAGGATGGATTTCCGTACGACATCACCATATTATTGGCTCTGCATAGTATTTGGTGGTGGCGCATGGCTATACGTCATGCCGATGTCGATATTCGACAAGGTATGGAATACTTTCGCGATTCCCTGACCTTGTTTATAGAACTGCGATAAAATCAAAAGGATGCACTTGATTGGGTACCTCACATAGAATCTATATTGTACGTTAAACAATTGTATAAAGCGTGCACTTGCTTATTACTTTTGAAAAGTGAAGCACTGCATTTACAAAAGAACGACGCAATGGCAAGAACGTCCGTCACCGATCGCCACGGACCGCGAGGTCACGGGTTCGACTCCGGTTTAAGAAACTTGTACTTACAGTTTTTTTTCTGCTATCTGATCATGTGCGTTTAGCTCACATATTTCCGTGACGGGAGTACATCATGGAAGTCTAGTCCGGCGAACGTTACTGTATTAACGCGATAGCGTTGGAGAGCTCGTTTCGCAGAAATTCCGCCGTCGGCGACGACGTCGGTGACGGCGTCTCTCGGTCGCTTGTGAGCGAAAAATCATCCGTGACCGAAAAATCGAGAACGATACAAATAAAATAATCAATAAAAACCTTTGGGCCCATTGAGGATCGAACCTGGGTCGTTTGCGTGGCAAGTAGGTGTCCTAACACAAAACCACGATGTTACTTGCAATTGTTTCGGAAAAACAACACTACATAAATGCCATGTAGTGGAAGAAGTCTTAACGCGTTTTGTTCGGCAGATGTCACAACGAAAATAAGTCCATTCGGCGTATTGTAGGCGTATTGGCTAGGTCATCAAACTACGTTTTTTTTTTTTTTTTTGCGCGACGCCATGCTTCGAAAAAAAGCCGCTATAGGGCACTCATCGCCGCTAAAACAAACACACACGACTTGCAAACAGCTCCAAAAATGGACAACTATGTCCATCTAGCGGAAACCATATCAAGAAAAACAGCAAACATTAGATAATGTGCTGCTATCGTTGAGGCATTGTGAGAAACATGTTCTGCCGTTCTTGCACAGGGAAGCGCTTTAGATTGAAAACCGGTACCAGTACTACAGATAACATCGCGCGCGCGCGCGTGTGTCTGTGCGTGTAACAACACACATCAATAAGTATGAACTTAGTGGTTCAAGTGCGCACTACGGGCCGGGTTTCGCTATCGCGTTGAAGTCTTAAAGGCGAAGCTTAAGGGTCCCCCAATTTTTGTTATTTCGTTTCCTTGCCGTTGCATGCTACTACATGCTTGGGCTTGTAGACTGCTTTTCCTTCCACCAGGAATCTCGAAGCGGTGAAGCTTTGGTCTATAAATTTGTTGATGGCAGAGAGTAAGGTGTCGGAACGGAACGAAAACCGAAAGCGAAAAAAAACGATATTTTTGACCGGAACGAAAACGTAACCGAAGGTTTATCTATTATTTCGTCCCGGAGTAAAACCAAAATTTTTTCAATCGTTTTTCGGTTCACGAGAAAACTTCGCAATCCGGAACAACTGAGCTAATCCAACGTGAGAAGTTATGCATATCTCGGGGTACAGTATTAGCGCGTACCTCAGGCAGGAATTCCAAAGCAAAGATATGTTGCAATTGTGCGAAAAATGAAAAGTGTGGCAACCAGAGATGTTTATATTAACGCAAATTGACTTTCGCGCGCCTGTCACGCAGGCCAAAGTGGAGAGGGCATTGTCGGCGCTGAAGTTTATTACAGCGAAAGCTGCTATGAGATCACAACAGCTGACTTTGGCACCATGGTTGTCCGCCTCCGCCGGTGTCCGTGACCGCTATTGCGTGATATAAGAAAAAAATTAAATGAGAAACAAACAGGATCCGCACGAACATGAAATAGCCGTGAAAGAAAGAGAAGTTATCGCAGCAACCGGCAGCCGCAAAACAGGGTAACAACAATTTCTAAAGAGTAAAATGCAAAATTTTAATGTACAGCAATACTTGATGAGTTACCAACAATTTTGGCAGCAGTGTCGTGCCTAACGCAAACAGGGCGGCATCTTCCCCACATAGATAAATAAGGCCCCAAGAAAATACATGGGGCAGGAGAGGCCCAAGTTGAGTTTGAGAGTGGCAAAAATAAATTTGGGCTTTTTAGCACATAGTGTCTGCGTCAGGAGAACGCAAGGTTGACTGAAAAAACTGAGACTTTCGGCGCTTTACAGGCGATTGATCACGTGTCTCTTAGTAATTGAAAAAGATGGTTGATCCCTCCGTCGTAGGAATCGGAATAGACCTTATGCAAAATTGCTGCCATCTGTCGGAGGTTTCACGAAACTACCGATTTGTCGCCATGTTGGAGGCTTGTGTCCGAATCGTACTGCTGTCACTGCTATAACGGCTTGCTTGTATCTGCTTTGATAGTAGGCAACCGGTAAATAAAAACGTCAGACGAGTGTGTAACGGCATGTAAGCGTTACCGGCATTTCCTAGTTATTATATTGACAGTTATTACGTGTAAAGAATCACCTCAAAACGAGAAGAAGGTACAAGTTTCTCACCGAGTGACATGTCGGCCTGCCGTCTTTGAGAATGAAGCTTTGCTCTAGCTTATAAATTTTGTCTGTCTGCTTTCAATGCAACGAGCAAAGCGTTGTTAGCTGTCTGAATACCATGCGTGTAGTGTATGATGGTTGGGAGGAGGCTTTGGCGCGCGACACGGCTATAGGCACAGCGATGACGGTAAGAAAGTGCTGTTGACCCATTTCGAAGTGGGGATGTGCTCGTAAATAACACGATACGCCAAGAATATGCGCGTTCACATCGACAGTTTGGGGGCCTACTGGTGCCTTACAATTCCAACCCGTTTCCGCAAGGCAATTTTTTTCGCCGACTGAACGCTTACGAACTCACTTCAGCGCGTAACCGATGGTTACGCACCCACGGTCGAGTGTAACACATTTGGCGGAAGAGCATTCTTTTATTGCGATAGCAATTATATGGACAGTCTCGGCTGGATTTTGCCGTCGCCGTCGCCGCCGTCATGCAGCGTATATGTAGAAGTATGTATATATATATATATATATATATATATATATATATATATATATATATATATAAAGGCCCCAAAAATAACTCAGAAAAATGCTTCCGAAGAGCGGAATCGAACCAGGGACCTCTTGCTCCGCAGCGAGCGGCGCTATCCACTACGCCACGAAACGCAGACCCTCCACGTAGCTAACGGCGAGCGTTATATAGACACCATTTAGCGCTGGACGGACTCAGAGACAGCAGGCGATAATAAGCGTTTCTTCATTACCAGCGAGGTGGCTCTAGGAGCCCGACGGGCGCATTTAAAAGTCGTCGGCTCGCTCGCTCGCTTCTTCTTATATTTAGCATGGGAAAAGCTTGCCCTTCCGCTGTCTGCTCGCGCGGTTTTCTCGTGGCGAGGGGTAGAGGAATGTTTCACGCTTTCACCGTGATGTCCGCGCTCATGTTACGGCGCGTACGAATGTCACTCGAGCTCAGGGACGCCGCCAAACGAACAAACAGAAGATGAGCGCGAACTATCAAGTGTCACAGCAAGACACTTGAAGCACGCTAGTTTCCTTCGCTGCTTCGGCCGCCTTTGCAACAGAAGTGCTGTTCAAACTGAGAGTATCCATTGGCGAGCCTCACTTCGTATAGCATTGTAGAAGAACTGATAGCTGGGCCAGTTGGTGATAATTGGTATAGCATTGAGTTGGTATAGCATTAGTTCCTTGCTATCGCATTCATTGCTTCGCCCTTGCGGCGAAACTGTGACTTTTTTTTTCAATTTCATACGAAAAGTGTCACACACAAACATCTCTTAACATTTTATAGCATACAAAGGTGAATACAGGATTTTTCCGAAGGGGGCCATCTTCTGGGAGAGCCTGATATATGTGCTTTTCTTGGGGTACGTATGAATAAAAAAAGTAACGGGGGTTTTTAGTCCATCCAGGCCGCCCCTCTGAATTTGCTAGTGATAGCACATTAAATGCTTGAAAAATACGCATAGTGAAGCAATACGCGCGCAAGGCATCTAACCAAATGCTACCTTGTTAAACGCCACAATCGAAAACCAGCTACAAACAACATGCTCTAGCACAATCGGTCCGTTGGCTGAGAATCGATGACGCACTCGTTAGACCCGTCTAATATGTAATTGGTACCGCAATAGAATAAAGAAATGTCAACAGCAGCGCAGGCACGCGCGGGTAGCCGCGATGCAGCTTTGAAGCTCGTACTCGAAGCCGCGGTTTGTCTGGCTGCAATCACACGGCGCGAAACCTGTCTGGTTCCAGCATGACACGAAAAAGTGTTTTCTTATGAGTGCCGATGCTGTCGCGTACCACATCTATTAAGAACGGCGAACGTAAACACAGCGTGTCGTGAGCGGTAGCCGGAGCAACGAAACGATTTGCCGCTTCTCGCCGGCCGCGAGGAAATCTAATAACATGGAGGTTAGTTTCCTGTAAACCTTTTTTCAGCACCCCAATTTTCTCAATCTGAGCTACACGGCAACGAAAATACGTCGGCATTGTCGTTCCTATCAACCGCGGCACGCCGATACGTACGTTTTGTGTGTGCACATGCGGAGCGCGCTTAGACTTCAACATGGCAGAAATGCGCACGGCGGCCGCTAGATGGCAGCAGATTCTGCATAAGGTCTGTTTTTTCTTACCCAGAGTATAGAAATATCTAAAATAGAAAACAGGCCCTTATACGTAGCTTATCTAGATATCACCGGGGCGTATGACAACGTTAATCAGGAAATTTTGTGGGATATATTGAAAGAAGTGGGCATAGGTGACGACTGTGTACAGCTTTTGAGGGAAATATACCGAGAAAATACAGTTTGTCTAGAATGGGAAGGAATAAGTAGCAAGGACAGCGTTGAAATTAGCAAGGGGCTGAGACAGGGATGCCCTTTGTCCCCGCTGTTATTCATGCTGCACGTGGCGAGGATGGAAAAAGCGCTAGAAGGTAGCAACATTGGATTTAATTTGTCACACAAACAGGTCGGAACGATGGTTGAGCAGAAGCTTCCAGGTCTATTTTATGCTGATGATATTGTCTTATTTGCGGACAGAGTCAAGATGTCCAGGGTGGTATTCGACGTGTCGATGGCGAAGATTATAGCGGCGGGCATCTGCAGTTTGCTGTTGCGGGATGTGGAGTCGTGCCAACTGGCGAGCTTCTTCGGCGTATTGAGTAAGCTGCTCAGCTTCAGGTGTAAGCGAAGCGTCGTACTCGTGTGGCAGCATAGCATCCAGCATGGTTTGTACCTCACGCCCGTAGACGAGACGGAACGGCGTGAATCGTGCTGTTTCCTGGATGGCAGTGTTGTACGCAAATGTTACGTACGGCAGGACCTGATCCCACGTCTTGTGCTGAACATCCACATACATGGATAACATGTCGGCGATGGTTTTGTTCAGTCGTTCCGTCAAGCCGTTAGTCTGCGGATGATACGCCGTCGTCTTGCGGTGGTTCGTGTAGCTGAGTTTGAAAACGTCATCAATAAGCTGGGCCGTGAAAGCTGTTCCTCTATCAGTGATCACACACGACGGGGCGCCATGCCGAAGAACGATCTGGTCGATGAAAAACTGGGCAACATCGGAAGCCGTAGCTCGTTGTAGGGCCCTTGTCTCGGCGTATCTCGTTAGGTAATCTGTCGCCACGACGATCCACTTGTTACCGGCAGATGACAGCGGAAATGGCCCCAGTAAATCCATTGCTATTCGATCGAACGGCGCCCTAGGTGGTGTGATGGGTTGCAGCGGGCCTGCAGGCTTCAGTGGCGGAGATTTGCGGCGTTGGCACTCACGGCAGCTTTTTACGTAGCGCTTCACGTATGCAGCAAGTTTGGGCCAGTAGTACGCCTGTTTAACTCTGGCGAGGGTTCGTGAAGAACCTAAGTGGCCGGATGTGGGCTCGTCATGGCAGGCAAGAAGAATGTCGTCTCGCATGTCAGAAGGGACGACTAGCAGGTAGGCTTTCCCGTTGCTGTTCAAGTTTTTCTTGTACAAGACACCACTGCGCAGACAGAATGACATGAGATTGCGAGAAAGGTGTCGTGGTACGGGAGTGTTGCGTCCTTCTAGATTGTCGATGATTGCGCGAATCTCGGCGTCCTCGTGTTGTCGTGCGATCAAGTCAGTTGCAGTGAGAACTCCGAGGAAGCCGCTGTCGTCCTCAGTGTCGGGATCACAAACTTCAGTAGGTGCACGGGACAACGAATCAGCATCTTCGTGCTTGCGGCCTGATTTATAGACGATGGTAAGGTCAAACTCTTGCAAACGAAGGCTCCATCGTGCCAACCGCCCAGACGGGTCTCGTAAATTGGCTAACCAGCACAATGAGTGATGGTCGGTCACCATATACAGCGACTGGCAGATATATGCGGAAGGGAGTGTGAGGCTCTAGGACTAGGATTTAGTGCAACAAAATGTGGATTGATGGTATTCAATGATCACGGAGACCATACGGTCTTAATACAGGGCCAAAAAATACCGAGGGTAAGCGAGTACAAGTACCTCGGAGTATGGGTAAATGAGGGGGATAGATATATGGAGGTACAAGAGAAAGCATCGGTAGCAAAGGGAAAGATGCTGCAATTATGGAGCAGAGAGCTTTATGGGGATACAATATGTACGAGGTGCTTCGAGGGCTGTGGAAGGGTGTGATGGTTCCGGGGCTTACATTTGGGAACTCAGTGGTGTGCATGAAGTCAGAGGTGCAATCAGGAATGGATGTAAATCAAAGGACGGTGGGCCGCCTCGCGTTGGGCGCTCACGGGAAGACGACAAATGAGGCGGTAAAGGGTGATATGGGGTGGACAGGCTTTGAAGTGAGGGAAGCGCAAAGCACAATGAGATTCGAAGAGAGGCTGAGGAAAATGAAGGAGAGTAGATGGGCAGAGAAGGTTTTCAGGTATTTGTATAGAAAAATCGTTGACACGCAGTGGAGAAAAATAACTAGGAGGCTCACCAGTAAATATACGGCTGGCAGTGCGGGCGATATGGCAACAAGGAGCATTAAGCGGAAGGTCAGAGAGGCGGAGAGGACTTATTGGATGACAGCGATGGAAAAGAAGCCGGCTCTGAGTAACTACCGAAAAGGAAAAAACGAAATAAGGAGGGACAGGTTTTATGATAATGCAAGGGGATGCGCTTTACTGTTTGAAGCAAGGTCGGGCTGCCTTAGAACGCGTAGTTATAAAGCGAGATTCAGTAATGAAGAACAATGTACATGCTGCGGGGGAACTAAGGCAACTATGGAACATGTACTGATTGAATGTGGCGATATTCACCCAGGTATACGTGTGGGCACGAGTCTACATGAAGCCTTGGGTTTTAGGGACAACAATGGAAAGCTGAACACGTCCGCGATAGAAATAAGTAAGAGACGGTGAGAGTATTGGTGGCAGAAAAGTAGAGATAAAGTACAAAAATAAATAATTGGGGAAAAAAAAGGTCATTCTGCCTTAAGAGGCAGAGAGATGGACCGTGAATTTATATTTTTTGGTATAATAACATAGGTTTAATCAATGTAGATAAGGCATTAGGACAACATGAAACAAGGAAGTTCTTTTTTCTTCTTTCTTTTTTTCGCCTTCGAGCCTGGTGGCAGACATGTCACCGCCCCGTTATAAAGGGGACGCTCATAGCATCCATCCATCCATCCATCCCTCGGTCTATAACACGAAAGCGTGCCCTTACAGAAGTAACTGAATGTTTAAGTACATTGATGTAAGAGAGTTTGCACAATGTATAGTGATGTCTGGCAGCTATAGCACCGTTTAACGTGGATGCACCCACTTTGATGATTGGTGGTACATCTCCGTCCCGACGACTAACGTTCATGTTAAATAAATAAAGGTAACCTTGTGGTACCTGTAGTTGTTAGCAGTGAAAGCGCAATCAGAGAACGAGGAGTGATAGCCAGAAGAGCGTCGCATATTGGACGCAGAACTTGGTCGCCCTCACGCGGCGTGTTAAAATGTGATTGGACATCACGGTTGGACTAGAGGGAAACGCAAAGCGCGTCGTGCCGCCCCCCGGCCGTGATTTTTCTCGGGGCGAGCGCGTGAGCGGGGAACGCGATTTTACAGCCAGGTGAGGCAGGCGCGCGTCGCAGAGCTATTTTTGGTGTGGATTAGCGTGATGCTATGAGCGAGGCCGACGCTTTTACGACGCTTGCGCTAAGATCGCCACCTCGCGATGTGTTAAGGCATTGACAAAATTGAACTTCTATTGAAGACGCGCCGAATGGGACGGACGTGTAACGCGTTGCAGATGTCATTCGCGGAGGCCACAGTAATGACGAATTACTTTACTTTCCCGCTCCCAGAGGGCAGCACCACCCCGCCGACCGGGAGAGTGGTAGATATCAAAGGCGCGTTTGTAAAGTCTCCAGAGTCTGTGACCGTGGCGCAGTGGATGGCGTGCCAAGCGTTTGTTGTTGCGGACCGAGCGGTCGTGGTTTCGATGCCCGTTGACGGAACTTTGTTCTTTACGATCTGATCGTGTAAATTGTTTCGGCGTCATTTCCGTGACGGAAATACGTCACTGGACGCATTTGGACTAATAAAATAGACGCCAACGGGTGCGAAATAAAAAACCAAGAAAAAGATCCCCCGCTTGGAATCGAGCCCACGACTTTGCGGCCGCGACGACAAGCGCCCAACGCTGGACCGACTATGCTACCTTCGCACATGCTGGACCCTTCACGAACGCGCGTTATATGTGGGAGACATTCTCGCTCGCAGGGTGCTCTTTCTTGGCGATGTAGGTCGGCGCGGCGGTGCGGTGCCGCCGTCTGTCAGTGGTGAAAAGAAGTAATGCGTCACGATCGACACTTACTAGCGCTTCTTCCGTGATTACGCGCGATATCGGAGGTCATTGATAAAGCGTCTCAATACCAGCGAGGGACACTGGCCGCGCTGGCGTCGCCGAGGCATCCTAGACGCAATTACGTGCCTCGCCTATCGCTTCGTGTTAGCGTGCGCCGGCTCATTGGAGTAGTGCAGCTTCCACATGTACCAATGGAATTTCTCGGCGCCGACTGTTCGATTGCTAGAGCACCGACAAACAAAACTGCTGCAATACGCGTTGTAGAAAGGACACGGTTTCGACGGGAGAATGTCGTGTCCTGGTGGAGCGAGACAGATGCCAGCGGGACGCATGCCTTTCAGGCTCAAGCTACGAACCTCCGCCTCCCTTGTTGGTGAAACGCTGTGTGGTAGTCTAGGCATGAGCGCAGGCATTGAGTAGACATTACTAGAAAGCGCACACTGTACGCACACCAGTGTTGACCATGAGCTTGTTGATGTCATATTTACGGGGGATTCACGATTCGCTTAGTCCAAATATAACTACACAACTTCAGCTACTACAACGGTGTTAACATGATCATGGGCCTTAGTCGTCGTGATGGAGACATGCCACTAGGCATCTACAAGGGTGCATTCACGTCAAAGAGTGCTATAGCTGCCAAACACGAATAGACATTGTACAAGCTCTCATATATCATTACACAGTAAGTGCTACTTCTGTGAAGACACGTTTCACTTTCGTGTTTTACCGAATCCTGTGACTAAGCGATCAGCCATGGTTTTTGCAGCATCTGTTGTGAAAAACGTCAAACGTTACCTAGTCATCAATCCCATTTGAAAGGCAGCTCTTAGTGTTTTATACAAGGTAAATGTTCCATTGCGAAGCTTTCAGCTGTCATAATTTCGGTTAGAAGCAGACTGACATCTTAAATTCGCATATTATTTAAAATATAGTTTTGTGTGCGTTTAGTAACGTCACATCATGGGTTCATAAAATGGTATATATTTGTAGTTTAGACAGGTCATTTAAAAGCAGGAAATAGAGGAAACATGTGCCCCTTCTGTTGCTGAAACGAAAGAGCTTGACCCGGGAATCCTCGAGATGTTGGCTCCAATCGTAGCGACATCAACGTTGGTTTGTCGGTGTGACGTACAGATGACACAGTCTCCGGTGGTGGGAAACAGAGTGCTCGAAATCTTTCATCTGTTATTCCAAGCGCGCAGGAGGAGCAAAAACTTTATTATAGGTATGTACAGGGAGTAAGTGCGAGGTGTGCCGGAGGGGGCAACTCTTCACAGCCACTAGGTGGTCTCCTCCTTACAGGAGCCCATTGGTGATCGCTGCGACTCGAGCTCGGTCGACCAGGGCCTTCTGGCTCGCCAGGTCGGAACAGCCGAGCAGGGCTGCCTCCGAGTCCTCCAGGGTGAGGTTTGGTTTTGGGGCGAGGTTCGTGGTTGACTGGCATGCCCACACCATGTGGAAGATGTCTGAAGCCTTCTCCGCACAGCCCGGCCATTTTCCTGTACATGCCGGATCAAAATGTTTTAACACTGCCGGGAACAGCAGTGTTTTGGTGTAAAGGCAGAGGAGTGTGCGTTCCTCCGCCTTTATAAAGCCCTTATAGGGTTTAAGATAAATTGCATGACCGAATTGATAGAATTGACTAATTTGTCGAAACGTTAAGGCCGGATTGGCTTCGCGATCCATTTCAGAAGGGTCTGAAGGCCCATATGAGCTGGAGCCCGTATGATCGTGTGGGATACGGGGCCTCCACGTAATTGCTATCTTGAAGTATGCGATACGCAAAGTGAGGAGCGTACCCCTGTTCAATATTTCTGCAGGCCCCTCTCGAGTTCGCAATGATGACGCGCGAGTCCTGGCCCGTGGAAGCTACAGCAATGGCGACCTCCTCCGCATGTGTTATATTTTGTGCCCTGAATGTTAGGCCGTTCACCTGGACGTTTCGGTGGACGACTGCAGCCATGTACCAAACCCCATGGTGTGGGCCGGAGGCGTCCACGTAAAAGATACCGTGCTTGTTACCATTGTGGCGAGGCAGTGTCTCCGCCCTCGCAAGGCGCCTGCCACTGTGGTCGTCACGTGTATTGTTGGCTGGAAGAGGGCGCTCGTGCAGGGCGTATCTCAAAACTTCTGGGATGCGTACGCGCTCTTCCATCAATGTTGGGTGGTGGATGTGTAGTCGGGCTAATAGACGGCGTCCCGACGTCGTCTTTGAAAGTCTTGTATATTGGTTGGTCAAGTGTGCCTGCCGGAGCTCTGCGAAAGTGTCTACCATCCCCAGGCCCATACGGCGCTGGTTGGACGTGGTTACCGGGAGATCGAGGGCACGCTTGTACATTTTCCTGAGAATCACCTCAAGGGCGTTCTCGTTAAACCTGCGTAGGTGGAGGTTAGTAGCCGAGTAAAGGATTCAAATAGTCACGAACGCATGTGCCAGCCGCAAGGCATCTTTGGAACGTGACCCCCCGGGTTTGCTGGAAACGCGGCGTGCCATCCGGCCCACCTGGTACCCTTACGTATTTTGGCCAATGTTGTGTCAGCTTGTGTATGTTTGTGTATAAACAGACCAGTACTCTGATCTCATCGTGCTCTGGGACGGTCCGCTTTTTAGGACAGTTCAATTTTGGTAGTGCGCCTCGGCGAGGGGCGGATGTGCACAAATTCCGATTTGGTCGGGGAGCAATGAAGGCCGCAGTGGCGGGCGTAGGCGTCTACGGTCTCCACCGCTTGCTGCAGGTTGGCGTCAATGTCTCCTACCAATCCGTGTTTAGCCCACATGGTAATGTCGTTGGCATACAGCGCGTGCTGTATCCCTTCAACATTCTCCTGTTGAGCCGGGAGTTCCATCTTTGCCAGATTGCATAGTAGGGTGAGAGGACCGCGGCCTGCGGGGTACCTCTCGTGCCTAATTGGTAGGGGCCGTGTTCTTCACGTTGTATCCGGATATGCGCCTGCCGATCAGAGCACTTGTCTAGTGTACTGAAACGTGTTGTATTCACAGTTAGTTTGGGAGAGGTGCGTCAGAATTATTCATGTGTCATGAATTATGTCATTGTCGAAAGGCCCTTTCAAATCGAGTGCGAGTACCACCTTGTCATTGAGGGGGTATTCAACGGGATTTAGAATTTCGTAGTCTAATTGAAGCGGGACATCCTGCGCGGACCGGTGCGGGCGGAACCCGAAATGTCTGCGAATACGCGTTGATTTTACAAAAACTCGGACAGCCGATCTCGCACCATAGTTTCCATGAACTTTCGCGCACAAGACGAGAGAGAGATGGGGCGGAGGTTGTCCGTGTTTATGGCTTTTCCGGCTTTCGGAATGAAAGCGACAAGGGCGGTCATCCATTCGATGGGGAGGGGTGTCCCACCAAGCCAGATTGAGTTTATGTATGCGAGGAGTGCATCGTAGACCGGGTCGGGAAGGTTGGCAAGTAATATTACTGTTATTTGGTCTCTCCCTGGCGCCGTTCCTCGCTTCATTTTAGTCAAGACCGCCTTCAGGTCATTGAGCCGGAACGGTTTATCTAGCTCGTTTTCGGAACCTGCATACGGGTACGCTGGCCTTCGGGGGTCATGTTGGACACAGAGTTATTGATCCCGTAGTTTGACTGCTAATTTTCAGGTGTCTCCGTCGAAGTCATGGCTAACTGTTGGAGATGATTTTGTCTCAGCTCTGATTTGGGTCGGATCGATCAAGGCGCGAAAAAGACGCGAAGTGCTCCGGCTGGACCTTTGTCTAGCAGCCGCTTTGCATCGGTCCACCCAATTTGATTCGGCGAGCTGGGCCGCGTACTCTGCCACTCGTTGGGTGAGCTCGGCAATGCGAACTTTGAATTTCCGATTGTGTTCTTGGCGGCGCCATTTCATCTGCGGACGAGCCTGTGCCGCGCCTCCTGAGGGGCAGGAGGTGGTTGTCCGCCCGCGGCATGACCTCCGAGAGTTGAACTTGACTTTCCGTCGAACGAAGATGTGTAACCGATTCTTGTGACCATGCGTGGTAACCTCTTTCGTGTATAGGGGCCGAATTAGTGTAGTTTTTCAGGAACTCTGTCCAGTCTGGTAGGCGGGCTTGGGCGTTGGGTCTTGCCAATGGTTTGATTGTGACGGTGGTGTGGAGTATGCAGTAGTCACTCCCGAGGGTTTCCTTGGTGTTGGCCCATTCTGCGTGTCTAATGTTTTTGGCGAAGGTAAGGTCCAGACACGTGTCCAGAGTCACGCAGTTACCCAACCGCGTTGGATGTGCAGGGTCAGTGTGAAGAGTGAGGCCCAGTGTGGACGCAAGTTCCGCTTGCATGCGCCCGCGCTTCTCTTCACGCACGCACCCCCAGATACCGCTATGAACGTTCAAATCACCCACGATCACCAGGGGGTTCCTGCCGCAGCCTTCAGGGCTCGACTTAAGAGGGCTGCGAAACCCCCAATCAGGTGTCGCACATATTCGCATACCACGACCGCGGCATGCAGGTATGCGTCACACGGGACTGGAGGAGAGTGGCTTTCATGACGTAGAACGGGATGCCACTTGCGGGTGGTAGTAAGCGGCGCAGCAAACGTCAATGGTAGGCACTTGTCCGGGGTCAAGCCGATTAGTCGGCAGGCCTCAGAAGCACGCTACAGCACAGTAGGTTCTTTAAGCGCCAACCAAAGCACAGCGTGCGAAGTGGCTGGAACGACTTGCCGTTCGCAGGAAGTCTACTCCCGGTTGTATGGCTTAATGCATTTGTCTTTTAATTTTAACGCGTCATGAAGTGGGCAGCGGGACACCACCTTCAAGTGTTACTTACAGTGTAACAAGCTGTCGAACGTCTTTCTTTTATTTGATGGTTCCGATAACTGATGGTTTTAGGTGACCTTCTAATAAGCAGCGATATGCAGAAAAGAATATGACTTTTTCAAGGGCTCGTTTTCTTTATGAAACACAATATTAATGAGAACTAAACACAAAAACAGTTCCCTGTTAGTTCTCATTAATAGCAGCGATATGAACATATTTGTAATTTGAATCACGTGAAAAAGTAGCTATATCACTGCGTAGTAGCCCTTGACAGAGCTACTTGAGATGGAAATGATGTCACGACTTGATTGTCCGTATGCGGTAAAGGAGACGGTAACAGCAATTGTTAGCGAGAAATGTTCCTTTAAATGTGGTGTTTGGTAATAGCATTGTTTTAAGTGCTGAGCACTTTAGGGTTCCGGCTTGTCGTCCATCCAAGCATCCCATGTGGTGTGATCACGATCACAGTAAAGCGCTCAATGGATGCCATGAAAAGGCTGCAATCCTCAAAACTGTGTTAAAATGAGCGAACAAGGTCTAAAATAATGTAATTAACAAAAATAACCAAGAACTAATCGCAAGAATTAGCTAAAGATTGCTAAAAACATTTCGGAAACCTCCGGCTGACTCCGGGGCCGTGCAAGAGAGGGCGCCACTGCCCCGCCGAGCGAGCAAACGCCCCTCCCCCTACGCTTCGCCGGCGCTGTTTCAGTACACCTCATGGTGGAAACAACTCGCTGCAGACGACGCCTAAATGCGGCAACAAGCTGGAAGTTGATAAAGCGAAGGAAAATGTAGCGCACATGTCGCACACCGAGGTTGCGGATCTCCCTTACAAGATTCTACTGATTACGCTACATTAGGGTAATCAGTAAAATCTGATTACCCTACTGATTACCCTACGTGACTGTCACAACCGGTTAGAGTGTGTCCCCTTGGCCTAATATTTCGGTTTCATCCTATAGTTTCGTTGCTACCCGCCGCGGTGGCCTAGTGGTTATGGTGCTCCACTGCAGACCGGAAGGTCAGGCGATCGAGTCCCGGCCACCGCAGCCGCATTTTCGACGCAGGCGAAAATGCTTGAGGTCAGTGTACTTACATTTAGCTGCACGTTAAAGGGCCACTCACGAGCCTCTGATAACGCAAAAAAAAAAAACCAGCGCAGTGTTCTCTCCTGGCGTTTCTCCTGTTTCTGGCGCACGTCGTGACGCAGAACAGTCCTTCCCGTGACGTCTATGTAGTACGTACTCTCGATTGGTCCATATACGTGAAATATCAGACGTGAATTGTCTCCCACACTGCTTTGCCATGCAGCCGCCCATCCGTACTTCCTTGCCTCGCATGACAATCGCGTGCGATCAACTGATTTGACTACTTTTTGTGTGTTTGCGACTGCACAAAAGGCGATTACAGCGTGTAGCCGACAAGCGCGAAATATTCATAGTGTCAGCGCTCAGTGCTGACATGGTACACGGGCCTATTAAGAAATAAGTGGCGGGGGGAGATATGGCCTGCAGCATGGAGGAAGGAAAAATAAGGAGAGGCCCTGACGTCATATTCGTGAAGCCTCCACATCGCAAACACCTGCATCGCCTCCTAGCGAAGGAGCCTCGAAACATTTCGCGATTTCCGTCGTGTCGTTTGCAAGCGCATGCGCGATTCGAGCCTTTTTTTTTTCGCCGTGCAAGCGGCGCCGCGGCGCAGTCGATTCACGCATGCTGCTCCTTGTGTGTGTTCTTTAGGAAAGCTACGCAATGCCCAGCTGTTGCGTATAGCCGGTGCAAATCGCGTGCACTGCGGAAAGTACCGGGTGTCACTTTTCATGTGTACGTACACGTTCGCTTCATTGCTGATCACTAATGCATGGTATTTGCATGCGAAGCTCTCGGACGTGTGCTCTGTTGCTTCTTACTCATTGTGTCAACTCAGAACACACGTGAACTTTTGTTTTTGCCGTCTGACGCGCCGTACATAACATGCGCCGAAGGCATCGTACGTTTTTAGAGGCTGTGTCGTTCAACGAAAGGGCAATAAACTTATGTTGTTGTTATCGGACTACTTGATGTATGTATTGTGCGGTGTGCGCTCGCTGCTTGTTGTTGTGTGCGTACTGGAATTACAAACTTTACGTGCACGATCGCGTGTACAATACAACGGTGTCCTCTTTTCGACGTGAAGTTACGTCAACTATAGGCTGGCGTTGCGCCGAATAGCTACTGCGCTCACTCCATATGCACGAACAAAGAACCGCTAATCCGGCAACAGATCGGGAAATCTGGCTACGAGAAAGGGGAGGCCTAACGCCCAGCAGAACGCGTAAGTACTGCTAGGTGAGTTCGAATACGATGATGCAGGGGCTGAACGTTTTTGATCACGGCACGTACCGGTATTCTGTACTGTTTCACAAAAACGCTCCACGAAGAATTTCAGCACGCAGCGCTCGGGTCTGCCACGCACGAACAGCCTGGTAAACGTCTGCTTGCAACACCTTACTGCGTGCGAACCGCACAATACGCGCTAAGTTTACGCCGGGACTACAAATCTGCGCAGAAGCTAACCACCGCGGAGAGCACGCCGCGGGGCGTCTGCTGTTTTGTTTGCCCCATATCGGTTTGTTTGCCCCATAAATCTGACGTCACTTCCGCCACACTTTAAGCAATGCATTGAAATACGATAGGGCCTCTCCTTAGTATTCCTTCCTCCATGGCCTGCAGGAACGCCAGCAAGGCGAGGAGGAACCCACTCCCTCGTATTTTAACGCGGGGTGGTAAGGGGCCATTTTAGAGGACACGTCAAAGTTCCCGGGGCCCTCCACTACGGCGTCCTTCATAATCATATCGTGGCATGCGACGTTAAACCGCGACAATTATTTTTTGTTGGTTGCTGCTCGGTCTTCGTGGACTCACTGCAGTCGAAACTTCCGCTGCGTAGGCGTTTCGAACTCTTGGAGCACACTTGTTCAGAGTGACCTTCAATACCGGGTGACTCGCCTAACCAGAGATGCTGACAACAAGAAGCACTCGAGATTGTATCGAACCGAAGTGGTAAACGCATCGTCCGATCACGTACTGCATCAGCAGTGCTGCGATGATCAAGCAAGGCTATGTGATACCGAATCGGTTATTCCATAAAAAAGCGTATCCGTTGCGCGGGTGTCATTGTAATTGGGAGACCGTAGTCGATGCAGCGACGCTTATTTCCACGGTGCCGCAGCTTCTTGTTGTGTCTACACTGTTTGTGAGAAAAAAGGCGCATGTATCGTCGCACTCACCAATGACAGCGGAATCGAAGATCTCACAAACAATAATTACGTAGGACTGCGTGCACAAACCTAGAGTTCGTATCTGATCCGAGCTACAAGTCGTATCTTCGAGCGGGGAAAGTTCGGCAGCGCGGTTGAACAAACACCACTACACTCTAAGAAAAAAAAAAGAGTATGCGTGACTCTTTTCGGAGAGCTCTGACTTGCCACATATAGGACTCTCTTTAAATAGTCACGGTGACTCTCTTGGTGGGTCAGCGTCGGCTCGCTCTAGGAGAGTCCCCTGACCCTCTAGGAAGAGTGGAAAGACTCTCATTCGAAGGATCACGTTACCACTTATAAGGAATCAGACGACTCTTGCCGGTAACACTCCTACGGGGGTCAAGAGACCCACACCGAAGCGTCAAGCGACTCCACAAGTATGTTAAGCTACTCATTGAACCCTTGCTCTACTTTTGCGCGACTACTGTTGAAAATAGTGGAGTATTTATTTTAAGCAAGTCCAATAATACTTGCCGTTCTGCCCAGCGACTGCAAAAAAGAATAGTTCAGTTTTAGCATCATTTTAATAGAACTCGTCAAAACAACACATATTTTCCAGCAAAGTTATATAGAAAGCGCGTAAAGATGGTCTTTGATTTCCAATTAAGAAGTTTGGGTATTCCTCATTTACATGTTTCTATGAGTATAGCCAACTAAAATGTGTGACTGGTGTGCATAGTGCCATATAGTGCAAAATTAACTGCAGAAATAGGCATCATGTTTCAATCTTTATTCCTTATGATTAAGAATAAATAAATAAAAAATGGTGACGGCTGGAGACATCAGACTTGTGGCTTGCTAGGTTGTCGCTCCTGTTCAGCGTGAGCACCATGAAAAACGGTATCTGAAAAGCAGAACGTGATATTATGATGAGAAAATGAAATTGCAGTAAAGGTTAGCGAAACCTACAAAATAAGTGGTTCACATAGACACAATGAAAGCTCACAACAAAACAAGAAATGCAAACACGTATGGTAAGGAGCCAAGTTTTTTGCCGTTATCGTGTAAAACACAACTTGCAAATAGTACCTTTGTAACACGTCACTTGGCGACAAACTTGTAGCACAAGATGATGTTAGCCTCTTTTAAACAACAAACGCAATTGGTTTAGGCTCCTTTGCGTGGGTGCCACTCACCTCTTTTCCGACGTCGTCTTGTCCAACTAAAAGAAATGTAGGACCGACTGCCTCGTTGACACGGCGAACGCCGCTGTTGATTTTCCCATCATGAGCGGTGAGGCGCCAGACCAACGGGGCACCTTCGTTTCCCCGAGTGTGGCTGTCAACTGGAGTGAAGAGGCGGCAGAAGTGATCCGAGATTCTGGGAATAACCGAAACACACACATTATTTGTATTTAAAATCACCCTTTGTTCAACACACCGTTATTGTACATACATCTGCCACGAGTGTTTCGTTCAAATTTCGCAACGAAAACAAATTTTCACGTAAAAGGCAGCGGGAACCTCGTGTCGCAATACGCACTGGCTATACACGAATGAAAGCACTTCTTTTCTGAGAGATCGCTTCAAAATTTGGTTTCAGAATAAACACGGTTTCGCGCCGGCTTATCCCGACACCCAAGCACATCCTCCGGCAGTCAGGGGCACGCCGTGAGCGGTTACTGACCGCATGTTTTACAAACGTAACCCATACTCAGATAAACACATGCGAGTACGCGGGCCCGAACGACACCCAGCACGTGCGGACGTCGTCTACGTCGAGATCAGACATGTCACATGCTAGAATTAGCACACATAACTCCCACAATCACGTACACTCACTTGATTCTGTTATAGCGTCATCGCAGATGTTGGCAAACCATGAAAACAGCGAACAGTAACGAAGGAAAAAAGTGCACGGCGGCGGGCGCAACGGGCGCCGTCGAAAGTCTCTAGCATTTTCGCCTTATCGGCGAGCCGTGTTCAACTTGAATGACTACCGAGTACGTTCTGCAAGCCACCGTACTATATCTGCACCTAAAACTACCGCCTTTAAGCCAACAAAAACCATTATATATAGTGCGTGTGAGCGTTCTGTACACAGGCTTTCTTTTTTTTTTTCACGTTCCCACGCGAAGACGCACGCTGTACACTCAAGGTCGATGGAAATGTTATTATGAAGTAGACTAAAGTGCATCTCAAAACGACATCTTGCACCTTCAGTAGTGCTGACACAACGTGCGATCAGCAAGAAATGATCCTCGATAATTGTTTGCATCGCTCACTTTAAGGGAGCTTGAACAGCAACGCGCATAACGGTGGCAACTCGTTAATTGACAGCTTTAGTTGGGCATCCGCAATAGCCCCGTGGACACAGGCTGCTGTTGGAAATGGCTGGCAGATAACTTCCGCAGAGCTGCTGCAGACGCCCAGCTAAAGCTGTATAATTAGTGCCTACGAAAGCAGTACACTCACCGTTAACTGGCGCCCGTTGTCCGTATCCGCACCTCCATGAATATTCCGCCCTCCAAGCGTCACTTCGTGCACGGAGCCGGCGTCAACACCACCGAAGACGCGCATGAACATGAAACTGATGAAACTTCAAGACACGCAACCCGGGCTGTCAACGCAACCACGCAACGCATTCCAATAGACGAGGACACGGAGACTGACTGAGAGAGAAGCCAGAAGCGGTGCGCCACCCCGGCGCCAACCCCGTCTCCGTCGGCGAGCAACGCGCCACAACGGCGCCAAAGGGCAAGCGCGCGATATGTATGGCGTATACGGCGGCTCTTTCATGACGGAAGCCATTCGAAACGCGCTTCAGGAGCGTCCAGTGACTCCTTGCAAAATGTTAACTCTGTTTCTCTGCCTGTACCTTCCAAAAGGGGTCACATGGACGCCCGAAGAGAGTCACGGTTCCTTGACCATCTTTTGACTCTTTTTTTTCTTAGAGTGTACGTTTCAGCCACTCATTTAGGACTAGATGTAGAAAAAAAAAAACATTTTTTAGAGGTGTCGGTAGCTTCATTAATTTGCAGTAAAAAATGCAACACGTTGTGTGGAAATAGTAATTGTCTTCATTTAAATGAAATGATACTCAACTTTATCGTTCTGACACTGGCTTAAGCTTTCCTGCTGAGAAGCTGCGGCGACTTTCATTGCAGCGATTTCAACTATGCAAGCGTTTCTATGCCTACACCATAGACGAACTGGAGGGAGGACTTGACTCGTACTTCACGTATCCCCTCCACTAGGGTCATAGACTAAGCAGCGAGAAAACCTCGGCATCCGTCAAGTAAAAGAAATCGCTGCAAAAAAAAAAAAAAGCTTTTCTTGAGGAGTTCTGCTGATGCTGTACAGTTTGCACAACCGTAATACCACTGTGGTAGCGTGCCGTGGCACAAATACCTTTTAATCGCGTCAGTGGCTCGATGCGTGCGGTTAGCGCGATCAGGTCATGAAAGTGGTTGATGAAAACGTTTGGTAATGTATATATTGCGTGTTCACGGCGTTGCGTAAGTATGGACGAACCGTCACGCATGGTGCGCACGCGCAGAGGTATCTACGTGTGCTATTTGCGAAACTACGTGTTCTTCAGTACGCAGCCCTTTAAAGCCCCATTCACATTGAAACTGATTTTTTTCCTGGCATATGCTCAACTACATCTCACAAAACGGAATTACTGAAAGTGGTTCTCGAATATCGTCGATGACGCACCTTGCGCCAACTTGCATAAGCGTACCATTTAGGGTTGCCACTTTGTGCGAAGGTTCAAGTTAGTTTATAAAATGCTTATGGCACGATTTATTGAATATTTTTCTTGTGTTATTTTATTCAAGTTTTGTGTTGCGAAGTTGGCGAATCATTCGGAAGCACAACTTCAAAAGAAAAGAGCAGTAAATATATTTGAGGCTCACTCATTCACATACCACGAATGCAAACAGTGCAGTGCACTTCCTTTCCGGACTGTTCCTGCGAGAGGCACACGCCTCCTCCCGATGTGAATATTCATCAGAGCTTGATTTTTTTTCATTTATATACTCTGTGTAGCAGTTGCTTTTTATTGTTTTCCGCGTGACCGTCGCTGTTACCTAAAGCAACAGAAGTGTTGCTCTAGGAAACTTCTGATAGGGGAAGGGTACCTAATTTTTTAGAAATAGCGCGAGCCACCTCATGCCTTTATTAACATCTGAGTTCGTTATTGCAATTTGTGCAGAGTTTCGTCTTGCCTTTATTTCCTCATCATATATCTCTGTGCTTGTATGCGGGTCCACTCTCGCGCACCATTTTAGGTGCGAAGCATAGCGGAGTTCAAACCGGTGGTGGTAGTAGTGGCGGTGTGCGGCGGGATCACCCTTACTGCGCATGCGCATACCCGCTCCACACATCTCTCCACTCCCCCTCACCACTTCTCCTCTCCACTCACCCTCTCCACTTCTCTCCATTTACCCTCGCCACTTTCCCTCTCCCCCTCTCCCCACTATACTTTCCCTTTCCCCTACCCTCTTCCCTACCGCTCTCCACTTCCCCTCTCCCCTCCTCCTCTCCACTCTTCCTTTGAAACGCGGGCCGAAATTCTGTCCTGCGCAACCCCGCGATGAGCGCCAGCGCATGCGCGTCTTCTCCCCCTCTATGTCCTCTCATACGATGACCCCCTCTCGCGCACCTGTCGACTGCGTTCCCCGCTCGCTCTTTGAAAATTAATGGCCAGGCTAGAGGGAAGGCCAAGACGCGCGTACGTTCCTCTTCGCGTTCCACGACGCGAGGTCGGTAGCATGCCCAACGAACGCCAACGGAACGCGATCGTACAAGTGCTCCGGCTTCGCAGCGCCTCATGGTCCCCTTTATGGGAAATGGTGTAATATTTGCCAACAACTTTCAACCGCAGCAACTATTGCGTCTCATTTGGAAGGCAGGTCACAATAATTTGTACAAAAGAAAAGTTACGCGTGCGAAGCTTTTAGGCAT
Source organism: Rhipicephalus sanguineus (assembly GCF_013339695.2). Lineage (NCBI taxonomy): Eukaryota > Metazoa > Arthropoda > Arachnida > Ixodida > Ixodidae > Rhipicephalus > Rhipicephalus sanguineus. The sequence continues at coordinate 115,389,002 of NC_051185.1, forward strand.
CATCATTAGTTTCCAGTGAGACACTGACGTCTGATATTCAACTCTCTATGTTAAAGCTCAGTGCCTGGTTATTGATGTCGAGCCGTGGTATCGTAAGACGATCTATATGAGAAGGTTAGAGAACTATGGTAATGCCAAGTTTTAGAGAAAACTTGTGCAACTCCTATTACTGAAACGGAAGAGCTTCATCTGGAAATCCTAATGTATCAGGTCCATTTGCACAGTCAATCCACAGTAACCGCTCTTCTGGAAGAAAGAATATTCAGGACATCCTATTACTCTCTCATACTAAAGTGCGTAATGCTCTGAATCGTTCCCAATTTGTCTAATGCATACAAACAAATGTAAACCCATCTTCGTGTGACAAATTTGTATGTGTGTGTCTATGCCAGAAACATCAATTGTACGTGTTGCCTCCGCGACATTTCATGTTTTCATTTACGTCCCTTTAACTCAAGCCTCTTTTGTAAATCTCGTAAACGTATTCCTAGCAATCGAGTATTGTGTTTAATTCTTATTAGTTTTAACCGTCTATGATTTTATTTTAAACACAGCATCCGGATAATGCTCTTCCATAATTGAGTAGAGAGTAGTCTGAGTAGTTCGCCAGATTTTGTTTAAATAGAGACAATAGCTTAAGCATTCTAGGGCTTTCTGACAGGGAACTTGTTCTTGGTCGACCCTTCGCCGCCGCCTGCCGTGTAACACTGCTAACATGGCCTTGCGATATGTGTGAAATGAGGCCCGTAAGGAAAGGGGGATGGCTTCGCCGTGCTGACAGAAGCCTGGCGGAAAAGGGGGAAGGCAGTGCCTTGTCGAGAGGAGCGACAGTGAAGCTTGGTGGAAAGCGGGAAACAATGGGAGGCGCGAATTAAAGGGACGAGGTTGATGCTCGGCGGAAAGCTCGTCAGAACCACGCTGTAAGGCATTCTCACGTGGTTGTGACGATGAAGGAGGACTCACCTGGGCTGGTAAAACAAAACCCCTTATTGCGCGAACTTGTGCGCAGGAAATGAAAAATGAATGTACATGCTCTACACGCTGTTCACTGAGAAAGCGGCAATCACAGTCATCGGCCGTTAGTAATCTCGTCAGCCGTAAGTCGCGTCAGCATTTATACAAGTGGCATCGAATACTGCGGCCTTGTCATTGATGACCACGTGAGTTCTGGAATAAGCTATACTGTTCGCGTTGCGCGTTCGAGCTAATCGGAACAAACCAAAATAATTGGCAATGTGTGACATTCCGGCGCGGCGAGCGCTAGTCAGCGGTTACACGTGTAACGGGTCGCTTACATGAAAATAGAAAAAGAAGCGTGCGAAGCAATATATGCTCTTTAGGTGAGGACACTCCTGAGACGCGATCGACCAGATAAAGTAACAAGACCACGTGCCCGTCGGTCCGTAGACGGCAGCGTATATCCATGGGTGGGACGACGCAGAATGAAGACAAAAAATTGTCGCCGTTGCAACCGTCGTTTCAGGGGAGATCTTAATTTCTTAGTCAGCGAACGCGGCAACGACACGCTAGCAACTAAAGCTGGAAACGCGTGCCGCGTTTGCGCAATGATATGACACACAAACATTTTGAAAAGACTTGGAAAAATAGACGGGCAATAACCTTGGAAGAGGTGATGAGGGGGAGGTAGTGGGACTAAAATTCGATTTTTGGAAGGCTTTCACGGAGTAGTTGACTAGGCAGTGTTTGAAATTGCCCCTATTTGTATAACCCTCTACATGCTGAGCAAGAGAACAGCTTATCACCCTTCAAGAGTAATCCAATGAGCTTTAGGAGTTCAATGAAGAGGATGGAATGCCTCAGAGAGGCGTTCCCACGTTTCCATCTGTGGACCTATCTTTATCTGGGGCGGCTTGCCATCCTTCGTGTGTTAGTTTTCAGGCGGGTTAGTTCTTGATGTCATGTCACTTTGTGTCGCTGTCAGTACTTGTGTGAAAAACGAGGCGATCGAAAAGTGACGAGCCTGGCCCTTTCCCACATATCAGGATCGTAGTAGGGAGCTCACGAATCGTCGAGATGAAGAACGACAATTAGTCAGCAGGGCTGCTGCAGTCACCCGAACTAAAAGCGACTATTGACGTGCTGCGCTCAAAAGCAGCAGTAAGAAAAACCACTAATGCATATACAAACTCAAGTATAATAACATGGAGACAACGTTGGGGGTGATGAGTGTGCAACCCGTAAAGCTTATGTATAGAACCCGAGTGTCTTATGCACTGCGTTAATACAACACTAGTACCAACACCAGCTTGATTACCCAAGGCCTCCCCACGCGTCCCTGACCACACGCATGAGATATCGGCCATATAAGGGGTGAGTTGTCGCAAATTAAAATTAATTTTGCTCGCAGGTGCTACGCGATGAAACTAAACTAACTAAAATGCCTCGTCTACACTAATGCATGCAGTTAGGTGGGGTAAACTGTCACAGTTTGTAGCCTTGTTAATGAAAACCAACAAATAATGAAGCCAAGGAAGGTGTATGAGACTTTAATTGCACTGTTTTTAGTGCAAAGTAGTAATTGAGATATAGATTTCAGGAAAGTAAAGTGGACGAAACGGTAACTTGCCGCCGGGAGGGACCAAACCTGCAAGCTTCGGATAACGCGTCCGAGGCTCCAGCAATATGTGAGCCGTAAAATAGGCAATCGCAGAGAACTATGGAATGCGGCGGCTAGTTGAAGTTCGACACACCACGCGGGTGAGCAGCGGAACGCACCGGTTTTTTTTTTCCGCTCCGTCCGCCGCGGTGGAACAGTGGTTATGGTGCTCGGCTGCTGAGCCGAAGGTCGCGGGGTCAATCCCGGCGGCGGCGGTCGCATTTCGATGGAGGTAAAATGCTAGGGGCCTGTGCACTGTGCGATGTCAGTGCACGCTAAAGAACACCAGATGGTCGAAATTTATGGAGCCCTCAGCTACGGCGTCTCTCGTAATCTCGTGGTTTTATGACGTAAAACCCCGGATAATATTATTTTTTGCCGCTCCGTAAAAAAAGCCTTCCTCTCCGTCTACGTTTCAGTGATGTCAGCGCTGTAGAAGATGATTTTGTAAGCCCAAATTTTTTTAGACATCTTTGCGTAAGCCATGAAAAGTAAGGATATTTTTGCTGTACACAAACGATATGCGATGCTTTTCTGCTGCTCGCTGGTACTGTAACTGTTTTGCTACCAGATCAGTCGGTACAGAGAACAGTTTTTATTGCATAATACGTTGCTGCAGGTGAGAAGCATCATTTTAAAGAAATTAACAATGTTGGAGGTTGGGCGAGTTGGAACATGTCATTCCTAATGCTATTGAGCACAAACACTAGACGAAAGACGAGCGAGATGACAAGGACGCAGCGCATTCTTCCAACTGAAGTTTATTTGAAGAGAGCACACGTATACATACGCAGAGGAAAAGAAGCAAGCCAAAAAAGAAAAGAAATAAAGAAAACCGGGTTTGAAGAACAACAAAAAAAAAAATCCGGCAGATCCCACGCACTATGGGAATTCGATGTAATGCGAAGCAGCCAGCAAAGAGCTGCATACGTCGCTTTGTTTATTTTTGAGCCAAGTGAAAATATTCATGCCATGGCATCTAGTTCACCATATATCGCATGTTTGCCATGCACGCATGCATGCACAATCTGGTATATACCATGCCAATGAAACGTTTATTCTGGTATATACAATGCATGGCCTGTCGTTTATGTTCATCACGCACTCCTGTCATGCCATACCAATTTTGGTGTATATCCAGTTATCTAAACGGCCGGAAGCGCACCATAACAGTGTCATGTAAATCATACCGTACATGACATGCATAACATAATTCGCATGTTAGGACTTGTCATTTATGTTCGTCATACAGCCACATCGCACAATACCAATTTTGGTGTATATCAAACGTGCGAAATGGCCGCGAGTCCACCATGAGCGTAGCATGTAAATCATGCCATACATGACGTGCATGTCATGGTTTTCATGTTACCACCTGCCATTTATGTTCGGCATACATTCGCGTCACGCAATGCCAATTTTGGTGTATATCAAGCTAGCGAAACGGCCGCGATCGGACAATGAGCGTGGCATGTAAATCATGCCGTACATGATGTGCATATCATAATTTTCAAGTTACCACCTCTCATATATGTTTGTCATACAGTCACAGTGCGCAATACCAATTTTGGTGTATATCAAGCGAGCGAAACGGCCGCGAGCGCATCATGAGCGTGGCATGTAAATCATGTCGCACATGACACGCATGTCATGATTTTCATGTTACCACCTCTAATTTACGTTCGTTATACAGTCGCGTCGTGCAATACCAATTTTGGTGTATATCAAGCCCACGAAAAGGCCGCGAATGCACCATGAGCATGGCATGTAAATCATGACATACATGACATGCATGTCATGGTTTTCATGTTACCACCTGTTATTCATGTTCTTCATACAGTCACAACGCGCAATACCAATTTTGGTGTAGATCAACCTAGCGAAACGGCTGCGAGTGCGTCATGAGCGTGGCATGTAAATTATGTTGTGCATGACACGCGTGTCATGATTTTCATGTTACCACGTGTCAGTTATGTTCGTCACGCCGAAATGTCTCGTCATACCAGTTTTCATATACATCCATTCATTTAAACGGCCGCGAGCGCCCCGAGACCATGTCATGTAAATCATGCCGCACATGACACGCGTGTCATGATTTGCACGTTAGGAACTGTCATTATGTTTGCCATGAACTCTTGTTACGCCATACCAGTTTTGGTATATATGAAATTAACTGAATGGCCGCACGAGCCCCAAGGCCGTGGAATGTAAGTCATGCTGTTCATGACACGTATGTCATGATTGTCATCTTATGACCTGTCATTTATGTTCGTAATACGGTCATGTTATTCCATACCAATTTTGGTATACATCCGATTAACGAAACGGCCAGGAGAGCACAAAGTCGTAGGCGGCTAGATAGATAGATAGATAGATAGATAGATAGATAGATAGATAGATAGATAGATAGATAGATAGATAGATAGATAGATAGATAGATAGATAGATAGATAGATAGATAGATAGATAGATAGATAGATAGATAGATAGATAGATAGATAGATAGATAGATAGATAGATAGATAGATACGCTCAAACTCGTAGAAGTTCGCTAAGAAATGCTTCGCATTTAAAACGCAAGGGAGTGTCACGCAAGAAAGAAAAAAAAAAAGAGACCGACGTCTTTGCTCGGTGCGGCTGCGCGGGAATTCAGTTCTCGACCTCATATTCGCAGAAAATACATGCGTGAGCTTCCTAATAGCGCAGAATACACAATTACCAGTGATGAAATCGTCTTCGCACATCCTGGCTCCAACGTTCGGTATCCAGAGGCTACCAGTCAATGTGGCTCTCTTCACAGCCACGGCCCACTTCATTTTTCATTCTTCGTTCTACGGGATCCTATGCATACGTTTGCCTTCAAAGCTCGCTTTGGAGCAGCCGACGGCTGAACAGCCGACCATGGTTTTGCAAGGCGATAATGCCACGAGCGAGAATGCCGAACAATCAGAGGACTACGGCGGAGCGGTTCGCCATCTGCTTGACTCGAACCGGAAACCGGCAGCAGACGACGCATCCCACAATCCCTCGCTCTTTTGCCAGTCACGCATTGAACTACGGCCGCCGTCATCCCGAAGTCCACTTCATAGCTCTTTTGTGTGCATGCAAACCTGGGTGTGTTTGTCAGCGCCACTCGTAGACGTGACGGCGATTGCGGAAAACTCGCTATCAGGGCTTTCATTGTGATAATATGTTGGTTTTCTGTTGGTTTTCATTAAGTTTGTGGCGTTTCTTAAGGTTGTACCAAACAAAGAAACGAGCCTCTGAAATTTCCTTCTTTCATTCACTTTTAGCCTCACGCCACGTTGCTTATTCAGGAAGGAAACTGTTTTCTGTATGAATTTAGCTAATGCTATTTTCAATAATTGTATTGGCTGCTATTTCAAGAAAACTAACCGCATTCAGAAGTACAAGGAGAAGAAAGCACTGAATATTTATTTCACACCACACTGAGAGAAAATTCAAAACACGCACACTGCCTTATTTCGGTTGCATGCTGTGTAATCATTCTTGCTGTTGCAGAGGAACATAACACTGACGGATGATCAAGCACCGAACTTTTCCCTGTAGCACACGGACTTTATGCTTGTAACGTCGTTCATGCTCTTTGTGGTTCTTCAGGGGCAGTTGAATGCTTTTTGGTGTTCCTCAGCTTCCCAGCAACCACCTTTTTGGTGGCTTTCAAGTCCAGCTGTTTTTCGACGAGGGATGTACGCAGGGAAGCGCGGTAAGATGCCTGGTATTGTGCCATGCTTTTACCATTTTTCGGTTTAAGGGACAGCTCGATCACATTCCCCGGACTTCTCACACACCAGAAAAGAAAATCACACCAGTGTAATGTAGGGAGAGAAAACAAACTGGAACAACAAATTGATCAGTGCACGGAGTTTTCCAATATCCAGGAAAAAACACGGGGAACAAAGAAATGTGGAAGAGGATAAAGCGAGAATAATACGACAAACTGGAGCCGCCCAAAATTTCGACTAACGGAAAAAGTAGAAAATTGTTGAGCAAATATTTTCTGAAAAAGAACACGCATCATGCTTACAAAAAAAGCATTTTCAGGTAAAATTTTGTGTGGCAGCACTCCGTTGACTATAATTATGCACGTACTCTTTTGCAATTTACGCCATAACCAGGTTAGATGACCTAAAGGACTGTTACGCTTCATGCTATCCATAGAAAAATGTGCGCTTCTGTGGGACTGAAAGACTGCGCGAAACTACAGCTAGACACTTTTCAAAATACGGCCCAGCCATACAATTAAAAAGAACAGTACGAAGTCGTCATTGCATATGGAACCTTTATTTATTGACTCATTAGTAGCTAACAAAGCAGAACACTGGGCGAGTTGGTATGTATTCATCGTCACAGGATAGCGCGCACTTACAACGGGGACACAGGGAGAAGAACACGACAAGACAAGCGCTAACTTTCAACTAAAGTTTATTCAAGGAAAAACGGAAGAGAAGAAAATAACACAAAATACCGCGCATGCGTCACTGCGCAGAAAACATAACTAAATTATAAGCCACACATAATATCAAAGCCTAACAACATGGTAGTTGGTAACCAATCTGTTCACCGTTGCAAGGCGCTAATCAGTGTGGCCAAGAAAAGAAAGTTCTTTATCTGTTAGTGCCAATGACGTCTGGCTTACACATCTATGTCCTTCTTTTTTGATTTGGAAGGCCTCACAGATCTCCCTTGTAGTCTTGTCTTTATGACGGAATAAAACTGTGGTGCCTGTGAAATCAGCGGAGCACCCGCAGTCCCTGCAATGCATGCCAAGGTGTGTCGAAAATGTAGGACCTTTAACTGCATTCCTATGTTCATTGAGGCGCGGATTCAGACACCTGCCCGTCTGGCCAACATAAACGCGGCCACATGATAACGGGATGCTATATACGACTCCCGAGGCGCAAGGTACGTGGCTGTTGGTGTGGTTATTGCTGCAGGCTTGACTGTTCCTAGAACTCGACTCTATGCGCCTGCGCACCGCGGGGCATACGCCGCGTACCTTGTGTTCTGCGGAAAACACCACCTTGACCTCATGCCGGGCGCCCACCTTTTTTAGACGATGTGACAACCCATGCACATAAGGTATCACGGCAAACTTCACCTTGTCTTTTGCTTTCGGCTCCTTCACGGCTACCTGCTGCCCTGCCACAGATTCTTTTAGCTCCCGCAAAAGCCGGCTACATGCGAGAACCGTCGTCTGGTTCGGGTATCCCGCCTTCCTAAGTTTGCTTAACTGAACATTAACACTTGCTTCCATCATGTGTTCCCATGATTTTGTCAGGGCTGATCGCAGAGCAGATATAGCTATGCCATTCTTAACAACCTTAGAGTGGGCCGACCGGTAATCCAACAAAGGCTTAACGCTCCGGGGACTATATTGCCAACAGATATGACCTGAATCAAAAGTAAGCTTAACATCTAAAAACTTTATCGAACCATTAACAGCAGTTTCTGTAGTGAAGGACAATCCCATGCCTTGCTCTCTAAAAACCTTTAAAATGCCAATCATCCTCGATGTTGCCATGCCCGGTTCGGTAAAAACAATGTAATCATCGACGTACCTAAAAATGGTCCGTGCAAGGCCGCAAAGATTACGTTCCACGTTTCTGCCAATCTTTGCCAAAAAAATGTTAGATAAAACCGGAGCCACTCTTGAGCCGATGCAGTGTTAATGTTCAGTTAAGCAAACTTAGGAAGGCGGGATACCCGAAACAGACGACGGTTCTCGCATGTAGCCGGCTTTTGCGGGAGCTAAAAGAATCTGTGGCAGGGCAGCAGCTAGCCGTGAAGGAGCCGAAAGCAAAAGACAAGGTGAAGTTTGCCGTGATACCTTATGTGCATGGGTTGTCACATCGTCTAAAAAAGGTGGGCGCCCGGCATGAGGTCAAGGTGGTGTTTTCCGCGGAACACAAGGTACGCGGCGTATGCCCCGCGGTGCGCAGACGCATAGAGTCGAGTTCTAGGAACAGTCAAGCCTGCAGCATTAACCACACCTACAGCCACGTACCTTGCGCCTCGGGAGTCGTATACAGCATCCCGTTATCATGTGGCAGCGTTTATGTTGGCCAGACGGGCAGATGTCTGAATCTGCGCCTCAATGAACATAGGAATGCAGTTAAAGGTCCTACATTTTCGACACACCTTGGCATGCATTGCAGGGACTGCGGGTGCTCCGCTGATTTCACAGGCACCACAGTTTTATTCCGTCATAAAGACAAGACTACAAGGGAGATCTGTGAGGCCTTCCAAATCCAAAAAGAAGGACATAGATGTGTAAGCCAGACGTCATTGGCACTAACAGATAAAGAACTTTCTTTTCTTGGCCACACTGATTAGCGCCTTGCAACGGTGAACAGATTGGTTATCAACTACCATGTTGTTAGGCTTTGATATTATGTGTGGCTTATAATTTAGTTATGTTTTCTGCGCAGTGACGCATGCGCGGTATTTTGTGTTATTTTCTTCTCTTCCGTTTTTCCTTGAATAAACTTTAGTCGAAAGTTAGCGCTTGTGTTGTCGTGTTCTTCTCCCTGTGTCCCCGTTGTAAGTGCGCGCTATCCTGTGACGATGATCATTAGTAGCTTCTTTACTCTTTCGAAAAAATTGCAAACTTTTCGGGGGTGACTGTCATAACTAGCCCCGAAAATCGCATTGTCCTCTACGCGCAGCGTCCCTCGCTAAGATGGCACTAGGAAGCAAACCTCATGATCGTCGCTAAGCCTGCTCGGCTTTCAGGAAACGCCGTGATCCAAGACGACCGACAGACTAAACATCGAATAGACGGGCAAAAACACCTGCGCGACGTATCAAAACAGAGTAAAATACGAACCGGTGTGCTTTGCTGGCACGAAGTTCTCTCTGGAGACGGCTTTCGTCCATGCGCTCCTTTGAGCTGGATCTTAGGAAAACCTGAACACGCGGCATCCAGTAACTCTAGGGTATCGTTGAGTGTGCAGTTAGGCGTGGAGCAGCATTCAGGCGTGTTGAACCGACCTTGCCGGCAAATTGGAAACTACTCAATCAGTGTTAAACGATGGGGCCAAAGCACTCGATAACAGTTCAGGCGCTTGCTCACATCATACGTGCCCATCCAAGGCAACGCACATCCAACGCAAACTGATCCGCTTTTTTAACACGAAAGTGTTTTATGCCGGGGTCCTCGAAGACTTCAGTGACGTATTTCCGTCACGGAAATGACGTCGAAAAATTTACACGATCAGATAGCAAAGAAAAAAGTTCCGTCAACGGGCATCGAATCCACGACCGCTCGGTCCTCAACAACAGATGCCGGGCACGCTATCCACTGCGCCACGGTCACAGACTCTAGAGGCTCTACAAAGGCGCCTTTTATATCTACCACTATCCCGGTCGGCGGTGTGGCGTTGCCCTCGGGGAACGGTAAAGTAATTCGTCATTACTGTGGCCTCCGCGCTTTACACCTGCAAGACGTTACACGTCCCTCCCGTTCGGCGCGTTTTCAATAGAAGTTCAATTTTGTCAATGCCTTAAAACACTGCGAGGTGGCGATCTTAGACAAAGCGTCGTAAAAGCGTCGGCCTCGCTCATAGCATCACGCTAATCCAAACCAAAAATATCTCTGCGACGTGGGCCTGTCTCATCTGGCTTAACACCGCGTTCCACGCTCACGCACTCGCCCTGAGAAAAAACGCCAGGCCCGCGCTGAAACCGCAGCACAGTCACAGCGAAAGCTGGAAGAGCGGCGTTTCTAGAGCCTGTTGTAAGCTCTCTTGGGACTATAATGCAAGTACACTAGAAAGGTATCCACTACGCCATAAATCACAATTTTTGTGAAGTTGGGAAGCACATACTAAACCATTATTTGTCATTCTGCGGAGAAGCGAGGCACCAGCTACACGTCTGTAAGGCATTATGTGCACTTTGTTGACGCGACCACTGATGACGATGAAGAATTATGGCTGAGGCCTTTGTCGTGGGTTGGAAGCTTTAAACGGCCCACGAGCTATGTAATTTGCATTGGGGGACGCCCGGTCGCTATTTCCCTCTCCCGTCATGCTGTATAACATACGTTGACGTGGGAGAGAGACGTGGGGGGATGCGAAGAACTTTACTGAGACCCCGAGGAAATTGATCATAGGCTTATGGGCTTCCTTGGCAACCAATACAAGTGCACTTGCGAGGAACCCACTACGCTATAAATCATTGTAATTTTACTGAGAGCGCGAGGAAATTAATCGTGCTCTTATGGGCTTCCTTGGCAACCAATACAAGTGCACTTGCGAGGCACCCACTAGGCTCTAAATCATTGTAATTTTACTGAGACCCCGAGGAAATGGATCATGCGCTTATGGACTTCATTGGCAACCAATACAAGTGCACTTGCGAGGAACCCACTGCGCTATAAATCATTGTAATTTTACTGAGACCACGAGGAAATGGATCATGCGCTTATGGGCTTCCTTGGCAACTAATACAAGTGCACTTGCGACCCAGGCAGCACACAACGTCGGGCCGATATTGGTTTTACGGCGGCTGTGCGCGGCCCCACCTCGGGCCAGCATTGCCTGCCTGGCGCCGATATCGGCGAAGCCGTTGGCTATGGCCGGCAAAATTGGGCCGATTTTGCCGCCTTTCAGCCGACGTTGGGCTTTCACCGGCAACATTGGGCCGAGTATTCCGGCGTTCTGCCGTCTTTCCGCCGATATCGGCTTGGCCGATTTCTTTCACCGGCAACATTGGGCCGAGTTTGCCGGCGTTTTGCTGTTGTTCCGCCGATAGCTTTCACTGACAACATTGGGCCGAGTTAGCCGCCGTTTTACCGTACTTCTGCCGACATCGACCGAGCCGATGGTATTTACCAGCAACATTGGGCCGAGCATGCCGTCATTCTGCCGTGGTTTAGCTGACATCGGCGGAGCCGATGGCTTATCGACGATGTTGTAACTTTCTTGTCTCCCTTCAGACAGATGCCCTGTTGAGAACGTCCTGCGTCGCGGCGCTCCAAAAGTCCTCGTCACCGACAGAGGTACGGCTTTTACGGCAGAGCTAACGCAAACCATCTTGAAATAGAGCCACAACGACGGACATCACCCGCAGGCGAATGGCCTCACCGAGCGGCTAAATGAAACCCTCGCCGACATGCTGGCAATGTACTGTACGTCGAACACATGACATGGGACGCCATAATATCTTCCGCACATAACCTGAAGTTACCACGGCAGTTTGAGAAACGGCGCACATATGACGCTGTTCAAACTAGTTCACGGAAGCCCCTCAACGACGCTGGACGCTGTGTTGCCGGCCGTCAGTGACGAGAATAACCTCGACGTGGCGCTCTACCTGCAGCCCGCCGAAGAAGCCCGGCAGCTCGCCCGCCTAGGATACAATCGTAATGCAATAGAGCATTAGGCGCTTGAATATTTGTAGCTTAAGCTGCAGAATGCCGCTACATGGATTGCTGTACTAGCACAAATAACAAAGTTCAAATATTGTACCGTGCTTATGCCACACGTACGACTCGGGGCGCGAAGTATCGCCGACTGAATAGCTTGCATTCTCTTAATTAGTTTCTGCTATGACAATGACTAACAACTATCACAAGCACAGTCACTTTTCTATCAAAAAAGGTGGTCTTTAGAAGAATAACTGACTCAAATTAGATGGCCACTTCGTTGACCAGTTGTGCAACGCTATCAAAAATGTTGAAACGTTATAACACATACCATTAACTTCATGGGCCAAATTCGAAGTACTTCTGTTTTGTAAATGTTTTTGCCACTGGTCGCCCGACTTTACTAATGTATCCACCATCAAAATTCACCCAAATATTCCCGCACGAATGCTTTCAGCGGAGAAGTTTTATATGAATACTAATTTAGTGCATAAATCGAGCCTGTCATCATATTTATAGCGCTATATCCTTTCAGCCGCTGAATGTGTGGCGCGAGCACTCATGTACTACACGGACAGTTTCCGATCTCTGTGTTTACACATATTTACTCACGCGCGTGTTTGGGTCAAGCGTAACAAGCGCATTTGCTTCAGTGATGTTACATAATTTTACTTTATGAAAATAGTAAAAACCTCAGCAAGGCGTGTTGCTGAGCGAGTTGGTTCATTACTTGAGAAAAATAGGTATGATGCAAAAAAGACCGGGCGAAGTGAAGACACGTTTTGTCGTTTGAATGTTTTGAAATCAACTAGCCCGCTGACCATCATTAACGCGCTGACAAACAGGTGTTTGCCACGTGTTTGTCTGTTCGCATCTGCACTTCGTTGCCGTCCATCTTGTGACGTAAATATCTTTTTCAAGTAAAAATCTCACTCAACGGTTGCTTCCCACGTGCTTTCAGAAACAGTCGCATAAAATTATTATTATGGCACGTGAAATACGATGAAAAATTCGGCTCCAACGTGGTGTACGCAAAGTTTTCATGTAGCGACATGTGGCAACAAGTGATGCATTGAAAATTCGACGAACGCCTGCCTCAAACGGCATGCCCATAGACATGCTATGCCCATAGACAGACACCATTGTGGTAGGCTGAACCGTGCTTTCGAGAAGGGAGAATTCGATTTTTTTTTCGTCCTCTTCAACCTCTAAGCCCCCCCCCCCCGCTCCCTCCCTTCCCCTGGTTCAGCGTCATTGTAGCGAAACTCGCTTGACCAGGCAGGGTAGGGTGGCCGTCCCGACGGAGGGACAATCGTAGCTGCGGGAGCAGGTTTTTTTCACTCCGACCAGCAGAATTCTTCAAGAAGTGTAGTGTGCGGACATGTGTGGTGGAAAGTCAAAATCGTGCACGAGACGGATACGCGGCAGGATTCCGGCATTGTTTTCGGCAGAGATCACCGCAGCGAGAAACCAGTGGCCCCCTGCTTCCATGTTGAACTCGCTGACCTCATATAAGGCCACGTGTTTACTACTGTTACGTGTCATCAGATTTTAAATGCGAAGCATTTCTTAGCGAACCTCTGGCACTTTGAGCGTTTCTATCTACGTATCTATCTATCTATCTAGCCGCCTACGTCTGGGTGCTCTCATGATCGCCTCCTTAACTTGGTGTAGACCAAAATTTGCATGGGAGGGTAAGAGGATTTAACGAATATGATTGCCTGGTCATGACATGAATAACTTCAAAATCCTGTCGCGTACGTCGTCAAACCCTCTCCACTAGACACCTGTGGCACATACCCGTCTACCACGGGCCGCTGTGTACGGGTATGCGCCACAGGTGATTGACAGTTTATATCTACCCAGGAACGGCGAGAACAGACATTGGTAACTTAAAAGTGAGAGCGTTAAGAAAAACCAACATCGGAAGCGTTGACTTGCCGAATGAAGAGAATGAAAATTAGGATCCCAGCAGGAATCGAACCCAAGCATTCTGCGTGGCAATCAGATATTTAACCACTGAGCCACGCCAGGTCTATAAAGTGGTTTGGAAAAACAGCCTACGCAGGCGTAATATCGGTGCAACGTCAATTGTGGTTGTGGTTCTGGCTATCTAATTTTACAAGAAAGCAATAAACACTACATGATGCTCCTACGATGTGTACCCCTACGATACAGGCGTTTAACGTCTGTAGTTCCACTGTTGGCTCCGCTTTTATAGCAGTCTAATAAACATTACGTTACTGTTCTTATGATTCAGCAAGCTATATTGAAGCATTGCTCGACCCTGGAGGAATACATTAGCGAAAGTTACATATGATATCCACATCACCGCAACGTAAAGTGTACTTCGTCCACCAGAACGACGCAGTGTCCTCTTCATTTCTTACGAGGCTGGGCGATGGCCTCATGCTGACCGAGGATGACGCCAGATTGATTGACAGCCGCTTTGTAGACTAGGCTACGTAGGCCACATACGCCCAGATAGTCTACGAATACGACAAACACCATCCACTGATGTTGGTCTACGTAGCACTATCCAGGCCTACCAGCCTCGACGGCCTATACTTCACCAACGCGAAGGGTGGCTCCAGGTTCCGACATGTCGCCGGCTCGGTCGACAGACAATTTGTTGACGAAATGACCGAGGCATCTACAAATTCCAACAGCTCTACTATACCACATACTTATCTACACATGGACCCCTCGTCACCACGATCACGACCGCATCCTACAACAAGTCATGACCAGCTGCTAGCGCTCACTGATCACGGTGATGATGCCCTTGTTTAAGAACTGTGAAGAACTTCTTGCACACATGCACACGGGTTGGTGAAACGTGCGTGCGTTCTCGGGACACGTATAAGCACTACACGTCAGCTTACCGCTTCTGGTGTTGGCAATACCCACGTTGCCATTGGCAGCGTTACCCAACCGTAAACAACTGGTTATATAACACATATGCGGCTCTTCAACATATATATGTGTGCGTTTAAAATTTATACAAATCTTTAGCGTCATTTTGTAACGTGTCGCTCATTAAGAAAAAAGTTACGCCACAGTCACCTATCCGCCGCATGCTTTGCATAACATCGACTCCCACG
Organism: Rhipicephalus sanguineus; assembly: GCF_013339695.2. NCBI lineage: Eukaryota > Metazoa > Arthropoda > Arachnida > Ixodida > Ixodidae > Rhipicephalus > Rhipicephalus sanguineus. Next base: position 115,404,114 of record NC_051185.1, read on the forward strand.
GTACGTGGGATCTGCCGGATTTTTTGTTCTCTTCTTATCGCGTATTTTCTATTGACCATCGTGTTTTGTGTATTCTGATATGGTGCGCTTGCATTTTTTATTCGCTCGTGGTTTTAGCGATCCAACGGGCACACGTGAGTGGTTTTTATGCGCGATTCCTTTCTGTTACAATCTTACCTTTAGATTAGGAATGCGTGCGTGTCTACCTTGTTTAGATGTAGAGTTTATGGGATCTTGTGGTACCGCTCGCAATGTTTTTCGCGTCGCGTGCAGCAGTTTATCCATCTTTTTGTCCGTTAAGTTATCACAGAAAAAATTGCAATTCCCACTTAAAGGATAACGCTAATTGAATTGCCAGTCATGTGTTGCGAATGCCTACCGTTCCTTGGTGAATTTAATAAACGTGGGGGGGGGGGGCGGGGGGTGCTCCTCTGCTCGTAATTAGCTCACGCGTATACACAATCGTCTAGTCTTGTTGCCACTCTTAATCTTGCTTTTTCGGCAAGCCGCCTAACATTATCTTTCTTTTCTTCGGGTCCGTCTTTAATCATACTTTAATGCTGCCTTCGTTTACATCTCCAGAATATTTTTCGTGATTCGGCACCGTCATTACTGAAAAGCGCGATATCGTCCGCAAAACGCTAGTAGCTAAGATATTCTTCGTTAATCCGTAGTCCTATTTTTGCCCGTTCTAGTTCTTTCAATATTTATAGTGCATGTGCCGCGCATAACGTTGAAAAGATTGTAACTCTTCGCATAGGCGTGCGTACAGTGGGGCAGGGGGGCGGCCGGCCCCCGTAGTCACTTAAGAAGAGGTGGGCGCAAGGTCTGCCAAACAATGACTTAATAGGGAGGGGGGAGGGGCCGCGATGAACCTTCGCCCCTCCCCCCTTTGAAGGGGAACCCTGCTCACGCCTATGATCTTGCGCCTCACCCCATTCTCGATTAGGATTGTCCTGCTTTTTTTGAGGAATACGGTGGCTGTGGGGTTGTGTTAGATGTTGGCTACGGTATCTGTAGATGTTTAGATATTCCTTTATGGCATAATTATTTCGGAACTGCTGGCGTGTGTTCATACCTGTGAATAAATTTGTATTTATCACCTTGCAAATGTGTTGCTCCTTCATTTCTCAGACGCATGCGTAGTTGGTGCAGCAGGCCTTTCATCAATTTAGTTGTGTTTGAGACAATATTGACTTTCGTTCTCGACATTGCACGGTTCGACAGAATTGTGGGTCTTAATCGCACACTAAGACATCAGTGGAGCAGTCGTTCTAATTAGGAAGCATTTTTCGAATATGGCACCAATGGTAGTCGATGAATGCCGTTGGGCCGCGAATAGTCTATTTTAGCGCTGCTGACTTACAGTACAGTAACCACAGTAATACCGAAATGCCGTGGTCGGCACGCAGCCATTTTACTTTATAACACATGTATCAGCCTGCCTGATCAAGTTACTTTACGCATCCAGCAACTACCGCCGGTGTCACCATATAAACTAGCTACGTGCAGACCACGACGGTACAGTACTACCGTACTTAACGCACGGTAAGCCACCACTGCTAAAACATAATAACGGGTGTAAACGGTCACACCGGCGGCTACCCGACGTCGGCGGGGCCGACACCACGCCAGCATCGGCTAGCATACATAGGCCCAATTACAGCTTGCCATCATCGGCTGAATAAAGGCAGGCCCGTCTCGGACCGACGCTGGCTAGCCCACGTCGACCCGAAGCCGGCAAGCCCGCATCGGCCCAACGGCGGCTAGCCAACGTCGGGCCGATGCGGGTGAAAGTAGCGCGAGCGTGATTTGCCGAATTGGGGCCAATATCGCTGCCGTCATTTGCCGACGTTGGGCCAAGATCGGTCCAATGGCGGCGTGCTGCCTGGGAAGTGGTGTGTTCCTTTAAGAGAAAATACATAGATACGTAATTCTAGACACCCTAGTTTCTTAAGCTGCGCTGAAAATGCGACTGCGCCGAAACTTGGCTTCCTCCGTGCCCTCTGAGCGAGCTCATTGTTGTGTTTCGGTTTCAGTTCAGTATTGCACTGTACGAGTGCCATGGGGCGCCGCTCTGGCATTCCTGCTTTACCCAGGCGTCGTGAATATAAAAGAGTGTGTGGAGAGTACTCGTTGAGTGCGGACGTTTCTTCTGCTTCGGCGCTTCGCGCCAAACCGCGTGTTCGGGCTGGCTGGCGTTCACGCCGGTCGCGTTGGTCACCGCCGGTCTTGCCTGCTGCTGCGTCGGGACTACCAGCCCGCAACACAGCATTCACGTTTCCCGACGTATTGCCAGATGGCGTTCATATCTCACGCAGCGCCTCTTCTATCGTCTTTACACGACATTTGCAGCGAAGCACGCAGATACGCGGCCAATTTTTTTTTTCCAAACAGCATGACTTACTTCTATTTGCACAGTCAGTAAGCCTGAACACACAGTGCACACTTTTGTAGTTTGACATATTTGATCCTCAATACAAACAAAACTGTGCAACAATGTATACACCAATACAGGATTTGTAAACTAATAAGTGAATCCTACACTTTTACAGAAACAAGGTAAAAAAAAAAACAACTGCGAAAGAAGTGATCAAATAATTGAACAGAACGATTGTTGTTTTTCTATGCTTTAGGTGTTTCAGGCCTTCTCATCTGACGAAAATTAATTGATAATGACCTAGCTTGAGTTTCAGCACGTCTATACGTAGAAAAAACTCTACTTTCTTGCAGAGTGCAGGTCAATACATACATGGAAAATTGCACCACATAAATGGCAGAAGCTACCTAAATGCCTTCAATTATAATTACTTTACTTAAACACAATAAGACAATGCAGAATTGACTAGAGTGACAAAGAAGTATTGAAAGTAAGTGGGCCTTGATTGACGCCATATATGTAGCCTTGGAAACAGACGAAGGACTTGAGGTGTGCTTCCTGCCTGTTTCTGGCACCTAATTTGCAATATATGAGTAGAATACACAGTGAAAAAAATTCTGTTCTATATCATGAGCTGTGTAGTGCACGTAGGTACTATGATTTATCACAAATGTATGACTAAAATAGATGCCGTCTATATTAGTAGGCCTGAAGTTTGAGGACGCAGCTGTTCTGTAGGTAGTGCCTAATAAAATTTGAACACATGGGTATCAGCTGTGCATGAACGACATGCGTTCATGCACAGCTGGTGCCAAACTAACAACTGTTTTATTGGAAAGAACATTGCATTCCAGGTAGCTTCACGCGCATGGGCGAGTCACATTGACAATCACGGTAACAGAATGACAACCTACTTTGAGTTATCAAGACTTGTCTAAAAAGTGCAATTCGTAGCGATATAAATTCAAGGAAGGCACACTAACACATTGGGCACCCTTCTTATTTATGCAAAAAGCCTCCAACAATTCTCTGGCCACCTGGTTTCGAATTTTCCCAAGCACCCTGGTTCCGAAAAACCGGGGCGCGCATGCGCAGGACATGCAGTGCGAAGGCAAGTGTAATCCAGATACATTGTTAAGGGAGGCTTCATGTTCCATTAATCGGATATTTAAACATCGATCAGTGTGGCCGATGTATGTCCGACCACAGCTGAGGGGTATTTCGTAAACCATCCCAACTACGCATGGGCAATACGGTTTTACATGCTGTATGTCACAGGCGGCCTTATTGTTTTTCTCAGACACACGAGCGCATAGCCGCGAGAGCTTGTTAGGGGCGCTGTTGAAACTAAGGTGACTTTATTAAAATGATTCTTTTTAAGAAGATCATTGAACAATATTGTGCTTGCAAAGGTATTGTTGCTTTACCTCTGCTAGTAATTGAGCTTTAAAGAAAAAATTCGGCAGATCCCACGCACTGTGGGAATCGATGTAATGCGAAGCAGCCAGCAAAGAGCTGCATACATCGCCTTGTTTGTCTTTGAGCCAAATGAAATCATTCATGCCAGGGGCGTAGCCAGAAATTTTTTACGGGGGGGGGGGGGGGTTCAACCATACTTTATGTATGTTCGTGCGTGTGTTTGCATGTGCGCGTGTATATATACGCAAGCAAAACTGAAAATTTTCGGGGGGGGGGGGTTAGAACCCCCCAACACCCCCCCCCCCCCCCCCCCCCCTGGCTACGCCCCTGATTCATGCCATGGCATCTAGCGCACCATATATCGCATGTTTGCCATGCACGCATGCATGCACAATCTAGTATACACCATGCCAATGAAACGCATATTCTGGTATATACAATGCATTACCTCTTGTTTATGTTCATCACACACTCTTGTCGTGCCATACCAATTTTGGTATATATCCAGTTAACAAAACGGCCGGAAGCACACCATGACAGTGACATGTAAATCATACCGTACATGACATGCATAAAATGATTTGCATGTAAAGGCCTCTCATTTATGTTCGTCATACAGTCACATCGCGCAATACCAATTTTGGTGTATATCAAACGAGCGAAATGGCCGCGAGTGCACCACGAGTATAGCATGTATATCATGCCATACATGACATGCATGTCATGATTTTCATGTTAACACCTTTCATTTACGTTCGTCATGCAGTCGCTTCGCGCAATACCAATTTTGGTATATATTAAGCTAGGAAAACGGCCGCGAATCTATCATGAGTGTGGCTTGCAAAGCATGCCGTACATGACCAGCCTGTCATGATTTCCATGTTACCACCTCTCATTTACGTTCGTCATGCAGTCGCGTCGCGCAATACCACTTTTGGTGTATATCATGCAAGCGAAACGGCCACGAATGCGCCATGAGCATGATATGTAAATCATATCGTACATGTCACGCATGTCATGATTTCCACGTTACCACGTCTCATTTATGTTCGTCATACAGTCGCTGCGCGCAATACCAACTTTGGTGTACATCAAACTAGCGAAGCGGCCGCGAATGCATCATGAGCGTGGCATGTAAATCATGACATACATGACATGCATATCATGGTTTTCATCTTACCAACTGTTATTCATCTTCTTCATACAGTCGCTTCGCGCGATACCAATTTTGGTGTATATCAATCTACTGAAACGGCCGCTAGCGCACCATGAGCGTGGCATGTAAATCGGGTTGTACAAGACTTCCATGTCATGATTTTCATGTTACCACCTCTGAATTACCTTCGTCATACGGTCGTGTCGCGCAATACCAATTTTGGTGTATATCATGCAAGCGAAACGGCCGCAAATGCACCATGAGCGTGGCATGTAAATCATGACATACATTTCATGGATGTCATTGTTTTCATGCTACCACCTGTTATTCATGTTCTTCATACAGTCACATAGCACAATACCAATTTTGGTGTATATCAATCTAGCGAAACGACCGCGAGTGCGCCATGAGCGTGGCATGTAAATCATGTCATACATGACATGCATGTCATAATTTTCATGTTACCACGTGTCAGTTATGTTCGTGATACAGAAATGTCTCGTCATACCAGTTCTCGTATATATCCCTTCATTTAAACGGCCGCGAGCGCCCAGAGACCATGTCATGTAAATCATGCTGCACATGACATGCGCGTCATGATTTGCATGTTAGGACCTGTCATTATGTTCGTCATGAATTCTTGTCACGCCGTAATAATTTTGGTGTATATGAAAGTAACGGAACGGCCGCAAGAGCCCAAGGTCGTGGAATGTAAATCATGCTGTTCATGACATGCGTGTCATGGTTTTCATATTTTATGACCTGTCATTTATGTTCGTAATAGGGCCATGTTATGACACACCAATTTTGGTATACATCCGATTAAAGAAACGGCCAGGAGAGCACGAAGTCGTAGGCGGATAGATAGATAGATAGATAGATAGATAGATAGATAGATAGATAGATAGATAGATAGATAGATAGATAGATAGATAGATAGATAGATAGATAGATAGATAGATAGATAGATAGATAGATAGATAGATAGATAGATAGATAGATAGATAGATAGATAGATACGCTCAAAGTCGCCGAAGTTCGCTAAGAAATGCTTCGCATTTAAAATGTCTGTGGGCAGCGAATATAACGCGGCAAGACGTCTTAAAAGCGCAAAATATTGAATTCATAAATTGAGGCCAACTTTAATTAGGGACGGCAAGCGTCTGTCTACACATTTTGAAACCCGCGATCGTCATCACCGCCTCACAAGCTTGTATTATTATTTTCTGGAAGTTAGCTTTTTTCACACTACAAGAACAGCAGTGCTAAAGGACGTTCTTGCTTTAAAAGTTACTTTTAAGAAACCCGCGGAAGCTGACAACAATATAATCGGACGAAATATATTGAAGAGGCAGGGGATGCGAAGAAGCGTAGCACGCTCTTTCGAGAGTTCGTGGTTATCAAGCGCAGCCAAGCGACATGTAAGCCTCCTTTCATTGCAACAGAACTGCTGATTCACGGTCTAGCAGCCCAACCGGCCGCTCGTTGCATGCGCTGCGGTTATCAGTCGTCGATTTAGGTTCGCGCTCGCTGCTTGTAGCGGATATCTTCGTCGTGCTTTTTTTATGTATTGTCGTTTTCTCGATTCGCGCGACTACGGCAAGCGTCATCGCGCGAATTTTGAACGTTGAAGGTCCGTAAGCCACGTGGTGTGAAAAAAGGTGAACTAAAAGCGATGTCCCGAATTCCTGGGTATGTGCCTATTATTTCATTTTTCCTTTACTCACCAGCGGCACCTTGTGGAGTTGAGTTGTATTCCTCATTGGCGAGTCTAAAAAGTAACTGAGAACTCATGAATAATTTTCTTGAAAATGCTGGCGCAAAGGAATTGATCACATTACTAAATTGCCAGCCCAGGAAAGCAATTTATTATATTACTCACTACAGCAAAAATTAGTTTTCATTAGTCTAACTTCATTACTGCCATGTCTGACAGGGTGGCCATAATTCATTTTCATGCTTTTCTTAAAATTCAGCACTGGGAGGTGCGCAAAGACCACCTCTAAAAATGCGCGATGTATCCAGTGGGACACAAGTGATAATTGTCGTTGCCAGCTGCCCAGTTAACTGAAATTTCACTGCGAGCTTTATAGTTCTTTATAGTTCGCGGGCACATGTTTGTATGGAAAATTTAGAGGTATTCATGCTTCAACACGTTTCCACCTGGCAGAATTCTCATAGCATGTCCGTCTTACTGGGCGTCCCGCTGTAAAGTTCAATTGCTCGGTTCGCATGATTACGCATGCAAGGGCTAGGATCGGCGCAAAGTGGCGCTTATGGGACAGGCTATCATTCCTTAAAGGGACACTAAAGGCAAATAACAATTTATTCACAGTGAAAGCTCAATGTATGACAACGTCTAATACGGCAATATTCTCAACAGCAGTGTCCTACTTACCGAGAAATTAAGCTAAATGTATCACACAACGTGCGCCACGAGTGGGACATTTTGGAAATGATCCCGATGACGTGGGAGCGTACGACTATAATAGGGGATATTCATGATGCTTGGTGCTCCGGCAACACTTGGCGCTTCCGCCATTTTTTGTTGGGCGGCGTCGCGGAATCGTCTGCTAGCGGCTCCACAAGGAAAAGCCACGGAGAGGTTGAGCAGCAGACGTTGGCGCAGCTTTCGAGCAAAAAAAAAAAAAAATGCGGCCGTTTTCTTGGACACCCAGAGCCAAATGGTCAAAGGATTTCACTGTGCTGCCACAAATCGACGAGAACACAATATCGGAGTTCTGCGCGCATAAACACTCATCCGGTCGACAGCTGCAAGAGGCGCACTGCTTCGCAAAGCCCAACTGCCGTTCTCTAGTGGCGTGCGCTTCCGATCAGGGATAGGCGTCCAAGATAAGTGTTCGTTCAGAGGAGATATGACTGTCAAGCTCCTAAGATAACCTTGCACTGCAATACATCTCCATCGCATTTCCCACGGCGATTATGTACACGCGTCATAAGCACTCGTCAGATATCGACACCGCGTTGTCTCTGCGCGACCTGAGCAGCGCTGTGCTGCTTTCCTCGGCTCATTTTTTTAGCCACAAGTATCTCTACACCCTCCGCAGTTGTTTGTGTTCTAGTTTTTTCGAAATAAACACGGCATGGAAATATGCATGAGCAGTGCGCCGCAAACCAAACGAAAATACTCATCCGCGTTCCGACAGTATACAAAGAGAGCGGCCTGAGTAATGTTCGTTTACGTGCGCACTGGTTGTTTATAATATTTTGTGGTCGTAATCTATGGCGCCGATTTAGTATTGTTGTTCTGGTTTTCTTGAACGCTATACGTGTGCGCTCATAGGCATATCTTTGTAAAATATTACGCTCGGTGCTTTCGCATCCCACGGCAGCTTGGGCCCGCGATCAGCGGAAAGGCACTCTAGAGGCACTCTAGGTGATGATGATGATGATGATGATGATGGTGGTGATGATTTTGTGGCCAAGCCTTCGCAACGGGTGGACGTGGAATCCACGCCCTAGCCAAACATGAAGCTCTACTTGTTACCACTTTTTCAGTAAAACGGTAGAAGAAAAAAAAAAGGGAGAGGAAGAACAAGAGCCGCTCTGACTAGGCAGCAGTTAATGTCTCTCCGCAAGAGCCGCTCGCCAGCATTCGAGGCGGCCCTTTGTCTCTGCGACCGCGGCTCTGTCCACACTACGCCGACCGTCGTCTCCGCCGGCCTGTTCGAAGCCCAGAGCAGTTTCCAGCGAGGCACCACCCGTCATCGCTGTGCCAATGCCCTCACACCGCAGTACCACATGTTCGATAGTTTCGTCCTGTACTCGACACACACGACACCGCACATCACTCACGTCCTTGCTAATAGCCTTAAGGCGTACAAGTGTGCGGAGTGCACCAGCTCTCGCCTCAAATAGTAGCTTGCTACCAAGGGAGTTGTCGTACAAGTGTAGCATGCCAATACTGTTCTTGTGACACCGGTACACCGCTAGCGTCGACTTCTCCGACATGTTGTGGATCCAATGTGCCTCCTCTCCTTCCCGCACTCGTTCCCGCGCCTGTTTTGCCCACTCGGCGGATGAGTTTGCGCTGAGAGAGGCGCGAAAGATGCCGAACTTGCTCTCGATGCGGTAGAGGCGTCTCTCCCACGGAGTGCGCATGCATGTTGCAGACATTTAGTCAAAAACACGCCGCGCCCATCTCTCTCTGGGCATGCAGAGCAAGCGGCCACGGTAGGCAATTTTGCTGACCGCCTCCCGAGCTTCAAAGCTCGACCGGCCGGGATCTCCCTGAATAGTTTTGTTGTCCACAGCACCATGGAAGCCGAGAGCTATCCGGCCAACCTCCAGCTGTCATCGCTCAAGCCAGTCCCGCGTGACTGCCGAAAGGCATAGCACAGCATTCGCAAACGTCAACGCCGGCACATGCGCTATCTTCCAAAGGTCCCGAATCATCGCAAGTTGATTGCACCCCCAGAGACATTGTGGACGGAGGATGGACTGGGCCCGAAGTGCCTTCTGCCGGAGGATCTCCTCTTGTTGGCCAAACAGCTCCGGTCCACTTTTTTTTTATTCGCGTTAGTTTGCCCTGCGGCATCAATACACATTACACAAAATGGTGCAGCTGTGTTTCCTCCATGAAGTCCAGGAGGGACCTATGGTTCGGACGGTATATCCATCGCTGCAGGTCCGGTGGCCTGGTGTGCTGAAGTCCTGCACGCCGCAGGTGGCGTCGACGAGCCGCTTGTAGCCCAGGGCATGTCCATAAGAGGTGGTTCAGGTCTAGGTCTGCGTCCCGCACCAGCGCAGGACAAAATGGGCAGCTTGAAGTTGTGTCGGCGTAGCCCCACTTAGCGCGGATTGAAGGTGTCACAGCCTCACTCACGCGAACTCTTCGGAGCGATACCTCCTCTGCACTCCCAGGTATCTGTATGTCGCACACACCATTAGGACCAACGTTACTAGAACAAACTCAGTTTCAAAGCTCCGTATCTCTGCCAGCGGAGGAGGGTGGTCCGAACGGCGGTCGCGAGAACTAGCGGCGCTGCAGTCCCGTCTTGCGCCGTGCACTATTGGCGCGTCGTCTGCTGCCACGGCGTAGCGCGGCGGTCCACCGCGAGCAACTGCGCGGCAAATTTCTTATTGTGCTAGTGGCAAACTAAAAAATTTATCGTTCTTTCATTCGACGTTCGCGCATCTCATTTGCGGACTACTTAGGGGGATATGCATAAGGTCGTCTGTATGCATTGCGCGTAACTTCCAAGCATAGGAGTTTCCATGCGAATGAGGGTTTTCGGCGTAATTTTTATAACTACCACCACAATTTTAGTCGCTGCCGTCTTATCTAGACCAAGAACAACCCAGCACGTTTGTAAAATTCTTTATATTGTACAAAGAAGCGTACTCGAGATACAAAAACGTTCTAGAAGAACAGTACTCACGTTGTCTACAATTTATCGAAAAAAACTTTCTCGAAAAACATCACCAATGCTTTGTAATGTTTACAAGACACACTTTCGCGACGGTTAACGGGATACTGACCCAAAATCGGGAAATTTTACGAGAACTCTGTAAATGAAATCTCAGTGTGCGATTACATCGAATGGATGTCGTCTCTGAGCATTTTTTTCAGCGGATAGTTGTATTTTCGGTGTCTCATCTTTCTACGTCACAACCTTCTACGGTGCCTTAAACAATTCGTACAGATCGACCGGGATGTGAGCATCGACCAGTTATTCGCGCGTACTCTGTCGCTAGAAGAGTGGTCAGCATTGACTCCTTCGCACAACTTCAGTTTTTCAACTTGACCGAGCAGATGTTCCATGCCCGCAGCACTTCTTACACTCTACGACAGCCGTTTGCGTTTCGTGCTGTAGCCGTTCACTACGCAGTTAAACTGCTCGTCCACTACAATTATCTTTTGCACAAGTAAGTCTCCGTTCCCGAAGCAAAAGGGATTGGGCTATTTGGTATTCCATTATTAAACTGCTCAGGGCAAAAAAATTGACACGGTACACAAAGAAAAGACGAGGACCAGCGCTGGTCCTCGTCTTTTCTATGTGTACCGTGTCAAATTTTTGCGCTGAGCAGTCCGTTCCCGAGCCGGTGAGTGTAAAATATTCCCCACATCTCCTTCGATACCTTGTCGTTGAATCTCTCGAAAATCCACTGCTCTGAAAGCATAGCGACAGTTGACAACTGATAGAATGTCAGTTTGATTCAACTCCCAGTCTCGGTAGCGTATATAGGTAGTCGCCTGCGCTTCATTTTCCTGTTCTATTTCTGGCGGCTCCTCCAAACTGGGCACTGGGCTTTCGCGGGACGCCGTGCGTTTTGGGGGGGATTTGCGCCTTGGTCCCGAACATATTTGCTTTGAAATGTGGGGTAGAAGTGCTGGGAACAAGCGCGGCACGGCAGCGGGCGCGAGTTCCCACTTTCCACGTGCGATCACAACTTCTTGTCCCGCAACGACACGACGATACTGCTTTACAATGTCGTCACTCTTGAAATGAACGTCACAGACCTTGCATTTTGCAGTAAGCTTTCTATCTTTGCGATGCAAAGCTTGAATGGCGTAGGTCCGAAGAAGTGTCGTGAAGCGGAAGTATCGTGCAGCGGAGCCGTCGTTGCGGTAGCCGCCCTTGCAGCCCGGCGCAAAGCAAGTCGGCATACCGCACCGTGAATCATTCGCCCTCTTTATGCTTCGTATATCATGCACGTGTCTTCGTACCAGATGCTAAGTCTGGTCAAGAACAATCGCAAAAATTCACCCCACCTCCCCGAAAGGAATCGTGAGGAAATGCGAATGCATTTCTTTGGGCGCGAGTGTGCGGCCAAGTAATTATATAATGAATGACGAGAGGGTGATTTGTTGGGTAACCATTTATTTAACACCTGTTTGTGTTATCGTTGCACTTGACAGCCACGATCACTGCCTTGTGGTTGGTAAAGTGCACGGTCAGAGGGTCTTTGAGAAGCATCCAGGCGTCACAGTTTCGGGTAAAGACTAGATCAATGCAAGTACCGTGAATGGTTGTGGGGCAGAGTTCGGATGCGGTAGAGGCACACTGCATAGAGTGCTTAGTGCGCATGTACTCGACAAGCCACTGTCCACTCGCCTTTCGCACGTCAACGTTAAAGTCACCAACCAAGACAACGGGGTCAGAGCTTTTGGAGCGCGCACAGACACTTTCCATGGCCGCATCGAGCTGCGCGGCAACGGCGTCTCGGGCGAGGTTGGGCGCGAGGTACACGGTCACCACGAAGACTCCGTCTCCGGTGTAGGCGAGCAAGTACATGTCCTCGTACGGAGACGCGTCACGCACGGGCGAGGTGGCAACGGCGTGCAATATCATGTTGCCGTACGCCGAGAGGAGAAGCGCCGAAGCACGCTCCTACCCTCGCCCACACTCTCCCACACACGCGGGAGGTTCGCCGAGCTCCCGCGATGCGAGCGCCCTCACGCGCCCTCACGCGCTCCTCCTCTCCACTCACTCTCTGCTGATCCGCCCGCACCACCTGCTCCGGTTGCTAGGGGCGAGGAGGAGCGCGCGCGCTCGCAGCTGTTGCTATGGGAGAGGGGGGCGGGAGCGGAGAGATCGCGGACGCCGCACGGCGCCTGACATAGCTCGACTAAGAAATGCATTCGCAATTTAAAATGACGAGCTTACAAAGCGTAGACGTCGCAGTAACCCGCGTGCGCTCGTACATCGGCGGCGCCGATCACAGCAAGCGCCAGCCGCAGGAGCTAGACGTCACTGCACCGCCAGTAGTTCTCACGACCGCCACGCGGACCGCTCTCCGGCGGAGCTTTTAAACTGAGTTTGTTCTAGTAACGTTGAATAGGACATCATCTACGAGCCTGAGAGTGACCTCATCCGTACATTTGCCAGCGAGCGGGACTACTGCAGATTTTTTACAATTGAAGCGGAGCCCAAGGCGCGTGATTTCCGCCTGGGGGATGTGAATGAGGTCCTGAGCAGACTCTGCCATCAACACAAGGTCGTCAGCAAAGGTGAGCCCCGCTAGTCTGCACCTCTCGTCTACTCCCACAGTACTGTATTTCAGCTGGAAACCAAGACCACAACTGAGGAGCTTTCGCTCCATGTTGGCCAGATATAGAATGTACAGCAGTGGGGATAGCGGACATCCCTGACGTAGACCTCTTTTGACCTTGACAGGCGAAGATTGCGCACTCCCGAAGAGAGCAATGGCAGTGTTGTCTTCATACAGGCGCTGCATCATTGTTAGCAGAGGAGCTGGAAGATTCATTGTAGAGAGGCTGTCAAACAGTGCAGCGTGTGGAACATTGTCGTACGCCTTCTCCACGTCCAGAAAACAGCACAGGAAGGGCCGCTCCTCTGCGTTTGCAATCGACACACACTCAGTGAGAGCGAACAAATTGTCCTCAAGTCTTCGGCCTAGACGGAAGCCATTCTGCATCTCTGTAAGCAAATTTTTAGCCTCTGCTCCACCTACTGTGCTCCACCTACAGCTCCACCTACTGTACGGCTCCGTAACTCTTGGCTCAGTGTTCGCAGCGCACGCTGTACTAAGAAAGCAAAAGAAAAATAAAAGGGGAGGGATAAGGAGGTGTAAAGCGAAGGGCAGACGCGGCATGCGGACTATGTACTTCGGCGCACGCTGCCTTGCGAAGCTTCCAAAGAGATGCCTGTTGGGATCTACGTTGCACCGATCTAGTCTTGTGTGGCGGCACTGACTTTCCGCGAACGCGCGCAGCAGCGCCTGTGGCACTGCTTACACACGTTTACGTACGTAAATCCTTGCTTTCGTCGATCTTCAACACCGACAAACTAATGTTGATCAATCATGCTCTCTCGCGCGTGTGCGACGTCGGCCGTTGGTTTTACAATGCATATATCGTGATATTTTTCTGCAACTCTACCTTATATTGCAGGCGCGCAATTAAATTGCACGGAGAAATAAGAACTGACGTTGAAGAGCCCTTTGCAGGCGTCGATAATTTCCGAACCAAAGCACAGTGGCGACCTTGTTGACGAAACAAGTTCGCGTCGGTACATTTGTTTCTTCGTTCATGTAAGTGATAAATTCGATTAAGAATAGTGTTACTTTGCTCCCGGCATTGCCAGGGCTCCCTCGTTGCCTGAACAGCGCACGAAGCATTGAGAAGTCATCGCAGAACGAAGATAAAAAAACCAGTAGCTAGCAATTGAAAGGCTGCAATATGCGACTAGTTTCGATTTCGCGCCCAACAAAACATGGCGGATTGAGCTTATGGGATTGTCGACAGATGGCGCTGTACATTTTGAATACCCCCTATTAATCACTAGTAATCAAATTAGCTGCAATAAAAAAAGAACATTCCGTACATCAAGAGACGTAATAAAATGCTGCTTGTTCATTTCTCTTTGATTAATGAAAAAAAGAACCTCTTTGGCGTTGCCAAAGGGAACGGCGCGCGTGGTTCAAAGGTTCCGTTTTCGCCGAACTGCGCTTCGCCCGGCACCCGCCTTCGCTCACACGGTCGCGTCTCAGTGGTAGTTTCAGTATCGCGTACTGCCGCGTGTGTTTTGCACGCTCGTGAAAGTAGCTGTGACAGAAAGTTCGACAAAATGCCGCATGCATGTGACGTTGCCGGATGCCCAAATGGCGCACGCCGCCAGTGCACGCCGCCGCGCAGTAAAGGCGGGCAACGTTGGGCACGGCAACAGTGACGTCAGAAAGACCACTTTCAGGCGGGTGATTTGAAGTGCGCTAACGCGATGCGGACCACTAAAGCGTGATTTCATTTCAAAATAAGCACTTCCTTGGCACAAAAGTAGCACTACGAGGCTTCTGGACCGCTATTTCAACAATCAACGTCGACTTAATATTTGCCTTTAGTGTCCCTTTAAAGGGGTACTGACGCCTTTTTTTGAAGGCGAGTTTACTCCGCCATACAAATTTCCTGTATGCAGAGACGGCTCTCAGCAAGTGTGAAGCTCAGCAAATGCTCATAAGATATTTTATTTTGATATTAAAGTCCATTTTTCCATGGCGCACTAACCGACATCGACACTAGTGCCACTAGGCGTCAACGTAAGTGCGTCCACACAGGCAGTGCTACATCTGCCAAACAACAATAGACAATATACAAGCTCTGATATACTAATCCACTAAAGCAATCAACTAATTCTGTGACGACACGTTTCAGTTTCGTGTTATACCGCTTCCTATGACAGAGGGGTCAACCATATTTTTAGATGTGAAGCATCTGATAGCGGAGTTCAATCCGGTGGTGGTGGTGGTGGTGGTGTGCGGCGTGACCACCCTTACTGCGCATGCGCAAACCTTCTCCACTACCCCTCTCCACTCCCTCTCTCCCCTTTCCCTCTCCACATCACCTCTCCCCTTCCCTTTCCCCCTCTCATTTACCTTTCCCATCCCCCTCTCCACTTCCCCTCACCACTCCTCCTCTCCCCTCCATCTCTCCTCTCCCATCCCATCTCTCCTCCCTTTCCCATTTCCCCTCCCCCATTCCCCTTTCTCACCCTTTCCCTTTCCCCTCCCCCTCTCCATTGCCCTCTCTACTTCCCCTCTCCCCTTTCCCCCTCACCACTCCACCTCTGAAACGCGGGCTCTACATGCCGAAACACTGCTTCGCATCGCCTCATGGTCCCCTTTAGCGGGAGATGGTGTGATTTTTTTTATTTGAAGCCGCACACCACATTTGATCAGTAGAGATTACTTAATAGTCACCCAACTTATAGCTAAATTTGGCTGAAGATAAACGGCACAGCTTCATTTTGTTGCGGATCTCTGTTTTTGTCAAGTTCACACGAGAACACGCGCTGCGCGTCAGAATTAGAAACTTTCGTGTAGCATCAGCATAGATGGCGGGCAGCGCGAACAGCGTGCTAGCCACGTGTTTACCAACATGCACGCAACTTCGCTATTCCGTATTTGGCGCGCCGCGCGTCAGCTGAGACGACAGAAAAGCTTGAAAATAATGTATTTTGTCTGCAAATAATGAGAGCAATGGCTACATAATGCGCCAAACCAGACGTTCCAAAGTAGTCAGAAAGTAGCCATGGCGTCTACCTTGAATTCTTGTCGCCAGACGGGATCGAAAAGTAGCCAATTTGGCGCAAAGTAGCCACCAACGGCAACCCTGCCCTTTAAAGGGGTACTGACACAAAAATTTTGGCCTCGCGTTTTTTTGCTGCAAAGTGTTGCTGGGGGTCTGTTAGTCATAACACGGCATATTGCTTGCTGCAGCGCGCGACAGATAATTAATTACAGGTTCCTCATTACCGACCAGTGTCAGTTTTCGTTTCAAAAACGACAAACCTCCGGGTGCAACTATCACCACCTAGCTGGTGCAGCGCTCGATTACGTCAGCACACAGAACTGTGACGTACTTCCGCGCGGTTCGCGAGCACCTGCCGAGAAGTAGGCTGCTGGAGCGAACGCGGCAAAGAAACATGGCGTCCATGACGTCATCATAACTTGTTGCAGCGTGGTCACGTGAGGGAAGTAGGGGGTCCCATTTGAGTATGTCAGTAGCGCGAGGATGTCGATCCCTCACGCAAACTTCAAAAATCATTTAAAGTAACTTCCAAGCTATATTCGCTGTTAGTATTTTGCAGATAATATACGCATGCTCACTGGAATCGATCCCGCAGGCTATCTCGACCGCGAAATTCTGTGTCAGTACCCCTTTATTAACCATTCTGCTACTCTTACTGCCCATCGGTTGTCTGTCCTACGCGTTACGTGGCCAGTCAGTTCTTTCGTTTCATGTCTTCTAGGATATTCGCTAGGCCAGTTTGTTCCCTGACCCATTCTGCCGTCCTCCGATTTCTTAATCGTACTCTTATCATTTCCCGTTCCATTGCATGCTGCGTGATCCTCAACTTTTTCTCTGGTTACCTTGTTATGCTCCATGTTTCAACCCCATATGTTAGAACTGGCAGTATGCAGTGATTGTACGCTTTTCGCTTTAATGACGGTGGCAGATTTCCAGATAATATTTGGAAGTGCCTGCCAAATCCAGCCCATTCTTTTTCGGTGAATTTCCATTTCTTGATTGAGCTCTTCTGTTAGTACTGTCCTAGAAATACATATTCTTGTATACACTCGATGGTTTCCAATCGTGAACTCTTTATCTTTCGCCAGGCTATTTAGAATTATCTTTGTTTTCATCATATCCATTTTAGGCCTGCTTTAAGAATTTCTAATCACTTTTTGGAATTCTTTGCCATCGTTACTGAGGAGTACTATGCCGTCTGCAAAACGTAGGTTGTTGAGCCATTTTCAAATACTTTCTCTAATCATGTAGTGAAAGATATCAGGAACTTTCATCTCCGCGTCTGACTACTTTTTTGACAAGGCATATGATTGTGTGCTTCAGGCAGGCATCGTCAACAGACTCCAAGCGATGGGTGTGTCGGGAAATGCTCTTCGTTTTGTGCATGAATTTCTCAGAGACCGATGTGTCCTGGGTAAGCTTGTAAATCTAACGAGCGAAGAGCGACGCGTTTCCCTCAGCGTCCCACAAGGAAGTGTTTTATCTCCCTTGCTTTTTAACGCTGACACGGCCTGCCTTCCTGAAACACTGAACGTAGCTCTGAAAGCAGTTAACATAGCCATCTACGCCGATGACATCTGCATTTAGATCTCAGGGTACCAACACAAACGTTTGGCCCGGATAGCACAGGTTGCCAACATTTCAATCAATGAACGTCACTTGTCGACACTTGGCCTGTCTTTATCAGCGGAAAAATCGGCCTTCATGCTCTTCCCAGGAGTGAGACGGAAGTCAACACGTCTGTCGCTGAATATTCGAGGCCAGTCAATTCGTTGTGCAACAAGTGTCCATTTCCTGGGCGTTACCATCGACAACAAGCTACTATGGCGACGTGCAGTTGATGGTATAGTGATTGCATCAGTGTGAAGTATCAACGCTCTTCGACGCTTGGCATGGGTACGTTGGGACAACAATCATATGTCCATGCTTAAATTGAACGCTGCGCTCATAACAAGCCGCATTCTTTGTTAGCTGCCGCTGATATCACCATCACCGAGCCAGTTAGAATGCTTAGAGGCAGTGCACAGAAAGGGTATTCGCTTCGCGATGGGAGTTCCTCAGGCGGCTTCAAACAAGAAGGTCACCAATGAAGCCATCTCTTCCGCTCTGCCTTTTGGCGTCTCAGGCCTTATTGACGCAGCTCTCAAGACTGGGAGAGTCCTTCGCAGGCACAGCGCTTCTCCGGAAAGAGCTGGCTCACATTTCAACGCGCCGTTGAAGACATTTCGATATTTAGGCTTAAAATCGCCTAAACGGCGCCCTACGGACCCGCCATAGTCTTTTGTGGATGTTCCCTGTAACTTCAGCGTACGCAAGCTACACTCACAGCGGCAAGAGAGTGCTAGAAACTCTCTTTGCGAGAGTAAACGCTTGTCCCATATTTCACTCCCTTTTCAGGAGTGCTGGGAACTCTCTGCTGCACAGAGTAGGCACGCTCTCTCGACAGAGTTCTGGAACTCTGGCTGAACCAGAGTGAACAAGCTCCCTCGCCAGAGTAAAGTCACACTTTTGAAATGGAGTACATACACTCTCGGCTGGCATTACGCTACTCCCTCACAGAGTTTTACAGTGCTGGTTGGGCTAGAGTGCATGAACTCCCTCCAAGAGTAGAATCACTCTTGCTGCTAGGACTAACGTTTAAAAAAAGGGGAAAACAAAGAAAACCTTCGTGCGTTTTCTACAATGTAGCAGTGAAATTGGCTGAAATGCCTCAAGCTTACCTCAGACATACACAGAGCTCACATCCGCACACTCATTCATACACAACACAGCAACACAACATATGCACTACTGGCGCTGCACACAACCTTACACCCGGTAACCGGTATATATATTCATGGTTTTTTTCCCCCCTTCCAGTGCCGGTAGCAACAGCTCTGCTGTGCGTATTTACACAGCAAATATACAAGGAACACGTGTAAGTATCTCATGATCTATTGGGATACTGTTGACACATCGACCTTTTACTATAAACAGCATAATATACAACAGTTTTCACTCGTAAATTCCACATATCAGAGGGTACTCTATGATATCTGCTCAATGCCGTACAGCCGCTCATGCCCAAGTCTGAGAGTTGTAGCCACGCGCTTACAAATACACCTGCGACGATCTTTTACCAGGGCTGGCTGATGAATACTTTACGACGTTACGATCTGGCGTCCGATCGGACATGCGGTGCCGCGGCAGGCGCGGCACGTACGCCAGAAAAGCAACGCCGGTCAACATAACCACAATGCAAACGCTTCTCTGGCGATTCTCGCACTTTCGCTCAACCTCGGTTGCATTTTAATGTAACAGTGAAAAGCTTTCGATGATAAAATGCGCGTTCTTCAACCTTCGTCAGCCACTTGCGCCGAGATCGGTCGCACTCAATATGACCCGTACGACTACCAGCTAAGGTAGGCCTAGAGCGCCTGCCGAGTCCGTGTGTACATGCTGTCGGCGCTTCTGGGTTTAAGGATGCACAATTCCGACGTGTAAAAATGAGTGTACAGTTGAGCTTTAGTATCGGTTAACATGAATGAACCATTTTTTCTTGCGTACGGTGTTCGTACAAGAAGCGATGTGCATTGTTACGACGCCGCTTTCAGCAAACGCACCCCGGCAGCACCGAAAGCCGCCGGGCGCACTCGCCGGCACTTCGCAGACACAGACTTGTCAATTAGTACGCCTTGTTGAACTAACATGACGACATACTTTCTTGCGCGTTCAATTTGGTGTTTGCGATCGGTTATGCATGTAGTTGCACCTATCGATTCAGTGCACATCAGTACACGGGCGCTGTGCACGTGTATCGTCGATAGCGCGAGAAAATACACGTTATTGAATGTCATTCGTGGTCGTCAGCTGTTTTGTGTGTTAAGATTACGCGAATTTTATTTGAAAAGGAAGATCGCGTCTATCTTCAGTATGCGACCTGTAAAGCCGAAGTCAAGCGGTGAGCTCTGTCTTGACTAGTCTTTTTACGGCAAGAGTGTTGCGTAGGAGCGCGGCGTAGTGTCAGAGACCTCGGCTAAGAATCTGATGGTGGCAGGTTCTATTCCTCCTGCCGGACGTTTTTTTCTTTTTTTCATGGCTCTTTTTTTTATTGCAATAATGCTTTAGTGTCTACCTTATTCCAATGGCAATTACTTTCTGTCGTAATCTAAGTTCGCGATGCGTTAGAAGTTGCCGATGTTCGAGGCTTCGAAGCATGCCTCTGTTGGCGTTTCAGAAACTAAAGGTTTACGATCACAAACACTTTCTTTTGTTATTGCTGAAAGCTATCCTATTAACTTGCACATTAAAGTGACATCTGTGGCGTCTACGCTCGGAGGATTATGGTTAAGAGACAGTTATACAGGGTGTCCCAGCTATCACGCAGCACGATTTAAAAAAAGGGGAACGGCGTTACGCGAAGCAAACGTACTGCATATTTCTCCTAGTACAGTAGAGTAGCCACTGCTATTTTTTCGTCAATGAGGTTTAATTAATTAGTCATAACTATATTTAGAATTCGACAAGTACTCAATTAATTGTCAAAATGTCAATGAGGCGTATGTCGGTGTGTTCAAAGGACATCTAACTGCGCAATTTTTGACAACGTAGTAATTACGTGCTCAATTTTTCCGGCTGATAAGGAAAGCCCGCGAAATATGAAAATAACACGTGACTACGCTCGCACCCGCAAAGGAAACCAGCGCCCTCAAATAAGCTTACTGCAAACTACCGCTTTGCCTGTTGTCCGTTGCGAGAGACAGCGTTCCGCATTTTGGCAAGGGTACAGGTCGGGAGCCAACGATATGCGTGCAATTTCGCTGGGATTCATTCCGTTCTATTAGTTCCATAGTACGCCGCAATCATCCATATCTCACGGCCGACTGTTCTCATTGATAACGCGGCAGATGTTCTTATTACGGCCTGACTCCGTAAAACCAAGCGGTGCGTTTCTTAGGCCGGGGAGTGGCAGATAGGACGATGCGTTTTTTAAATGCGAAGCATTTCTTAGCGAACTTCTGCGACTTTGAGCGTATCTATCTATCTATCTATCTATCTATCTATCTATCTATCTATCTATCTATCTATCTATCTATCTATCTATCTATCTATCTATCTATCTATCTATCTATCTATCTATCTATCTATCTAGCCGCCTACGACTTAGTGCTCTCCTGGTCGCTTGGTTAATCGAATGTACACCAAAATTGGTATGGCGTAACATGACTGTATGACGAACATGAATGACAAGTCATAACATGAAAATCATGACACGCATGTCATGTACAGCATGATTTACATGCCACGCTCATGGTGCGCTGGCGGCCGTTTCGCTAGCTTGATATACACCAAAATTGGTATCTTGCGACATGACTGTGTGACGAACATAAATGACACGAGTTAACATGAAAATCACGACACGCATGTCATGTACAGCATGACTTACGTGCCACGCTCATGGTGCGCTGGCGGCCGTTTCGCTAGCTTGATCTACCCCGATATTGGTATTGCGTGACGTGACTGTGTGACGAACATAAATAACGAACTGGTTAACATGAAAATCATGACACGCATGTCATGTACAGCACAACTTACGTGTCACGCTCATGGTGCGTTGGCTGCCGTTTCCCTAGCTTTATATACATCAAAATTGGTACCTTGCGACGCGACTGTGTAACGAACATAAATAACACGAGTTAACATGACATTCATGACACTCATGTCATGTACACCATGACTTGCGTGCCACGCTCATGGGGCGCTGGCGGCCGTTTCGCTAGCTTGATCTACCCCGAAATTGGTATTGCGCGGCGTGACTGTTTGACGAAGATAAAAAAACACGAGTTAACATGAAAATCATGACACGCATGTCATGTACAGCATGACTTACGTGCCACGCTCATGGTGCGCTGGCGGCCGTTTCGCTAGCTTGATCTACCCCGAAATTGGTATTGCGCGGCGTGACTGTTTGACGAAGATAAAAAAACACGAGTTAACATGAAAATCATGACACGCTTGTCATGTACAGCATGGCTTACGTGCCACGCTCATGGTGCGCTGGCGGCCGTTTCGCTAGCTTGATATACACCAAAATTGGTGTCTTGTGACGTGACTGTGTGACGAACTTAAATAACACGAGTTAACATGAAAATCATGACACTCATGTCATGTACAGCATGACTTACGTACTGTAGCGTCATCATCATCGCCATTCATCATCATCGTCATTTTTCAACCACCGCGCCGCGTCTCTCGCGCAGCTCATGCTGAGCGCTCGAGGCGCGAGGAGTGAAGAACGTGCTCACGCTCCGGGGGACTGGACGCCGGCAGCCGCTGCCGCTCTGCTTGGCCTGCGAATAAAGTAGCGAGAACGGCACGGCCACGTCGGCCGCCTTGACGTCTCTCTCTCTACTCGCTACAATTGGTGACCCGGAGAACACGCCCTTCGCCGAGCGGCCCGCTGCCATGCTTCCGCGACTCTGCCCTCCAGTTCCGCCGTTTCACCCGGCCTACCCCCGAGTGTGGTTTATGCAGCTCGACGCCTGCCTCGCGGTGAATGGCGTCACAGCGCAGCCGCTCATGCACGACATCCTGCTTGACGCCCTCCCGGCTGAGCTGCGTCATCTGTCCGCCGCGTCGTCATCCAGCCCGCAGCCATACGACGACCTCTGCGCTGCGGTGCTGGCCCGCTACGGCGAGACGTACCGCCCGCTACCGGGGACCCGTGAGTTCCGGGTTTCCCCTCCGTCAACGCGAGCGGTACCACCCGGCCCGCAGCCCTCCCATGACCACGACCTACCTTCCCCGGCTACGACTCCTCCGACCTCACGTCAGGCCACCAGCGCATCGATTCCTGCGCCCGACCACCCGCCCGACGAGGTACAGGAACTGCCTGCTGCCACCGGCCACTCCACAGAGAGTTCTGTCTTTTTGACAGGCTCGGCCGATGGTCCTTCAGACGTGCCGGCCATCTGCACATCTTCCCCGACCTCCATGGTCCATGACACTTCTGCCACGTCAGGCTCCACGACGGCTACCTCGCCGCACGCCCTGGAGTCTGCCATAGACAGGGACATCGTCACGCCCGCTATACGACCCCCACTTGCGGAGGCATTGCCAGCGATGATGTCCGACGAACCCGTTTTTCCATCGACCTCGACACTGTGCGCATCTTGCCAGCAGCGATCAGCCTCGCCCTCGCAGTCTCTCGCAGCCGAAGTCCCAGCCCCTAACCACCGATGGCCGAACTTCCGAGACGCTGCGACTATGACTGATTCGCCTGAGGACGACGTGCCCGGTCAGCATACGCCAGAGCTGACCGCATATGCCACGCCAGCCACAGAGGCAGACATCCAGCATGCCGACCTGCGCACCAGCCCTCGTGAGCAGACCACCGTAGGGGCTTCCACAAGCACAGGTTCGTCGTCCGAACCTGCAGCAGAGACCACGCCTGCTCAGCTTCACCACAGGTTTCCTGCGGAGCCCTTGACGCAGGACACCATCCACCCGACAAGTGACTGCTACGCAAGCGCACTGGTCGCAACGGCAACGACGCCCAACCGCCACACATGTCTACCGCATGCAACTTTACGTCGACGAAGCCACCGCGCTCGACGCCAAACACAACAGAAGCTTCACACCCGCCTTTCAACGATACCACGCGGTGCAGTCATCTCCCTCAAGGGTATCTATGCGTTGCGGAGACATCCCTTCGTCCGTCGTCATGTGACCGATACGCACTTGCGTCGACGCGCCCCCCGTCATACGACCCAGTGGTCAACGCTGCGCCGACGACTGCAACGATATCTGCACCCGCCCTCAACTGCATCTGCGGGCACCTCTCTCAGCTGCGCTCACTCGTGACAACCGGTGCGCTACCGAAAGGCCCCATCAAGTCGCCGTGGGACCCACCTGGGTACGACCACAGCGTACTTTCGCCCGGTTCTTCGTCCGCTGCGCTTCTCCCAGAGCCGCCCGCCAGAGACTTAGCGGTTCCCGAAGGTCCTTGCACGTTCACGACCTGGACATCTCACGGACCCTCTTGTCTCGCGATAGCAAAATTCCTGTATATACGCCCCCATCGTATTTTTTTCATTTCGGCTTCATTTCTGCGGGGGGGAGTAATCTGTAGCGTCATCATCATCGCCATTCATCATCATCGTCATTTTTCAACCACCGCGCCGCGTCTCTCGCGCAGCTCATGCTGAGCGCTCGAGGCGCGAGGAGTGAAGAACGTGCTCACGCTCCGGGGGACTGGACGCCGGCAGCCGCTGCCGCTCTGCTTGGCCTGCGAATAAAGTAGCGAGAACGGCACGGCCACGTCGGCCGCCTTGACGTCTCTCTCTCTACTCGCTACAGTACCACGCTCATGGTGCGCTGGCGGCCGTTTCGCTAGCTTGATCTACCCCGAAGTTGGTATTGTGCGACGTTACTGTGTGACGAACATAAATAACAGGAGTTAACATGAAAACCATGACACGCATTTTCCTTAGTGCCATACAAGACGAAGTATGCAGCTCTTTGCTGGCTGCTTCGCATTACATCGATCCCCACAATGCGTGGGATCTGCCGGCTTTTTTTTTCTGCATTTTTTCCTTGATACTGTCTACTTCATAGGGAGCCTGTTTGAGGGCGCTGGTTCCCGACGCGCGCAACAGTCTAGTCACGTGTCACTTTTCATTTTTCGCGGGCTTTCTTGATCAAGCGGAAAAAATGAGCGAAATGAGCGCGCAATTAGCACGTTGTTGAAAGTAGCGCAGTTAGACGCCATTTGAACATGCCTACATACGCCTCATTGACGTTTTGACAATTAGGTGAGTACTTGTCGAGTTACAAATATAATTATTACTAATTAATTAAACCTCATTAACGAAAAAAGTAGCAGTGGCTACTCCAGTGTACTAGGAACAATATTCAGTAGGTTTGCTTCGCGTAACGCCGGTCCTCTTTTTTTAAATCGCGCTGCGTGATAGCTGGGACACCCTGTATATCGCTGTGCGGCGTCGGCCACAAGCTCTCGCTTGTTTGTTCTTCGTCTGCTTAGGAGGGAGTTCCGAATCCTGTTCACGCTACGTCGGGGCGGGAGTTCCGTGGATTGGGAACTCTATCTGAGTAGCAGAGAGTTCGCGGTCTCTTTTACTCTGCCTTCAAGGAAAGAGTAAGTTCTGCGGCTAACTCTCCACTACTCCCCCATGGCGTTAAAGAACTCTGGTGAGAGTAATACAGTCGCTCCACTCTTGCAGTACTCCCTCTACATCTGTGAGTGTACCGGCGAAACGCACCATACAGCCGCGGAAGATAAGTTTCTTGTGCTGGACCACTTGAGCACCATGCATGTACCGCGGCCACCTACAAGTGTACACCGACGGATCGGTGTGCACACAAACGGACAGTTGCGCAGCGGCTTTCTGCATACCCTGCCTTGGCTTGTAATGGTTGGGCCGCCTGTATCGTGTGATTTCGTCCACAACGGTAGAAAGCGGTGCAATCACCGCGGCTTTGCCAAAATTGCGATCCTTTTCTGCACGAGATATTGTAGTGCTGACAGGCTCCAAGTCGGCGCTACAAAGACTGCATCGTGACCTACCTCAGGAAAAGTTCACAAGGCAATCTCTGGCGCTCCTTAAACACCTTATTGGCAAGAGTTTTAAAGGGGTCATGAAGCACCCCTTGGGCTTGTTGAAAAAACACATCCTGCGGAAAGCTGACACGACTATGAACTGCTCTGCCAAATATTACAGTCGTGCGCCCCGCGTAAAGGGCGAGACAGACGGTACGATTTTTCATGCGATTCGACGTCCGACACGGCGGAGGGGAAACCGGAATGGTGACCTTTCATAGCATCGTACAGCCACCATTCCCTCTCCCCCACCGCGGCGTCGAAGTTGCCGTTTCCTCAGGCGCCCTCATTTCAAACAGAGGCCGGTTCTCACTCTCGTCGGTGTGCGGGGCGTCTGCACGTTGACGTCGCGGATCTGCCAGTTTACGTCGCAAGAGACATAGCATGCTTATTGGCTGATAGCCGACGTAAATCGAGCGGCGTTCGGATCAGATGCGCTTCTTGCCGCGGGGTGCCGCCACTTGCCGGCGCCGCACTCCTCAGTACACGGTAGCCGCACTCGCGCAAGCGAATCACACCGCGGAAAGCGATCGCGTTTCATGACTCGCGCTGACGTAACTTCTTTTTCCCGTGCCATCCCTCCCTGTCTAGCTTCCAGTGCGCTCGTCGGCACCAAAAAAGAGAGAAAGCTCTGGGAGCGTGCGCTAAACCCCCGTAACTCCGCTGATTCTTGACGGATTCGAGAAATTTTTGCGGCAACCTATTCGGGAGGCAATAAACTCCGATACTGAGGTCATTAGATCATTACTTGGAAAAGTGGTTCACGACCCCTTTAATGTTAAGTTTCAGTGGATCCCCTCCCACGTTGGCATTGAAGGCAATGAAAAGGCTGATGTCCTGGCATGCGAAGCGCGGACATCTGTTCCAAAAGTATAAGAACTTTTGGAACACATGTCCGTGCTACCAGAACAACAAAGATGCGATACGCAATCATTTCAAGGTGATCTGCAAGTTTCCACACCCAGCATCTGTAATTCATGGACTTTCTCGTGAACAAGCGACGCTGTTGTACCGCATAAGAACCGGCTCCGCATACACCCCGGCTTGGTCATTCAAGGCTAGGCGATACACTTCCCCGTTTTGTGCCTTCTGCGGTGACATCGGGGATATTGAACATTTTATTTGGCTTCGCCCGCAGTTTGATGTGGAAAGAGCAGCGATGGTCCGCGGCTTGCAAAAAGGTTGTTATAGGCCCCGGACATTTAAAGACGTCATTTTTCCTGAAGGGCCCGCGGCAACGAGGAGGAGCGTGCAACGAATTTTGCTGGTCTTCCTGCGAGACACTGGGCTGTCCAGCACGTGGAGACAGACACCTACAGTTCAGGAGATGCTGAGGCGGAACAATAGACATTTTTCAAGCACACGAGCGCCGCCAACGGGCGCGGAAGCGCTGGAACATGTGTGTACGCCGCAGCAGTCGCCGCGCCGAGTGCGCGGGCCTCACGCTTTAGCTTTTCGCTTACGCCGTGCCAGCACTTCTTAGATCAAGTGAACTTGGCAAGACGCGACATATTACTGCGTGATTCAGTCACTAACTTCAGTGTTTAGCTACTAGCCTCTCTACGATTTCCATCTGTCCCACTGTTGGACCAGCTAGCCTGAGCGGCTCAGAAGCGTCACTTTTATTATTTTTGGGAGCCAGTACACCTTATGGCATAATGAAAAAAGAAAGAAAGATACAACTCGTTTGCCTATATGGTGCCGCAGCGGTCTATAATTCGCGGACGCATTAGGCATCAACTTCCATCGACACTGTCCACAAGTACAATGTGAGGTTCCTATATTTAAAGAGTACGCTAGAATGGATAGCCGGCATTTCGCAAAATAAGATACAGTCACTATACTGCGTGCGCGTTGCTCGCACCATAGGTAAGAAACGATAAGCGCCTACCAACATTTGTTGGCACTATACCTACAGGTTGGAATAAAACTTAGAGCGCTAAAAGAAAGGAGCAGGACAAGAAAAGCAATAGTCGCACCACAAGCGCTCGCTCACACCTGAAAGGTTATTGCACGTGTGAGAAAACATAAACACAGAAATGGGGGTGCATCGCGCATGTCATGAAGAGGCACAGAAAGGAAAACAACGAAGGCGCGTGTTTATAGGCGATTAATAAGGTTATATTTCTTGTCTCGTAGCGATAGAAAAGGTTAACTTACACAAAGTGCGGCGTTCTTTGTGATATGATATGTTATGATATAATATGTCTCCGAGGCTTTTAGCGTGGTCTGATTAGGGTACCGGTGCACAATTACGGTGCCTTCGAAGATGGGATTACATTTGCATGACTGATAATGCGAGACGCGACGTGACAGCGCCATTCAATGAATATCGATGCTCTCCGAGGCGTGTCGACAAGTGTGGCCGATGTGCATGTGAACACACGAAAGTGGAATTTGGTTAGCAACTCCTACACAATAATTGACAGAACAACTGACATGCCTCTGACCGCATTTCTTTAATTTTTGGCCCACTGCAGACCCCTGCGACCTTTGGTGCACTACGGAGTGAGTAACAACTTTATCACGGTGCACTACGGAACAAATGCGACTAAGCTTATTTGGTGCTGCGGAAATCACAAACATCACCCCAATGGCTTCCCTGCATTTTTCATACCGTGCGACTTGTCATGCATATATGGAATAACTGAAATATTCTTAGTTTCTTCATTATTCACGGGTGGAGGACGTCCGTGTGAATCTTTCTTTGCAATCGAATGAGTTTTTCGCAAACAGATGCAATGAGACGCAGGGTATACCCCGCCTCCTTGAGGCGATCAATTTGCACCTGGAAACTACTGCTCTGCGTATGTGCGCAAGTTTTCTTCCAATGCCGTGCGTAAGCACAACATCGCCATTTCTCGTTTAGCAATATTCGAATGGACCGACGCGAAATAAAACACCGGTTTCACTGAAAGCGGACTGCACTGCCAGCAAACATGATCCGCAATGAAATTAAAACATGTATCAAGAAACTGTAAATTACCGAAGCAAGGCACCTCGCGAGTGAATTCTAGTCCCATCCCTTCTTCTTTAAACACGTGTAGAATATGTTCCCTTTTTAGGGGCGAAGCTCGAAGCTCAGGGCTGTCCAGAGAGCCCGCGAAGTCGCCGAGAGTCTCAACTTCCCAGCTCCATCGTGGGTGCGGCCCGCAGACGCTACCCCCTGACGGGGCATTGGTCTTCTCAGGACCAAATAAAAGTTCTTTGTCTGTCTGTCTGTCTGTCTGTCTGTCTGCCTGTCTGCCTGTCTGTCTGTCTGTCTGTCTGTCTGTCTGTCTGTCTGTCTGTCTGTCTGTCTGCCTGTCTGTCTGTCTGCCTGTCTGTCTGTCTGTCTGTCTGTCTGTCTGTCTGTCTGTCTGTCTGTCTGTCTGTCTGTCTGTCTGTCTGTCTGTCTGTCTGTCTGTCTGTCTGTCTGTCGTTGCGCCGTAGCCAGCCGCTAGTAAGTGAGCGCGCGCTCGCGCCAAGAACAAGTCTCTTTCCTCTTGTTCTTCGAGCCCCTAGATGATGATAAGTGAGCGCGTGCTCGCGCCAAGGAGAAGTCTTCTTCCTCTTGTACTTCAAGCGCCTTGATGATGATCATAAGTGCGGAGTATTTTAGGGGCCCGGGCTGTCGTATGCTGTCGTCGCTTGGCGTAACGGAGGCAAAAGCACGTATAAAAAAAAAGAGGAAGCAAGCGAGAAATTGAAAAAAGTATAGAAGAAAAATAGAAAAAAGTATAGGAAGAGCAAGAAAGAGAAAGAAATAGATAAAGGGAGAGGAAGAAATAGATAGAACTAGAGAGAGAAAAAAAGAAGAAACCGAAAAACATCTATGAAAAAAAGGTTAACAGCACCGTGTACAATCGAAACCAAAAGGATCTGTGAGAAAAGGTGAACAAAAGGTGAACAAGCACAAAAATAAAATGACAAAACACCGCAAAAACACTAATATTAAGCGCCCATCAATCAAGCATCTGACAGCACAATGCACGCTGCAGTAAAAAATACACGAGAGTCTCGGGTGATTTACCGAACGATCCCCACGCGCTTCGCCCACTCAGCATCATTCACTTCGTGGAGATGCGTAATTTTATGCACATCGCGTGACTTAATAATTAAAATTGAATAATCACCTGTATACGTGCCTGAATACTAACACCTCTCTGCAGTTTGGTGTTAACAGCCCGATCACAAGCCGCTATGGCATTAAATGCCACAGCGGCATGCGAAGAAATAATCGTTGAATAAACATGAATTTGGTGCCCCACCTCACATTCCTCACGATAGTGCGTTTTGACTACATTTGGCACGTGTTCACTCGCATGTCGCTGCTATATCCGATAAACATCCGCTCGGTAATACCTATACACTGATTGCGTTATTCCTTTCACAGACATGTGTGGATGTATACATGCAGGTGCGGGACATGTGCAGTATTTAGGATTTAATAATAATCAACCAGCGGCGACACGTTCTTTTCGCTTTGTGCTCCCACTGCGCCAACGAGCAGCGGGAGACGAAGCAGCTGACTCGCTCGACGTACATACTTCTCCCATAGTGCTCCGCGCGCCCGCGGGGCGTTCTGGGATTGCTTGAAAAAGGTCTATTGCCGGCCACGCAGGCCAGGCTAAACCCGCCTGCTGCAACATCACAACCACCACCACCACCACCACTACTTTTTTATTGCACTTTTATCGATTGTTTTGTGTAGAAGTAGGGCAGCTGTGGAGTCTTTGTAGATATTGGCTAAGGTACTGACATAAGATTTAGGTACTCCTTGTCGACTTAGTGCTTTTAAGACTGCTGGCATCTCTGAATCGAATGCCTTTTCGTAGTCTATGAAAGCTAAATAAAGGGGTTTGTTGCTTCAGCAACTACCCGCCACGGTGGTCTAGTTGTTATGGTGCTCGACTGCTGACCCGCAGGTCGCGGGATCGAAACCCCGCCGCGGCAACCGCATTTTCGATGGAGGCGTAAATGCTCGAGGCCCGTGTACTTAGATGTAGGTGCATGTTAAAGAACCCCAGCTGGCCGATATTTCCGGAGTCCTCCACTGCGTCGTCCCTCATAATCATCTCGTGGTTATGGGAATTAAAATCCCAGCAGTTATTCTTATTTTATATTGTGGTAGTCAGCAGATTTCTTTATTACCTGATTGATCACATGAATGTGACCCATCGTAGAGTATCCGTTCCTGAAACCGGCTTGTTCTAGAACCGGCTGGTTGAAGTCAAGTGTTTCCCTTATCCTGTTTGAAATTACTTTGGTAAATATATTGTATTTCGCCGAAAGTAAGCTGATGTGCCTATAATTTTGTATGTTTTTTATGTCCCCTTTTTTTGTGTATTAGTATAATATTGCCATCTTTCCTGCTCACTGTAACCATGGCCGTTTTGAGGCACTGAGTGTAAAGCGAAGCAAATTTCTTCCGAATAAATTCTCCTCCGTCTTTAATTAAATCGGCTGTTATTCCGCCATCACCTGCTGCTTTTCCGCGTGGCATATCGCGTATGGCCTTTCTAACCTCGTCGGTAGTTACATATGGGACTTCCGTATCTTGCTCGTCGATACTTCCGCTCGAGGGTGGATGACTTATTTTCGAACTATATAGTTCAGCGTATAATTCCTCTCCTACCCGACCTACGTCATTGAAATTGTTGATGACGTTTCCCTGCTTGTCCTTTACGGCGTGCATTTTATTTCTTCCTGAACAGAGTCTCATTTTCGCTGTTTTGATTCTGGTGCCCTTTTTTGTTGCCGCTTCTATCGCTTCGACGTTGTAGTCCTTGTGTCACTGGCTCATTTCTTGTTCATCAGCTTTGTTAGGTCAGCGAACTGTATTTTAGATCTTAAGTTAGCCTCCTTCATGTGTTGCCGCTTATTTATTAAGCCTTTCGTAGATATGGAAAGCTTCCCCACCCATTTCCTCGGCGCTTCA
This sequence comes from Rhipicephalus sanguineus, assembly GCF_013339695.2. Lineage (NCBI taxonomy): Eukaryota > Metazoa > Arthropoda > Arachnida > Ixodida > Ixodidae > Rhipicephalus > Rhipicephalus sanguineus. The sequence goes on from NC_051185.1 coordinate 115,435,598, forward strand.
CCTCCACATTCGATTGCTGCTTCAGAGATCAGTCTAGTTACTGTTTCGTTCGTTCCCTCTACGTCAGCATTTTGCTCTTGTCCCAAAGCTGCGTCTTTGTTCTCGATCGTAATCCTAAAATCTTCTAGTTTTATCCTCACTATGTGTATGTTGGTTTGTCTTTTGGTGGTTAATCTTGCTCGAGATCTTCTCAGATTAAAAGGGGTACTGACACCATTTTCGGAGGTGAGTTTACTCTGCCATAAAAATCTTCTATATCTAGAGACATCTCTGAGCAAGTCTTAAGCTTAGCAAACGCTAAGTTATTTTATTTTGATGTTAAAGTAATTTTTCTCATGGTGCACCTACCGACATTGGTACTAGCTTGACGTCAGGCTACAGTACTAATTATGGGGACTTCACGCAGTCCTCTTGTTAGTTATGATGACGTCAGATACCAAAACTTCCGAAACGGCCGCTGGTACGTCACCAAAACATTCAAAATAGCCCCTTCTCCGTCACCAACGGAGTCACGATGCGGAACTGCTGTGGGACGTCACGACATCTTGTACGGGCACGTGACGAGAAGCTCATACCGTGTTGTGACGTCAAGGTACAGGAACCGAAACTAGCTTTTAAAAACATACTGTAATTACGTTTTTAGGGTGCACTCACGGTTAGTACATTTTCTAGGCTCTTGAAGGCTTGGCCCTTCATTTGACGCAGAAAAACGACAACTGAAAACTTTCGTGTCAGTTCTCCTTTAAAGGGACCGACAACTGCTTTTCCTCGACACAGTTTTTTACGGCGCGACAGGAAGGTCACCCTTCGTAGCGTTTGTAGCTGTAGTGGTTTATCCGAGAAGCACGTAGTTATTTTATAAGCAGTATTTTTCGATCTGAAAGGCTCCAAACACGCATGGAGGCTTGCTCCAGCAACGCTAAGAATTGATAGCGATGCCGCTAGCCCTTGTGAAAGCTGTCGTTGTTCTGCTTTCGCAGGAGTTACTGTAACTATGCTTAACCACCTTTATTTTGAGCTTTCCAACCATTTTTGATAATAGCAAGCTGTTACAATGAGATGTGTGGCTTTTTACACCTTCCCGGTGTTTGTACAGCGTTGTGTGCTCCTGCGCCCAAGGTTGCCTGCGCCTGTGTCATGGATGGCTTGTCCCAGCGTCGTTACTCTCTCGATACACGAGCCAAGCCAAGTAATCGAAAACGTAACTGTGCATATGCACGGCCGCACCGAGTAGCAGCGCGCGTCATTTCGAGACGAAGTGTAGGTAGCAAAACTATGTCGCTCCAAAATCTTAGCGATCTGGAAACTGCGTGCACGGTTGCATGAGCACGCTGAAAAGTTGCTGAAGACGCGCTGACGAGCATGGGATCATTACGTCACGCGAAAGCAGCGCCACTTTAATACATACTACTAACGCAGGCCTATATGTACATTATTATGCAGTAATTCCGTTTAATATAAAGAAACGAACAATCTTTCAATACTAACAAAAAAATCGTCGACCGCGTACAGCAATCAACGGTCACGTGGCTGTCTTCATCGGATATTCTTGCTGCCAGAGGCGCCAGAGGTCATTTTTCGCGACTTTCAATTAAGAAATAAAAATATAGATCCATCTCTAACAAAAAAACAGGGTTGGTTTGAGTCAGTGCGACGGACAATCTTTACATCAGTGGAGTCAACTCATTTCATATTCTGGGCAGTTGTCGGTGCCTTTAAGAGCTATACTCGCCCTCACTAACCTACGGTCACTGCACTTTACCTTGTTTATGGCATCAACGTCCTGTAGTATGCCTGGGTTGCAGCACAGAATAAAATGTACTTCGTTCTTTGCTTGCCCGTTATGGCTTTTCCATGTCCACTTCTTATTTATATGCTTTTGGAAGAAGGTGTTCATTATGCGGAGCATATTACGCCCTGCGAATTCTACTAACATCTCACCTCTGTTATTAGAACTCGTTACTCTGTTAACTTTGGACTAAGATTGTGGCCTGGCCTAGTGCTTTATTATGAACATCCCCCCTCCCCTCCCCCCTCCCCATGTGTTTACGGTGAGCTGAGTGCTTTCTTTAAGATTTCCGTCAATTTCGACCGCAAGATGTCCGCGATGCCAAGTTTTGCCGATTACAAATGGTAGGACTCTAAATTACCGCGTTTCATATCTGCCCGCGATGTTCGCGCTCCTGTTTCGGGAACTTATGGGCTGTTTCCGCGTTGCTGCTGCGTAATGCGCTTGGGTCGAGCGTGTTGGGACTGAGTATTGAACACAGGTCCGTAGCCAGGAAGAGGGGGGAGGGGGGGCGAGGCCCCCCTCACTCTAATTTTGATCGAGAGGGATGTTTGACCGAAAATAAATGGTGTTTTTCTCAAATGCAAGTGCCCCCCCCCCCCCCCCGTAAACATTCCTGGCTACGGGCCCGACCGAACACGTAAGGTTCGTAATGCAAAAGGATAGGCGGGCGCAGCTTTAATACTGTGGTACTGTAACTCGTGGGGTTTTGGGACAGCAACTGGGGTAGAAGGAATGTAAGAGGTCATTTGTTTGGTGGTAAGAAATACATGCTAATATTTAGGGCTATGCGAATGAACGATGGGAGAAATAAAAAAGGGAGGTAAAACATATTTCTTTCTGGAACAGGAAAAGGTGAAACAATGGGATCTTAATTGAAAGGGGACGCTTAGCAGCGCTCACCGCTTGGTGGCAGCCTCGGACGCGGCTTGAGGACCGTATACACTTCAGTGAAATCCTCTGAAGCTGTCTCCTATACGGCTCTGAAATGACTCAGATCTCAATTAAATTATGATATTTTGAGTGGCAATAGAACTTGGCGGAAATTGCATTTGTTCGATAGCGCAATTATATCACTTCAACAGCACTGCTTGTAGAGGCAATGATTTAGCGATAAACCGCAGTTCGCGATACATAAATGACAGATTTTCGATTGCTAATTAGTCATTGTTTTTTGGCATAAATTGCTACTGCGAAACTGAAGCTAAACAAGGATGATCTTGTATTAGCGGAAATGTTGATCGCAGAGCTATAGGTTCAAGAAATCTATCCTGAATATCGGTGGCGCAATGCATCTGTAATTATATCCAGATAGATGTGCTTGTGACCGATTTTTCCGTTACTTTGATACTTGTCCACCTCTGCCGTCACGATTCTAAGTACTTCTGCATTTATATCCACTGTTGACTATTATTAATCTATGTAGGCCTACTAGCCGCTAGCAATGATTAACAATCATGTATATTGTTTTCAATCACCACTCCCTTCTGTAACGCCTTTGGGCATTGGTGGAATTAAAATAGGTAAATAAATAAATAAGTACTTGAACCTCTCTCACAAAAAAGCCTTTGCATTTTGACACCTTCAAGAACGCCAAATAAATAGATTAGTTCAAGAAATTCCCTCATTTACTTCAAGAAATTAATCCTATACTTAGGCTAAGACACTACAACGATCGTTTCCGTAGGTGGTAGATAAGGATTTTCTCTGAAGATCTTAGTACAACAACTATGTGTGACATTCTGTTCACCATATTTCTTTTTCAAAATATATAAAAAGCACAAAAATAGAGCTGTGGAATTCAAATGAGGTCATGATGGCGGTGAGGTAGCGGCAAATTCAGTGCCCTTGTGCAGATATAAATGACCTTTCAATTAAAGGGATACTGAACAAAACTTTCGCCGCCGAAATATATGGCCCAATTGATAGATTGGTACTGAAATTGTTGATACAACCTTCATTTCAGCCAGAGGCTTGAGAATATAATGAATATAATGTATATTTCGCAAATTGGCGCGTCTAGCGGCGGCGCCGCCAACTAGAGAGGAAGTGACGCGAAACCCGCCGGAAACTGACTCGCCAACCGTGCTCGCTTCAAAATCGCTTACCAATCGGCATCGCAAGCCGACACACGCTGCCGCGCGTTTCTTTCAAAACGTGTTCTCACATAGGAAGGTCGGGAAAGTGTTCTCCGTGCGTGTTCTGAACTGGCAGCCAACGACGCCATTGCTGCGCTATCGGCCGTATATTTCTTTTATGAAGCAGAGCTTGCGATCACGTCTACGAATTTGACGTTTGTGTTGTGTGCTGCTACGTAATGTGAACGGTGAAGCACCTGACACAACGCAAAATACCTCAACGCTGTTCTGCGCTAGGGTGTGCGAAAAGCAGTGTTGAGAGAGACAAGCACTGTCATACCTTTCCGAGAGAACCGAAGCTTCGAAGGATATGGATTCACGCTGCGCACCCATCGCAGCCAATATGGGTGCCTCCTTCAAAGCGTGAATTTTCGTGCTCCGAACCGTAGGCAGAGAGTACGGGGGGGGGGGGGGGGGGCTCCCCCCCCCCCCCCCCCGTACTACCTGGCGCCGGCCCAGGGTATTTTTTAAGAGCTTCGCTTAGGTCTCCGGGTCGTCCTGTCTGGCAGCTATTTCACAGGAGGCTCTTTATTCCCGCTTCTTTTTCATTTCAGCCATTTAAAGTTCGGCACATGGGCCATTGACAAGTCAAACATGGAAAAGTGCCCCTCAAACGGATTTTTACGTGCAGAATATGTTGTGCTGATGAACAACTGAAGCGACGACTTAAGCTATGACAAATTAAAGGAGTCCTGACACAAAAACTTTCGCCCCGCGTTTTTTTGCTGCAATGTGTTGCTGGGGGCCTGTTAGTCATAACACGGCACATCGTTTGCTGCAGCGCGCAACAGATAATTAAACTACAAGCTCCTCATTACCGACACAGCCTCAGTTTCGGTTTGACAGAGCTCCAAAAACGACAAGCCGCCGGGTGCAGCTATCACCACCTAGCGAGTGAAACGCTCGGTCACGTGAGCACACAGAACAGTGACGCATTTCCGCGCGGTCTGTCGTCGTCGGGCTCATCGTCGTCTGATGGCGACGATTTTCTTGCGGCGGGGATGGAAGCAATTTTCGACGTGGCGAATCACTTCAGGTTTGACCCGCTGGCGAGGAGCGATTCGTAGGGAAGCGCGTCAAAACATAAATGGCGGCTACGACGTCATCAACATAGCCGTGCGCAGGGTTCCCCATCAGGGGGGGGGGGCAAAGGTTCGTCGCAGCGCCCCCCCACCCTATTAAGTCAATGTATGGGGTAGATTTTGCGCCCCCCCCCCCGTCTTAGGTGATTAGAAGGATCAATGTACGGGGCAGATTTCGCGCCTCCACTCTCGCGCCCCCCCTGTGCGCACGCCTATGGTCATCATAACTTGTACCGGCTGCAACGGTTACGTAGGGGAAGTAGGGGGGCCACCTCGGGTCACGTCCGAGGGTTTCAATGCACCAGGCGCGGCCTATAATGCTGAATCGCGCTCGCGAACTTCAAAATTCATATAAAATACCTTCCGAGCTTCATTCGCTGTCGATATTTTGCAGATGACGCACGTACACGGGAATCGATCCAGCAGGCTATCTCGGCCGCGAAAGTTTGTGTCAGTACCCCTTTAAAAAATTCACCGGTGATTACCATACTGACCAATTCGCTGAGCGCCGGCTCATGTTCGGGCAACGCCAGCTGTGTTTGAAGTTTTGACTATCCGCAGTTATAGCAATGAAACATTCGTTACATATTGCCACAGAAACTGCCAGCGCTCGAGTGCTACGCACAATATATACTCTGTGCATTGCAGCTGTCGCGAACCAAGTGAAACGACCACAGCCCCGTTACGACAAGCGAAGCCAGCCGCAGTGCACGTGCCAGCCTTGCATGCGCACGAGCTCCGACCGAGGGGCCAGCGCGCGCGATAGAGGAAGAAAGCGAGGTTAGAGGCCAGTATCTCGTGATATCGACAGACTCCGCGTTCGCTCTCCTTCGTCCTCGTTCGCGCTATCGGTTACGCCGCCGACGCCAACGGCGATGCCGCTCAACGCAGCAACGGACGCCTAAGAGCTGCGCTCTAATTGTCTTGAACCCCGTAGTGAATGGTTTTGAGAACACAAGAATGATACTGAGAATACAAAGCAATCCCGACACAATCAGTCAGTGAACGTTTTCGCACAAACTTACTCGCTAATAAAAAAACGGGTAATTTCTTGGTTGCCTACGTATTGGCACCCTTCGACATGCCTGCTTATAGAAGTGCCGAGAAAAGATAGTACGCAGTTTGATTTATCAGTAAAGGATTTTACTAAAAGTTCGGCCACCAATGAGCAACTCCATTACTCGTCTAGATTCATAACCGCAGCTTCGCACCAGGTGGAGTGGTAGCAAATGGTATTTGCTACCATCTCAGAATTACTTTCGGCCATCTTGAATTGAACTCACTGGCATATAATTAAAGCTTCCCGTGATAGCGTTAGCCTACTGTCTCCTGTGTGGCACATGTTTTAACAAAGTAAGGCCTAACCCCACGCATTGCGTGAATCGATTTTACGCGGCGCAGCCTACGCGACCTTTTTCGCTTCGAGCCAAGAGTTACGAGGTGGATCGATGTCTTTGTGTAAATTGAAAAATAAATCTAGGGTCTTCCACTTACAGATCTTCAGATCTTCATCGCGGGCACCTAAGAGACTAAAGTTACATTAAATTCTTTAATTTGGAAGTTGGACTCCTCTCTCTCTCTTTGTATATATATATATATATATATATATATATATATATATATATATATATATATATATATATATATATATATATATATATATATATATATATATATATATATATATATATATATATATTTATATACACATAGGGAGACTGAGAGACAAATGTGGAAGAGTAAGCTCCCGCCCCCTCCGGTGAAATGAAAACTCTCCGCCTATGCTCCGAACACTTCAAGGATAGTGACTGTGAGTCACTGTATAAATTGCTGGTTCCGGCTGCCGACCCACGTTGTGCTATGGCGGCTCATCTGGCTCGTCGTCCTCGCTGTCTCTTGACGAAGCAGAAGGGTAACACGCATATGGTTGGATTTGGCGCATCCGTTTTGGAGACCACTCTCACTCGCACCTTGCATCTTTGCGCACTCACGACACGCTCGGTAGTTGTGGTTTTTGAGGAAGAAGCGGTATTTTGTCTCCCATGCGGGGAAAAAGGGACAAGGCTCAGCGCCACACCAGCCACCCCTATATATATAGGTGATTCTGTTCAGAAATAAGAAGTACCCTCGGTTCTTCAGAGGAGAGGTGGAGAAAGGGAAGTGGCAGGGCAGTAGAAAGCGTGCCGGTTTCCCCCCTCTTGCTGGAGCATTCGACGTCACGGCCGTCGACAAGCGCACTGGCATGCAGCCGCCGCGTTCTCACAATCCACTAAAAATACGGCCAACTGCTCGAAACAACATGAAATAAACGTTGTTTATAGGAACAGTCGTGTCTTCCGAGTCGAATGTAAGTGTTTTCGTAGATTTTTCATATTTTTGTCACATACCCATTTTTGTCACATACCTTTCATGTCACATACCCAGTCTGTGGGACTAAAGGAGTGGTTACAGAAAATTTGTGAACCTCTGTAGCGCTTGTGCTGTCTACGTCTCTATCTTTTGTATCCTTGTTTTATGCGCTACCCAGTCGAAGTTATGAACCTCTGTTTTTTGCTTTTGATCAGTGGCTACTCCTATCTACTCGTCTTCAACATTAATATCAGCCCTATATCGGCTTACGTTTATATTCAAATCTATTCACACATATCTCAACGCACAAGAGTTCATGCGCCACCTCAATATTTATTATTCAGAGGCGTGGTCTAGGGGGTAGGGGTACCGTGACCTCCCCCCGCAAACTCTTTCACGGGAAGTTCTTGGTAAAAATATCTCGTGTGAGTCGCGCATTTCCTAAAAATGTCATCACTGGATTCAAACCACTGATAACTCATATTTGAAGTTACAAGATCAAAAGGCGTATCGTAGAGCCCCGATTATATGTTAGCTATGGCGCTAAAGAGCGTTGACACCATGATCGAAAAAGCTAATTTCACGCTAACGGACTCATGAGTCGACTCACTCAGGCTCACTCAGACTCAGGTCAAGCCATGAGTCTGAGTGAGTCCGGCTGAGTAATACGTTGGTGAGTTTGAATCCGAGTGAATCCGGATGAGAAAAAGTTTAGCGAGTCTGAGTCCGAGTGAGTACGGCTGGGAATAATTTTGGTGAGTCTGAGTCCGAGTGGGACATCAGAGATACATATATTTCTTAAGTGAGTCTGAGTAAGCTCCATTTTTTTTGCCGACCTATGGTGGCTATCAGTGGCCTAGCCAGGAGGGGGGGGGGCTGACTGGGCTGCAGACCCCCCCCCCCCCATTTTTTCGTACTGTCATGTACCGCCGACCAAAACGGCCACATGCGCTGGAAATTATCTGGGTTTTTAAATGCGAAGCATTTCTTAGCGAACTTCTGCGACTTTGAGCGTATCTATCTATCTATCTATCTATCTATCTATCTATCTATCTATCTATCTATCTATCTATCTATCTATCTATCTATCTATCTATCTATCTATCTATCTATCTATCTATCTATCTATCTAGCCGCCTACGACTTTGTGCTCTCCTGGCCGTTTCGTTAATCGGATGTATACCAAAGTTGGTGTATCATAACATTACCTTATTACGAACATAAATGACAGGTCATATCATGAAAATCACGACACGCAAGTCATGAACAGCATGATTTATGTTCCACAACCTTAGGCTCTTGCGGCCGTTCCGTTATTTCATGTACACCAAAATTGGTACGGCGTGACAAGAATTCATGACGAACATAATGACAGGTCCTAACATGCAAACCATGGCGCGCATGTCATGTGCAGCATGATTTACATGACATGGTCTCTTGGCGCTCACGGCCGTTTAAATGAAGGGATATATACGAAAACTGGTATGACGAGACATTTCTGTATGACGAACATAACTGACACGTGGTAACATGAAAATGATGACATGCATGTCATGTACGACATGATTTACATGCCACGCTCATGGCGCACTCGCGGTCGTTTCGCTAGATTGCTTTACACCAAAATTGGAATTGTGCGATGTGACTGTACGATGAACATGAATAACAGGCGGTAGCATGAAAACCATGACATCCATGACATGTATGTCATGATTTGCATGCCGCGCTCATTATGCATTCGCGGCCGTTTCGCTAGCTTGATATAAAGCAAAACTGGTATTGCTCGAAGCGACTGTATGACGAGCGTAAATGAAAGGTGTTAACATGAAAATAATGGCATGCATGACATGTACGATATGATTTACACGCCATGCTCATGGCGCACTCGTCGCCGTTTCGCTAGGTTGACATGCACCAAAATTGGTATTGCGCGATGTGACGGTATGAAGAGCATGAATAACAGGTGGTAACATGAAAACCATGACATGCATGTCATGTATGTCATGATTTACATGCCACGCTCATGGTGCATTCGCGGCCGTTTCGCTAGCTTGATATACACCAAAGCTGGTATTGCGCGATGTGACTGTATGATGAACATTAGTGAGAGGTAGTAACATGAAAAACCGTGATATGCATGTCATGTATGGCATGATTTACATGCTATACTTATGGTGCACTCGCGGCCATTTCGCTCGTTTGATATACACCAAAATTGGTATTGAGCGATGTGACTGTATGACGAACATAAATGATAAATGAGAGGTCTTAACATGCGAATCATGTTATGCATGTCATGTACGGTATGATTTACATGCCAATGTCATGGTGCGCTTCCGGCCGTTTTGTTAACTGGATATATACCAAAATTGGCATGGCATGGCACGAGTGCGTGATGAACATAAACGACAGGTCATGCATTGTATATACCAGAATATGCGTTTCATTGGCATGGTGTATCTAGATTGCGCATGCATGCGTGCATGCCAAACATGCGATATATGCTGGACTAGATGCCATGGCATGAATGATTTCATTTGGCTCAAAGAAAAACAAGGCGATGTATGCCGCTTTTTGCTGGCTGCTTCGCATTACATCGATTCCCACAGTTCGTGGGATCTGCCGAACTTTTTTCTAGCATTCTTTTCCACAGTCGAAAAGACACTTCGGCGCGAACATTGCCGATTTCGGCTGGCTGTCCTCGCTACGCCCATGGAGGCGCCGTAACTGGCTGCGATGCTGGCTGCGCAGCGCATGACCGTCAGAAATACCCTGCAAACAAGGCGTAGTGCCATGGATTGTCATTTTGCGACGCAGCGACACGCTGACTCACGGACTCCTCTCTCCCACGCTGAGCCGTGCTACCGTGAATGAGTAACTATTGTTGACTAGCCGGACGCTCGGAATTACGGCCGCGAGATCGACCTCGCAGCGGGCAGCACCGTCGCCGCGTTAGTGTGGATAGGCGGTCGGGGCCGCGTATACAAATGCACACAGCGGTGCTTCGTTGTGAGTGATTCGAGCCAATTATCGGCGAATAAAATGTGTTGACTGCGGCTTACTGATAATATATATGCTCTTCATTGTTGAATTTATGCACGGATATCATCCAAAGTTACTATTACTAGTGAGAGAAGCTGAATCTGCCGATGAAAGGGATGCTCGCCCTGGATCACAGTCTGCGCTTACGCACTATATGACATTTTTTGCTGTTTTCTCTGTACTTGTTTAGCTTGTGTTCTGTGTACTACGCACTGCTGTACCACGACTGAACTACTTAAGTATAGACTCCCTATTCATTTGTATGCCAGTCCATATTCCTGTGCACTGAGTTCAACAGCACTGTTCGCGCGAATACGCCTACGCATTTTTTCTTATTGTTCAGTTTTCCATTGTAGGACAGTTGATAAGTTTAGCCAGGAAAGCTACGTGCCTGACATCGCTTTAGCACCACGGAGACGTTCAACGCGTACGCACTTGTTCTTGCTCCAGTAACAGAATAAAAAGGTAAGAGTTTAGCACAGTGCTTTCATCGATTGATTACGTACACGACAGTGATTCCACAAATGTCAGGTTATTTTATGAAATAACTGTTTTCCTTTTTTTCGAACTAATAATGTCCGCGGCCTTCCATCAATTTATAACAACTCCACACAAACGCTTAAGATAATGTAAAAAAAAAAGGATGAGGTTTTGCGTGAAATTATACGACATAACTGTAAGGCACGCCGTCGGGACTACGAACATCTGGGTTCGTGAAAGCGCACCGAAATCTAAGCACACGAGTGATTCTGCATAATTTTCACCCCAAGTGAAAATTGCGCGCGGCAACTTCGTTTTATCACTGCCGTGTCATTCCATTGTCTGTTCTTTTTTAGGGGACAGTTTGAGTACCGAAGTGTCGGACTTCGCTTGATAGAAATATTTCGCTGTAGTGGGAACACGACCGTACGATAAAAGGACATCTTAAGCACAACTAAAGCTCAACGCATAATCGATGAACTACAGTGCCTCAGTTATACGCCTAACAACAATGCGAAAGTGCATGGCCTAGAGCCTCGTTTTTGTTTACCACCGAGTCGGTGGTAAAGAAAATTCACACACTAATAAACGCGAAGCATTTCTTAGCGACCCTTTGGCACTTTGAACGTTTCTATCTACGTATCTATCTATCTATCTATCTATCTAGCCGCCTATGTCTGAGGGCTCTCATGATCGCCTCCTTAACTTGGTGAAGACCAAAATTGGCATGGGAGGGTAACATGATTTGACGAATATGACTGTCGGGTCATGATATGAATAAAGGGAAAATTGTGTCGCGTACGTCGTCAAACCCTTTCCTCCAGACACGTGTGGCGCATACCCGCTTACCACGGGCCGCGGTGCATGGGTATGCGCCACAGGTGATTGACAGTTTATATCTACCCAGGAATGGCGAGAACAGACATTACATGCGAGAGCGTTAGGAAAAACCGACATCGGCAGCGTTGACCCGACGCATGGAAAGAATGAAAATTAGGATCCCAGTAGGACTCGAACCCAAGCATTATGGGTGGCAATCAGGTATTCTACCACAGAGCCACGCCAGGTCTATAAACTGGTTTGGAAAAACAGCTTATGCAGGCGTAATGTCGGTGCAACGTCAGTTCTGGTTGTGGTGCTTGCTATCTAATTTTACAAGAAATCAATAAACACTATATATCATACTCCTACGATGCGTATACTCTTACGATACAGACGTCATATCAGATTAACGTCTGTGATTCCAGTGTTGGCTCCGCTTCTATAGCAGTCTAATAAACATTACATGTGTATCCCTATGATTCAGCAAGCTATATTCAAGCATTGATCGACTCCGGAGGAATACATTAACGAAAGTTACGTATGATATTCACATCACCGCACCGTAAAATGCACTTAGTCCGCCAGAACGACGCAGTGTCCTCTTCATTTCTTACGAGGCTGCGCGATGCCATCATGCTGACCGAGGATGATGCCAGATTGATTGACAGCCGCTTTGTAGATTAGGATATGTAGGCCACATACGCCCAGGTAGTCTACGAATACGACAGGCGCCATCCACTGATGTTGGTCTACGTAGCACTATCCAGGCCTACCAGCCTCGACGGCCTATACCTCGCCAACGCGAAGGGTGACTTCAGATTCCAACATGTCGCCGGCTCTATCTACAGACAATTTGTCGACGAAATGACCGAGGCATCCACGATTTCCAACAGCTGTACTATACCTCATACTTCACTATACATGGACCCCTCGTCACCGCGATCACGACCTGATCCGTTAACAAGTCATGACCAGCTGCTGGTGCTTACTGATCACGAGGATGATGACCTTGTTCAAGAACTGTCAAGAACTTCTTCCACACATGCAAACGGGTTCGTGAAACGTGCGTGCGTTCTCTATCACAAGGGACAAGTATAAGCACTACATATCAGCTTACGGCTTCTGGTTTTGGTATAATACCCACGTTGCCGTTGCCAGCGTCACCCAACTGTAAACAACTGGTTAAATAACACATGCGGCTCTTCAACATATACGTGTGCGTATAAAATTCATACAAATCTTTAGCGTCACTTTGTAACGTCTCGCTCAGTAAAGAAAATTACGCCACAGTCACCTTCCCACCGCATACTTCGCATCACATCGACTCCCATGGTACGTGGGATCTGCCGAATTGTTTCAAGGGATCGACAACTGGCCAGAACGTGGGATTCGATCCTGATATAAATGAAAAGACCTTAAAATATAGTGACCGATTCCAGCATCCTTTTCGCGTTGCGAGTAGGATTTATATTTTTTAAATACGCGTGTAAAAGTAACAAAAACCGGTATGTCGCGCATCCTAGCGGAAGAGCCTTGAAGCTGGATTATGAAGTCGATCACAATTTGCTGCAGTGGCTAGCCAGAAATATTTTCCGGGGGGGGGGGGGCGGGTGGCATGTGAACACACACACACACACACACACACACATATATATATATATATATATATATATATATTTATATATAAATTTATATATAAATATAAATATGTGTGTGTGTGTGTGTGTGTGTGTGTGTGTGTGTGTGTGTGTGTGTGTGTTAGAGCACTGCACGGGCCGTAATTCTCGGCCCGGGCCCGGCCCGGGCCCGGAACTTGTTCAAATTTACCCGCCCGAACCCGGCCCGATGACTCAAAGTGAGACCCGGGCCCGGCCCGAACCCGAGAAAAAATTTCGCCTACCCGGCCCGGCCCGGCCCGACCACAGATGAGGCCCGACTGAGGCCCGACCCAGTAAGCTAGGTGGTGTTGCCCGAACATGGAATCGACAGTAAGGTGTTTTAAGTGGCAAATATCTACGCTTTGTTGGCGCATGTTTCGCTAACAATTATACTTTAACATACGGTAATTTCTTGTGAAAAGGGGCTCACGGTGCAAACAGTTGAGCGGACATACTGGATTCAATTAATGTTTGTTCGGCAGTGGTATACTTTACCCATTTGTTCTGCAAATACACTGGGGATCATGAAGGGCGTTTTGTAGCCGACATTGCAGCAAGGAAAGTGATTTGCAGCACGAGTTCTGTTTCGATAGCGAGCGCAATAACAACAAAGAATGGATTGATGGATAGATAAACTTTATTATGGTCCATCGGAACGCGCTCTACCACGTTGCGGGCCGCTCCGACATCGGAACAGAAAGACCAAGTCTCTCTGCGGCGTCGCGGGCCGGTTGGACTGCCCATATAGTGCGGAGCTGGTAAAAGCAGCCTCCCATTTGAACGGCGTGATGACTTCGCCGCCGCGTAACACAGAGCACCACCAGAGCATGTGTTCTAGATTGGCTTGACAGAGTTGCACTCTATAGCATGCTCTAGCCACAAAGCCAATCGTGAACCCTTTTCGATATGTAGCACCTGTCTTCACCATTGTAGCACCTTGCCACAGCAAGAGAAACAGAGGAAAAAAAAAATATGTGACCGTTGTTGTAAATACACTAATCTAGGTAAAGGTATGAACCGCGTGCCCCACGTGCATGCGTATAAGCAGCCGAAAGGAAGAAAAAAAAGTATTTGTCATAGCATTATTTTCATATATACGACACCATTTCTAGTATATACAGTCTATAGGTTTCTTATGGCATAGTTTATAGTTTACCTCTTCACATGTTATTGTGCGAAAAATCAAAGTATCAAGAGAGTCCTGCTTTAAGCACTCCATGCGCTGTTGCATCCCATATCCTGCAGCGCTAAAGCTTCTTGCACTGCTCGCGCTGGCCGCACTGTCACACCACATCTGCCTTGGTCGGCAGTCGCTGTTCTTAACTTCCACCACTGGAGCAAATCTAGGATGTCTTTGTGGACCTCTTCAGAATGACCGAAGCTGTCCAGCTCATCCCTTAATTTCTTTCGTTCTCTAACGTCGTGCCACTCTTCAATGTCATCTATAAAACTCCTCTTTGAGGGCTTTTCCTTGCAGTTTTCAGCAGTGTATGTTATGCACGGTTTGCACCGTGCTCGTTTTTTCTATATTATAATGGTTTATGCCTTCACAGAGATGTTGTACCGGTAGAAGGTGGTCATTGGACTACGCGGTTACGAGTGGCAAGAGCTGGACGAAGGGAATTCGATATATTTTCGCGGTTCGCTCGAGTTTGGTAATAAAGGCGCGACTAAGCTTCTCGAAGCATACTCATTGGATGCATATGGTTCGAGGTAAGGGGACATCACCCGGCACCGAATCTGTCATTGTCCTTTTTCAAGCCAGATATTTCGTCAAGCGAATATACTTGACCCCACGCGTTGTTTAATGGGCATATTCCTGCACATTCCAACGCTGTTGCGGCAGCATCATGTAGCTTAGGGCCTCAAACATGCGGCTCGCGGAACTCTCGCTCGCGGCACTCCGCCCGCAAATGACTGTCTTCATCCCATTTTTTTTTCTTTTTAAGTATGTTCTTGAGATACACAGGCATGACAGATCGAAAGCATATTTTTCGTGAGGCACCCCCTGCGGTCACAGTGTGTAGATACATCCCCGTGAAACAAAAGCTATATTTCAGAATCGGCGTCGAGATATTAGTCATTACGGGTGGTACGAAATGACTGGTTCCCCAGACGTGAAAGAGAGACGTCCGTTTAATGGCAATACTAAAGGCGAACTGCTGCGCCGTCCACGTGCACGTGCACTCGATGCCCCTCGGTTTCCTCGTCTTCGATAGAGCCTGGCGCGCTCCAATTAAGTTGCTTCGTTCCGCACTATTTTGCAACAATGAGAATTCATATGTTGCTGGAATCCTGCCGCCAAATCCCCTTAAGAAATGATCCCGTATATGAGATATGGAAAAGGTCTGCTATGAAATGACGGTAGTTTTAAAACCTGTTCTCCCCTCCCACGCTCCTACCTTCGTCATTGCCCTACTTGCGGGAGTAAATTTTCGTGAATGCGGCTCGTTAGATGAGGTGAGTTTGAGACCCCTGATATGGCGCAACAAGACGAAACCTCAGACGTTAACAATGTGGGCACACAGCAGGCTGTGCATGTCCATCTCGCGCCTCATGACCACTGGGAGCCGTCACAGAGTCACAGAAAAAGAATGTGCCTTGATAGGGATTCTATGTGTCAAGACTCCGTGCAGTCCTTTCGTTTTAGAGAGGGGCTCTGACTTTCAACAACGTTTCCCCGCTTTGGATCTCTGTGATCGCTCTTGCGATGACATCTCATAGGTATAATTTTAGTATATTACATTTATTACTGCGATTACACAGTAACGTTTGGGATATAAAATAATAACGAAAGCAAATAAAGCCCGAAATAGCGAGATGTTACCTATAAGCGCCTGGTCTATTTACTTTTAGCTCGCCCGTTTCAGATAAATGAACCAGCTCGTATGCAAGAAGCAAAAGAAGTTCAGTACTTATCCCTCATCAAACTTCTCCAAATAGCTTACCCCACATAAAGAAAAGCGTTTTTTCGAGATAAAACGTGGGACATATATGTATGCACAGCGTATGCGGAGCAAGGCACATTAAAGAGAAAAACAATTTTTCTATTATCAGTAAATTACTCTTTTACCATTCAAAAGCACCACGCTCGCCGCGACAAGACTCTCGCTAAGAGAGAAAACTCGCAGGAAAATGCAGGTAACGACGCCAACTTGAAATTCACGCAGCAAACGCCCTGACGTCATACATTCTGACGGCATCTACTGGGCCTTAGGTAGTTTATAATGGGTAAAAATGAAATACATTGACCTCCGAGGGGGTCATAGACTTAACATACCAAGTTTCTGGAAATTTCGTTGAGCCAATGTCCCCAAAACACGACGAATACAGTTTTAAATCCGTGACGTTACGTGCGGTGATTTCAGCGCAAAATTTCAAAATAGAACTTTGACCTTGATTTTCTCCTTTAATAACAAACTAATTGATGGTGGAATTAATGACATTCGGGTTCTCAGAATACACATTATTGGTCTCAACCGATTCAGTGTTTCGCTTTAATGACCCCTTAAGAACGGAGCAAAGTCCAAGCGCGGCCCGACCCGAGCCCGCCACCTCAAACCCGGGCCCGGCCCTAAGCCTGGAGCTTCAGGCCCGAGCCCGGCCCGGGCCCGCCGCGAAAACTACGTGTGTGTGTGTGTGTGTGTGTGTGTGTGTGTGTGTGTGTGTGTGTGTGTGTGTGTGTGTGTGTGTGTGTGTGTGTGTGTGTGTGTGTGTGTGTGTGTGTGTGTGTGTGTGTGTGTGTGTGTGTGTGTGTGTGTGTGTGTGTGTGTGTGTGTAAGCGCTCGAGTCGCAAGTCGCTCACCGTTCAAAACTCAAAAGCATATGCCTAACAGTGGCTAACTATAACACAAGTTCAAAAGCAAACAAAAGCTAGCGTGCGACGAGCCTAGGAGCCGAGCAGTCTGCAAGAGTGCTGGCGAGTCTTCTTCCGTCGGATGGAATTGCAGAGCAGTTTTTCTCGGGAGTCTAGTTTCGCCACCTATGCAGGTGGCTTTCTCAGTATATATACACGGGCAATAAATGAGCGGAGATCGACCAGTGTCGCATACGTCGTTGTAAACGTCCAGTAGGGGGCCACGGCTGTTCGATGGTTTAAGACAAATGAACCACAATTCCAGTAGTTCTCCCCTTGTCTCACTTTCGTTCACGAGCCAACGTCGTCGCATCGTTTGAGTCGAAGCTATGTCCTGTGCAGGGGTGTGCAGGGGTACATATGTGGCGAAACGTCTGTCATTTTGTTATTAATTGTTTTGCTCAATTGGAGTAAACCTTTTACAATCATGAATTCACCCGTCTTTTAGAAAATTTTTGCATACAAAGAGATGTGTTCATCCTGCACCTGCGATTTTCTCATGAAACGGAGCGCTTTCTTCGTTCCCAGCCCGCGCGGCACACGGCCATTTCATCGTTTTATAGCCCTGACACAAGGGCACTTTAAAGATCTTTAGGTGAGAGGACATCTTCTGGAAAGGCGTTAATGTGCAGTGACACTGTTACAAGTTGCCACCATCGCCAGCGCGAAGTCGGCGATGGGAATAACAGCAGGTTAGGTCGTTCCGTACGCAAGCAAACACAGCGAAGAGATCAGAGACATGTTTGGAAAACAAAACAACAACTTTAATCTAACGGTATCGCAGCTCAAAGAATTTCAGCAATACAACACTTAAAGAAAACTAGCATACGTATTTTTTAGCCATAAAACCCAACGTAACTAACTAACGTACGTATAAAATCGATCAATCAGCTTACAAGAGGCAAGCATCACACAATTAAACACTGGTAGATATTAAGGCAGGCTGTACATCTAGGCTAGCAGCGGACGTTAATCGAGTTAACAGTAGCTAAAAATGTGAAAGTTCGAAAGTATAAACAGATGAAGGCATACGTGCAATGACCCGAAGCGTTGAGTCCCCGAAGATCGGATGCGAGAAGTCACAGAGAGGTCTGGCACGACTGCGATGTCGGCGGAGTTTCTACGTTGATCTTTCTGGCGGCTATAGTGCTTGAACGCGATCTCAAGCAAGTTGAGCTAACTTGAGATTGAAGTTCCGATGCCTACGTTGCAGATATTAATTACGCGTATCAACTAGACGAAGGGCTAAGTTTAGGTGACCAGCCGATACAGAGCCACACCAAAAAACTCTTGCAGAAATGATATTTACTTATCTGCTTCTACACCATATATAGTGGTTATTAGGAGAAGAGACGCTTCTTTCTGTCTCCCAGATTGGGGACACGGCTAAGCGCCTGGGGGGAGGGGGAAAGGGAAGGTAAAGATGATAGGGAGGGGGAAGGTTTTTTGCAGCGGGTCGTCATCCTCAGCGTGGAAGAAGCGGAAGGGCTCAGGGGGCCTGTCGTGTTAGACAAGCAACTAGACTGATTAGCAGGGCGATATCCCTTCGTGTCTCCCACTTCTCTTACAGGGGGAAAAGGGACCTCCACATGGGTCCAATCATGCGCGTTTCATTGTTGCCAAGTCGGCCCGAAAAATATATTGACCACGCCCCTTTCTAATTATGGAAGGGTACTCAACTGAGCGAGAATGACGGCCTGTTAAGGCGATCGCATACGGCTTGGCCACGTGCAGTTTTTACCGTGAGAATGGACCATTTCCTTGGCTCTCAGCCGGTGCGTCTTTCAGTCTATACCTGGTACGGGGTACATCGCGACCTTCAACCCATCGCCGCCGGTACAGGTACAAAGGATCGAACGTCAGCGGCGAGCGTTCGAAGAAGAATACCCCTTCGGCCAGGGGTGTAGCCAAGGGGGGGGGGGGGTTCAATGCCCCTTCCCCCCCCCCGAAAATTTTCAATTTTGCCCATACAAACGCACGCACGAACATACGTAAAGCATGGTTAAACCCCCCCCCCCCCCCCCCAAAAAAAAAAAAAAAATTTCTTGCTACGCCCCTGCCTTCGGCTGTAAAGACAACCCTCTCATGGTCAAGCGGTCCCGCCGGTCAGAGGGTGAGCGCGGCGTCCGTTAATCTTAGGAGGGTGGATGATTGGGCTAGTTGGTATTGCATGATATAAGACGGTATAGCGCACTAATAACCATAAGAAACACACAGAGATGGATGAGGTCGTCTCTGTGTGTTTCTTGTGGTTAATCGGCGTGGCGCTAGGTCGCAAAAATGGAAATCCGTGACAGACACACCACTTTTCTGCAGAGGGTCCTTCAAAGCAACGAAATGGGCTTACTGTGAAGTACTGTACCTTTCGCCCGCGCATGAGGGAACTAGGTAAAAAGGCAAAGAAGGCTGTCGAAAACGACTCCCCGATCTCCGTACAAGGGCAAGAGAACGAAACGTCCCTGGACAGCTGTCGAAAATGACCACCCTCCTTTTGGGCCCTCCGCTAGCGCAATATAATCCTTTCAGCTCAAGACGTCCCCCCCGCCGCAAGGGTGTATTCACATTGCCTTCTCTATAGCTGACTGGGAGGCGGCCCTGCTCGACTGCTCTACCTGGCCAGCCAGAAGGCCCTAGTCACGCGGGCCCGTGTAGCGGCTAGTGCCAATGGACTCCTGTAAAGAGGAGCCCACCCAGCCATGGCCCCCATCCGGGGAGCCTCCACATCTTCAAACCTACCCGAAATAAAGTCTTACTACTACTACTACTCTATAGCTTAATCCCGAGCGTCCGGCTAGTCAACAGTAGTTACTCATTCGCGGTAGCACGGCATCAGCGTGGGAGAGCGGAGCCCCTAAATGAGCGCGTCGCTGCGTCGCAAAATGGCAATCCATGGCACTACGCCTCTGTTTGCAGCATGGCAGCTAGTTACAGGGCCACCATGGGCGTAGCGAGGACAGCCAGCCCAAATCAGCAATGTTCGCACCGAAGGGTCTTTTCGACTGTGGAAAGGAATTCTAGAAAAAATCCAGATAATTTCCGGCGCAGGTGGCTGTTTTGGTCAGCGGTACATGACAGTACGAAAAATTCCACAGCATATCCACGGGGTGAATGATGATGAGTGGGGCGAAGCTCTCGTGCGGCAGGATCTTGGCGGCGGCGTCGCGCAGCTTCACGCCCAGTACATCATCAACATCGTGAGATCGGGCCGGTTTATACTAAAGGGTCGATGAGAGTCATGGCGACTTGCAGCTCAGTTTAATTTTACATGTACGCTGTGAATTTTTATTGTTTAATCACGCACAGGAGAAATCTCACCAGGCACTACCTTGGAGGCAAACAATGGCTGCTAATGGGGAATGAGAGACAGAAGAAGTCGGCTTTTAGCTAACACTTACACTTAGACTTCTACTAACGTTTCCTACTGGAACATGCCAATGGCTGCTAATGGGGAATGAGAGACAGAAGAAGTCGGCTTTTAGTTAACGCGCACGCTGCGAATTTTTTATTGTTCAACAACGCACAGGAGAAATCTCCCACCGGCACCACCTTGGAGGTCAAGATCTGGTACTAGCGTTAAAACTGGTTACGGACTACGACGGGGACGAACGGGTGCCGCTTTAAGGAGCTTCGCCCCTAAAAATTTCGGAGGGGGCTGTAGCCCGGTCAGACCCCCCTGGCTACGCCACTGCTATGCTGTACGTAATCTGATGCTGTAATGAGTGCCATAATTAGTCCTCAAAGTTAGAGTGTGTATATTATTATCCAGCGCCACTCAATTCTGTGCTGCTTACGAGGTAAAAGGAGCTGCGCGGTGAGAAGCGGCGCTGCCTTCGCGGCCGCCAGTGGACCATGTCGAGCCGCGGCGCATGCGCAGTAACTCACCGCGCTCGAACACGAACCACTCTCGCGCTCACTGTTTGAAGCATATGTTATCTCGTGTGCAGGCACGTCCCCCCCCCCCCCCGAAATTATTATGATACATGGTGTTTTACCGAAAATAAAATATGAAAATAGGCGTTTTTCGCAAATGCTCAAGCCCTTCAGCAAGTGCCCCCCCCTCCCCCCCCCCCTGAAAAAAATTCCTGGCTACGGGCCTGCTCGTGTGTATAATGACTTCATTTTCGCCGCAGATGGAAAAATTCTGATTACGAATGTTTCGCGGCGTTTTCCACGTTGCCATTCCATGATTAGGCACTCTGACCGGTGAGCTTTCCGGTGCGCTGAAGAAAATAGCTACCACGAAAATTGGTTGTCGGTCCCTTTAATGCTCCTCATTTTTGAGACTATGCCAAGCGCACTTTACGATGTGCTTGAACCATAAAGCGACGCCAACATTGAAATGATTCTGGCGAACGAAGGGTACGACACCAAAACACAGCCCTCTCAAAAGACGCACTCACTGGTCTTATTACAATACGTATGCAGCCGAGCAAGCCCATTTGCTTCTGTACACCATGTTAGGTATACGCACAAGCAGTTAAACTCGCGCTAACATAGCAGAACAAACCGCCCTTTGAGAACGTGCATGACGTACGCGCACAAGCAAACACGACGTGGCTAGCAGACGACGCAGGGAGCAATCCACAGTAGGCACGCTTCAACAAATAGCCGCCAGGCGGCGACTCCGCTCAATCTCGCGGCCAGAAGGTATTAGAGCACTGCACGGGCCAGATTTTACGGCCTGGGCCCGGCCTGGGCCCGGCCCGGGCCCGCTTTATAAAGCCTGAGCCCAGCCCGGGCCCGTGGTTCCAAGCGCGGGCCCGGCCCGGGCCCGGGCGTACATGACCAAACCCAGCCCGAGCCCGGCCCGCGCCCGTCGTTCCAAGCCCGGGCCCGGCCCGGGCGTTCATTACTAAACTAATCCAGGGCGCGCTTGTTCATGACCAGGCCCGACCCGGGCGTGCTAGAGGATATTAGTTGTTGATGATGATTATTAATGATGCCGTGTACTTTGTAGCGGGCGATTGGACGGAAAATCTGGTGTGTACAGTACGGTCCACTCTTACAGGGAACACGCGAGCGCGTGGCTGACAGCCCGCGCGGCGCTGACTAGCGGCGAGATTTGTAAATGCGGCGCATGCGCATACACTTGTAAGAGCGGCGCGCACCCGAACGCCGTAATGAATCTATAAGCGTGCGCTGCATTTACAAATCTCGCCAGCAGTTAGCGCTCCGCGGACAGCCGGCCACGCGCTCGCGTGTTCCCTCTAAGAGTGGACCATACTGTACATGCATCGAAATGTTGCTTTGCCCACGGTGGTAGCTCAGCGGTTAAGCTGTTTCGCTGTTAAGTCTTAGGACGCGGGTGCAATTCCCGCGGCCACGGCGGCCGCAATTTGGGGGGGTCGTAATGCAAGAACACCCGTGTATATACACTCCGTTCGAGACCTATAGCGGGCGCCTTGAAAGACGCACGCAGCGCCACTTGCGGTGCGGCGAGCGTGCAACGCTGAGAGCCTTAGCAGACAACAGTGCTTAATTGCTTTGACAGCTATGGCGGCGCAAGCACCCGTGGCTGGCGCGTTAGTGCTTCGAGCTGGATTTAAAGATATCGTAGTGGGATCGTTCTTCCGCGATGCCACCATTAAAAATGGGGAAAACCTGCACGACAGTGGCCACGTTTTTGACGTGAGTGAACGCTTTGCTGCGGCGTCGTCAGTACTGGCGGCTAAATGCGTGCATCAGGCGTGCGTCACACAAGACGCTTACTCCATAGCTATCGAGGTAAGCTGTCATTGTTTCATGCTTAGAATATTATTGGTGCATGCCCACTACCCGTGTACTTGCAAAATGCTCAGAACATTTAGAATTATCCACGGCCACTCGCCGTGGAAACTTCGGCGAGTGGCCGGGCGGCGTGGTTATTTGTTGGTGGCTTCGTGTCATGTCGATTCGCAGCCACCGAGTATTTTGCTTGAAATTGTCGCGCGTAGCAACGAGCTTATTGCAACATCATCATCGCTCATCATGATCGTTTCTACCTCGCCGCTCGCGCGGCTCATGCCAAGAGCTTGAAGTGCGGGCGAGAAATACGGCCCCCCTTCGTCTTTCGCTTCAAGTGATGTGGCGCCGACGACGGCACGGTCACTTCGGTCACAATCAGTCTCCTTTATTCGCTACAACCTCTTTAGTTGTTTATGCTTCTTTCCGAAACAAACATAGCGCTTCCGTTGCAACAGCATTCGCAGAAAACTGCAACGACGGCCAGATCTAAGATGAAAATAAACAGCCTCGATTTTAATTTAGTCTGCGCATTTGTCTACATGCTGTACACTTTGCTCGTTTCATCAACGCCGAATGATTACAGGGTCACCTGTTTACTACATGTATCAACCACTTAAAGCGCTTGCGCTCTTGGCTCTCTCGTCCGCGCGAGCTCACTACGCTTTTATAATTTGCGCAAACTCTGGTGTAACACAAGCGGTTTAGCGCAGAGGTGCGCAAACATTTTCTGTACCAAAAATGCGTTGGACTGGGCTAGTTGGTACATTGTCAAAATCGATAAAAAAAGCCAGCGGTAAACACAGGACACAGTGAGTGTCCCGTCGTTTTCTCTCACTGTGTCCTGTGTTTACCACTGTTTTTTTTTTAAATCCATTTTAACGTTTTCGGGACCAGGACTTCTCGAAGCTTCCGAGTGCCCTAGGGCTACACCAGCTGTAGTTTTTCTGCTTTAATACTAGGATCTTTCCGAAGAGCCGCGCCCGCCTGAAATTTTGGTCCCTCAACATCTCGGCGGAAAGGGATCGACTCCCAGTTAGCCCATCTCTACTTGAAGAGCTGCGCTTCCGCCAGCAATAAAATCATGTCTTCAGGAACAGCGCGAACGTATACGTCCCGTGCTTTATGAAGCACGGGAAGTAGAAGAAACATTACGACGACACGAGAGCTGACTATCAACTTATCTTCGGCAAGCACGGACCGCTTACGATACTCGTCAGGAAATATCGTTGGCACGTACGACGGGGACGACACAACCTTGGACGGCACACCCCCAACGAAATGTGCATTGCATATCTTCGCGTGCCGAGAGGGCTCCGAGTTTGTTCCGTCATGGCTGAAATGTACTGATGCTAGCGGCACAAGAAAAACAAAACCGCAGAACGCGAGACGGCAGACGGAGCGGGAACCAAGCTAACTTTTTTCGTCGCACAGCCGTGATCGACTTTTGCCGCTGCCCAATAAAGCACGGACGAGTTGAGAAACGGTGAAACGTTGTTACCGCAGGGCACGACGTGTACCTGTACCACAGGGCACGACGTGTACGGCAGCAATGAGCTGAAAAAGAACGTGGATACTGGTATCTCGTCATTGCAAGTCGAAGCACGGCGCGACCACGGCCTACGCACTTTGCTTCGAGCTGCGAATCTGTCAAGTGACCCTTGTGCCAGCGAACGGAGAAACTTTATTCGTTATGCATTATTGGTAGGGCGTGCCTAGTAAAAACCACGCACAAACAGGTGGAAATGTTAACTGTTATCAATCGGGCCAGCTGCACAGACAACGCTACACTAACACACGGCTTCACGCATCACAACACAGCTGATGTTCCCTGAACAGCACGTAGCTGGCTTAGGTTGGTAGATTAAGACTGACTACTACCGTCAAATATGGCGAGCGTCTCAGGGTATGGCAACGTTCGTGTTGTTCCATCATGGCGGAACCCATGCGGTTATAGGTTTCAATGCATGGACCCTATGGGGAACTTTTCCTCTAGAGCCAGTATATTAATTCTATGGCTGCAACGTACAAAATGCGTAAAAAGTAATTCAACTTTGAGGTACTTACGCGTAAAATGTCTCCCCTGAAGACTTTTCCGGTCGATTCGTACAGTTTACTGCGCTACAGGCAGGTATTTCTTTAAAAAAGAAGAAAAAATATCTCTTCCGGGACAAGAACGGTGGCTTCCGGTGGCTTCACGCCCGCGTGCTGGATGGATGGATGCTATGAGCGTCCCCTTTGTAACGGGGCGGTGACATGTCTGCCACCAGGCTCGAAAAAAAAAAAAACTTCCTTGTTTTATGTTGGCCTAATACCTTATCTACATTGATTAAATCTATGTTGTTATACCAAAAAATACAAATTCACGGTCTATCTCTCTGCCTCTTAAAGGGCCCCTCACCAGGTGACCTAACGAATTTTAGTTACACATTGCAAGTTGTTGCGAGCCCAATAAAGAGCATTATGCCGCAAGAATTTTTCTAATCGGTCGGTTAGAAGCTGAGAAAAACAATAATTTGTAGCGGCGCGAAACCATGATGCGAGGAGGCGAGCTGCAAACCCTCGCCGCTCGCCCCGCGTAGCCTTCGCAAGCCAAATCCCTTCCCTGCCCTCTTCGGCACGCGAGCGGAAGGATCACATAACGCATACGCATGAACACGTCATACGCACAGAATGTCACGAGCGCATGACGCGCCCGAACCAGCCCGAGCCCCCGAGACGCGAGCGGTGTTGTGGCGGCGTTCTTTGCGCTTCATCTCTGCAAGTTATGCCGAATGCGCCCTCGCCGATCACTTGGCTTTCAACCTATTACTGAGCACGAAAGCTGCAACATTTGTACGGACGCGAGACTAGCGGTGTGCCGCATGAACATCTAGTTAGACGCGGGAGGATAAATGAGCCTAATGAGCGCTGGAACGCAGTAGAAAATTAGTTTCGTTGTAAAGGGTGGCGTCTGCACGATGCGCAAAGCGCGAGAACACGAACGCGTGCGAAACGGAGGTAGATTAGTCTCGAATCTCGCTGCGATTCGCAGTAAAAATTAAAAAAAGAAAACGCACACATTCTGTTTGTGTGTTTTATTATTGCTCTCAAGTTTTATTCATCCATTCAAGCAACAAATTACAAAAACTACGCGTCGTGTCAAATAATTATCGCAGTGTCACGTGCTACTGTTGGCGACGTCAGAGCACACTCGTCTACGTAGAGGAGCGACGTCACAGCACTACCATCTACGTAGGGCCATTCTCTCATGCACGTCATCCCCTCATTCTCTGGGCGCGTGGACGCGAGAAGAAGGGCAAGCAGCGTTCAGCTTGAAATTTGACCCATTTACGCGGCGCGTAGCGTTGCAAATTTTGGCAGACGTAATGGTGAACGCCTAGTGCATGGATTGCGCTCGTCAGCTCAAAATTGTCAAACCTGGTGAGGGGCCCTTTAAAGCAGAATGACCTTATTATTCCCCCATTATTTATTTTTGTTCTTTATCTCTACTTTTCTGCCACCAATACTCTAACCGTCTCTTACTTATTTCTATCGCGGACATGTTCAGCTTTCCATTGTTGTCCCTAAAACCCAAGGCTTCATGTAGACTCGTGCCCACACGTATACCTGGGTGAATATCGCCACATTCAATCAGTACATGTTCCATCGTTTCCTTAGTTCCCCCGCAGCATGTACATTGTTCTTCTTCATTACTGAATCTCGCTTTATAACTACGCGTTCTAAGGCAGCCCGACCTTGCTTCAAACAGTAAAGCGCTTCCCCTTGAATTATCATAAAACCTTTCCCTCCTTATTTCCTTTTTTCCCTTTCGGTAGTTCCATCGCTGCCATCCAATAAGTCCTCTCCGCCTCTTTGACCTTCCGCTTAATGCTCCTTGTTGCCATATCGCCCGCACTGCTAGCCGTATATTTACTGGTGAGCCTCCTAGTTCTTTTTCTCCACTGCGTGTCAACACTTTTTCTATACAAATACCTGAAAACCTTCTCTGCCCATCTACTCTTCTTCATTTTCCTCAGCCTCTCTTCGAATCTCATTTTGCTCTGAGCTTCCCGCACTTCAAAGCCTGTCCATCCCATATCACCCTTTACAGCCTCATTTGTCGTCTTCCTGTGAGCGCCCAACGCGAGGCGGCCCACCGTCCTTTGATTTACATCCATTCCTGATTGTACCTCTGACTTCATGCACACCACTGAGTTCCCAAATGTAAGCCCCGGGACCATCACACCCTTCCACAGCCCTCGAAACACCTCGTACCTATTGTACCCCCATAAAGCTTAGTGCTTCATAATTGCAGCATTCCTCTTTCCCTTTGCTACCGATGCTTTCTCTTGTACCTCCATATATCTATCCCCCTCATTTACCCATACTCCGAGGTACTTGTACTCGCTTACCCTCGGTATTTTTTGGCCCTGTATAAAGACCGCATGGCCTTCGTGATCATTGAATACCATCAATCCACATTTTGTTGCACTAAATTCTAGTCCTAGAGCCTCAGATTCCCTTCCGCATATATCTGCCAGTCGCTGTATATCATCTTGACTGTCCGCAAATAAGACAATGTCATCAGCATAAAATAGACCTGGAAGCTTCTGCTCAACCATCGTGCCGACCTGTTTGTGTGACAAATTAAATCCAATGTTGCTACCTTCTAGCGCTTTTTCCATCCTCACCATGTACAGCATGAATAACAGCGGGGACAAAGGACATCCCTGTCTCAGCCCCTTGCTAATTTCAACGCTGTCCTTGCTACTTATTCCTTCCCATTCTATACAAACTGGATTTTCTCGGTATATTTCCCTCAAAAGCTGTATACAGTCGTCACCTATGCCCACTTCTTCCAGTATATCCCACAAAATTTCCTGATTAACGTTGTCATACGCCCCGGTAATATCTAGATAAACTACGTATAAGGGCCTGTTTTCTATTTTCGATATTTCTATACACTGAGCAAGAACAAACAGATTATCGTCTAACCACCTGTCGATTCGAAATCCATTCTGAAGTTCTCCCAAAATATCATTTTGTTCCACCCACGCTTCTATTTTTAATTTTACTGCCTGCATCGCCTACCTGTATAGCACCGATGTAATGGTTAGCGGTCTATACGATCGAATGTTATCCTTTTCTCCCCTGCCTTTATATATTAAGTTCATTCTACTTTTTCGCCAACTGTCTGGTATTTCCCTCTCCCGTAAGCACTTTTCTACGGCTTTCAGCAGTGCTTCTTTAGTGTTATGTCCGAGTTCGTTAATGAGGCTGACGGGAACCCCATCTAAGCCCGGTGTAGTGCGCTTAGGAATTTTTCCTTCGGCTTTCTTCCAATTGAAATTCTCTAGTACTACATCTTCGTCGGTTGCACTCCTTTGCGTACTTTTACTCACCGGGGGAATCCCCTGGGCGACCTTTTTAAACGAATCGGCTGTTATCTTTCGGATGTAACCTAGCGCTTCATACCCTTCCAATTGATTTCCTTTTTCATCTACCATATGTTGTTGCATTGTGACAGACTTCCTACCCAGCGCTTTTAGGTGGCTCCAGAATATCCTAGGCGCGGCCTTCTGCTTTTCGCGAATCTCTGTCATCCAGCGTTCACTTTCACCTTTAATTTTTGCCTCGACTAATTTCTGCACAATGGATTTTTGCTCTAAATATATTTCCCATATCTGGTTGACTTCGTCCTGTGGCCGCTTCTCCTTTTTTGCTTGTCTGTGCTCCCGTGATGCCTCACGTCGCTTCTCGATCGCCTCCCGGATTTCTTTGTTCCACCAACTTTTTGGCTTTCTCTTTCCTTTCCAACAAATCGTTTTCTTCTCTTTTTCCATTTCTTTTGTGATTATATGTAGCAGCTCACTATACTTCCAGTCTTTACCTGGTAGTTCGTTTACTTTTTCCTCGACTCTTGCGGCTATATTTGTTATTTGTTTGTCATTTAGATACAAGCTGCCAAATTTTGATTCTATGTTCTTATTATCAGTTTTATATCCCATTTGTAATATGCGCCATCCGATGCGCTCGATGCGCCATCCAGCTCCTCCTAGTGGAGATCAGTGGTCCAGATTGTGTTCGGCTGCGATAGGTGGCGCTAACAGACGGGAGCTCATAGAGTTACTGTATGTGCTACCAAAAGGTAGCATATTCAGTTACTCTAGGGGCTCAGTATATATGGCTCTGGGGACCATGGAGGAAGGAATACTAAGGAGAGGCCCTGACGTCACATTTGTGAAGCCCCCACATCGCAAACACCCGCATCGCCGCCTAGCGAAGGCGCAGCGAAACATTTCGCGATTTCCGTTGCGACGTTTGCAAGCGCATGCGCGCATCGCGAAACTTTGCAGCCTTTTGTTTGTTTGTTTGTTTTTCGCCGTGCAAGCGGCGTAGTCGATTCACGCATGCTGCTCTTTGTGTGTGTTCTTTAGGAAAGCTACGCAATGCCCAGCTGTTGCGTATACACGGTGCAAATCGCGTGCACTGCGGACAGTACCTGGTGTCACTTTTCATGTGTACGTATACGTTCGCTTCATTGCTGATCATTAAGGCACGGTATTTGCGTGCGAAGCTCTCGGATGTGCGCTCTGTTGCTTGCTACTCATTCTGTCAACTCAGAACTCACGTGAACTTTTGTTTTTGGCGTCTGACGCGCCGTACATAACATGCGCTGAAGGCAGCGTACGTTTTAGAGGCTGTGTCGTTCAACGAAAGGGCAATAAACTTTTGTTGTTATTATCAGACTACGTGATGTATGTATCCTGCGGTGTGCGCTCGCTGCGTGCTTGTGTTGTATGCGCACTGGAATTACAAACTTTACGTGCACGATCGCGTATACAATACAGCTGTGTCTTCTTTTCGACGTGGAGCTACGTCAACTATAGGTTGGCGTTGCGCCGAATAGCTACTGCGCTCACTCCATATACACGAGCAAAGAACCGCTAATCGGGCAATAGATCTGGAAATCGGGCTACAAGGAAGGAAAAAGAAGGCCTAACGCCCAGCAGAACGCGTAAGTCACTGCTAGGTGAGTTCGAATACGATGAGGCAGGGGCTGAATGTTTTTGATTACGGCACGTACCGGCACTTTCTGTACTGTTGCACAAAAACGCTCCTCGAAGCACTTCATCACGCAACGCTCGGGCCTGCCGCGCACGAACAGCTTGGTAAACGTCTGCTTGCAACATTTTACTGCGTGCGAACCGCACAATACGCGCTAAGTTTACGCCGGGACTACAAATCCGAACAGAAGCGAACCACCGCAGAGAGCACGCCGCGGGGCGTCTGCTGTTTTGTTTGCCCCATATCGGCTTGTTTGCCCCATAAATCTGACGTCACTTCCGCCACACTTTTCGCAATGCATTGGGATACGATAGGGCCTCTCCTTAGTTTTTCCTTCCTCCATGCTGGGGACTCATTGGGGAACGACGCCAATCCGCTTTTGTAAGTTATGGCTGCGGAGCCTCGCTTGTATATTACGCTCGATATACTTATGTACACAGATGTGAATAAATTAGTACACTGGGATTCTGCAGTAACGAAATTCATTTTCTAATTGTATACATAACTTGCAGCCCCGCCACGGTGGTCTAGTGGTTATGGCGCTCGACTGCTGACCCGAAGGTCGCGGGATCGAATCCCGGCCGCGGCGGCTGCATTTTCGGTGGAGGCGAAAATGTCTGAGGCCCGTGTACTTAGATTTAGGTGCACGTTAAAGAACCCCAGGTGGTCGAAATTTCCGGAGCCCTCCACTACGGCGTCTCTCATAATCATATCGTGGTTTTGGGACGTTAAACCCCAGATATTATTATTATTACGTAACTTGCAACTACGTCACACCGCGGAACTCTGGGATACGATTTCGTGGCATGCGCCGCCATTACCGAGCACATGGCAACAGACGACACCGACTCAAACTGTGCGGCTCTCGCATTTCCCGTCAACGCTGCACATCGCAACGGCGATTTGTGCGATATTTGGCTGCTGCGCGAGGAGTGTAAATCAATGATGAAAACAAGACCAGACGCGGGGACGTACTGTTTGCCAAACGTGATCACAAGCCCGCGCGACCGCACGAAAGAGCTGTCCGAGAAGCGGAGCACATGGCTTATGCGCGCGTGAACAGGAAGGACCTCAGACGTTGCACAATGTTTGTGTGTACGGGTGTCCTTTCTTAACAGGCAAGTTATGCTTCCGAATCTGCTCACCTTTTCGCCGAGTGTATCACCACGGAGTTATGCGCGGTCAATGTTTGTCGAAACGTGAAGCACCGAATTGAACACAGCGATCGCGGCTTGGTTTTCGGGAGGCCCTCTTAGCTCTTCGGTGAAACAAACGCCGACTGGGCGCCAAACATGTTATTGGGCCATGGTTTTATGCAGCAATCAGCGACGAAATCTGTGCAGTTTGAGCGCCGCAAAATGCAGGCGAGCGCGCCGCTGTGCGAAGTTGTCTCAACCATTACGTGCGACACCACTGACGAGATTGCAGGCTGCATAATGTCCTGAACGATTCTCGTTCCTTCATAAACGCAAGGCAAACGATCAAAACACGCGCACTACGCCGAACGATCCGCGCACGAGCGTAAATACAGCGCGGTCACTGAGACGTATGTGCTCGGTGATGGCGGACGGAAGACAAGAATTTGCGTCACTTGCAAGTTTTATATATGAAGATAATTTCGCAACAGCGTTATTGTCATATAAATGTTCCGACAGTTCAGCAAACGTTGTTGTGGAGCTAGAGCGGGCGCATTTTGACGCGACCGCGTTAAAGAGCTCGTTTCGCTGAAATTCCGGCGTCGGCGCCTTTGTTTCTCAGCATAAAAGCAGCGTTGGCCGTGAGTGAAAATTCGAGGTAGTTGCAATAATGATAGCAGCTCGAGAGAGAGAGAGAGAGAGAGAAAGAAACTTTTATATTCGAAGCCCAAGTCCGAGTCTGGGCTCTAGGGTGAGGCTGTACTGACCTCCCCTAAGATGGTTAGTATGTGGTTAAGGAGAGTTGCCCACGAGGAGGTGGTTTCGCCCAGATTCGCAACCCAGGCCTCCCATGTAAGTAAGTATGTTAGAGCAGAGCGAATGGCGTTGTGGCGTGTTGGCTCTGGGGCAGTGCCAGTATGTGTGGGATAGAGGGTGCTTGCGGTTTGGCCTATACCTTGCGGCAGTTTCCACCGAAGAGCGAAGGCACGCTAGCGTTAAAGGGAAGCTGAAGCACTTAAAAAAAATGACTTTGGAATGTGTAATCATAGTTTGATGTAAGAGTTCACAGAAGTGAACGCAAATGGCATTTCTTGGCAAAAAAAATTGGCCGCGTATCTGCGTGCTTCGCTGCAAATGTCGTGTAAAGACGATAGAAGAGGCGCTGTGTGAGATATGGGCGCCATCTGGCAATACGTCGGGAAACATGAGTGCTGTGTTGCGTGCTGGTAGTCCCGGCGCAGCAGCAGGCGAAGACCGGCGGTGACCAACGCGACCGGCGGGGACGCCAGCCAGCCCGAAAACGCGGTTTGGCGCGAAGCGCTGAAGCAGAGAAACGTCCGCACTCAACGAGTACTCTCCACACACTCTTTTATTTACACGTCGCCTGGGTAAAACAGGAACGCCAGAGCGGCGCCCACAACCGGCAGCCTGAAGGCCGCCCACAACGCTGCTTTTTCATTTTTTAAGTATTTTTTTTCACCTTCTTGGCCTTCTCAAAACTAAAGTTTTTCAACACCAATCCATGGCATTCGTACAGTGCAACAGAACCGAAACCGAAGCACAACAATGAGCTCGTGCGAAGGGCACGGAGGAAGGCAAATTTCAGCGCAGTCGCATTTTCAGCTTTGTTGAAACAGCGCTCACTAGACGACGACGAAGTAAAAGAGCGCTGTTTCAACAACGAACGACGAAGTGAGCGCTGTTTCAACAAAGATGAACGCATACCAACTCGCTCAAGCTTCCATTCTTATGCATTTTCAGCGCAGCTTAAGAAACTAGGGTCCTTAAAGTTACGTATGTATGCATTTTCTATTAAAGGAACACGCCACCTAATACTTACCTAGTGATGTTGCACCTCAGATATGCATGATATTTAATTTTTGATCGACAACGTTCACAAGTATGAACAGCCCTACCAGTTCAAGACGGCTGGCCCTTGGGCAAGTGGTTCAACTTTGGCCGAGTGGCTGAATCGAGGGACGTGCCGACAAACAGAAAGACAGACAGACAGAAAGACAGACCAAAATTTCTGCGTTTAAGTTCCCCAAGAAAGACTATCGTCTTTAAAAGAGTGGCTGCAGCCGCAGGGCTTTTTCAACTGCTGAGTGAAGGCGGTAACGTCAACTTCGGTGTGCCACGTCATCGGCGCCATCATCTCTGTAAAAGCATGGCCTTCGCGATCAGTTCCACCAACGCGCGAAGCCAGAAGTAGTCACGGAGGCCACGGCTCCGCCAAAACCACGGTGGTAGAATAAAACAGGTGGCCCATCGAGCGCCGCGAGCGCGTCGCCGTACTGCTCGAATTGCTCGCGGCCGCCGCTAGCTTCGCGACGAGTTTTTGGGCCCAAAGACGCGGATTGCAAGCTCTCGCTGGACTGTAAAAACCGGTTTTTCTAGCTAATTTTCTGGCTTTAAACGGTTGTTTGTGCTTTTACTAGCTTGTAGTGGCTGTCTGCCAGCTTCGAGCGCAAAAGTAAGAGCGCCAGGCTTTATGAAGCTTAAAATTTTTTAATCGGCGCGGGTAGTCCCGATATGGCTGTCACAGGGTGCCGATTGCAAGAGACGCGCACGTATTTTTTTTTTTCGGAAAGCGTGAAAATTTCTACCGGCGAGTGTACAGAGTAAAAAAAAAAGCATTTGGTTTTCACGTTATCGTATGTATGTCGGAGGACTGTAGCTGGCGGTCTGTCCGTGGAATTGCATTTCTCCACAACTGCAGTCGCTTTTCGTCTTTCGGTGCGGAGAAAAGAGCCAGCTTTTCTTTGCACGTTTTATATATAGCCAGATTTGCAATTTGGAGCGAAGCATTTTCGTCCCATTGTGGCCGCCGCATCAGCGGCACAGATCGAGCCACCGTGGTTTCAGCCGTGGTTCCAGCTTGCAAAGTCAACGGAAACACCGATGCGGCCACGCGCGTTGGTTTGACAGAGCGCAACAAACGCGACGCATCAGAGCGGATCTCAAGCCGTGGGATCACCTAATCACGACCA
The DNA here is from genome assembly GCF_013339695.2 of Rhipicephalus sanguineus. Taxonomy (NCBI): domain Eukaryota; kingdom Metazoa; phylum Arthropoda; class Arachnida; order Ixodida; family Ixodidae; genus Rhipicephalus; species Rhipicephalus sanguineus. Next base: position 115,469,711 of record NC_051185.1, read on the forward strand.
CCGCGATCTGGCCATGATCATGACTCGAAGGCTCATTGCGACTTTGCGACGCTGGTTGCGTCGCATAGGGACGCTCTTGCTCTACGGACGCTTGCACTCACGGACGCCTTGCATTTATCGAAGATGACCAAGCAGAAAGGAAGAGACGCCGCTGCAACGCTGGTTGCGTTGCATGCTTTCATTAGTGGCGCGTCCGTTCTAAGCGAAGGCAACTCTTCAGTGTTGCTCAAGGCCTTTCTGGTGTAATAAATACGCCGCGGTTCTCTTTCTCAAAAGTTAAAGATGTAAATTGCAGTTTAAATGCACGCGACGCACGCTGGCCACATGCTTCCAAATGCGCCGGAGCGGAGATATCGGCCCAGAGTATACCTGCTGCCACCTTGCGGAAAAGCGGCGGCAACTCGAGCACCGTGAGACGCGCGGTGCATTGGCGGAGCGGCGACTCGGGCCACCTGTTATTCTAGCACCGTGGCCAAAACTACCGACTATGACGTAGTTCCTACTAGTTCATTTCCACGCCCACACTTTTGGCGCGCTTGCTTGGGGGGAGCAAAACGAACTTTTCTTTCGCGTATTTTAAAGCTCCTGCTGCCACAACAGCGACAAAAATTACGCCATCGTCGACAATAATGTTGGTCCTTGTTTAACAACAAAGTTTTACCAAATTGTAAAACCACTTCAGCATCCCTATAAGGAAGGCGATAGTGTGCGTGTGTGCGAGCGTGTGTATGTTGTGTGTGTGTGCGTGCATGTGTGCCTGCGTGTGTGTGAGTGCATGTGTTAGTGCGCGTGTGTAAGGGCATGTGCGAGCGCGTGTGTGTATTTGTGTTCGTGCGGGCGTGTATGTGCATTTGTGAGCGAACGTGTGTATGCATTTGTGTGCGTGCATGTTTGTGCGTTTGTGTGTGTGTGTGTCAGGGCTGGGCAGTATCGCGATACAAGAGTATCGCGATAGTATTTCAGAGATACTTTTGAGTATCTGTATTTCTGTATCGAGATACATTTGAAAAATGTATTTGTATCTCAGTAGTGAATACATTTACGATGTATCGCCTGTATCGCGATACTATGCAGGACATGGGTATTTCGTTAAACTGTTTTTTGTGTCGGAAATGAGTTGAGGCATGTTTCCAATGGGAATTGCGTTTTTTTTTCCTTTTTTGTGCCAAAGCAAGCAAAGGTGCGCCGCCGGTCGCCGACAGATAGGGCGGCGATGGTTTCCCCTCAAGCACAGAATGGTCCATGTGGTAAAGCGCGTGACGCCGCAGACGGCAGAATCGCGGGGGCAGTGTTGTCGGCCTCTGCCGACGAAAGTCGCTGTCTCTCAAGGTCAGTGCAGCACGCCTTATTTTTTTCGGGTGCCAAGCCATTACTTCGCGATCCCCGCGCGGATACCGCCTTGGAACAGGCTTTGCAATGCTTCGCGTGCATTCAGTTCTCAAAGCGGCGGCACTTCCAAAAGCAGTTCCCGTAGTCGCGGCGGAAGTGACTAGAAGATGGCTATCTTTGACGCGCTTTCAGCCACCTCTCCAATGTCAGGGTGCGTTCCTAATTGATTACATACGTGAAACGGCCGGAGCCGACTTCGCCTGTTGCGGCTTTCTGAAATGGGTGCTGGTGGCGTCGGTGGTGGTGAAAGCTTCATTGAAGCCGACAGGGTCAGACGGCTGAGGACGGCTGAACAGTCAGAACAACCCAAGTGAGGGCGGAAGTGTTTCGGTATCTAGATGACCCGAGAAGAAATATCGCCACGCTGCAGGGCAATACGGCTATGAAGGCGATATTTATTCACTATAACACGATTTTGCGCTCGCCTTCAGCGGTAGACAGACTTTTGTTCTTTCGTGAGTCTTGTGCTGAGGCTGAACCGACGCTGTTAGAAGACAGCCTATTTGAGAAGCCTACACAGCAACCTTCTCAGCAAAGCAGATCTTCAAAATAAATGTGTGCTTTTTCTCAATTCACTGGTGTTCATTAGTGATTCGAGTGATTTGCTTAAAGTGTGCTATGTCTAGCCTATATCTTAGTTTGTTCGCCAAGTATGTCGATTTCGGTGTCCAGTCCTTGTTACTGTTGCTGTGAAATAGTGTATTTTTATTGCAGTTGATACTTGTAATTATGTCATTATTACTAATTATGTACTTTGTCCAGCCCCCTCCCCTGCAATGTCTTAATGGCGATGAGGGTACTGTAATAAATAAATAAATGAACTGAACGTTTTTATGCGCTGTAACTTTAATTACAACATTAGGCTGCACTAATAAGTGTCTTTGCGTAGTATGAGCATCCTTGAAATAAAAAAAGTATTCCAGTATCTGTATCGCTGTAACTGTATTCCGGAATACTTTTTTCGTCTTATTGCAAAAGTATCTCCGAAATATCCCGTTACGTTAAATGCAAATGTATCTCAGTATCTGTATTTTAGGCTTCCAGTTCATGTATTTCGATATCTGTATTCCGGAATACTCTTCTGAGTATCTCTGCCCAGCCCTGGTGTGTGTGTATTGCGTGGCGTGCTCGTGTGTGCGCGCGTGTGTCTATTGCGAGTGTGTGCTCGCGCGCGCGTGTGTGAGTGTGTATGTGTGTGCGTGCGTGTGCCAGCGTGTGTGTGAGTGCATCTGTGCGTGCGCGTGTGTGCATTTGCGTGCGTGCGTATGTGTGCACGCCTGTGTGCATGTGCATTTGTGTGCGTGCGTGTGTATGCATTTGTGTGCGTACGCGCGCGCGCGTGTGTGTGTGAGTGCCTGCGTGCAGATATCGCTGTTGCGCTCTAGTTGCTTAGAAAACTGAACGAAAAAAAAAAGCTCCGTCAGACAAGTTTCAGCCAATGTATCACGAAACTATCATTTCACTGATTATTCTACGACATTTAATATTTCTTGGTCCTAATAGTCATAGATGAGGCAGCTCAGACAGGGGCATCTGAATTTCAAACAAGAAATTACCTTTCTGCCTTGATGATGACGCGAGGCGCGTAGGCCACTCACACTATCAGTGTTGTGTTCAGAAGCCTCCCGTTCTTCCTGTGAATGAGGCTCGTCGCTGCAGAAGTCAAGCGCGGCCTCTTGCGTTGCGTGCCCGTAGATTCAGCATCGCCATGCCGTGGAGTCGCTGTCTCTACGTACAATAAATGTGGCGTACATTCAGCGGTTGGGTAAGGCACTTCCGAAGCAGTTGAACCTTTTGGCCCCCGTCGCTTCCGAGAAGTCGGCAGTACAGTCTGCCGTTTGCGCGGATGTTTCCTCGTTCTTTGCTGCACGGTCAGGTATATTGGGCAGCCGTGGAAAATGCTACGCACAGCATCCGAAGAGAGCGTAGGTTTCTTTCGGGCGTGCAACAGGACGTTTCCCTTGTACTCTGCATGACATGTTGCAGAGATCGCTTCTTACGGGAAATGCTTCGCGCAAGCAAGGTCAGTAGGCTCCAAAACTCTCTCTGCTCTCGGAATCACCCGTCGCCACTTATCTAAGCGTTCTGGTTCACGCGGAGCCTTGAAAAGTGACACACGCTCCGTACAAATCTTGCAATTCGGGACAAAGCATTTTTTGCCCATTTCGAGGCGCAGCCAGCGACAAGGCCGCTAAAGTGTACTCGGCATCATACACAGCGTCTAGGTATACGTGCACTCAATCACAATACACGAATCAGCATAACAAATGCACTGAAAGGGCTCAGAGGCACAGGGCAACGCGTTTATAAATTACAGAATGCCATTCACACAAATCTTTCAGAAAGATCTTTTTTTGCGTGCGAATTTCAGAATGAGCGCCGCGCGAGCCCCTGAGACCCCATTCTGTAGCGCCATCTGAACGCCCGCCGCGAAAACTACTCGTGGCTCAAGGTCATCGGCGAACACAATCTGCCCGCGCCCTCTCCTCAAGCGGAGCGGCCAGTGTCAGCACCTAACTTGTTCTTACACCGTGGTTGTGGGCATAGTTTCACGCCAATGGAAGAAGACCGAACGCAGATCGACAAATTCTGTTTTAAAAATTTCTACTCGATTTCCACAGAAACCGCTCCAAGGTTGGACACTTCAGACGGTACGCTTTCTATTGCGGTACAAAACAGAAAAGCGATAAAGGACGGTAGACAGTCCCTTTAACGTTCCTAGTGTGTGGGCATCACCTTGCTCTGGTACAGCAGCTGTAAAATCTTCCTGGCAGCGATGATGACCACGCATTTGAAGTACCATCTTCGTTTCTTGTGAGGCTTTCCTACGCCTGTAAGACTTCTCCTTGACCTTGGGCATTGTGATATACATTTGAGAAAATATGCAAAATTATTAATAAATAAATAAAAAATATTGGACGTGCTTTTTGATGTACAACGGGACATCTGCTCCCAGCTGTTCAATGCTGCAACTTGTGAAAAACTTGAACTTGACCAAGTTGATCTCTATTGTGCGTCACATGTTGACCGCTAATAGAAGATGGAAACAAAGACCGTGTTACGTCAGTTGTGTTTACTTTGTCTCCATCTTTTATTGGCCATTAACATATCACAACACGAACAACAAGCTTTCTCAATAACTCCCCAGGGCCACTCTCCGTACCATCAAGGGGCTCCCTAAACACATTAAAATACCCACACCTAAATGGACGCTGCCCTCTCCGATGGCCAGGCCGTCATATAGCAAGGGTTTGCACGCAGACCAACTACTACACGACAGCCTATAGGTGCCATATTCAGTGCGGTACCCCTGTGCATGCCTTGCTGCCTTGGTGGTTCAGGCAGTTTAGGGGCCTGGCTTTTCTCGCGTCGACGGCTTCCGTAACTAACAAAACGACTGTTGTGAGTGCAGACAGTAGGGAACGCTCGACTAGCCATATCGTTCGGTTGGGAAACTGTAATTTGGCTACGAGGGTAAACAAGCATAACAAAGTAAACAAGCTTTGGCTTGCATACCTGGACCTAGCCGAGCTAAGCCGCAGCCATTATTTTAAACCAGTGGTGTAGCCAGGGGGGGGGGGCGGCACGCCAGGTCCGCCCCCCCCCTATGGGCGTCGCCAAAATTTTTTTCCGGGGGGGGGGGGACACACTCCATGGTCTTAGCCAAAAAAATTTCGGGGGGGGGGTGCCCCCCTGGCTACGCCAGTGCCCCCCCCCGCCGAACTTTTTTTTTTGCATTGGCATATACAGCACAAAATGACACTCGACCACATCTGCCTGCCCTGCCCCCACTTCAGACCATGGAGGTGCCCCCCCCACCCAAAAATTTCTGCCTACGCCCCTGTTTTAAACGCTATAGTTTTATGCTGCTGCTTTGTTTTCCTCTGTTCGGGCTATCAGCCACAATGCGAGCTCACCCATCCGCACCATCTCACGGCACTTAAAGGGGTCATGAAGCACCCCTTGGGCTTGTTGAAAAAACACAACCTGCGGAAAGCTGACACGGCTATGAACTGCTCTGCAAAATATTACAGTCGTGCGCGCCGCGTAAAGGCCACAAGCGGAGCGCGAAGTTGCCGTTTCCTCAGGCGCCCTCTTTTCAAACAGAGGCCGGTTCTCACTCTCGTCGGTGGGCGGGGCGTCTGCATGTGTACGTCGCGGAGACATAGCATGCTTATTGGCGAAACGACTGTTGTGAGTGCAGACAGTAGGGAACGCTCGACTAGCCATATCGTTCAGTTGGCAAACTGCTATTTGGCTACGAGGGTAAACAAGCATAACAAAATAAACAAGCTTTGGCTTGCATAACTGGACCTAGCCGAGCTAAGCCGCAGACATTATTTTAAACCAGTGGCGTAGCCAGGGGGGGGGGCGGCGGCACGCCAGGTCCGCCCCCCCCCCCTATGGGCGTCGCCAGAAATTTTTTTTTCGGGGGGGGGACACTCCATGGTCTTAGCCAAAAATTTAGGGGGGGGGGCGTGGTGCCCCCGTGGCTACGCCACTGCCCCCCCCCCCCGCCGAACTTTTTTTTTGCATTGGCATATACAGCACAAAATGACACTCGACCACATCTGCCTGCCCTGCCCCCACTTCAGACCATGGAGCCCCCCCCCCCCCCAAAAAAAAAATCTCTGCCTACGCCCCTGTTTTAAACGCTTTAGTTTTATGCTGCTGCTTTTTTTTTCCTCTGTTCGGGCTATCAGCCACAATGCGAGCTCACCCATCCGCACCATCTCACGGCACTTAAGAATGCGATGACCGACAGAGCTCGTACTTCACGTACGTATACGTACATTCCGACATACAGACCCATGGCTAAACCAACGGAAGTTTACGAGCACAAACACGCATTTTCGTCAAGGCTTGAGGAATCGCTTTAACTTACTGAACAAGGTGGCCACGCACCGGGGAAATGTGGCGAGCAACAGCACAGCGACAATTAAGGAGGCAAGCACAAGAAAACACCGCGAACTAGCTGACTAGGGCGTGTGTGTCAATGTATTTACGACATCCATTCACGCACTGTACAGAAAACACTACCGGCCGTGCGCCGCTTTCAATGGTTGTATTCCGTCTCTCACGCGCCGCCGGGCCGGTCACCGTGCCCGTGTTCCACGTAAAAGCTCACCGGCGTCAGCATTATGCGACGGACGAACTTGTGCACGGTGCAGTTGTGCGAATGACACTCGAACGCGGTTGTTCTAGTGCCGTAAGTACTGTTAGAAGTGAGCATCGCAAGCAAAACAGAAAAGGTGTTTTAATGCGCACAAGCAAGTTCTTATTTGTGGGGCACGAATGTTTCGTCCGAAGCAGGAACGCTGCACAACCGTCACTGACCTGCAGGGCGTTCGTCGTGGTTCCGTTCTATTGGCTCCATTCTGTCATGGTGGCTAAGCCCGATTTCGCTAAGCGCTTCAAATACGTACTTCATCTGCTTTATCCGCTGTACGTGGATACGCGCTCGTTCCACGCACTGTTGATGCCCCGTGGCTATCAACAGGATTTGTTAACGTTGCACGGTACAATAACCACCGGTTGAACACTGCGTAGCGAAGAACGCGGCACAAAAGATGGATATCCGCCACGGTTCGGTACGAAATACACGGAAGCGCTCAGGCCGCCGACGGCGCGCCACGTAACCATAGCAACGCCGCCATTGTGCCCAGTAGATATGGCCGCCATGACGTCATGTCTTCCACACTTTTCTGCCAGCGCACCGCGGGCACCCTGCTGAGTTCTTTTCTTCCTCCATGGCTTCTCCATTGATATTAACAGTACCATTGTTGCCTGTTATTGAGGTAATGGAACAATGTTTACCTTTACGTTTTCGCATACATTACAAAAGCAGTGTCGTTGAAGTTTTAGCTTGTAAAAGACTTGCACGTCAATTTTCTTTTTATTGTCATAGGTTATTAGTTTCATTTGTCCACTCGTTCTTAATAAGTGGCCAGATTTCTGTGCTAATTAGTTCTCAGGGTTACTAGACTTCCGTTTGTTTCCTTAATTCAGTTAATGAAATACCATGGCGTCACTTGAAAAATGTTACGCTGTAAAAATGTTAGCATATGCGAGCATAACATAGGATTTAACGCGATAAACCTAAATCTAGCGCAATGTTGCCAAATTTTCATGCTGCTTATAGTTCAATGTTGCCAGTGTATCGCGTCAAATTTATACGCGCTCTTTAGGTAATCCCAGGCATTAGAATTTCTAACTGCCTTCATAAGATATATTCGTGTCAGTAGTATGGAAAAAAGGGGGGGGGGGGAGGCTCTTATCTGGGGCTTAACTACATCAGTTTTGTTAACAGATTTGGCGCTGGCGGCGGTAGCGATATGCCTGGGGCGTTTGTGTCCCTGTCTTCTACAGTTGCCACGTTCGGCTGGTCGAAACCGAGCGCTCTGAATATGTTCGCCAGGTTCTTTCAGAGCACCACGCTCCATCTCAGAGCGCTCTGAGGCGCTCTCACTTTTGAAGTCGGAGCGCGACCGAGATTTGGCACAGCTCCGGTCACGTGAGTTTGAGGATTTCCGTAAGTGCGTCATCCGCTGCGGCGTTTGTAGCAGAAGTTCTGTGCGCGCGCCGCTCGTGTTCTGCAGTACGCTGCTTCGCAACCTCGAGGACGCACGCTACACGAAGCATGTTGAAGAAACGGTACGCGAATGCTTTAGCCATGCCATCGGTGCAACTTTCTGTCATGGAAGCTGAAGACGACGGTAGCAGCAGCAGCGGCTCCGACGACATCCGTAGCGTTTGCGAAGACAAGTTTGATTAACTGTTCGGCCCCTCGAAAAGGGTACCTAAAGTCATTAATTATGTTGGAAGCGCAGTCCGGACATACACCGAGAAGGACGCAAGCAATGAAATGAAATAAATACCACAATCTGTACGTTAGCAGTTTCGCAAGGTTTTTACGTCTCGAATTACGTACTTCCGCTTTCGGTTTCTGGTTGCTCCACCGAGACGCTGTACGTTCGGCTCGGACAAGCTTTCTCCGTTTCCGATCTCGAGCTTCCCAAGTGTCGTAGCAATCTGAGTCAGAGCGTGGCGGCGCCCTGTCGAATGTGCCATTAGAGATTTACTTTCGTCTGCTGATCGGAGCAACGGCAGACATACAAGATGATTGGTTGGTTGTTCCCATGGAGGAAAAACACCATCTCCCGCTAAAGGGGACCTTGAGGCGATGCGAAGCCGGAGCACTTGCACGATCGCGTCCCGTTGGCGTTCGTTGGGCATGCTACTGACCTCGGGCATGCTGCCGACCTCGCGTCGTGGAACGCGAAGAGGAACACTACGCGTGTCGTGTCTTCCCTCTAGCCTGGTCGGTAATTCTCACAGGGCGAGCGGGGAATGCGGTCTACAGGTGCGCGAGAGGGGAGCAGCGTAGGAGAGGAGAGAGAGTGGGAGGGGACGCGCATGCGCTGGCGCTCAACGCGGTGCTGCCCAGGAGAGAATTTTGGCATGTCGAGCCCGCATTTCAGAGGAGTCAACTGAAGCAAGCGCTGGACTGAACGCGCGCAGCGCTCTACCACTTGAAGGAGAGGAGACTAGAGGAGGAGAGTAGCGCATGCGCCGCAAGAGCAGAAGCGAGAACGCAGAAGAAGCGCAAGCAGGTGCTGGTAGAGAAGTGGAGAGAGTAACGCGCAGCTGTTGGAGAGAGGGAAGGAGGAGAGTTGCGCATGCGTAGTGTTTGTGCGGACTAGCACGCCGCGGGACATACCCCCGAGCAAGAGATGCCTTCGCATCTAAAAATGGTTGTTCCCAAAAAGTTGTTCCTCAGCGCCCATTTCTGCGCGAGAAATCAATGAGCGTCGTTGTCTTTGTATACGTACGCGTGTGTTCATCTTCATCTCTGGCAGCGCTTCCGAGCAACATACCGGGTGAGCGGTAAACTTACAAAAAGAAAGCTTCTTGCAGCAGAGATTTGGCGAAAGAAAAAAAGATAACGGGAGCGGCTTCCAGCTGGAGCAATAGTATCAAGAGTGGGGATGGTCGATTAAAATTTTGAATCGATAAATCGTTCATCGCTAATCGATTTAGCCTTTAATCGATTAATTGCTTTCAGTGGTATGTTTTATACGATTAATCGACATTTTTTATGGGTGCTTTAAAACCGTTACCGCTTTGTTTGAGAGGCATCGTTCGAGTTTCATACGGACCCACATCTTTTTAACAGACTTGCTGACCATCGAAAATTCCCACTTTTGAAAGTGTTGACGACGGGCCCCTTGTGTCCAGTGTGCGAAAATGCCCACTTTCGCACACTGGACACAAGGGGCCCGTCGTCGTGAGATGGCTGTTGGCTAAATAGCGAGATACTGATAACTGAAGAGGCGGATTGGTGTCGTCAGGATAGGGTTCTTCAACACTGTCACCGTGGTCGTTACCACCTTTCTTTGGGAGATGGCTCTTTGGCACGTGAATAGAGTGGGCGTGCAGCAGGTGATATCTTAGTCTCCGTCGCTGGCTTCGAGAAGTGCTTGCCACATTTATTACACCTTGCAATCTTCGTTTTCTCATCTTCAGCGAACAACGACCACACTGAGCTCCTCTTCCAATTGCCCGGCATTATGACATCCCAAAGGTAGCGGTATAACCACCAATGTGTAATAATTACACAACATAACACGCAAGCAACGCAAGCCCCACGTTTACTCAGTCGACGCTCAACCAGCTTAAGGGAGAGGGGGTGAAGGCAGTAGCAGCAGTAGTCTGTGAGCCGCAGAGATGCGGGCAAGTTCATTTCTGCCTCGATGGGGTGGAGCCGCCTCCTTGGCCGGGCTTGAAGCATTAGGGTGTGCTTGGAGTTGGACGGAGTTCAGGGTGAGTTCATATCTTTCTCTATGGGGTATGGCCGCCGCCAGCTCCGGGTTCGTTCTGCTCGCGCAGAAATATGCACTGTAGTGAAAGCAGTGAAATAGAGGCGATGTGCACGGCATCTGCGTCAGCAGGATAGCGCGCCTCGAAGCTCACGCTCCGGCCAAGGGGCGAGGTTGGAAGCTGGAGTGGGTGGTGCCGTAATCGATTAATCGAATAGTTTTAATCGATTAATTCGATTAATTGAAAGGCGGAAATCGATGACGATTAATCGATTAATTGAGGACCTTTAATCGATTAATCGATTAATCGTCATCGATTTTACCATCCCTAATCAAGAGTGTCAGCTAAGGCGTTTTGACCCTGCTTCTGGCGACGAGAAAGCGTGCAGTATTCTTTATTAAAGGGACCCTAAACCCCCTCCGACATTTTCCAAAACATTTCAAGTAAACAAGCGCATCGCGTGCAGAATGCCGTCGCGATCAACGACGCCACACGCCTCAGCGCTACAGGTCGCGGGCGCGTCACAATTTCGAAAAAAATTCTCTTTTCCGGTCCTCGCCATTCCCGCCACTGACATGTGTGACATCACCAGTGAAACTCGATGACGTTATCACTTTCGATGCATGGCCGCAGTGCCAAAAGCGGTTGTCGTCCACCTCGAATCTATCAAGTGGCCGCCGTGCGCTCTGTAGTGTGTAAGCTCCGAACTGATGCTTCCATTTGCTTTAGATTCATGTCCTTAAGCTTCGACAGCAAAGTATTCGTACCGATTCAGCCCAGTTTTGGAGAGCCACACTCAAATAATCGATGCTGTAGGCTTAGCGAGTCGAGAAGGGCGCTTCCGAATGCTCGGAGGACATAGATTACGCGTTTGATAGTTGTTTCTAATCCTCCATAGCTGGCACCACTTGACCTGGTGCCAGCTTGGGGACACTTTATTTGGTTTTACGCGACGCTTTCTTTAATGCCGAACAGACTAAAACGCATTATTGACTCCTGGAACAATGCCTGGCAACGACATGGACGATATCGGCACTTTTAGCGTGAAAAGCGCGGAAAAAAAAGCAAGCAGCTCGAAGCGTCCCGCGACAGCCGCACACGACGCGGAGAGCCGAAAGCAGACGACGCGACGCGCCGTAGTCAGGGTAACCGCTCCTCCGTCACTGATTGGCCACGTCGCTCTCCGGCAGACGGAGAACGGCACAAAAATGGGTCTCGGACCTAGTCTGCGAACGGCAAAGAACGGCTGACGTGCGCGAACCAAATCGCTTGCGCACGGCAGCCTGAGAACGGCAAACGGCGAGCTGCCGTGCCGCTAGCGTGAGCGGGCCCTAACGCAACCGCCAAGTCGCTAGCGTAATTACACATCCACGCCTTGCTGTTTGATGAGCTCCGTGAACTCGAGCTCGGCTCCTCATCTCGAGCCGAGGTGGTCTGGCACGGCGTGTCCCCGTACGGCTTCATCACGTTGGCGATCCTTTCAAGGCGTGAGCGCAACACAGGGTCCATACCGGCACGATTCGTAGCGGCACGGGCCGGCACGAAAGCAACAGCGGTTAGTCAACGAACAGTGCACCCAGATACCACACAGAGTTGACGGCGAGCTGGATCGTCGGAGTCGCGGCAACCGGAAGTAGACGCTGTCTCGAACAGCGCGTCAGCGGTGACGTATGCCACGCGAGATGAGGAGGGGCATTCAGCTGACTCAGCGAGGAGGGCAAAGCGCTTTTGGAAGAGGGTAGCGTAGGAAAGAGGGAAAGAAGCGATCGTCGTGTTTCGATCATCAAACACGTGTAACTCCACTATTACGGCACCGTTTCGAAAAATTGTCACGGCTGCGTGTTCTTTGTACACTCGTGCACAACTTCCCCACCTCAACTAAATTTCGACCGCTGGGTGGTTTAGGGGCCCTTTAAAGCGAAAGCCTTATGTGCCTCATAGAACGCGAAAAGTGACCGTCGGCGTCAACAGGATTGATGCAAAAAATCATCATGTGATGGCGTCACATTATGTCAGAGGTCGCCAAAGTTTGAGACGTAATCGTGAAGTCACTATGACGTCTTATGATTTCATAATCACATGACATTTTCGCTATCTCAAGGGTGGGCCGATCACGGAGGCACAGGTGCAAAAACCTTCCAAAGTCTCCGATCCCGGAGGCAGTGCCGCACGCCTTCGGGGAGGGGGAAGGGAAGATTAAGAAGATAGCTTTCGCCTTCGAGTGGTCTATAGTCATAAGAAGTAAGAAGTCCGTAGTGGCCCTGCCCAAATGCCCGAAGCGCAGCAGCCGATCGCCTCCGCGACTAAATATATAGTCCTTCTCATGCACTCGGCAATGACGCCAGTCTGGAGCATGCGCCCATTGGTGCAAGCTTGTGCACATCTGCCTTTGAGGAGGAAATGCTGCTGACTTCTGAAGTTGTATCCGACTATAGGCAAATGCATAAGGGACCTTGGGACTTTTAACATCAGATGTGCGTGCAACAATTCAAAATTACTCTTTCTCCATCACTCATTGGCCAGCGTTCATCGAAACAGCCAGCGACGAAAGGACGTTGCCATCAACAACGTCAAATGTTGATCGCGCGAATGTGGCGTTTCACGCCAAGTGCATGGGGACGCAGAAGGTGAACAGTTACCGCCTGTGAGCAGCTTTGTTTTCTGCTTCGTTTAATCGAGGGTAAAGAGTGACGTATTCCAAGAATTCAACGTGCTTCTGTCGAACTGACAATCCTCTTTGGGTTCTGCCTGCGTGAGTTCGTCAGGCTTTTTCATAATGAATACGTACATATCGTTTTGACGGAGGGTCAGCCTGTAAGAACGTATGAAAGTCGGTGACTGTGTGGATTCTATCGATGCTGTGTTCGTTTCTTTCTGATGCACGTTGATTTTTCGCACCAATGAATTACGCTCGATATGAAGTGCAATATTTTAACTTGCTAGTTTCTTGCCTATGATTTCATTTTTCCTTTACTCACCAGCGGCACATTGTGGAGTTGAGTTGTATTCCTCATTGGCGAGTCTAAAAAGAAACTGAGAACTCATGAATAATGTTCTTGAAAATGCTGGCGCGAATGAATTGATCACAATACTAAATTGTCAGCCCACGAAACTGGGCTGACAATTTAGTAATGTGATCAATGTGACCATTATATTACTCACGACAGCAAAAATTAGTTTTAAATAGTGTAACTTCATTACTGCCATGTCTGACAGGGTGGCCATAATTCATTTTTATGCTTTTCTTAAAATTCAGCACTGGGAGGTGCGCAAGGACCACCTCTAAAAATGCGCTATGTATCCAGAGGGACACAAAGTGATAATTGTCGCAACCAGCAGCCCAGTTAACTAAAATGTCACTACGAGCTTTATAGTTCTTAATAGTTCGCGGGCACATGTTTGTATGGAAAATTTAGAGGTAGTCGTGCTTCAACACGTTTCCACCTGGCAGAATTATCATAGCATGTCCGTGTTACTGAGCGTCCAGCTGCAAAGTTCAATTGCGCGGTTCGCATGATTAAGCATGGAAGGCCTAGTATCGGCACAAAGTGGCGCTTAGGGAACACGCTATCATTCCTTAAAGGCCAACTCCGGCGATTTTTTGGCCATGTCAAAGTAATGGTGCTTTTATGTTCCTGAGACGCTCCTGTTACGGGCCCGATAGCAGAAATACTCGGCAAATTGGAGAATAATTTTAAATAAGCAGAAAAGCGCAACACCGAAACCGAAACCCAACCGAGTGTACTGTCTACGTATGACGTAGACGTTGTTACGAACGAACCGGAAGTCGTGCAAGGCATGCCGGTCACGCCGGCGCGGAGTATGAAAACTGTGACAGCCGGGACGACCAGCGAAGCGCCGGCCAAACCAACGCTGTCTGTCGCCTTGTGCACAGCAGACGCTCGCTGTAGCGGCCTAAGCGCCGAAGTTAGCGGTGCCCTCGGCTGCGTCACTTCCGCCGCCTTGCCAACACTGACGTCACAGACGCAATGTTGCCAATAATTGTGGGAAGCCAGGAGGGCGTTTGCAGGCAATCTTTAAAATTCATTTGCAAACAATCTGCGCATGTCTCAAGCCTGTAATTTGGCATAAATGACGGAAACGTGCAAAGGAACGTACCCAGCGAATTTCACTGAGATCCATCGACCTCGAAAAATCGCCGGAGTTGGCCTTTAAAGGGACACTAAAGGCAAATAACAATTTACGTCACTGTGAAAGCTCAGTGTATGACAACGTCTAAAACGGCAATACAGTCGAAACCCACGATAACGAAATCCCAAGGGAACGAAATTCTCACCGCAACGAAATATTTTGGAGGCACCGGCAAACGCCCATAGGAGTCAATGCATTTCGAAACTCGCGACTACGAAAGATATTCATACCGCAGTCCCTCATTAACGAAATTTTTGAAACACGAGTGCGCAAACAATCTACTCTCGCAACATTAACTACATTAGAAAACTGCTGAAATGCATTCATGCTACACTTGAATTGTGCATAACTATCGCTACACCGCACTTGAGAAGCAGCCGTCATCACTGTTTACAAAAAAAAACATAAAGCAGGCGACAATGATGATGATGATGGCTTGCCGAAACACCTGCTCGTTATCGCGGACTACGTAGCCAAATTTACATTCTTCATGGGGTTACAGTGTAATGGAGTTTCGTTCGTTGGCTTGGCTCTGTGCTCGGCTTTGTCGGCTTTGCGCGCATATGGTCGCGTGTGTGGAGCCATTTGTGGAGCGTTTGCTTGGTCGCTTCACTCTTAAAAAAAAAAGTTAGAAAATGGTTAGTAAATGCTCGCATTTACTGGTTTTGAGCGTATTTTACTACCTTCGCGAAATCTGTTTACTAGCCAGCAGTTAGTAAAGGTCGTAAAATGCTGCCTACTAACCAGAAAGTTTACTTGGTGTTTTTAACAAAGTAACTACTAGCCACCCACGTTGCCAGATCTTTCGTAGATGCGCAGTATACTTTGCCGTAATCGTGACGGTCTTTAGAAAAATTTTAACAAACTTTAATTTTATTGATTACGTTCGAGTTAAAGTTTCGAGCTACGTGATGGCACGCATATAAGCAAATATAAGGGCACACGATAATGTGTAGAAAACATCAATTATTCTTCTAAATTATATGGTGGTAACCAGTACACGGTCTGCTATCCCAAAGTATAGAGCACAAATAGTCTTCAAGCCGCTGCTAGAGTAGATATCGGCAACGTAAAAGTCTTGCTATTCTGTGTGTGCGCTTGCGTGTGCGTTCTAATTCGTGATCTATTCATGCCTCTATGTATGTTGCTGGGATGTGTACTTACCATCGTAATTACATGAAGTAATTAGCGGCCATTAGTTATTGTACGAGGACAATGCCACTTCGTTTTTTAACACGAAAGTGTTTTATGCCGGGGTCCACCAAGTACATCCGTCACGGATATGACGTTGATAAAATGGACGCCAACGGGTGAGAAAGAAAAAAACCAAGAAAAAGATACCCCGCTGGCAATCGAACCCACGACGTTGCGGCCGCGACGGCAAGCGACCGACGCTCTACCGACTAAGCCAACTCGGGATGATGCTAGGCACGGCGCGAACGCGCCTTATATCTTTCACACCTTCTCTTTCGCGGCGGGCGGAGCGGGGCGGTGCCGCCGTCTGTGAGAGGTGAAAAGAAGTAATGCTTCACGATCGACACTTACTAACGCTTACTCCGAGATTGCACGTGATATCGGAGGTCATGGTTAAAGCGTCTCGATACCAGAGAGGTAGACTGGCCGCGCTGGCGTCGCCGAGGCACCCTTGACGCAGTTACGTTCTTTGCCTTTGGATTCGTGTTAGCGTGCGTCGGCTCATCGGAGTAGTGCAGCTTCCACGTGCACGAACGGGATTTCTCTGCCGCCGACTGCTTCAATTGCGAGAGCACCGACTAACAAAACTGCTGCAATATGCGTTGTAGAAAGGACGCGATTTCGACGGGCGAATGTCGTGCCTTGGTGGAGCGAGAGCAGCACCTGCGAGACAGAGGCCAGCGGGACGCACGCGTTTGCGGCTCAGGCTACGAACCTCTACCTCCCGCGTTGCTGAAGTGCAGTGTGTGTTATGTATGCATGAGCACAGGCGTCGGCTACCCATTACTAGAAAGCGCACACCGTGCCGCTTCTCTCCTTAATTGACGACGCTTTGAAGAAGTGCATACCGGGTACCAATGTTGATTATGAACTTGTTGATATCATCCTTACGCGCGATTCACGATTCGCTGTGTCCAAATATATGTTCACACCGTCAGCTACCTCAACGGTTTAATCATGATCATGGGCGTTAGTCTTCGCGATAGAGACATGCTGTCAACATGGGTGCGTCCACGTCAAACGGTGCTATAGCTGCCAAACACGAATAGACATTGTACAAGCTCTCATATATCATAAGCACTACTTCTGTGAAGACACGTTTCACTTTCGTGTTATACCGATTCCTATGACGGAGGGATCAGCCATGTTTTTTTCAATCCTTTGGGTACTTTTGTTACAGAATCATCTTGATATGGCAATGCACACGCACATATAAACGAAATAGGCGTAAACCTCTAATTGGCTCAATGTAGTAGAGTTAATACGGTTAGTAAGTTGCTAGCGCGGCTACTAACAACTTAGTAATGGACTAGCCATTCGAGCAAGTACTATTCACTTACTAACTATAGGTAGCAAGTTCCACTAACCTGCATTTTACTACCTTCACTTACTAAGAGGTTAGCGTATTTTGTGACAAGTAAACTGTTAGTGTTAGTGAATATGCCGACGTTTTTTTCTAAGAGTGTTGGTGCAACGTGAACTGTGAGTTGCGATTGCTTCGTCCGATTTCGCTGGCTGCGAAGATGCCGCCTCCAACGAAAAAGCGGAAGTTCATCACGCTGGAAGATAAGGCTCCAATCTTCAGCGAGGTGGAAAAGGGCAGGGAAAAAATGGATATCGCCGAAGAATTCTGCATTGCGTGCGGCTTGCTGTCCACGATTCTGCGCTGATGCAGCGGAGCCGGAAGAAGATTCGCCTGTAGGCGCACTTGATGACGGTACTGGTGACAGCGCAGTGCTGCCGTCACTGACCAGTGCATGGGGCGAACTTTGTGCCGTGGCAAACGGGATTTCCGAGCGAGAGGCATGAAATTGCTGCATGGTAAGGCCCACCAAAGCAAACTTACTGACATTTGGAAATAAAATGTGTTTTTTGTAAATTCCATATATTTTCTGCCGCATTCTTGCGCCAACGAAATTCCCGCTAGAGCGAAATTTTGTGCTTTCCCCGCTGATTTCGTTACTGCGGGTTTCAACTGTATTATAAACAGCAGTGTCCTACTTACCGAGAAATTAAGTTAAATGTATCACACGACGTGCGCCACGAGTGGGACATTTTGGAAATGATCCCGATGACGTGAGAGCGTCCGACTACAATTGGGGTATTCATAATGCTTGGTGCTCCGGCAACACTGGGCGCTTCCGCCGTTTTTTTCTTGGGCGGCGTCGCGGAATTGTCTGCTAGCGGCTCCATAAGGAAAAGCCACGGAGAGGTTGAGCGGCAGACGTTGGCGGAACTTTCGAGCAAAAAAAATGCGGCCGTTTTCTTGGACACCCAGAGCCAAATGGTCAAAGGATCTCACTGTGCTGCCACAAATCGACGAGAACACAATATCGGAATTCTGCGCGCATAAAAACTGATCCGGACGACAGCTGCAAGAGGCGCACTGCTTCGCAAAGCCGAACTGCCGTTCTGGCGTGCGCTTCCGATCAGAGACAGACGTCCAATATAGTGTTCGTTGCAGAGGAGATATGACTGTCAAGCTCCTAAGATAACCTTGCACTGCAATACATCTCCATCGTATTTCCCACGGCGATTATGTACACGCGTCATAAGCACACGTCAGATATCGACACCGCGTTGTCTATGCGCGACCTGAGCAGCGCTGTGCTGCTTTCCTCGGCACATTTTTTTTAGCCACAAGTATCTCTACACCCTCGGCAGTAGTTTGTGTTCTAGTTTTTTCGAAATAAACACGGCATGGAAATATGCATGAGCAGTGCGCCGCAACCCAAACAAAAATACTCATCCGCGTTTCAACTGTATACAAAGAGAGCGGCCCGAGTAATGCTCGTTTACGTGCGCACTGGTTGTTTATAATATTTTGTGGTCGTACTTTATGGCGCCGATTTAGTATTGTTGTTCTGGTTTTCTTGAACGCTATACGTGTGCGCTCATAGACATATCTTTGTAAAATAATACGCTCTGTGCTTTCGCATCCCACGGAAGCTTGGGCCCGCGATCAGCGGAAAGATGAGTGCGGTGATCTATCGGCTCCACCTACTTTACGGCTTCGTAACTCTTGGCTCAGTGTTCGCAGCGCACACTGTACTAAGCAAGCAAAAGAAAAATAAAAGGGGAGGGATAAGGAGGTGTAAAGCGAAGGGCAGACGCGGCATGCGGACTATGTACTTCGCCGCACGCTGCCTTGCGAAGCTTGCAAAGAGATGCCTGTTGGGATCTACGTTGCGCCGATCTATAGTCCTGTGTGGCGGCACTGATTTTCCGCGAACGCGCGCAGCAGCGCCTGTGGCACTGCTTACACACGTTTACGTACGTAAATCCTTGCTTTCGTCGATCTTCAACACCGACAAACTAATGTTGATCAATCATGGTCTCTCGCGCGTGTGCGACGTCGGCCGTTGGTTTTACAATGCATATATCGTGATATTTTTCTGCAAGTTTACCTTATATTGCAGGCGCGCAATCAAATTGCACGGAGAAATAAGGACTGACGTTGAAGAGCGCTTTGCAGGCGTCGATAATTTCCGAACCAAAGCACAGTGCCGACCTTGTTGACGAAACAAGTTCGCGTCGGTACATTTGTTTCTTCGTTCAGGTAAGTGATAAATTCGATTAAGAATAGTGTTACTTTGCTCCCTGCATTGCCAGGGCTCCCTCGTTGCCTGAACAGCGCACGAAGCATTGGGAAGTCATCGCACAACCAAGATAAAAAAACTAGTAGCTAGCAACTGAAAGGCTGCGATATGCGACTGGTTTCGATTTCACGCTCAACAAAACATGGCGGATTGAGCTTATGGGATTGTCGACAGATGGCGCTGTACATTTTGAAATTAGTCGAGGCAAAAATTAAAGGTGAAAGTGAACGCGGGATGACAGAGATTCGCGAAAAGAAGAAGGCCGCGCCTAGGATATTTTGGAGCCACCTAAAGGCGCTTGTTAGGAAGTCTGTCACAATGCAACAACATATGGTAGATGAAGGAGGAAATCAATTGGAAGGGTATGAAGCGCTAGGTTACAACCGAAAGGTAACAGCCGATTCGTTTAAAAAGGTCGCCCTGGGGATTCCCCCGGTGAGTAAAAGTACGCAAAGGAGTGCGTCCGACGAGGATGTTGTACCAGAGAATTTCAATTGGACGGAGGCCGAAGGAAAAATTCCTAAGGGCACTATTCCGGGCTTAGATGGGGTTCCCGCCATCCTCATTAACGAACTCGGACATAACACCAAAGAAGCACTGCTGAAAGCCGTAGAAAAGTGCTTACAGGACAGGGAAATACTACCAGACAGTTGGCGAAAAAGTACAATAAACTTAATCGATAAAGGCATGGGAGAAAAGGATAACATTCGCTCGTATAGACCGCTAACCATTACATCTCTGCTACACAGGTCGGGGATGCAGGCAGTAAAATTAAAAATAGAAGCGTGGGTAGAACAAAATGACATTTTGGGAGAACTTCAGAATGGATTTCGAATCGACAGGCGGTTAGACGATAATCTGTTTGTTCTTACCCAGTGTATAGACATATCGAAAATAGAAAACAGGCCCTGATACGTAGCTTATCTAGATATCACCGGGGCGTATGACAACGTTAATCAGAAAATTTTGTGGGATATAGTGAAAGAAGTGGGCATAGGTGACGACTGTATACAGCTTTTGAGGAAAATATACCGAGAAAATACAGTTTGTATAGTATGGGAAGGAATAAGTAGCAAGGACAGCATTGGCCGCCTCGCGTTGGGCGCTCACGGGAAAACGACAAATGAGGCTTTAAAGGGTGATATGGGATGGACAGGCTTTGAAGTGCGGGAAGCTCAGAGCAAAATGAGATTCGAAGAGAGGCTGAGGAAAATGAAGAAGAGTAGATGGGCAGAGAAGGTTTTCAGGTATTTGTATAGAAAAAGTGTTGACACGCAGTGGAGAAAAAGAACTAGGAGGCTCACCAGTAAATATACGGCTAGCAGTGCGGGCGATATGGCAACAAGGAGCATTAAGCGGAAGGTCAAAGAGGCGGAGAGGACTTATTGGATGGCAGCGATGGAACTACCGAAAGGGAAAAAAGGAAATAAGGAGGGAAAGGTTTTATGATAATTCAAGGGGAAGCGCTTTACTGTTTGAAGCAAGGTCGGGCTGCCTTAGAACGCGTAGTTATAAAGCGAGATTCAGTAATGAAGAAGAACAATGTACATGCTGCGGGGGAACTAAGGAAACGATGGAACATGTACTGATTGAATGTGGCGATATTCACCCATGTATACGTGTGGGCACGAGTCTACATGAAGCCTTGGGTTTTAGGGACAACAATGGAAAGCTGAACACGTCCGCGATAGAAATAAGAGACGGCTAGAGTATTGGTGGCAAAAAGTAGAGATAAAATTCAAAAATAAATAATGGAGAAAAATAAGGGCATTCTGCCTGAAGAGGCAGAGAGATGGACCGTGAATTTATATTTTTTTGGTATAATAACATAGATTTAATCAACGTAGATAAGGTATTAGGCCAACATGAAACAAGGAAGGTCTTTTTTTATTTTTTTTTCTTCGAGCCTGGTGGCAAACATGTCACCGCCCCGTTATAAAGGGGACGCTCATAGCATCCATCCATCCGTCCATCCCCTATTAATCACTACTAATCAAACTAGCTGCAATAAAAAAAGCACCTTCCGTGCATCAAGAGACGTAATAAAATGCTGCTTGTTAATTTCTCTTTGATTCATGAAAAAAAGAACCTCTTTGGCTTTGCCAAAGGGAACGGCGCGCGTGGTTCAAAGCTTCCGTTTTCACCGAACTGCTCTTCGACCGGCGCCCGCCTTTGCTCACACGGTCGCGTCTCAGTGGTAGTTTCAGTATCGCGTACTGCCGCGTGTGTTTTGCACGCTCGTGAAAGTCGCTGTGACAGAAAGTTCGACAAAATGCCGCATGCATGTGACGTTGCCGGATGGCCGAATGGCGCACGCCGCCAGTGCACGCCGCCGCGCAGTAAAGGCGGGCAACGTTGGGCACGGCAACAGTGACGTCAGAAAGACCACTTTCAGGCGGGCGATTTCAAGTGCCCTAACGCGATGCGGACCACTAAAACGTGATTTTCTTTCAAAATAAGCCCTTGCTTGGCACAAAAATAGCACTACGATTCTTCTGGACCGCTATTTCAACAATCAACGTCGACTTAATATTTGCCTTTAGTGTTCCTTTAAAGGGGTACTGACGCCTTTTTTCGAAGGCAAGTTTACTCCGCCATACAAATTTCCTGTATGCAGAGACGGCTCTCAGCAAGTGTGAAGCTCAGGAAATGCTCATAAGATATTTTATTTTGATGTTAAAGTCCATTTTTTCATGGCGCACTAACCGACATCGACACCAGTGCCACTAGGCGTCAACGTGAGTGCGTCCACATCAGGCAGTGCTACATCTGCCAAACAACAATAGACATTATACAAGCTCTGATATACTAATCCACTAAAGCAATCAACTACTTCTGTGACGACACGTTTCACTTTCGTGTTATACCGCTTCCTATGACAGAGGGATCAACTATATTTTTTACTTGAAGCCGCACACCACCTTTGATCAGTAGAGATTATTTAATAGTCACCCAACTTATAGCGAAATCTGGTTGAAGATAAACGGCACAGCTTCTTTTTGTTGCGGATCTCTGTTTTTGTCAAGTTCACATGAGAACACGCGCTGCGCGTCAGAATTAGAAACTTTCGTGTAGCATCAGCATAGATGGCGGGCAGCGCGAACAGCGTGCTAGCCACGTGTTTACCAACATGCACGCAACTTCGCTATTCCGTATTTGGCGCGTCGCGCGTCAACTGAGACGACAGAAAAGCTTGAAAATGGTGTATTTTGTCTGCAAATAATGAGAGTAACGGCTACATAATGCGCCAAACCAGACATTTCAAAGTAGTTAGAAAAAAGCCATGGCGTCTACCTTGAATTGTTGTCGCCAGACAGGATCGAAAAGTAGCCAATTTGGCGCAAAGTAGCCACCAACGGCAACCCTGTCCCTTAAAGGGGTACTGACACAAAAATTTTGGCCTGGCGTTTTTTTGCTGGAATGTGTTGCTGGGGGCCTGTTAGTCAAACACGGCACATTGTTTGCTGCAGCGCGCGACAGATAATTATTACAGGTTCCTCATTACCGACCAGTGTCAGTTTCGGTTTCAAAAACGACAAGCCTCCGGGTGCAACTATCACCACCTAGCTGGTGCAGCGCTCGATCCCGTCAGCACACAGAACTGTGACGTACTTCCGCGCGGTTCGCGAGCAGCTGCCGAAAAGTAGGCTGCTGGAGCGAACGCGGCAAAGAAACATGGCGGCTATGACGTCATTATAACTTGTTGCAGCGTGCTCACGTGAGGGAAGTAGGGGGTCCCCAAGGGTCCCCTTTGAGTATGTCAGTAGCGCCAGGATGTCGATCAATCACGCAAACTTCAAAATTCATTTAAAGTAACTTCCAAGCTATATTCGCTGTTAGTATTTTGCAGATAATATACGCATGCTCACTGGAATCGATCCCGCAGGCATCTCGACCGCGAAATTGTGTGTCAGTACCCCTTTAATAACCATTCTGCTACTCTTACTGCCCATCGGTTGTCTGTCCTACGCGTTACGTGGCTGGTCATTTCTTTCGTTTCATGTCTTCTAGGATATTCGCTACCCCAGTATGTTCCCTGACTCATTCTGCCGTCCTCCGATTTCTTAATCGTACTCTTATCATTTTCCGTTCCATTGCATGCTGCGTGATCCTCAACTTTTTCTCTGGTTACCTTGTTATGCTCCATGTTTCAACCCCATATGTTAGAACTGGCAGTATGCAGTGATTGTACGCTTTTCGCTTTAATGACCGTGGCAGATTTCCAGACATTTTTTGGAAGTGCCTGCCAAATCCAGCCCATTCTCTTTCGGTGAATTTCCATTTCTTGATTGAGCTCTTCTGTTAGTACTGTCGTAGGAATACATATTCTTGTATACACTCGATGGTTTCCAATCGTGAACTCTTTATCTTTCGCCAGGCTATTTAGAATTATCTTTGTTTTCATCATATTCATTTTAGGCCTGCTTTAACAATTTCTAATCACTTTTTGGAATTCTTTGCCATCGTTGCTGCGGAGTACTATGCCGTCTGCAAAACGTAGGTTGTTGAGCCATTTTCCGTTAACTTTGACTCCTGCTTCTGCCAAGTGTAGCTGTTTAAATACTTTCTCCAATCATGTAGTGAAAGATATCAGGAATTTGCATCTCCGCGTCGGACTACTTTTTTGCCAAGGCATATGATTGTGTGCTGCAGGCAGGCATCGTCAACGGAATCCAAGCGATGTGTGTCGGAATCCAAGCGAAGTGGGTGTGTCGGGAAATGCTCTTCGTTTTGTGCATGAATTTCTCAGAGACCGATGTGTCCTGGTTAAGCTTGTAAATCTAACGAGAGAAGAGCGACGTGTTTCCCTCGGCGTCCCACAAGGAAGTGTTTTATCTCCCTTGCTTTTTAACTCTGTCATGGCCTGCCTTCCTGACACACTGAACGTAGCTCTGAAAGCAGTTAATATATCCATCTACGCCGATGACATCTGCATTTAGATCTCAGGGTATCAACACAAACGCTTGGCCCGGATAGCACAGGGTACCAACATTTCAATCAATCAATGAACGCCACTTGTCGACACTTGGCCTGTCTTTATCAGCAAAAAAATCGGCCTTCATGCTCTTCCCAGGAGTAAGAGGGAAGTCAACACGTATGTCGCTGAATATTCGAGGCCAGTCAATTCGTTGTGCAGCAAGTGTCCGTTTTCTGGGCGATCGACAACAAGCTACTGTGGCGACGTGCAGTTGACGGTATAGTGATTGCATCAGTGTAAAGGATCAACGCTCTTCGACGCATGGCAGGGGTACTTTGGGACAACAATCATATGTCCATGCTTAAATTGAACGCTGCGCTCATAACAAGCCGCATTCTTTATCAGCTGCCGCTGATATCACCATCACCGAGCCAGTTCGAACGCTTAGAGGCAGTGCACAGAAAGTGTCTTCACGATGGGAGTTCCTCAGGCGGCTTCAAACAAGAAGGCCACCAATGAAGCCATCTCTTCCGCTCTGCCTTTTGGCGTCTCAGGCCTTGTTCACGCAGCTCTCACGACTGGAATAGTCCTTCGCAGGCACAGCGCTTCTCCGGAAAGAGCTGGCTCACATTTCAATGCGGCGTTAAACACATTTCGACAATTAGGCATAAAATCGCCTAAACGGCGCCCTACGGACCCGCCATGGTCTTTTGTGGATATTACCTGTAACTTCAGCGTACCCAAGCTACCGGCGAAACGCACCATCCAGCCGCGGAAGCAAAGTTTCTTGTGCTGGACCACTTGAGCACCATGTACCTCGGCCACCTGCAAGTGTACACCTACGGATCGGTGTGCACACCAACGGACAGTTGCGCAGCGGCTTTCTGGATACCCTGCCTTGGCGTGTCATGGTTGGGCCGCCTGTATCGTGTGGTTTCGTCCACAACGGTAGAAAGCGGTGCAATCACTGCGGCTTTGCCAAAATTGCGATCCTTTTCTGCACGAGATGTTGTAGTGGTGACGGACTTGAAGTCGGCGCTACAAATACTGCATCGCCTACCTCAAGAAAAGTTCACAAGGCAATCTCTGGCGCTCATTAAACACCCTATTGGTAAGTGTTTTAATGTAAAGTTTCAGTGGATCCCCTCCCATGTTGGCATTGAAGGCAATGAAAAGGCTGATGTCCTGGCATGCGAAGCGCGGACATCTGTTCCAAATGTAAGAACTATTGGAACAGATGTCCGCGCTGCCAGAACAACAAAGGTGCGATACGCAATCATTTCAAGGTGACCTACAAGTTTCCACATCAAACATGTGTAATCCATGGACTTTCTCGTGAACAAGCGACGCTGTTGTACCGCATAAGAACCGGCTCCGCATACACCCCGGCTTGGTCATTCAAGGCTAGGCGATACACTTCCCCGTTTTGTGCCTTCTGCGGTGACATCGGGGATATTGAACATTTTATTTGGCTTCGCCCGCAGTTTGATGTGGAAAGAGCAGCGATGGTCCGCGGCTTGCAAAAAGGTTGTTATAGGCCCCGGACATTTAAAGACGTCATTTTTCCTGAAGGGCCCGCGGCAACGAGGAGGAGCGTGCAACGAATTTTGCTGGTCTTCCTGCGAGACACTGGGCTGTCCAGCACGTGGAGACAGACACCTACAGTTCAGGAGATGCTGAGGCGGAACAATAGACATTTTTCAAGCACACGAGCGCCGCCAACGGGCGCGGAAGCGCTGGAACATGTGTGTACGCCGCAGCAGTCGCCGCGCCGAGTGCGCGGGCCTCACGCTTTAGGTTTTCGCTTACGCCGTGCCAGCACTTCTTAGATCAAGTGAACTTGGCAAGACGCGACATATTACTGCGTGATTCAGTCACTAACTTCAGTGTTTAGCTACTAGCCTCTCTACGATTTCCATCTGTCCCACTGTTGGACCAGCTAGCCTGAGCGGCTCAGAAGCGTCACTTTTATTATTTTTGGGAGCCAGTACACCTTATGGCATAATGAAAAAAGAAAGAAAGATACAACTCGTTTGCCTATATGGTGCCGCAGCGGTCTATAATTCGCGGACGCATTAGGCATCAACTTCCATCGACACTGTCCACAAGTACAATGTGAGGTTCCTATATTTAAAGAGTACGCTAGAATGGATAGCCGGCATTTCGCAAAATAAGATACAGTCACTATACTGCGTGCGCGTTGCTCGCACCATAGGTAAGAAACGATAAGCGCCTACCAACATTTGTTGGCACTATACCTACAGGTTGGAATAAAACTTAGAGCGCTAAAAGAAAGGAGCAGGACAAGAAAAGCAATAGTCGCACCACAAGCGCTCGCTCACACCTGAAAGGTTATTGCACGTGTGAGAAAACATAAACACAGAAATGGGGGTGCATCGCGCATGTCATGAAGAGGCACAGAAAGGAAAACAACGAAGGCGCGTGTTTATAGGCGATTAATAAGGTTATATTTCTTGTCTCGTAGCGATAGAAAAGGTTAACTTACACAAAGTGCGGCGTTCTTTGTGATATGATATGTTATGATATAATATGTCTCCGAGGCTTTTAGCGTGGTCTGATTAGGGTACCGGTGCACAATTACGGTGCCTTCGAAGATGGGATTACATTTGCATGACTGACAATGCGAGACGCGACGTGACAGCGCCATTCAACGAATTTCGATGCTCTCCGAGGCGTGTCGACAAGTCTGGCCGATGTACATGTGAACACACGAAAGTGGAATTTGGTTAGCAACTCCTACACAATAATTGACAGAACAACTGGCATGCCTCTGACCGCATTTCTTTAATTTTTGGCCCACTGCAGACCCCTGCGACCTTTGGTGCACTACGGAGTGAGTAACAACTTTATCACGGTGCACTACAGAACAAATGCGACTAAGCTTATTTGGTGCGGAAATCAAAAACGTCACCCCAATGGCTTCCCTGCATTTTTAATACCACGCGGCTTCTCATGCATATATGGAATAACTGCAGTATTCTTAGTTTCTTCATAATTCACGGGTGGAGGACGTCCGTGTTAATCTTTCTTTGTAATCGAATGAGCTTTTTGCAAACCGATGCAATGAGACGCAGGGTATACCCCGCCTCCTTGAGGCGATCAGTTTGCAGCTGGAAACTACTGCTCAGCGTGTGTGCGCAAGTTTTTTTCCAATGCCGTGCGTAAGCACAACACCGCCATTTCTCGTTTAACAATATTCGAATGGACTGACGCGAAATTAAACAGCGGTTTCACTGAAAGCGGACTGTACTGCCAGCAAACATGATCGGCAATGAAATTAAAGCATGTATCAAGAAACTGTAAATTACCGAAGCAAGGCACCTCGCGAGTGAATTCTAGTCCCATCCCTTCTTCTTTAAACACGTGTAGAATATCTTCACTTTTTAGGGGCGAAGCTCGAAGCTCAGGGCTGTCCAGAGAGCCCGCGAGAGTGCAGAGAGTCTCAACCTCCCAGCTCCATCGTGGGTGCGGCCCGCAGACGCTACCCCCTGACGGGGCATTGGTCTTCTCAGGACCAAATAAAAGTTCTTTGTCTGTCTGTCTGTCTCTCTGTCTGTCTGTCTGTCTGTCTGTCTGTCTGTCTGTCGTTGCGCCGTAGCCAGCCGCTAGTAAGTAAGCGCGCGCT
The DNA here is from genome assembly GCF_013339695.2 of Rhipicephalus sanguineus. NCBI lineage: Eukaryota > Metazoa > Arthropoda > Arachnida > Ixodida > Ixodidae > Rhipicephalus > Rhipicephalus sanguineus. The sequence continues at coordinate 115,497,429 of NC_051185.1, forward strand.
CGCGCCATGAACAAGTCTCTTTCCTCTTGTTCTTCGAGCATCTAGATGATGATAAGTGAGCGCGTGCTCGCGCCAAGGAGAAGTCTTCTTCCTCTTGTACTTCAAGCGCCTTGATGATGATCATAAGTGCGGAGTATTTTAGGGGCCCGTGCTGTCGTATGCTGTCGTCGCTTGGCGTAACGCAGGCAAAAGCACGTATAAGAAAAAAAGAGGAAGCAAGCGAGAAATGGAAAGAGAGAGAAGGAAAGGAAAAAAATAGAAAAAAGTATAGGAAGAGCAAGAAAGAGAAAGAAATAGATAAAGGGAGAGGAAGAAATAGATAGAACTAGAGAGAGAAAAAAAGAAGAAACGGAAAAACATCTATGAAAAAAGGTTAACAGCACCGTGTAAAATCGAAACCAAAAGGATCTGTGAGAAAAGGTGAACAAAAGGTGAACAAGCACAAAAATAAAATGACAAAACACCGCAAAAACACTAACATTAAGCGCCCATCAAACAAGCATGTGACAGCACAATGCACTCTGCAGTAAAAAATACACGAGAGTCTCGGGTGATTTACCGAACGATCCCAACGCGCTTCGCCCACCCAGCATCATTCACTTCGTGGAGATGCGTAATTTTATGCACATCGCGTGACTTAATAATTAAAATCAAATAATCACCTGTATACGTGCCTGAATACTAACACCTCTCTGCAGTTTGGTGTTAACAGCCCGATCACAAGCCGCTATGGCATTAAATGCCGCAGCGGCATGCGAAGAAATAATCGTTGAATAAACATGAATTCGGTGCTCCACCTCACATTCCTCACGATAGTGCGTTTTGACTACATTTGGCACGTGTTCACTCGCATGTCGCTGCTATATCCGATAAACATCCGCTCGGTAACACGTATACACTGATTGCGTTATTCCTTTCACAGACATGTGTGGAGGTATACATGCAGGTGCGGGACATGTGTAGTATTTAGCATTTAATAATAGGCGCTTTCAGCTGACCGATTCTGCGGTCCGTTCTCCGTTCCGCTCAAACGCTCAACGTTACCGGAGCGCAACGCGCGTTTTTGGTTTTAGCCAAGCGTCTTTCGGTCAAGGCAAGCGCGACGCCACCTGTGCATGAAAGTCACAATTACGTTGAAAATGGAAATAAAAATTGTACTTGTCTTGCAGCAAGAAAGGAAATTCTGTTTTAAACAGAGTGAATTGATTTATTTTCGATTTACGGTGGTGCTTGACGCATCAGCCTTTTTATTTTTTTGTCACCTTGCTTAGCGCTGGACTGCAATGTAAACTACAATTATCCAATCTTATGTGCATGGTGCCTTCATGCTGTTAGGTATACATTGTGCCCGCCCAAGTTCCGCTGTGTTCTCCTGTACCCTTTGTGTATAGCGAGTACTCGTAGACTGAAGGCTGCATTGCTCATACCGGATACAATCCACACAGCCCAAAGGGTAGCTTTGTTCGGAGTAGAGGCACTATGCATAATACTTCGTGCAACTACAGTTCTTATTTAACGACAGCATCTTGTGTGACTTATTGCGTTAATTACACTGAGCAGTACGATTATAAACTCTTGAACCCATTTTCTTAACTGCTGAGATACAGCAGGCCCGGCATTCCATGCCTGAACTGCACATGCATCCAGGTAGAAGGGTATTCCATTTCGTTAAAAACTGAGCAGCTGCTTATGTTACAGAAGTAAATATTTACATTCGAAGGTATTGGATTAATAATGCTGGAAAAGGCTCATTTTCCGCTCCAAAGCGGTGTTTTATCTGCTCCAGAAGTTGGACTTAATTTGCTTCGATCAATGACATCACTGAAAGTGGGAGTGAACCCGGAGATGCAAAGGTGTTGTTTTCATTATTGTGAACAAGGGTACAGATACGGTGACAGTGCGGCACAAATGCCTGGACATCATCTGGCTCTTGCACAGTGGTTTCATCTTGTCTGTTGTCCACCGGCACTGCAGTGTCACCACTCCCTTGGACTGGTGGCTCAGGTTCCTCATCTCCAGTCATTTCCAAGGGGAGTGATGCCGGTGACTGGTTTTCTGCAGCAAAATAGAGGGCAATGCAGTGAAATTTTAAAAAAATTCTTACCCAGCGGAACACTATTGCAAATAAGCGATGAAATCTCGCAATGAGGAAATCACTTCCGGTACAACATACTTCTCGTCCTGTGTGGAACTGGTGTGAAATTTACGTTGCGCATAACGCATTAAGCTGATATTGAGTTTGACAAACATTGAGAAAAGCAAGTGAGAATGAACAATGTCTACGCACTCGCTCGTCCCCCTTTCTCACGGCGCTTCAAAAACCATATATTTAGATTGAGTGCTTTCGACTCTCTGAACACTGCTAGGAACAGGCACCACGAAATGGGAAGCAAAACGTAATGCTCACATAACCCACAGCCATGAGAATGCAGCAAGCACTACAACACTGAAAAACATTTATGAGAACAACACAACGTTAGCAGTTTTTCGCAAGAATAGAACATCAACATGACATCACGCATCGCCAAATTCTCTGGTGTCACTATGTTGTCCTCAGGGGCGTAGCCAGAAATTTTTTTTTTTTGGGGGGGGGGGGGTTCAACCATACTTTATGTATGTTCGTGCGTGCGTTTGTATGTGTGCGTCTATATATGCGCAAGCAAAATTGAAAAATTTCGGGGGGGGGGGGGGGGGTTGAACCCCCCAACCCCACTCCTCCTTGGCTACGCCCCTGGTTGTCCTATTACATCACGTCACATTACGAATTCATCAAATAACATCGTCCATTTGCATTGCCTCTGTGATCGGTGCACCAATCACGAAGGCAACGCAACGCAATAACAGAGTCCTATCACCAAGTGCAGCAGAGAAAGGCCGGCGTTATAGTTGGTGAAAATTCTTCCGTTCCAGACCTAGCAATGCAAAGTATGAGTTAGCTCAGATGAGCTCACGCAGTATGGACGCTTACCCCCGTATTCAGAAGCGCTTGAAATTAGACACCGCTTTCAAGCAGCACAAACGCGTTTCAAACGCGGTGCCCTGGGGCGGCGTTCAGCGCGTTGCCCTGTGGCAAGTCAAACTAAAGAGCGTTTCTGAATAGGCGGGAGAGTGACTGCGGTTAAAAGCTAAATTGTTACTATTGTACATGAAATCGCTTACTTGCGAAGGTATGCGGAGTCCTGTTGACGGAAGCACCAAAGAAGCAGCTCGAGACGCTCCTTCATGGCCCGAAGTGTCAGCTCTCGATGTATCGCTGCAACGACGCTTCGTAGAACGTCATCCTACATGCGCGGATATTCAAAGGGATTGGCCACGATGACTTCTCGGAGAAGCCACAGATCCTCGTGTATCCTGAAGTGCCGTCATGTTTTGCGTGTTGGCCGAATAACCGCTGTTTTCCGAGCAGCGCGCTGGCAGCGCGGACTCGCGGCACAAGAGGCTGCCATTTTGGTTGTTTCTCCTCGTGTCACGTGATCCCTCGCTCGACGGTCCGGTCACACGCTCAGCGCCTGACCGTCTGGCGCGTGCGCAGTGACGCCATCACCGACTGGCTGAGCGGAGCGGGAGGCGAAATACGGTCAGCTAAAAGCGCCTAATAATCAACCAGCGGCGACACGTTCTTTTCGCTTTGTGCTCCCACTGCGCCAACGAGCAGCGGGCGACGAAGCAGCCGACTCGCTCGACGTACACACTTTTCCCATAGTGCTCCGCGCGCCCGCGGGGCGTTCTGGGATTGCTTGAAAAAGGTCTATTGCCGGCCATGCAGGCCAGGCTAAACCCGCCTGCTGCAACATTACAACGACCACCACCACCACCACTACTTTTTTATCGATATTTTATCGCTTGTTTTGTGTAGAAGTAGGGTAGCTGTGGAGTCTTTGTAGATATCGGCTAAGGTACTGACATAAGATTTAGGTACTCCTTGTCGACTTAGTGCTTTTAAGACTGCTGGTATCTCTGAATCGAATGCCTTTTCGTAGTCCATGAAAGCTAAATAAAGGGGTTTGTTGCTTCAGCAACTACCCGCCACGGTGGTCTAGTTGTTATGGTGCTCGACTGCTGACCCGCAGGTCGCGGGATCGAAACCCGGCCGCGGCAACCGCATTTTCGATGGAGGCGTAAATGCTCGACGCCCGTGTACTTAGATCTAGGTGCATGTTAAAGAACCTCAGGTAGCGGAAATTACCGGAGCCCTTCACTACGGCGTCTCTCATAATTATATCGTGGTTTTGGGACGATTAACCCCGACAGTTATTAAATTGTTATTATATGAATTCAGCAATTGCTGACCCGAAGGTCAGGGGATCAAATTGCGGCCGCGGCGGACGCATTTTCGGTTCAGACAAAAATGCTATAGAGGCCTGTGTACTTAGATTTAGGTACAGGTTAAAGAACCCCAGCTGGCCGATATTTCCGGAGTCCTCCACTGCTTCGTCCCTCATAATCATCTCGTGGTTTTGGGACGCAAAATCTCAGCAGTTATTCTTATTTTATATTGTGGTAGTGAGCAAATTTCTTTATTACCTGATTGATCACATGAATGTGACCCATCGTAGAGTATCCTTTCCTGAAACCGGCTTGTTCTGGAACCGGCTGGTTGAACTCAAGTGTTTCTCTTATCCTGTTTGAAATTACTTTCGTAAATATGTTGTATTTCGCCGAAAGTAAGCTGATGTGCCTATAATTTTGTATGTTTTTTATGTCCCCTTTTTTTGTGTATTAGTATAATATTGCCATCTTTCCTGCTCACTGTAACCATGGCCGTTTTGAGGCACTGAGTGTAAAGCGAAGCAAATTTCTTCCGAATAAATTCTCCTCCGTCTTTAATTAAATCGGCTGTTATTCCGCCATCACCTGCTGCTTTTCCGCGTGGCATATCGCGTATGGCCTTTCTAACCTCGTCGGTAGTTACATATGGGACTTCCGTATCTTGCTCGTCGATACTTCCGCTCGAGGGTGGATGACTTATTTTCGAACTATATAGTTCAGCGTATAATTCCTCTCCTACCCGACCTACGTCATTGAAATTGTTGATGACGTTTCCCTGCTTGTCCTTTACGGCGTGCATTTTATTTCTTCCTGAACAGAGTCTCATTTTCGCTGTTTTGATTCTGGTGCCCTTTTTTGTTGCCGCTTCTATCGCTTCGACGTTGTAGTCCTTGTGTCACTGGCTCATTTCTTGTTCATCAGCTTTGTTAGGTCAGCGAACTGTATTTTAGATCTTAAGTTAGCCTCCTTCATGTGTTGCCGCTTATTTATTAGGCCTTTCGTAGATTGGGAAAGCTTCCCCACCCATTTCCTCGGCGCTTCACCTCCACATTCGATTGCTGCTTCAGATATCAGTCTAGTTACTGTTTCGTTCGTTCCCTCTACGTCAGCATTTTGCTCTTGTCCCAAAGCTGCGTCTTTGTTCTCGATCGTAATCCTAAAATCTTCTAGTTTTATCCTCACTATGTGTATGTTGGTTTGTCTTTTGGTGGTTAATCTTGCTCGAGATCTTCTCAGATTAAAAGGGGTACTGACACCATTTTCGGAGGTGAGTTTACTCTGCCATAAAAATCTTCTATATCTAGAGACATCTCTGAGCAAGTCTTAAGCTCAGCAAACGCTAAGTTATTTTATTTTGATGTTAAAGTAATTTTTCTCATGGCGCACCTACCGACATTGGTACTAGCTTGACGTCAGGCTACAGTACTAATTATGGGGACTTCACGCAGTCCTCTTGTTAGTTATGATGACGTCAGGTACCAAAACTTCCGAAACGGCCGCTCGTACGTCACCAAAACATTCAAAATGGCCGCTTCTCCGTCACCAACGGAGTCACGATGCGGAACTGCTGCGGAAACGTCACGACATCTTGTACGGGCACGTGACGAGAAGCTCATACCGTGTTGTGACGTCAAGGTACAGGAACCGAAACTAGCTTTTAAAAACATAGTGTAATTACTTTTTTAGGGTGCACTCACGGTTAGTACATTTTCTAGGCTCTTGAAGGCTTGGCCCTTCATTTGACGCAGAAAAACGACAACTGAAAACTCTCGTGTCAGTTAAGCGCTATACTCGCCCTCTCTAACCTACGGTCACTGCACTTTACCTTGCTTATGGCATCAACGTCCTGTAGTATGCCTGGCTTGCCGCGCAGAATAAAATGTACTTCGTTCTTTGTTTGGCCGTTATGGCTTTTCCATGTCCACTTCTTATTTATATGCTTTTAGAAGAAGGTGTTCATTATGCGGAGCATATTACGCCCTGCGATTTCTACTAACATCTCACCTCTGTTATTCGAGCTCGTTACTCTGTTAACTTTGGACTAAGATCGTGGCCTGGCCGAGTGCTTTATTATGAACATCCCCCCCCCCCTCCCCCCCCTCCCCATGTGTTTACGGTGAGCTGAGTGCTTTCTTTAAGATTTCCGTCAATTTCGACCGCAAGATGTCCGCGATGCCAAGTTTTGCCGATTACAAATGGTAGGACTCTAAATTACCGCGTTTCATATCTGCCCGCGAGGTTCGCGCTCCAGTTTCGGGAACTTATGGGCTGTTTCCGCGTTGCTGCTGCGTCATGCGCTTGGGTCGAGCGAGTTGGGACTGAGTACCGAACAAAGGCCCGTAGCCAGGAAGGGGAGGGGGGTGAAGCCCCCCCCCCCATCCCCCACTGTAATTTTTATGGAGGGGAGTGTTTGACCGAAAATAAATGGTGTTTTTCTCAAATGCAAGTGCCCCCCCCCCGTAAACATTCCTGGCTACGGGCCCGACCGAACACGTAAGGTTCGTAATGCAAAAGGATAGGCGGGTGCAGCTTTAATACTGTGGTACTGTAACTCGTGGGGTTTTGGGACAGCAACTGGGGTAGAAGGAATGTAAGTGGTCATTTGTTTGGTGGTAAAAAATACATGCTAATAGTTAGGGCTATGCGAATGAACGATGAGAGAAAGAAAAAAGAGAGGTAAAACATATTTCTTTCTGGAACAGGACAAGATGAAACAATGGAATCTTAATTGAAAGGGGACGCTTAGCAGCGCTCACCGCTTGGCGGCAGCCTCGGACGCGGCTTGAGGACCGTATACACTTCAGTGAAATCCTCTGAAGCTGTCTTCTATACGGCTCTGAAATGACTTAGATCTCAATTGAAATATGATATTTTGAGTGGCAATAGAACTTGGCAGAAATTGCATTTGTTCGATAGCGCAATTATATCACTTCAGCAGCACTGTTTGTAGAGGCAAGAATTCCTTTAGCGATAAACCGCAGTTGGCGATACTATAAATGACAGATTATCGATTGCTAATTAGCAATTGTTTTTTGGCATAAATTGCTACTGCGAAACTGAAGGTAAACAAGGATGATCTTGTATTAGCGGAAATGTTGATCGTAGAGCTATAGGTGTAAGAAATGTGTCCTGAATATCGGTGGCGCAATGCATTTATAATTATATCCAGATAGATGTGCTTGTGCTCGATTTTTCCATTACTTTGATACTTGTCCACCTCTGCCGTCCCGATTCTAAGTACTTCTGCATTTAAATCCACTGTCGACGATTATTACTCTATGTAGGCCTACTAGCCGCTAGCAGTCATTAACAATCGTGTATATTGTTTTCAATCACCACTCCCTACTGTAACGCCTATGGGCATTGGTGGAATTAAAATAGGTAATTAAATAAATAAGTACTTGAACCTCTCTCACAAAAAAGCCTTTGCATTTTGATACCTTCAAGAACGCCAAATATATAGTTGAGTTCAAGAAATTCCCTCATTTAATTCAAGAAATTAATCCTATACTTACGCTAAGAGACAACAACGATCGTTTCCGTAGGTGGCAGATACAGATTTTCTCTGAAGATCTTAGTACAAACACTATGTGTGACATTCTGTTCACCACATTTGTTTTTCAAAATATATAAAAAGCACAAAAATAGAGCTTTGGAATTCAAATGAGGTCATGATGGCGGTGAGGTAGCGGCAAATTCAGTGCCCTTGTGCGGATATAAATGACCTTTCAGTTAAAGGGATACTGAGCAAAACTTTCGCCGCCGAAATATGTGGCCCAATTGAAAGACTGGGTACTGAAATTTGTTGATACAACGTTCATTTCAGCCAGAGGCTAGCAGAATATAATGAATTTAATGCATTTTTCGCAAATTGGCGCGTCTAGCGGCGGCGCCGCCAAATAGAGCGGAAGTGACGCGAAACCCGCCGGATACTGACTCGCCAACCGTGCTCGCTGCAAAATCGCTTACCAATCGACATCGCAAGCCGCCACCCGCTGCCGCGCGTTTCTTTCAAAACGTGTTCTCACATAGGAAGGTCGGGAAAGTGTTCTCCGTGCGTGTTCTCCACTGGCAGCCAACGACGCCATTGCTGTGCTATCGGCCGTATATTTGTTTTCTGAAGCGGAGCTTGCGATCACGTCTACGAATTTGACGTTTGTGTTGTGTGCTGCTACGTAATGTGAACGGTGAAGCACCTGGCACAACGCAAAATGCCTCAACGCTGTTCTGCGATAAGGTGTGCGAAAAGCAGTGTCGAGAGAGACAAGCACTGTCATACCTTTCCGACAGAACCGAAGCTTCGAAGGATATGGATTCACGCTGCGCACCCATCGCAGCCAACATGGGTGCCTTCAAAGCATGACTTTTTGTGCTCCGAACACTTCGAGGATAGTGACCGTGAGTCACTGTATAAATTGCTGGTTCCGGCTGCCGACCCACGTTGGGCTATGGCGGCTCGTCTGGCTCGTCGTGCTCGCTGTCGCTTGACGAAGCAGAAGGGTCACACGCATATGGTTGTATTTGGCGCATCCGTTTTGGAGACCGCTGTCACTCGCACCTTGCATCTTTGCGCACTCGCGACACGCTCAGTAGTTTTAGTGGTTTTTGAGGAAGAAGCGGTATTCTGTCTCCCATGCGGGCAAAAGGGGACAAGGCTCAGCGCCACACCAGCGATTCTGTTCAGAAATAAGAAGTACCCTCGGTTCTTGAGAGGAGAGGTGGAGAAAGGGAAGTGGCAGTGCAGTAGAGAGCGTGCCGGTTTCCCCCCTCTTGCTGAAGCATTCGACGTCACGGCCGTCGACAAGCGCACTGGCGTGCAGCCGCCGCGTTCTCACAATCCACTAAATATACGGCCAACTGCTCGAAACTACATGAAATCAACGCTGTTTATACGAACAGTCGTGTGTTCCGAGTCGAATGTAAGTGTTTCGTAGGTTTTTCACATTTTTGTCACATATCCATTTTTGGCACATCCCTTTAATGTCACGTACCCAGTCTGTGGGACTAAAGGAGCGATTACAGAAAATTTGTGAACCTCTGTAGCGCTTGTGCTGTCTACGTCTCTATCTTTTGTATCCGTGTTTTATGCGCTACCCAGTCGAAGTTATGAACCTCTGTTTTTTGCTTTTGGCCAGTGGCTACTCCTATCTACTCGTCTTCAACATTAATATCAGCCCTATATCGGCTTACGTTTATATTCAGATCTATTCACACATATCTCAACGCACAAGCGTTCATGCGCCACCTCAATATTTATTAATAAGAGGTGTGGTCTAGGGGGTGGGGGTACCGTGACCTCCCCCCGCAAACTCTTTCACGGGAAGTTCTTGGTAAAAATATCTCGTGTGAGTCGTGTATTTCCTAAAAATGTCATCACTGGATTCAAACCACTGATAACTCATATTTGAAGTTACAAGATCAAAAGGCGTATCGTAGAGCCCCGATTATATGTTAGGTATGGCGCTAAAGAGCGTTGACACCATGATCGAAAAAGCTAATTTCACGCTAACGGACTCATGAGTCGACTCACTCGGGCTCACTCAGACTCAGGTCAAGCCATGAGTCTGAGTGAGTCCGGCTGAGTAATACGTTGGTGAGTTTGAATGCGGATGAGAAAAGGTTTAGCGAGTCTGAGTCCGAGTGAGTACGGCTGGGGATAATTTTGGTGAGTCTTCGTCCGAGTGAGACATCAGAGCTACATATAGTTCTTAAGTGAGTCTGAGTAAGCTCCAATTTTTTTGCCGACCTATGGTGGGGGGGGGGGGGGAGGTGATTCTTAAAAGGAAGAAGGAAATGAAAATGGAAATTGGGTGTGGAATGCACGATAACTGTCTCTCAAGTGAGGACACCTCAACCGATACACTCACGGGGCATTGGGGATTAAAGGGACAGTGAGAGTGAAAAGAGTATGGTAAAAGAACAAAAAGAAAGGTATGAGTGGAAAAAAACAGTGAGGGGGTGGGGGGGGGGCAGGAGAACGGGCGTCCTAGTCACCGTGGTAAGCGGCTAGAAAATTCGTTCGACTAGGCCGGCATCCTCGAGAAAAGCGAGCAGGGCCGCAAGGGCTGATCGGCGACGGTGCACGTGGCCGGTGGGATGGAGCAAGTCCTGTAGGGTCGCACACGGCAGTCCGACGAGGCGGTACTTCATGGGGAGCCGCTTCCGCGCAGTGTTGAGAGAAGGACAGTCAAACAATAGGTGGCACAGGGTTTCGATCGCGCTGCAATCGGTGCAGTTCGGTGCAGCGGCGCCGCGAAGACGATGCGTGCGTTCCGCGGGCCACACAGAACCGGTCCTCAGGGCAAGAAGAAGCGCGCGCTCGCGGCGAGTGAAACCAGTGGCTGGGATGGGAGGAGGGGGGTGTCCGGCGGCGACCCGTGCGTCCGGATGCTCGCGCACCAGCTCGCGACGGAGGTTGTAGCGTGCCGAGTCGAACGAGCTGGCGTAATCCGTCAGCGAAGTCTCGGCGGAGTGTGCTCGTTTTGCGAGTTCGTCTGCAGCCTCGTTGCCCGCGATGCCGACGTGTGAAGGGAGCCACTGAAGGACTACATCACAGCCTCGTTCCTGGAGGGCCAGCGGGCTGAGAGCGGCACGCTGAGCAAGAAGGGGGCCTCGTTCCTCCCTCGCGAGCTGGCGGAGGGCAGAATTTGAGTCGCAGAAGATTGCTGCGCTCGTGACGGCCGGCGAATTGCACGGAGGTCTGCAGCCAGCTGGAGCCCGACTAGCTCAGCTACCAGTGGCGTAGCCAGAAGGGGGGGGGGGGGAAGGGGCTGACCGGGCTACATCCCCCCTCTCCCCCATTTTTTCGTACTCTCATGTACCGCCAACCAAAACGGCCACCTGCGCTGGAGATTATCTGGATTTTTTCTAGCATTCTTTTCCACAGTCGAAAAGACAATTCGGTGCGAACATTGCCGATTTGGGCTGGCTGTCCTCGCTACGCCCATGGCGGCGCCGTAACTGGCTGCGATGCTGGCTGCGCAGCGCGTGACCGTCAGAAATACCCTGAAAACAAGGCGTAGTGCCATGGATTGTCATTTTCAGGGGCGTAGCGAAGGGGGGGGGGGTTGGGGGTTCAAACCGCCCCCCCGAAATTTTTCAATTTTGCTTGCGTATATAGGCACGCACACATACAAACGCACGCAGGAACGTAAATAAAGTATGGTTGATCCCCCCCCCCCCCAAAAAAAAAAAAAAAAAATTCTGGCTACGCCCCTGGTCATTTTGCGACGCAGCGACACGCTGATTCACGGACTCCTCTTTCCCACGCTGAGCCGTGCTACCGTGAATGGGTAACTACTGTTGACCAGCCGGACGCTCGCAATTACGGCCGCGAGATCGACCTCGGAGCGGGCTGCACCGTCGCCGCGTTAGTGTGGATAGGCGGTCGGGGCCGCGTATACAAATGCACACAGCGGTGCTTCGTTGTGAGTGATTTGAGCCGATTATAGGTGAATAAAATGTGTTGACTGCAGCTTACTGATAATATATATGCTCTTCATTGTTGAATTTATGCACGAATATCATCCAACGTTACTATTACTAGTGAGAGAAGCGGAATCTGCCGATGAAAGGGATGCTCGCCCTGGATCACAGTCTGCGCTTACGCACTATATGACATTTTTTGCTGCTTTCTCTGTACGTGTTTAGCGTGTGTTCTGTGTACTATGCACTGCTGTAGCACGACTGAACTACTTAAGTATTGACTTCCTATTCATTTGTATGCCAGTCCATATTCCTGTCCACTGAGTTCAACAGCACTGTTCGCGCGAATACGCCTACGCATTTTTTCTTATTGTTCAGTTCTCCATTCTAGGACAGTTGATAAGTTCAGTCAGGAAAGCTACATGACTGACAGCGCTTTAGCGCCACGGAGACGTTCAACGCGTACGCACTTGTTCTTGCTCCAGTAACAGAATAAAAGGTAACAGTTTAGCACAGAGCTTTCCTTATTCATTACATATACGACAGTGATGCAGCAAAGGTCCGGTTATTTTATAAAATAACTGTTTTCCTTTTTTCTCAAACTAATAATGTCCGCTGCCTTCCATCAATTTATAACAACTCCACAGAAACGCTTAAGATAATGTAAAAAAAGGATGAGGTTTTGCGTGAAA